>NC_133146.1:11364203-11964203 GCF_048418815.1 Hemitrygon akajei | reverse complement strand
TGTAGCAATGAATTTCACAGAACAACATCTGGCTGAAGAAATTCCTCCTTACCTTTGTTCTAAAGGGGCGTCCTTCTAAGCTGAGGGTATGCCTTCTGATCCTACGTTCTCCCACTATCGAAAACATCCTCGCTATGCAAAGACTCCTCATACATTGAACCTATCATTCCCAAAACCATTTATTTACCCTCTCTGATCCTCATCACTGGATACGGTGTTGGTCCAGTCGAGTCCATAACAATTTCATTACTTTCAATCTCATCTCGAACTCAAGGAGGTAAAGGCACAGAATGTTTAAGGTCTGCTCAAATAGCATACCTGTGATCCATAATAGAGCTAAATGGTCTCTGCTGTCATTAAATTGCAAGTATATTTTTTCTTAGATTTTCTCAATAATCTAGACAATATCACAGCAGTCCATTATAAATGCAGTACAGTAAATTTAAAAACTTCATAAGACATAGGAGCAGAATTAGGCCATTTGACCCATCCAGTCTACTCCACAGACAATCTCCCAGACAATATAGAACAGGAAAACACATGCACCCTTTACAAATTCTCTGTCTCCAGTCATTAATGATAGTGCCCATTTTAGATTTTACAAATGTGTGGAATAAGATAAATGTTGATGATGAGATAAAGAAATCTTTATTAGCAAAGAGACCTTTAATTCAAAATAAACTTATTCCTTTTACAATGGATAATCAACTTTTATATAACTGGTTTCACAAAGGGATTAGATATATAGGAGACTGTTTTGAAGGAGGTATATTAATGTCATTTGACCAATTAAAGAATAAATACAAAATATCAAATAACACTCTTTTCTGTTATTTCCAATTAAGGGCTTATTTAAGAGATAAACTGGGTCAAACAATGTTATTGCCAAAACCTAATGAAATAGAAACTTTAATTCATAAAGGAAAAATTTTAAAAATTATTTCTGGTATGTATAATTTGATTCAAAAACAGGCAATTAAACAAGGAATTCATAAGTCAAGACAAAAATGGGAAACTGATTTGAATATTAAAATTGACGAAACAAGTTGGTCAAGATTATGTCTTGACAGTATGACAAATACAATAAATGTTCGACTAAGATTAGTACAATATAATTTTTTACATCAATTATATATTACACCACAAAAAATAAATAGATTAAACTCAAATTTATCTGATCAATGTTTTTGATGTAATCAAGGAATTGGTACTTTTTTTACACTCTACTTGGTCTTGTTTTAAAATTCAACCTTTTTGGACAAACTTAAAGAGTTTTACTGGAACAAATTATGGGCCGAGCACGCTTCCGCTGCGCCACTCTGCTACACTGGAACAAATTATTGGAATACAACTTCCACATAATCTAACATTATTTTTACTAGGCGATATTGAAGGAATAAAATGAAATCCAAATTGAATAAATATCAGAAAGTATTCATAAAAATTGCATTGGCAGTGGCCAAAAAGGCTATTGCAGTTACTTGGAAATCGGATTCATACTTAAGTATAGATCGTTGGAAGAATGAAATTTTTAGCTGCATTCCACTTGAAAAAATTACTTATAATTTAAGAGATAAATATGAAATATTTCTGAAAATTTGGTGCCCTTATTTACAAAAGATAGGATAAATATATAGGTGCTGTGAAGATAAAATTATTGGTTATCTGGGGAAAGAAATAAATATACATATTAAAGCTATTATGAACTCCATGGAGCATGTGGGGATCTTCCGATATCCAGGTATTCTTTCTTTCTTTTTTCTTCGCTTTTTTTTCCCTATAGGGATATGTTAGGGGGGAGGGGTTAAGGGGAGGGGGGAAGGGTTGATAATTTTTTTTTTCTTTCTGTAACCTATTTGAAAATTCAATTAAAAAATTTATATAAAAAAAGATTTTACAAATGTGTATTGCAAAATAAGTTAATATTTATTTTCAGTATTTTATACTTCAATTGGATGTACTAAATGATGAATACAAAGTTCCCACTGGTGACAATGAATGAATTAACTGATCAGCATCACTCATTTGCCCATCTCTCCCAACCCACTAGATTAGCTTTTTCATCTCTCAGGTCTGAACGAATGCTACAGGTGATCAAAAACTTGAGTCTACACTCTGTCACGAAATGAATTGGAACTGCATTAGGCTTTTTTACCCTCAAACCAATTCCAAAACTCATGATCGCTATGGCTGATCCATGATATAACTTTCTTTGTCCACGTACCTCAATAGCTTTGACTTTTATTAACCAATCAGATTTATTTATTGAGTGCAGAATAGGTCCTCCCAGCCCTTCGAGCCACTCTGCCCACCAATTCCTTGATTTAATCCTAGCCCAATCATGGGACAATTTACAAAGACCAATTAACCTACCAATCGGAATGACTTTGGACAATGGGAGGAAACCGGAACACCCAGAGCATACACATGTGGTTACAGGGAGAAGGTACAAACTCCTTACAGGCAGTGACAGGACTTGAACCCAGCACGCCTGTACTATAAAGCATTGTGCTAACCACTAGGTGCCACTAACCTAGTATAAACTGCCACCTGTAGTGAGGAAAAGTTCCTCATCTCTGTCACTTTTGTCTGTAAAATAGTTCCTAACTCTACAGTTAGGAAAGACCTGGCTCTATTTTTAATTAGGACTCTTTCCTTAGTCCTAGATTTCACAGCAAATGGAAATGGTATCTATCTAGTGGGCCTGTAACTAACTTAATCCTTCTGATATTTTGCAGACATCAGCAAAACAGTGCAAAAAAAAAACTGAGTTCATATCAGTTTAGAGTGCAAAGAAAATTTAAAGTGGTTCTAAAATCAAATCTGCCCCGCACTATCGTGATTGTGCAATGCTCAGCCAAATCAAAGACGCAGCACATTCCAGACAATAAGAAACATTTTGTCAACAGTACTTCCAACCTTTTTATCTATTTTCATGAGCTTGCACACCTACAAGCCACTCTGAGATAACACTAAGATGATGTTTTTAAGCTGGCTGAGGTGATACGTTTAAAAAATAGTTTTTTGTTTGCCACCAAATGGAATTCTTTGAGGCCACGTCTTTCCATACCTTCATGACCTCGGCAATTTTCTTCCATTCCTCTGCAGTTGGATCAGTACCGGTTGGGTTGTGTGCACAAGCATGCAACACGATAATTGAAAATTCCGGAGCATTCTAATTTTAAAGAGAGAGAGAAAAAAATTAAAACAATATTTTGTACATGCAGAAAAAATGCGCAGCACATTCAGGTTTAGAAAGAGTAAGAGGCTGTCTAATGGAGTAATGAGCCAGCTATAATTTATTAAATTCACCAGACCTCCTTACTGTGCGATCAGCAATGTCGCAAGTCCTTATCAGTCAATTCTCCACAACAAAGGTGCTGAAGCTGTAGGCACTGGCCCAGATGTTCACTGTACTTAGCAATCAAGGCTTGGTTTTTGCATAAATATTTGTAATGACTCCCATTACCAGTGTACTTAAACTGGATTATGCAGAGTGCATTAGTTTTCTCGGCCAATAATTATTTCTTAACCCACACCTTAACCATTAAAATAAAATTCTAGCCAAAGCCAGCAGGTCAGGCAACATTTATTGCAAAAGATGTTTCTAGGGTAACAGGGCTTTTGTCAGATAATGAAAATGTGTTCTGGCACAGTCAAAGGTCTCAAAAAGTTAATGTCAAATATTTCACACTAACTATGGGTAAATATCGGAAATCAAAAATACTGTTGCAAAGCACACCTCCAGATCCTCCAGAAGTCCCTGTAGGTCGAGACCACGCTTGGCTGGGTCCCAGTAACGGTAGCTGCGAATATCGGTGAACCCAGCACCACCAAACACCCCATTGTGGTTTGCTGTAAAGTAAATATTGCCAATGGCATTAAGGGCTTGGTTTGAAACAAAATTTCTACAGAATCAGAATCAGGCTTATTATATATACTGAAATACAGTGTATTGTGAAATTTGTTGTTCTGTGACAGCAGTACAGTACAATATATAGAAAACTTATAGAAACTATATGTTAATTTAAGAAATATAAAAAATAAATGACACTAAAAGAGATCAAGATAGTGAGGTAATGTTCATGGGGGAGGCTAGTGTCCATGATGGAGCTGGCTGACTTAACAAACCTCTGAAGCTTTTTCCGATCCAGTAGATCGGAAACTCCATACCAGTCAGAATGCTCTCCGTGGTACATCTATAGAACCATAGAACATTACAGTACAGAAACAGGAATTTTGGCCCTTCTTGGCTGTGCCGAACCATTTTTCTGCCTAGTCCCACTGACCTGCACCTGGGCCATATCCCTCCATACACCTCTCATCCAAGTTTTTCTTAAATGTTAAAAATGAGCCCGCATTTACAACTTCATCTGACAGCTCATTCCACACTCCCACCACTCAAGAAGCCCCCCCTCATGTTCCCTTTAAACTTTTCCCCCTTCACCCTTAACCCACGTCCTCTATTTTTTTTTTATCCCCTGGCCTCAGTGGAAAAAGCCTGCTTGAATTCACTCTATCTATACCCCTCATAATTTTGTATACCTCTAGCAAGTCTCCCCTCATTCTTCTACGTTCCAGGGAATAAAGTCCTATTCCTTGGACTGTAGGAATTTGTTACAGGCTCTAGTGATGTACCAAATCTCCTAATGAAATATAACTGCTAGCATGCCTTCTTCATGACTGCATCAGTATGTTGATCCAGGATAGATCTTTAGAGACAAGTGAAAATGCTGCAACACCACCTCATGAAGCCGATGTGAGATGCTGCATTTCTGTGGAACCCACTCCTCATGCTTTTTCAGCCTTTCTCCTCTTCAGTCATTAAGGCCATAATTAGTGAACGTGAAACCACTCCAACAGCACCATACAGTGGCTCCCAGCCTAATGTGAGTGTGTTAAACTCTGTCACTATCAATTAAAGAAAGGTCTCTTTTCAACCAGTAATGACAGTATAGGCGTGTGAGATTTTGTGAATAAAACATGCAAAGATCATTTTATGTGCTTGACAAAAGCAGCAGCACATTGATGTTATTACATCAGACACCATCTCTGAAAGTGAACACAAGAACTGAACAATGGTGTTGGTGAATTATGTAAACAGTTCATATAATGAACTGTGTGTGTAATCTGTCACCTACACAGACAGATTACCTGCCAGAATTCACCAAAACCAGCATTATGAGTCTGTCTGGAGCTCATATAAATCACTTGGCTTGGGTCTTATGAGCCTTGATTGGAATGACAGCAGGTGCCTCTGGCTCGTCCAGGGGTGCACTGACACACACATGGTTGTGTCACGATGCAGAGAGTATGGTAGTGGAACCATCCAAAGCTTGGTGGGTTGATTAAAGACGATCTATAGAAATACATTCAGGTTTAACCTTCTTATCTACAATAAAAGCCCTTCCCCCCGTTCCAAAATGTGGAATGGGCCACTGTAAGTGTGTTATGCAAACAAAAGCAAATGAGTTAAATTGAATAAGTAGTGCAAAAATAGAAATTAAAAAAAGCAGTCAGGTAGTGTTCATGGCTTCAATGCCCATTCAGAAATCAGATGGCAGAGGGGAAGGTGCTCCTGAATTATTGAGTGTGCCTTCAGGTACCTCCTTCCTCATGGTAGCAATGAGAACAAGGCATGACCTGGGTGGTGGGCATCTTTAATGATGGATGTTGTCTTTTTCAGACGCTGCTCCTTGATGACCTGGGTACTATGGAGACTGGTGCCCATGATAGAGCTGACTAAGTTTATAATTCTCCACAGCTCATTTTGATCCTGTGCAGGAGCCACCTCCTCCTGACACCCCAAACCAGACATTGATGCAGGCACTCAGAATGTTCGCCATGGTACATCTGTTAGAAATGCGTGAGTGTTAATAAGTGTTAATGTTAATGCAGAACTGGATTAGCATTAGAGAAAATGATCCCCATCGACATGTTTCACTGTACATTTCAGTGTTTTAGTGTATGCGTGACAAGTAAGCCTAATCTTTAAAACCTTTAGAGTGTAAAAGAGTGGCATAATCTGGGAGAAGTTTACGGGAAATATGGGGAATAACAAAATGAGTTATGACAGGATTAGTGCAGGGGTGATCACATTTTACAGACTTGATGTAATTTTCTAAGGAGATGACAAGTGCCAGGCAGTGGGTGGTATATACATGACATTTGACCAGATCCCTACCAGTAGGCTGATCCTAAAGATTAAGGCACATCAGATCCACAAATAAAATACTGGGACCTTACTGATTTGATAGATTGGATTCAAAATTGGTTTGGTTGTAGAAGACAGCGGGGAGCAGTGGGGGGAGAGGGTATTATGCTGATTATTCCGAATGGAGGTCTATAACCAGTGGCGTTACACAGGGGTCATTGTTGGGACCTCTATGAGATACGTATGAAAATGTAGGTGATCTCATTAGTAAGTTTGCAGATGACACAAAAATTGGTAAAGATGTGGATAGTGATGGAGGTGGGATGTTGCACTTTGGGAGATAAAACATAAGAGTAAGTGGCAGGCTAAGAGCAAGGGGTATAGGGTGCTCTTACAATTTAGGTCCCAAAAAAGTGACAACACAAGTTGTTAGGGTGATAAAGAAGGTATTAAGCATAAAAATTGGGAAGTCATATTACAACTGCATAAAACTTTGATCCAGCTCCATTTGGAATTCTGCGTGCATTTCAAGTCACTGTATTTCAGGAGGAATGTGGAGAGGGTGCAGAAGTTCAGCAGGATGCTGCCTGGATTAGACAGCATTAACTACAAGGACAAGTTGGACAAATTTGGACTGTCTTCTCTGGAGGATCAGGGGCTGAGGGGTATGAGAGGTATAAACAGGGTGGGTAGTCAGTCTTTTTTCCGCGATGAAAATGTCAAACACTAGAAGGCATGGCTAAAAGAAGAGACAGCGAAAATTTGATGGAAACTTGAGGCAAATTATTTTTTAAAAAGTTAACTGGAACGTGTTGCCAGGGGAACTAGTCGAACTAGATATTATAGCAACATTTAAAGAGGCACATGAACAGGAAGAAGGATTGAAGAAAAATAGGCCAGAAGCAAACAGATGGGATTATTTTAAATTGGCATCATGGTTGGTGCAGACCAAAGGGCCTGTTTCAATTCTCTATCATTCGGACTATAAATTTACAGAGAGATTGCAGAACTCACAAAAAGGAAGTGAATAGCTGTTTCCCCATACAATTCTCCTGTACTGTCCACGCAGGTGCTTACCATTTATCAGAGTGAAGTTCCAAGGTATTCAAGCTTATTAACTTCAACGAAACTGAACGGTAATGACAGGATTTCGCCACTAGAGGGGGCATTTTAGCAAATCCTAAGGGTACTCAGAGAAGTCAGCTGACCCTAATCAAAACAGGAATTGTGGTGCCTTAAAGGAATCGTAATTTCCTTTGTTACTTTGAGCCACAATGCTCCCTCTTCTAAATAATTGGTATCAATCAGCTTAGGGAAAATCACCCATCAAAAAAGTATTTATTGGCCAAATTGGCTTAACTGCTAAAGTGATATAACGAGCAAATGGGTTATTGTAATCAAAGAGGTGAGAACCTGATTTTTCCTACAGCAGATTCCAATTTCCTTTCCCTTCTTCCTCAGTGTATAGACCATCCACAACTGAATGATTGGACAAGAGTGCCTGACTGTATGTCATAGCTGGGCCACACTTAAAGGAGTCACATTGGAAAACAACTTGTACATCTTTTAACAACCTCCTTACAAGGTTTATTTTTTATTGTAATGTCTGCACTGTTTTGTGCATTTTATGCAGTCCTGGGTAGGTCTGTAGTCTAGTGTAGTTTTTTGTGTTGTTTTATGTAGTTCATTGTAGATCTTGCATTGTTTCATGTAGCACCATAGTCCTGAAAAACATCTCGTTTTTACTGTGTACTGTACCAGCAGTTATGGTCGAAAGGACAATAAAAAGTGACTTGGCTTGCCTTGTTGACTTGACAACAAGTGCACAGACTGAAATGGAATAGGGTGGGGATAAAACCTGCAGGCAAGACTACGATTCCTTAGTGTGCTAGGGAGTTGAGTGGTAGCGAGGCAATCAAGAGTTCAGGGCCAGCCTCTATTTAAGTACGTATGTGAATGGATATACTGCATGCTTAACATGCCCCTCCAAAAGCACTCAAATTTCCTTTTTAATTATAGGGTTTGGGGTGAATTCTTCTGGGAATCTCAGCTGGGTTGTGTTCTGCTCTTGAATTCCACATGGAATTCAGCAGCTGAGCACTAACAGATTCAGCTGCACAAATAGTTCAGAACAGCACTCTCAGAGTATGGGTGCGAGTGCAGGACTTAGTTGAGCCATTCAAAATGGGCGGAATGCAAAGGAATGCAGTGGTTAGGGGGAAAGACATTGTTCTCTGCAGCTGTGTACGGGAGTCTGAGAAGTTATGTTCTCTCCCCAGTGCCACAATTAGGGATATCCTAGGCCTTGAGGCAAACTTGGAGTGGGAGAGAAAAGATCCAGGTCTCATGATCCACATGTGAATCAATGACAAAAGAAAGAGATTCTGCTGCAGAAATACAAGTTTTAGAGTCCAAACTAAAAAGCAGAATCCCAAAGGTAATCATCGACAAATGAGTACCAAGCCACATGCTTATCTGTTTATGTATAGCTTTTCATAAAATTCTATCGCATTTCTCTTTCCCTGTAAATGCCTACAAGAAAGCAAATTTCTAGTATATGGTAACATACTTACTTTGATAATAAATTTACGAACATGCAAATTGACATAAAGATCAGAGAATTAAATTTGTGACTAGAAGACTGGTGTGGAAGAAATTAAATTCAATTCATGAGGCATTGGACTTGGTTTTCGTGAAAGGGAGCTGCTATTCCATTGGCACGGGCTTTCCCTGAATCACCCAAAATAAAGTCACATCGTCCATTCTGCCTTTTAGTTCGAACCTCTAGGATAACTTATGTGCAAAAAAAACTTTCATAAAAGTGAAATCCTATTGCCAAACCAAGTTCAATCCTGAGTGTGAATCTCATTATTGTAGTTTGAGGGAAATCCCCTTTGGGATTTCTAGATGTCACTCCAGGATTTGCCACAAAGATATACTGGCAGGCTGTCCACTGTAAATTAGTCCTTGGAATAGATATGTAGGACGAGAACTGTAGAGAGTGGATAGCCATTGTGTGAGTGAATGTTACAGGCTACACTGGAAAGGAGAATGGGGTTTACTGGCAGTCAGTAGGCTGAAAGGCTTCTTGCTGTGCTACCATAAGTAAATTAATAACATATCCTTTAAAAGACAATTTTCAAAATTTGGACAAGCACATACCCCAAGTCGGCGCAGAAACATATACTGGAGTTGATGAGTTGTTAGTTCCATTGTACCATGCATGCAGAAATTCAGCACCCAAACGAAGTGCGCCAGTTCCTCCCAGACACTGCACGCCACCCACCTGTCACAAAAAGGACACAGGTTAAGCTGAGATACAAAACGGTGGAAATCACTTTACTATCTTTCAATGGTGTTAAAATTGTACAGTGAGTTAAACTAATGTGACAATATGGAAGTTGAATACAAGAAAAACGTCACACCACCGCTTCCATTTTCAAGCTCTTGCATCTGCCAGCATTTAGCCCTGCAGGTGCGATCACTACAGCCAGCTTTTAGTAGGGCAACAACAGCACTCTTTCATCAATGGGGGAATCACGTCTACTAAACGAACAGATGTTGTAATGATAGAACAGATATGGGGGAGTACTGCTGGGGGGGGGGGGGGGGGTCAGATAAACCTGGACAGACTAGTGGACAGTGCCTGCAGAAGACAAGTTCTTGTTGCACTGGACTATAGTAACTCTCCGGGGCTTCAGGCAGACACTCCTGCAGAAAATTTCCAGGGAGATACCTGAAAAAAACAATAATCCTGGCAATAAACTCATCCACCTTGGTGAACCTGCAAAGAATCTCACACTCTCTATGACTCTGAACTCCAAGGAAGAAGTCAAGAGCATGGGCAAAGATTTTATTACATGTTGCAGGAGGTTAAAGGTTGCAGTTTCAGTAGCAGATTCTCTAGGGAAGAGTTAGTACAACACAGTAATTATTTCAGAAAGAACTCTCATCTTTCAAGCATGAGAGGTGGGAGGTTGAAACTCTCACTGTACATGTATTTTCCATTTTGCACTACCATTGATGAAACTCAAGGAATTTCATGCTAGACAAAAAGGGATTTTTGTGGACCACTTGGAGAGAAATTTCCAGGTCCGTGAGTGCGTGTAGGGAGACTTCAGAATTTATTACATTACTTTTTGGAGCAAAAGAGAAGTTTTGTAGTTTGAGGACAGCCAAAAGACATTGATTGTTCTCCTCTATTATACAGCCCTATTCAGGAATCAACTGAGTGACTTTTGACACTAGTATTATATTAACCCATCTGCAAATTCATGCTCACTCTACTAACTAGTTCAGTTATTTGACTAAACACAAAGTGTGGAAAAGTCATGATGTTGTGCAAGTTTAATTTACTTATAGATAAAGCACAGAACAGGTCCGTCTACAATCCACCTAGTTAATCCTAACCTAATCACATGACAATTAACAACAACCAGTATGTCTTTAGAGAGTGGGAGCAAACCCACGAGCTCACAGGGAGGACATACAAACTTCCTGCAGGCGATGCCAGAAAGGAACTCCAACACCCTGAACTACTGTATCATCATGGCTCATCTGTTCAACCGTGGTTAATCTGTTAAATAGTCCTCATTTAAATTTAATCATTCCCTACCTTCTGGGCAAGGCTACTGTTCTGATTTGAAAGAGTTCACACATGATCAAACGCACTATAAAAATATCTTGTCTGCAATGGTTAAGGAAGGTTAATTACAATCTTGGATTTGGATTATCCAATTGAGAATGCCATCGCTTTTCTCCTCCACCACCCAAATTGCTCGTTTTAACTCATTGCAAAACCATTTTGCAGCCTCTGCCTGAAACTCAACGAGAGTAGGAGTTTGGGATTGGGATTGGCTCCTGTGCTTTAATTCAAAATTAACTAACAGAAACACAAGAGACTGCAGCAACACACACAAAATGCTGCAGGAACTCAGTAGGTCAGGAAGCATCTCTAGGGAAAAGGGAGTTGTTGGCATTTTGGGAGTTCAGGATTTCAGCAGACAATTTGTTGCTATAAGATTGGTGGAGTCTTCAAGAACACTGCCTTTCCCATTTCTTTCCAATTAGCTATCAGAATTAAAACTGTTATCTGGCAAAAGCAGAATGCATTAGTTCCAGAGCACACTTATAAATCTGCGCAAACTCATTAAAGCTATGCAAGTGAATCTTGCTTAACTAAACAAAACACAAAGTGCTGGAGGAACTCAGGATGTCAGGCAGCATCTATGGAGGGGGAAAACAGTGGCCCTTCATCAGGACTATATAGGTGGGAAACTTGATTAACCAAATTTATTAAAAAAGGTCATATTGTTGAACAGTCTATGGTTAATATTGAAGTAAAAATTCTGGAAATACTTGGCAGGTGAGACAGGAATGGGTGGAGAGCAAGTCAGAGCTAACTTTTTAGGTTGATATCCTAACATCAAAAGTTGAAAAAGTGCAAAATCAGAAAAAGGGTAAAGGATATGTTTGAGATAACGTGAAGAACAAGAGAGACAGATGATACAAGTGACAGGCATAATGTGCTAGAAGAACTCTCAGAAACAGTCATCACCCCCCCAACTTCTTATTCTGGCATTTGCACCCTTCCTTTCCAGTTGGCTTCTCTGCTTGTGGAGAAAACTACACAGCCAGGCACAAAATGAAGTACATGTGAAGTTAAGATGGCGCCAAGTGGCTGCCGCTTCGAGCTCATCTGCGAAAAACAGCTTAATTCCTCCTTTTAATGTCTCCTTTTTCCCTTTTCAAGGATGATGGGGTTCTACTGAAGTCCTGATCTGCAAGTGGCACTCAAACTACGGGTTCTTTTTTAAACCATAGGTGAGTTCCCGTTCCTGGAGCTTATCATTTTCTGACATTCTCCAGGCGTGGCTTGGATGACGGTGCCTCTGGAATGCAGCCCTGTGGATGACCGATCTCAGGCTGGTGTCGTGGGAAATGGAACACCAGGATTCCGCTACGGCAGAGGTATGGAAAAGCAATGCGACAGACTATAATATCATAACAGCGACTGTCGGTCTCCCCTTTCGCTGTGAAAATGGGTGACACGTGTGTGTGTGTGTGTGTGTGTGTGTGTGTGTGAGTGTGAGTGAGTGAGAGAGAGAGAGCACGTGCGCGCCTGTGGTTTGTCAAACTGTCAGGTAAATAACAGTTTTTGTTGACTGCAGATGACGGTCTCTCTTTGGGTACCTTGCTGTTGCTCAGTGGGCACTGATGTTGTTTGCTGAAAAGGGTGGGGGAGCCGTTGTGTTGATGCATGCTGCTGCTTGCAAGGGGGAAGGGGTGGGGGGGGCTTTGATTCTAATGTTTTTCCGTCGTTCATTCTATTGGGCTTTTTCCTGTTTTCATGGATGTCTGCGAAGACAAGTATTCCAGGTTGTATACTGTATACATTCTCTGATAACCACTTGAATCATTGCTGCACAAGAAGGGAGTGTCTGAGCCCCTCGATGGTATGAACGAAGAACGAAAGGGCAGATGCTTGGAACTGCTTGAGGATGTGCGGAGGAGAACTGGCTGGTAGTGGGTCAGAAGAATGAACCAAGGAGTTGCTGAGGGAATGGTAGATCTCCTGGGGGTGGCATTTCCACCTCTCCCCTTCTCTGCAACTTAAAATTTCAATTTCTAACTTCTCGTTCTGATGTGAGGTTATCATCCAGAAGTGTTGACACTGTTTCTCTCCGATGCTTTTCTATGTAATCCACTAATGTAATTTCACTGGTAGTTTGATAAAAGCACTTGCACAACAATATTCCATTATTTACACTCTTTCCCACTCTGAGCATCAACAGTTCAAACCAATCAAACTAGGCACTTACCCTGCCTTCTGCAATGGCTGGATTGTCCTTTCCAAGAACTGTTTCACAAGAACTCTTAGTGAATTCTGGAATGCCCAAAATGGGCACATATTCATGATTAAGACTATCATTATTAGCCAGGCATTTTTCCACCTTCCTCACCACAGGTAACACCCAGGGGTTCCCTTCGTCGGTACGATAAGCTGCAAGAAACAATCAGGGAATAGGGGAAAGAGCAGTACATAGTTAAAATCTTACTAAAGAACACACTAAAGGACATTGCAGGAGTAATTCAATTCTGCTGTGGTGTTGATCAATTTTAAGGCAAATATTAAAAGATACCTGATTAAATGAATGTTTAAATCATCTAACTCATACATCTGCTTAAAGATACATCCAATTCTGTTGTTTTCTGTACAGAATGCAACTTCTGAAGAAACAGAGTCAAGAAGCTCTGAACTGCAAGTCAAAAGTAAATAATCAATAAAACATGGAATTCTTTTTTTAAAAACAATTGTCGCTTAGCACTTTGTAAATGTTTTAAGAGAAATATTTTTTGTACTGCAGCATGTGTCTATACAGAATAGGTCTGTGTGTAATATGATTGGCTATTGCACTAAACCACCACAAATCAAAGGCAAGGTCAAGTTTATTGTCATGTGCACAAGTACATGAATACACACAGATGTAATGAAAACAAACTTACAGCAACATCACAGGCACAGAGCATCAGATAAGCAACATACACAAGAAAAACAAACTAAACTTGACCTGGATGGTGGGGATATTTAATGATGGATGTTGCTTTCCCGAGCCAGTGGCTCCTGTAGGTACTACTGGTGCTAGAGTGGGATACATCTGTGATGCACTGGGTAGAGTCCACCACTCCCTGCAACTTCTCATGTCCCTGTGCATTCGAATCCTGTACTGGGCCAGAATGCAGCCCATTAGGATACTTACTCTGGTGAGGCTTCAGTTCCATTGAGATGGTAGCAGGACCACTTAATTAAATATTGACATTCCAACTTTGTATAATAATTTGGAACTGTATCAGTTTGTTAAAGCTAGAGGTTACCAATCTCCAAAAATGCACTAATGCCAGAATTGGCAGCCTTTTGGCTTCAAATTCCTACCACCCTTTGCATGATTTAAATATTTCTAAACTTCACTCCTGGAAAACCTCCTTCCAACTGCACATCCCAATCCTGACATATATTTTAAAAAATGCTGGAAACAATATTTTCTGGTTTATTCCTAAGTTGCAAAGTTAATTTCTGTCTTCTCTCCATCTACTCTATCCTTTAGACACTGTAAAAGTGCACACCAGGCATTTTGGGTAAATGACTGCAGTTGACGACCTTTATTAGAAGGTAAGGCAACACTACTTGGAATTTAGTCAATACAGCAAAATGGGGAGCAACAGATGGGATAAAATAGACCAAATGGCAGCATAATATTAAACCCTACAGACCTGTGGGCTTCCTTTCCCCAAAAGGCTACATATTCGTGAAATAATCAAGTTTATCTTTGTCACAAGTTATAGAAAAATATGTGCAAAATTCCTGGACACATGTATATAGTGAGGGTGCCTAGGACTTTTGGATGGTACTGTATCTGTCAACATGGAGCAGAGAGTGAGTTTGTAATCCAGTGGGAGCAAAGGATGTTGGGAATGGCGAAGATGGTGGCAGAGAATCAGTGCCAGGGCCAGGATGTGGCATAAGTGCAGGCACACCCAACCCTGAGACACCAGGCAAAGTCATTTGAATCCAAATAATTGGTTTATTGATCATTACAGAATGTCTCTCTGGTGTTTCCCACTTCTTCCCTTCTCCTGTTCCCAACCATGATTCCAATCTCCGTGCTCACATATCAGAATCAGGTTTATCATCACACACATCATGAAGTCTGTGGGTTTTTTTGCGGCAACAGTACAGTGCAATTCATAAAATTACTACAATACTGTGCAAAAGTCTTAGGCACCCTGATCCTGAGCTATAATGGTATGAGCATCATGAACTGTGTTTCCTCAGTCTCTGCAGAGGCTGTGCCAAGGCGCGTCACACTGTCCTGCAGCCGTGGGCTTGCAATGAAGACTGGCAGGTCTGGGCAAATCAAAGTGCTTTTTTCTGTCAAATTCCAGCAATGATTGATCAACACACACAAAGTGCAGGAAGAACTCCGCAAGTCAGGCAGGATCTATGGAGAGGAATAAACAGTCAATGTTTCAATCAAGATCCTTCATCAGGACTTGCTCAAGATTTCCAGTATTTGCACAATCTCTTGTGTTAATTATTAGTGACAACTGATGTTGGACTCTGTGCACAAAGCATAGAGTCCTCAGCTATGTTGCTATTCAGGATATTTGGGGGACAGTGAGGGAAAGCGCTACCCAACAGCAGCAACGAAGGAATTCTGTCCACAGTTGGGGAGTCTGATGCACAAATATTCATGTCATCACATGAAAAGACGTGATATTTTAGGGAACTGGTATAGAAATTTCCCAACTCAAACGGGAAGTACAGAAAGATTGAAGAAACCCTTTACACAATGTCTACTGCACATTACAGAACAGAAGCTGGGATCAGACTTGTTCAAGTGTGAAATGAGAGTTTACTTTGGCCTTTCCGCTTTGTGTACAAAATATGCCAATTTACAATCCAGTGGCTGGAACAATTTACTCCTGCACTGCCACTGCCTGACTTTGTGCTGTAGATATAGTAACAGAATTAAGCCATTCAGCCGATCAAGCCCACTTCACCATTCGATCATGGCTGGTTTTCCCCTCTCAACCCCATCTTCTTGTCTACTCCCCCTAACTTTTGACAACTTTACTAATCAAGAACGTTTCAACCTCCAAGTTAAATACACCCAATGGATTGCCCTCCCAGATTCTGTGGCAATGAATTACATAGATTCACCACCCTATGGTTAAAGAAATTCCTCTTTATCTCTGTACTAAAGGGACATTTATTTTGAGACTATGCCCTCTTGTCCCAGACTCTCCCACTATAGCAAGCATCTTTTCCATGTCCACTCTATCTAGGCCTTTCAATATGCATTAACAATCTCTGTTCTCAACTCTTCCAGGTAAGGGATTAACTTGCTCTCACCAAGGCTCGTGGGTAGTGAAGGTGTCCATTGAGGGTAACGTAGGAACCACAGACACTTCTACAGGTCATGCTACATCTGCAGAGACAGACTTTTCCACAGATGCCAATTGACCTGCGAAGAATTTCCTGGCACGGTAGCAGAACAGTTGGCATAACACCAACAACCCAGCTTCAGTTCCAACACTGTCTGTAAAGGGTTCATACGTTCTCCCCGTGGATTTCCTCTGAGTGTTCTAGTTTCCCTCCACATTCCAAAGGCATTCAGTTTAGTGGGTTAATTGGGTTACATGTGTGTAATTGGGCAGCACACCATCATTGGGCCAGAAGGACCTTGTTACTGTGCCATATCTAAATAAAATAAATCAAATATCTTGATTTTTTTTGAAGCAGAGGGTCTTGCCTTCCTAGCCACTGAGGCTAAACAATGAAATTCATCGGACTTCAAATTGCCAATGCAGTCTTTGCTCAATTTAGGAAAAGATCTCTGACCCAACATAAAACCAGTCTACCATGCTCCAGTAATCTTTGGCAACCTACAGGCTTTAAGGCATGGACTGCATACAGCACTTCAAGACACCAAACACAAGTCATCTCTAGCTTACAAACGCTGATTCATGAATAGGCCATACATACAAGGAGTGTTTGGGACAGACTGACAGGATGGATTTGCCAGCATTGTCTCCCATGTAGGAATATAGCTCATGGCTTCATTTCTGACCTGTGAACTGCCATAGCTTGGGACGACAGATACCATCAATGATGTCTCCACAAAATCATCAGGGAGCATCACTGGAAAAGTTTCCTGTCCCGGGCTAACATACTTGGTCATACTCAGTCAGATACACTAGGCAAGCCATGTATCACATGCCCAACATCAAATTCCCAAAACAGCTGCTCTAGATCTATTGATATTAGAGGAAATGACAATCCTTGACTCCTCCTTGACTCTTGGGAGCATCTGCCCTGTAATCACTCAAACTGGAGAGGGATGATATTGAGATGCTCGAGTCCATGCTTGACCTGCTGAGTATTTCTAGGTATGGTACTGAAGCAGTTAACAGAACGCCAGCAACTTGGGTTCAATTCCTCTGCTGTCTGTAAGGAGTTTGTATGTTTTGCTGTAAACAAAGTGTAGTGTACAGAGCTCACAAACCATCCATCCACCTGACCCATCTATAGAAAAGTTTGCAGTTCCTGTATTGACCTCATAGAACCCACAAGACTAGAGTGAAGCAAGTCATTCTGAACCACTGAGAAATGAGACAGCAAGAAACATGTACGCAACCCTGCTTTGCATTTTTCTTCGCTCAAGGCTCTGGACAAAGGTGCTTTAATCCCTGCAATACAAAGACCATTCAATTCAGCATATTCCAATAAACCAGGGCCCAGAATTTTAGCATGGTAACAGCAACAAAAGTGTATACCATTCTCCTGCAGTGTTCTGACACGAAGCAAGATATCATCTCACCAGTGTGACCATTTATAAGAACTCACTGCCACATGTGACACTGAGTAGCAATCAGCAAAGCAAAACTGTAATGATGAGATTCCTCCATCCACAAAAACGCTGATAGGAAGACACTGCAAACACAGGCAGCTTTTGTGAAATTTCTGAACTTTGATGGATTCTTTAAAAAAATCTACTGGTACAGAAATAGTACAAAATCTTTACAATCCCTGATTAGAACATGGCACCAAAACAAGTCAATAAAAATGTATTTTATATTTCCAATTTTAGAAAGCCTGGTCAGAAAGTCTCTCAGGGTCAGGTAGAGATACAAAAGAGTCACTAGCAGGAAGAAAAGTTAGTACTATAGTCTAAACCCAGTGACAGTTTTGGATATTGTTGGTGGGGATGACCTACCAGGAACAAGCTGCAGTGGTCCTGTCTCTGGCACTGAGGTTGGACCCTTGACTAGGAAGGGGAGGAGGGAAGAGAAGAGAGCGGTATTGATAGGGGATTCTATAGTCAGGGGGGCGGATAGGAGATTTTGTGGGGAAGATCAGGAGTCTCAGATGGTATGTTGCTTCCCTGGTGCCGGGGTCCGAGACATCTCAGATCGGGTGCAGGTTATTCTCGAGAGGGAGGGCAAGAATCCAGATGTTGTGGTCCATGTAGGGACCAATGACGTGGGCAGGATGAGTGAGGGGGTCCTGCGTAGGGAGTTCAGGGAGTTAGGTGCGAAGCTGAAGAGCAGGACCTCCAGGGTAACAATCTCAGGATTGCTACCTGTGCCACGTGCGAGTGAGGCAAGGAACAGAAGGATTATAAAGATTAATACGTGGCTGAGAGGATGGTGCAGGAGGGAGGGCTTCTGGTTTGTAGATAATTGGGCTTTGTTCCAGGGAAGGTGGGATCTGTTCCGAAGGGACGGTTTACACCTGAACTGGAGCGGTACTAACATTCTTGCAGGGAAGTTTGCTAGTGCTTCTTGGGGGGGTTTAAACTAAATTTGCAGGGGGCAGGGATCCAGAATGTGAGAGAGGATAGCGAGAGGAAGAATAAAGGACAGGTGGGGACTACACAGTTCCGGAATATTAAGTGTGTAGTTGAGGAAAGTGGGGCGGAACAAGTGATAAGGAGGACTCATGTAGAGGGATGGTCTGACGGAACATGGAGTTAAATGTGTTGAAAGAATAAGTAAATTTAGGAAGGACAACAAAATTCTAGGGGCGTATAGCCCGATGGGAGTTTGGGGAGCTGGATTAAGCACAATAGGCAGCGATTCAAACAGAGAGAGGAGAAATGGGCTAAAAATTCTATATCTGAATGCACGAAGTGTCAGAAATAAGGCGGATGAGCTTGAAGCCCAGGTGCGAATGGGTAACAATGATGTTGTTGGGATAACGGAGACATGGCTGCAGGGAGATCAGACCTGGGAAATGAATGTACAAGGGTATACGTGCTATCGTAGGGACAGAAATGTGGGCAGAGGGGGTGGGGTGGCCCTGTTGGTGAGGAATGAGATTCAGTCCTTTGCAAGGGGGGACATAGGGTCAGGAGAAGTAGAGTCTGTGTGGATAGAACTGAGGAACAGTAAGGGCAAAAGGACCCAAATGGGTGTTGTCTACAGGCCACCAAACAGTAGCATGGATATTGGGTGCAAGTTGAATAGGGAGTTAACATTGGCATGTGGCAAAGGTAATGTCACAGTAGTTATGGGGGATTTCAACATGCAGGTGAACTGGGAGAATCAGGTTGGTGCTGGACCACAGGATAGGGAGTTCGCAGAGTGCCTACGGGATGCATTCTTGGAACAGCTTGTACGAGAGCCGACCAAGGACAAGACTATTCTGGATTTAGTGTTATGTAATGAACAGGATTTGATAAGCGATCTTGCAGTAAAGGAGCCATTAGGAGGTAGTGATCATAATATGATAAGCTTTTATCTGCAATTTGAGAAGGATAAGGGCAGATCGGAGGTGTTAGTGTTGCAGATGAACAGGGGAAACTATGGAGCCATGAGGGAGAAGCTGGCCAAAGTTGACTGGATGGATAGCCTAGCAGAAAAGACAGTGGAACAGCAATGGCAGGTATTCTTGGGAATAATGCACAAAGTGCAAAATCAGTTCATCCCCCAGAGAAGGAAGGATTCAAAGGGGGGAAAGGGGCCACAGTGGTTGACAAAGGAAGTCAGAGATTGCATAGCATTAAAAAAAAGGAAGTATGACAGAGCTAAGGTGAGTGGGAGGACAGATGATTGGGAAGTTTTTAAGGAACAACAGAACTTAACTAAAAAGACAATACGGGGAGAAAAGATGAGGTACGAATGCAAGCTAGCCAGGAATATAAAGGAAGATAGCAAAAGCTTTTTTAGGTATGTGAAGAGAAAGAAGATAGTTAAGAACAATGTTGGGCCCTTGAAGAATGAATTGGGTGAAATTGTTATGGGAAACAGAGAAATGGCAGAAGAATTTAATGAGTACTTTAGATCTGTCTTCACTAGGGAAGACACAAGCAATCTCCCTGATGTATGAATGGGCCAAGGACATAGGGTAACAGAGGAAATGAAACAGATTGACATTCAGAAGGAAACGGTGATGAGAAGACTGATGGGACTGAAGGCTGACAAATCCCCAGGTCCAGATGGTCTGCACCCTAGGGTACTAAAGGAGGTGGCCCTGGAAATTGCGGATGCATTGGTAATCATTTTCCAATGTTCCTTAGATTCAGGATCAGTTCCTGAGGATTGGAGAATGGCTAATGTTATCCCACTTTTTAAGAAAGGAGGGAGGGAGAAAACAGAGAACTATCGACCTGTCAGCCTGACATCGGTGGTGGGAAAGATGCTAGAGTCCATTATTAAGGATGAAATAGTGGCATATCTAGATAGCAGTGATAGGATTGGGCCGAGCCAGCGTGGATTTACCAAGGGTAAATCATGCTTGACTAATCTGTTGGGAGTTTTTCGAGGATGTAACCAGGAAGTTAGACGGGGTAGATCCAGTGGATGTAGTGTACCTCGATTTTCAGAAGGCATTTGATAAGGTCCCACATAGAAGATTGGTGGGTAAAATCAAAGCGCAGGGATTGACATGGATAGAAAACTGGTTGGCAGATAGAAAGCAAAGGGTAGCGGTGAATGGGTGTTTCTCAGAATGGCAGGTGGTGACTAGTGGGGTGCCACAGGGCTCGGTATTGGGACCACAGCTGTTTACCATTTTCGTTAACAATTTGGATGAAGGCATAGAAAATAACATCAGCAAATTTGCTGATGATACTAAGCTGGGTGGCAGTGTGACATGTGATGAGGATGTTAGGAGAATTCAGGGTGACTTGGATAGGCTGGGTGAGTGGGCAGATACTTGGCAGATGGCGTTTAATGTGAATAAGTGTGAGGTTATCCACTTTGGAAGTAGGAACAGGAAGGCAGATTATTATCTGAACGGTGTAGAGTTGGGTAAGGGAGAAATACAAAGAGATCTCGGAGTCCTTGTTCATCAGTCACTGAAGGTGAATGAGCAAGTGCAGCAGACAGTGAAGAAGGCTAATGGAATGTTGGCCTTTATTACAAAGGGAATTGAGTACAAGAGCAAGGAAATCCTCTTGCATTTGTACAGAGCCCTGGTGAGACCACACCTGGAGTACTGTGTACAGTTTTGGTCTCCAGGGTTAAGGAAGGACATCCTGGCTGTAGAGGAAGTGCAGCGTAGATTCACGAGGTTAATTCCTGGGATGTCTGGACTGTCTTACGCAGAGAGGTTAGAGAGACTGGGCTTGTACACGCTGGAATTAAGGAGATTGAGAGGGGATCGGATTGAAACATATAAGATTATTAAGGGATTGGACAAGATAGAGGCAGGAAATATGTTCCAGATGCTGGGAGAGTCCAGTACCAGAGGGCATGGTTTGAGAATAAGGGGTAGGTCATTTAGGACAGAGTTAAGGAAAAACTTCTTCTCCCAGAGAGTTGTGGGGGTCTGGAATGCACTGCCTCGGAAGGTAGTGGAGGCCAATTCTCTGGATGCTTTCAAGAAGGAGCTAGATAGGTATCTTATGGATAGGGGAATCAAGGGATTGGGGACAAGGCAGGAACCGGGTATTGATAGTAATTGATCAGCCATGATCTCAAAATGGCGGTGCAGGCTTGAAGGGCTGAATGGTCTACTTCTGCACCTATTGTCTATTGACAACAAAGAACGCATAATGTTTCTGTGTAAGGGTGATGACATGACAAAGGAAAATTTTCAGAATTAATACCACCGGCATATGTCACGAAATTTGTTGTCTTTGCGACAGGAGTACAATGCTATACATGATGATAGGGGAAAAAATGAATTACAGTAAGTATATATACCTATAACGTTAAAATTACATAAGTAGTGTAAAAATAAAAGTAGTGAAGTAGTATTCATGGGTTTATCGGCCATTCAGAAATCTGATGGCAGAGGGGAAGAAGCTGTCCTGAATTGGAAAGTGTGTGCCTTCAGGCTCCCGTACCCCATTCCGGTTGGTAGCAATGAGAGTAGGTCATGTCCTGGTGGCAGGACCTCTTAATGGCAGATGCTGCCTTTTTGATGCATCGCTCCTTGAAGATATCCTGTATGCCCTGGAGGCTAGTGCCCATGATGGAGCTGACTGAGTTCACAACTTGCTGCAGCTTATTTCGATCCTGTGTAGTGGTCCTTCCATACCCAACAGCGATACAGCCAGTTGAAATGCTCTCCATGGCACATTTGCAGAAATTTGTGAGTGTCTTTTCATGTGGACAAGTTCCCCAGTAGACATTACCAGTCTGAGGGGTGCTGCCGAGAGGCCAAATTGCATATTGAAATTGGCTTATTATTGTCACATTTACTGAGGTACAGCGAAAAGCTTGTTTTGCATATCGTTGATACAGATCAAATCATTACACAGAGCTTTGAGATAAAACAACAGAATACTGGGAAAAAAGTGAAACAGCAAAAAGAAGACGTACAGTGCGGGTAGACAATAAAGTACAAGGTCATGAAGAGGTAGACTGTGAAGTTAAGAGCCGACAGACACTATTACAACTGTGTGCTGGTGGAAGAGCGATGCTTGACAGAGCGCCAATCAATTGCCTCAGATTAAAAAGAAGGTACTAAGGTGAACTCAGTGCATTAGAAGACATTTTATACAAAAAAAATCATAAGGACAAAGATATGGAGTCAGTAAAGAGGCAACTGAGCAACTACCCTGTATTGAATTCTATTAGATTAAATGACCCTGAAACTCTGTAGATCCCTAAACGTTTCCATCCTAAAATGGTAATGAGGATCCATTTGGGAATCTCATGCCCCAACTATACTTATCTCTGCGACCTAAGCTCAAATGACATCAAGAGTGCCATTTGCTTTGTAACAATTTGCGTGCTTAACAATTGCAGGGCAGCTTGAAGCAATTATGACATCTTAGAAAGGGAAGTCCAGACCAGAATAAGAGGAAGCAAATTAAATTTAACAGTATCTATATTTAGCAATCATGGCAATATATTTCTAAACGTAACCAATGTTCTAATGATTTAAGATTATAGGAACTGCTACTGGTTATAACACTGCCTTAATTAGAACATACAGGATGCACAGCTGATACTGCTTCCCAGCAGAGAAAAGTCATGTTTAGCGTAAATTTACAGTTTACTGGGTAGGACAGAACCTCTGAAATGGAATTCAACATGAAAGCAGTTCCATATCCATCAAATATCCTTATCACAAGAAAGTCTATGTGGCATTGACTTCTGCAGTCTCAATATTCATAGCTATTTCACAGGGCAGAACCAGCCTTCTGGTCTGAAGAGCTGCAGCAACCTGTAACCTACCAACTTAACCCAGTGACTCAGCAGTGATCTAAGGGCATCAACATGTTTGTTTGCTTATATTTGACTTGGATAGTATTTACAATCCACAGGTCTCGCGTTTAGTCCGAGGTCATCGGAATTTATCGTACTCGTGTAACTTTTGTGCAACAGACAACACTGGCAAAAAAAAAGTTTAGCAGAGCCGGATTTCATAACATTCTGCTTTTACTGGTGGCAACATCTTGGGCAATCAGAATTGAAAATTTTCCTTAATACTGTCCCAACAGGCCACTTTCAATCGCGCCTAACACAACATCAGCAAATCTATGACACAGCCAAGGACAAGAAGAGCAAGGTACTGTTACATTGCTGTGGTGTGCACAACAGGTCAAATGCAACCATGGTAGAAAATTGTTGGCCCTCCTTTAGTGAGCAATGCCTACTTCCCTACCCATAACCTATCTGCAGCGGTTACAGAAGGATAAGTTAGCAAGACTACATTGATGGCAGGTCAGTACTGTATCGTAACTCCAGGATGGAATCCACAACCAAGTGGGAAGTGACTGAGGTGAGACTGGTGACCACTGCACCCAAGGAGGAACCTCAGTTTCTTTAACACAGTAACCAGCAGGTTTTAACAAGTAAGAAGAAAAACAGAACATGCTGGATGTCAAACACCATCCGTGGAGAGTGATACAGTCCTGATGAAGAGTCTTTGACCTAAAATCATTAACTCTTCTTTCTACAGATGCTGCCTGACCTGTTGAATGTTTCCAACATTTCTGTTTTCATTTCAGGTTTCCACTATTTTCTTTTTTTAAAATTTTTTGATCAGTGATCCTCAATAGTTTTAATATCTCACTGGCAGAACTAACAGAAACCGTGAATAAGACATAGGAGCAGAATTAGGCCATTTGGCCCATCAAGTCTGCTCCACCGTTTCACTGTGGCTGATCCATTTTCCCTCTCAGTGCCAAGATTCCGACTTCTCCCCATATTCCTTTGCGCCTTAACCAATCAAGAATCTATCAATCTCTGCCTTAAATATATTTACATATATTACATATGGCTACCTGGCCTCCACAGCTGCCCATGGCAACGCATTCCACAGACTGACCACTCTTTGGGTAAAGAAATCCTTCCTTATCTCTGTTCCAAAAGGACACCCCTCTATTCTGAGGCTGCGTCCGCTGGTCTTAAGACACCCCCACCACAGGAAACAGGAACCATTGTGAGGCAGAATGTCAAACTTCTGCCTCATAGCTCAAGCCTGATCCAAGATTCTGCCTGAGTAGAGCTTGCACATTCTCGATGGGATTATCAGGTTCCTTCCACATTCCAAAAATTGTCACTTTAAACTGCTCATAATGTGTGAATGAGAGATATAACCTGTGGGGAAATTACAGAAACATTGGAACTAGTGTACATGTCTGATGATCAGAGTAAGTGGCTCTTTTCTTGTTGTAGTTTTGTGTGATTCTATAATACTGACACATGTTAAAACTACACTGAAGTTGTTTGCAAAAACTTTGATCATGATTATTGAAAACTGCCAATAGCTGTTGCTGCCATAGAACATTACAGCACAGAAACAGGCCTGTTGGCCCTTTTTGGCTGTGCTGAACCATTTTTCTGCCTAGTCCCACTGACCTGCACCTGGCCCATATCCCTCCATACACCTCTCATCCATGTACCTGTCCAAGTTTTTCTTAAATGTTAAAACTGAGCCCGCATTTACCACTTCATCTGGCAGCTCATTCCACACTCCCACCACTCTCTGTGTGAAGAAGCCCCCCCCCCCCATGTTCCCTTTGAACTTTTCTCCCTTCACCCTTAACCCATATCCTCTGGGTTTTTTTTTTACCCTAGCCTCAGTGAAAAAAGCCTGCTTGCATTCAGAGTTGCCCTCCAGAGTTTGCTCGGTGGAAGACAAGCTGGACCAGGACAACATCCCATGCCCCATCTTACCGCAGGCCGTGCCACCCGGGAAGTTGGGCTATATACATCTTTGTGACTGTATGCTTTTCTGCTCTTGTAACTACTGTATGTGCTATTCCACCTTGGTCCCGGACGAATGCTATTTCACCTGGCTGTATTCATGAATGCCATTTAAACTTGAACTTGAAAGGCTTGTCCTTCAGTACTAGACTACACAGGGAATCAACACGAGAACGTAGGCTGAACGAGTGTGCAAATTCGTATGAATGGATTGTCAATCTGGTCCTCCCGTCTCGAGAGCCAATCACAACCCATTTCACATACCCTTACAAAAATCACGTAATGATTTGGCCCTCGAATACACCTTTAAAAATCCACCTACATTTGCAGAAGGCACGCAACTCTGTCTACTGAGATCAGGGGTCACCACCTCTGCATCTAATGTTGGGGAGTTTTCCTGTCCCCTGCCTCTGGGGTTCGGGATCCATCCAGCTCCCTGTCGCTAGGGTTCATTAAAGCTCAGATGTTCAGAGGTCATCCCGCTCCCTGGGATGTGGGTGACCCCCGAACTGTCTCAGGGATTCGGGGGTCACCCACATCCCATACCCTTCACTGGTCTGGCTGGTTTCGATCCACAGCTGAGGCAATTACGGCCCGGTGAGGCGATCGGAGCCGGGATCTTACCTCCAACTCCCAAGTTGACCTTCTTGGGATTCGGGTCCTCCTTGAAGTCGGCCGTCAGCTTAAAGATGACCACGGGCGCAGCCAGCGGCACAGCAGCGAAAAAGGACGCCATCGGGGCAGCGCAGTGAGGAGGTTCGGAGAAACCGGACGTTCGGGCGGGGAGCAGCGATCGGCAGCACGAAACCCCCTTGGCGACCTTGAGCCCGCGCAGCTCGCCCCTGTGACGTCACCTCCGACTGGTGCACGTTGCACAAATCAGTGCCAAGGAGCCTGTCCCGCCTCCCCAATGATTGTCTGTCACCGGCAAGGTAGCACCGCCCCTCCCATGATTGGCTACAATGGCCGCCCACCGGCCGACACGCGAGCATTCTGGGTATTACAGTCACCTAGCAACGGCCTAGACGCACTTGGAGTAATGTGTTCAATGCTGGTCGCCTCCTTACGGGAAGGACGTGAAGTATTCGAGAGGCTGCAGAGAAGGTTTACCGGAGCGCTGCCTGGATGAGGAAACGAGTTAGAGCTTCTCTCTTTGGAGCGAAAGAGGACGAGAAGTGTACTAAATGATAAGAGGCACAGAGAGAATAGGCAGCCAGGTACTTTTTTCCCAGGGTGGAAATGTCAAAATACGAGGGTGCGTGATTTTATAGTGATTGGAGGTAAGTACAGTGTCAGAGGTAGTTTTGTTTTGCACAGAGTGGCGGGTGCGTGGAACATGCTGCCAGTGGTAGAGGCAAATACATTAAGGACATTTAGGAAACTGTTATGAATGAAAAAATGGAGGAGTATGCAGGAGGGAAGGAGCAGGTGAATCTTAGAATGGGTTAAAACGTCGGCAAACATCATGGGCTGATGGGCCTGTGCTGTGCTGTAATACTATATTAGGGAGCATAGTGGTTAGCACCACGTTTTACAGTACCAACAACCCGGGTTCAGTTCCCACCACTGCCTTTAAGAAGTTAGTACATTCTCCCCGTGACCACGTGGGTTTTCTCTCACAGTCCAAGGACCGACTGATTGTAAATTGTCCCATGATGAGGCTAGGGTTGAATCGGGGAATTGCTGGGTGGCTTAAAGGGCTGGAAGGACCAGTTTCACGCTGTATCTCAATAAGTAAATAAATCTTCTAACAAGAACTGGCCTCCCTGTCAATCCATTGCAACAGGAAGAACATCTGACCTCTTTATTCATTACAACAATTGTGCTCTTCCCCCCCACCCCCTTTCTGTTCAACACACCGACTGGTGCAGCAGATATTGTGTACAGTTCTGATCACCGAATTATAGGGAAGATGTCAACAAAATAGAGAGAGTACAGAGGATATTTACTAGAATCTTACCAGGGTTTCAGCACCTATAATAGGCATCCGTTAGTCTCGTGAGACCATGGATTTGCGCCTTGGAAGAAGGACGCCAACGTCACTTGGAAGGTTTTTCCAGGGCGCAGGCCTGGGCAGAGTTGTATGGGAGACCGGCAGTTGCCCAAGCTGCAAGCTTTCCCTTCTCCACACCACTGATGTGTCCAAGGGAAGGTGGGCACTGGGACCCAAGCAGCTTGGCACCGGTGTTGTCGCAGAGCAATGTGTTGTTAGGTGCCTTGCTCAAGGGCACAAACACACTGCCTCAGTTGAAGCTCGAACCAGTGACCTTCAGGTTACTAGTCCAATGCCTTATCCACCAAGCCATGTGCCAATAAAGATACAGAGAAGGTTGTGGGAGGACTTGATAGAGGTATTTAAAATTATGAGGAGGATAGATAGAATTGACGTGGATAGACTTTTTCCATTAAGAGTAGGGGAGATTCAAACAAGAGGACATGAGTTGAGAGTTAAGGGGCAAAAATTTAGGGGTAACACGAGGGGGAACTTCTTTACTCAGAGAGTGGTAGCTGTGAGGAATGAGCTTCCAGTAAAAGTGGTAGAGGCAGGTTTGATTTTGTCATTTAAAAAAAGCTGGATAGGTATATGGACAGGGAAGGAATGGAGGGTTATGGGCTGAGTGCTGGTTGGTGGGACGAGGTGAGAGTAAATGTTCGGCACGGACTAGACGGGCCGAGATGGCCTGTTTCCATGCTGTAATTGTTATATAATCTAGAGGGGAGGGGTGAAGATGGGTAATGGGGAGTTGGAGGTGGCGGGTGTCTGGGGACCACAGGAGGGAGTGGGGTGTTTTGAAAGGGGAGAAACCACCAGAGGGAGTGCTCATCTGAAAGTGGAAAACTGTTCAAGCAATCGGGTTTGGTCTACCAAGATGGAAGATGAGGCACTGGGCTGCACCCTGGCAGTGGAGGGTGTGGATGGACAGGACAGTATGGGAAAGGGAAGAGGGATTGAAATGGCATGCAGCTGTGAGTTTGGGATGGCCATTATGGACAAAACATCAGTGCTCAGTGAAACGATTGTCCATCGATCTTGGCAGTGCAGAGGAGGCCACATCAAGAGCACCAAATACAGTCGACACGTTTGCTGGAGGTCAGCAAAGTCCAAAGTTCAGTGTTCGGCGAATCTGCAACATGAAGCCTGAAGGTCAGAGGCCCTGGATCAGCGTGTTCAGGGGTTTGAGATCTGCAAGTCCAGGCCAGGGACTAGAGGTTGGTGGCTCAATATCTTCCAGTCTGAAAGTCCATGGCCAAGGACTGGTGGTCTGAGAGCCAGAGGCAGCCTGTCTGTGAGTTTGCAGGTAAGTGGCTTATTTTGCTGTTGTTGGTTGTGTTGTTCTGCTGAACATAGTGGGCCTGCGATGTTGGCACCAGAATCTGTGGCGTCACTTGTGGGCTGTCTCCAGCACATCCTTAGTTTGTGTTGGTTGTTAATGTGAACAATGCATGTCACTGTATGTTTCAATGTACGTCTCAGTTTCCAGGTGAAAGAGCCAGTGGGCGCATTCACAGGTGGTGTAACACATTCTCTTACTCATCCTTCCTCACCATCATCCAGTGACCCTAACAGGCCTTCCCGGTTCACATACAACTCAAATGGCTTCTTCACCTGGGACACGGAATGTAAGAGCTGTGCTGTTGTGCTACAACTTTATAAAACATTGGTTATACCAGATCTGGAGTATTGCATACAATACTGGTCAGAATCAAGTTTAAGATCACTGATTTTTAGTGGGAGAACCCGGTAACTACTGGATTACAGGAAAGTGAATTCACTGAGTTATTGAATGATAGTTTTTTGATCCAGTACGTTAGTGCACCAATAAAAGGTGGGGGGGGGGGGGGCGGGGTCTGTCTGGATCCTGTAACAATCAGGATAGAATTTTGAGTATGGAAGTTGTTGAGCCTTTAGGAACAAATGATCATAACGTTGTTAGTCTCGAAGTATTTTGGGAGAGTATGTCAATAAAAACCAAAAACATTCAATTGAATTTCAGAAAGGCAAAGTTTGTGCAGATGTGGCAAAGAATTCAGAAGGTAAACTGGAAGGAATTGCTTGATGTTGAGTCAGTTGGGGTACAATGGGGTTGATTTAAAGGGGTAATATGCGCAATACAGTAAATGTTCATGCCCAAGGTCAGGTGAAGCAATAAAAACAACATATCAACTACATGGATGAATAAAAATTATTGAAGAAAAGACAGCTATTCAGATTCAGATTCAGTTTATTGTCATTTAGAAACCACAAATGCAATGCAATTAAAAAATGAGACAGCGTTCTCCGGAATGATATCACAAAAAAAGCACACAACAAAACAGACCACACAAGAAAAACCACATAACGTTTGGTAATTCCCAATCCAGAGTCCAGAGAGGCTGCTGCATATCAATATCGCGCTATATAAGGAATACAGAAAAAGTAGCAATGATGTTAACCATAGGGCATATGAAAATATGAGAGCTATGGTCAAGAGGGAAATGCAGATTTCCAAAAGGCAGGGTTGAGAAGGATATTGCTGATAAGGCTAAAGGCTGATTTATACTTGTGCATACGGGCTACGCCGTAATCCTGATTTTCACTTCTGCATCGCTCTACGCCAGAGTGAGCATGTGTTGGCGTGCACCAAAATGCTAGTTGGCGGTGGGGTGTCTATGCCACTGTGTTGAGTTTCATTGTGAGAGACATGGATGAGGAAATGCATTTCAAACATTTTCGCGTGTCGGCAGGTAGATTTGACAATTTGGTTCATCTATTTCGCATCGGTGTACGCACAGCCTACAGACACGGCGGAGAAGAAGCAACTGGAAATACGATGCTACCAAGCGGACCAATCACAGTTGTTGCAGTCTGCGACATGTGAGTAACTTTTCTGGAGAGGTGGACGTCACCCTACGGTGTAGGGTACGCGTTACCTACGGCGTCGTTGCAACGCACAGGTATAGATCAGCCTTTAGATTGACCCCAGGAGATATTTTCAATACTTTAGTAAAAGAAATGAAGAAGCTAAGTGTATTAGGAATAATAGTGGGGCATTAAATTATGCAGAGAAAGAGTGGATAGTGTTAATTCATATTTTGGTGAAGTATTCACCTGCAAAGATGGTAGCAATATGCCAGTAAGTGTAGCGAAAAATGCTGTTTTAAATGACTTACTGATCTTAGAAAGTGGGGTCCTGCTTCAGCTGAAAAGGTTGAAAGTTAATAAATCTCCAAGTCCAGACAACATGTATCCAAGGGCACTTAAAGAGATCTGTGATTATATATACAGGTTCTAAAGTGTATTTTTCAGAAGTCAGTGAAGACCGGTGAAATTGTTAAGGACCAGTACAGGGCTAACATTGTCCTGGTATAAGAAGGGTGATCACACTGACCCTAGTAACTATAGACCAATTAATTTAATGTGTATCATAGGTAACATAATGGAAACATTAATAAAGAATGAGATGGAAAAACAGCTGATAAGAGCAGGCACATTAGCAGAAAGCCAGCATGGTTTTGGAAAGGGGTAATCATGTTTTACTAATATGCTGGAGGCAACTAAAATTTATAATAACAATAGAGATAACAATATCATTTACTTGGAATTTCAGAAGGTTTTTGACAAAATACTCCTGAAGAGATTAATAATCAAATTACAAGAGGTAGGGATTCAGGGTAAGGTGTGCAAATGGGTACAAAATTAGCTCAAAAACAGAAAACAATGAATTATGGTGAGAGGACCATTTTCACACATAGATGTGGGGTTAAAAGTGGGGTTCCACAAGAATCAGTTTCAGGGCTACTGCTGCTTCTAATTTACATTAATGATTTGGATAAGCACATAACAAATCAACTAGTAAAATGCACTGTATCAGAAAGATTTTGGCATCCTGGTAGACTTGTCACTATCAACATCTAGACAATGCACAGAAGTGATTAGGAATGTTGAAAAATATAATGCGCTCAGTGGAATTCAAGTCTAGAGACGTTCTCCTTGAGCTGTATAATGTGCTTGTGAGGCCACACCTTGAGTACAATTTTGGTCTCCATATTTTGTGAGGGATGTGAAGGCACTGGAGAGAGTTCAGAGTGGGGTGACTAGACTCATTCAGGTCTGCAGGGTAGGAGCTATGAAGAAAGATTGAAAGAATTAAACCTTTTTCGTCTAAGCTGACATAGAATGAGAGGAGACATGTTCAAAATCATTAAAGATATAAGTAAGGTGGCTGTTAGCTGCTCCTTCAAAATTAATCCATCAACAAAGATACAGGACCATAGGTGGAGACTGGTTCAGAATAACATCAGGAAGCATTTCTTTACACATGGAACAAACTACCTAGCAGTGCTCTAGAGGTTTTCAAATCTAAACTCGATAGTTATTTCAACACACTATGTGAATTGGAATTTGGCAAGCATTGTTGGGCTGAATGGCCTGTTCTTGTCAAAAACTTTCTAATGTTCTAATGATATATTTAGTGAATTTTGTTGTTTTGCATCGGCAGTACAATACAAAACAAAAACATACATTTCCAACTATATATATTTTTTGTTTTTATTAAATAAGTAGTGCAAAAAGAGAGGAAGAAAAATATAGTGAGGTAGTGTACATGGGCTCATTGTCCATCCAGAAATCTGATGGCTGAGGGAAGAAGCTGTTCCTGAAACATTGATTGTGCATCTTCAGGCTCCAATACCTCCTCCCTGACAACATCAATGGGAAGGGGACTTGTCCTGGTTCACTACATTAGAAGAAGGATGTGTTTGTGCTGGAGAGGGTGCAGAGGTGAATTCACCAGGATGTTGCTTGGATTGAAGAACTGTGGTTACAAGGGAGGAAATAGACATGTTAGGAGTGCCTTACCAGGAGTGAAGGAGGCAGAGGAGTGTCCTGATAGAGGCATGTAATATTATGAGGGGGTCAAAGGGTAAATATTAATCATCTTATTCCTATGGTGGGAGCATAGATATAAAGTGTTTGGTAGGCTTAAACTGTACTGTATCTGAGGGAGGGAGGGAGGAGTATTTTCACACACAGAACAGTTAGAATCTGGAATGCACCACCTGAAGAAGTGGTAGAGACAGGTACAGGTACAGACACAACATTACAGGTATATGGAGGAATTTAAGGTGGGGGTTATATGGGAGGCAGGGTTTAAGGGTCGGCACAACATTGTGTGCCAAAGGGCCTGTACCGTGCTGTACTATTCTGTGTTCTATTACAGAACATCTGCACAAGCACTTGAGTCATCAAGGTATTCTAGGCTGCGGACCGAATGGGAATAAATGGGACCAGTACAGAGAAGTACAATAGTGGGCCAAATAGGCTGTCCGTGTGCTTTTTATCTGTGACTGTGGCTCAAGGACAACCTCTGTCCCACTGTTATAAGACTATTGAACGATCGTCTATTACAATAAGATGGAGTCTTGATATCACCATTTGCCTTGTTATGATCTTGTGTGTTATTGTCTGCCTGCACTGCACTTTCCCTGTAACTGTAACACTTTATTCTGCATGCTGTTCTAGCTTTACCTTGTAGTACCTCAATGTACTGTGTAATGATCGGATCTTTACAACATATACTTTACAAGACAAAAGTTTCATTGTACCTTGGTACATGCCATAATAATAAACCAATAGGTACATTTAATGTCAGAGAAATATGTACAATACACATCCTGAAATTCTTTTTCTTCGCAAACATCCACAAATACAGAGGGGTGCTCCAAAGAATGAATGACAGTTAAACATTAGAACCCCAAGAGTCCCCCAGCTCCCCCCACCCACAAGCAGCAGCAAAGCAACGATCCCCTCCCCCACCAGTAAAAAGAGCATTGGGACCCCCCCACCGAGCACTCAAGCGTACAGCAAAGCGTCAATATAGACACAGATTTGCAGCACCCCAAAGACTACTCGTTCACCCGGTATTCAACATACCACAGGCTCTCACTCTCCCTAAAAAGGGAAAAAGAGGTGCCTTCGTTTCACAGCAAGAGGGGAGACATAACAAACAACTTGCTGACTTATGATGTTAAAAGTCAGTTGCATCGCTTTCTCTGAGCTCTGCCCGGAGTGTCCGCCGCAGAAAGGTTCAGGTCTCTGGGCACACAGCTAGCAGCCAAACCACTGTTCCTGATGTTCTGCGTTCTCCCATGATGCCTCAGTCAGGGACACCGGCCTAGAATCAGCCACGAACATCCGGCAGCCTGAAGGCGCGCTAGTCTTCCAGGCTGCTTCCTTGGAATATCAAAAAGCAGTTGGTCGTGTGGCCCTGAGAGCGGGTTCAATTCCCACAAAGAACCAGAATCAGAGTGTAACTCTGGGTCACGGTCTTCAAAAGAACCTTGAAAAGGAAAAGAGATATCAAAGATAGAAATAGAGCTGTTTCCAAAGATGCAAGCAAAGGAATCACCATTTAGCACCATCTTGACTTTACTCCATCTTCTGATTCCAATAGAAGATATCCAATTGCCAATAGGATTCTGTAATTTAAACTTCAGATTTCCCTACACCAGAATTTTTAAAGACTTACCTGCAAGCTCATCCTTTATACTCATTCAATTCACATCTCTCAAACATCAAACAAAGCCTGGGTGTTCAGAAGGTGCCACAAAGTTAAGACGTTCACTTGAATGGATCCCTAATACAATGAATTGGACTCTTGACCACACAATCTACCTCATTATGATCTTGCACATTAATGTCTGCCTGCACTGCACTGTATCTCTAGCTGCAGCAATATATTATGTATTGATATTGTTTTGCCTAAATGCATATGATCTTTACAAACAGTATACAAACAAGCTTTTCATTGTATCTTGATAGATGTTGCAATCTATAATAAACCAATTTCAGTTCCAAGTAATATCTAGCATGACCACATGGTGGCACCACAGTGCACCAAATCAGAGAATGCAATGTACGGCAATCAACAAGCAGGAGACAATCTGCAGATGCTGAAAATCCAAGCAACGCACACAAAATATTGGAGGAACTCAGCAGGGTGCAGAGGAGATTTACAAGGATGTTGCCTGGATTGGGGAGCATCCCTTATGAGAATAGGTTGAGTGAACTTGGCCTTTTTTCCTTGGAGCAACTGAGGATGAGAGGTGACCTGATAGAGGTGTACAAGATGATGAGAGGCATTGATCGTGTGGATAGTCAGAGGCTTTTTCCCAGGGCTGAAATAGCTAACATGAGAGGGCACAGTTTTAAGGTGCTTGGAAGTAGGTACAGAGGAAATGTTGGGGTGATTTTTACGCAGAGAGTGGTGAGTGCGTGGAATGGGCTGCTGGCGACGGTGGTGGAGGTGGATACCACAGGGTCTTTTAAGAGGCTCCTGGGCGGGTATATGGAGCTCAGAAAAATAGAGGGCTATGGGTAACCTTAGGTAATTTCTCAGTTAAGGACCTGTTCGGCACAGCTTTGTGGGCCAAAGGGCCTGTATTGTCACGTAGGTTTTCAATGTTTTGATGTTATTGGACTTGCTTTGAGCACTTCCTCTGGCAGCTCATTCCAGTACTTACTAGCCTCTGTAAAGAAGTTTCCTTTAAGATATATTTTAATTCTCTCTCCTCTTGTATCTGTTCCCTCTCATTTTGGATTCCCCAACCTTGGGGAAAGTCTTTGACCATTCACCTTGTCCATACCCCTAACTTTGCGACTGATTTACGTATTGAGGTTCACTGAGAGAAGTGAATTAAATGATGAGGTTGTCTGTTAAGGTATCAGCAGAGGAGTAAACATTGGCTGGGCAAAACCCCATCGTCCTTCTTCAAATGCCACCATGTGGTCTGCAGGTTTTCTTGCGTTTCCACTTTGATTCTCATTATCTAGCCAACCACACCTCTGTCATGGGAAATACTAAGCGAGGCAACTTATCAACATGACCAAGTGGCAGACAAGTTGCTGAGAGTGATGGTTCACGAGGGTAATTCACGGCTGAGGATCTGATGCACTACTAAAGGAACAAGGGAAGTGAGGATGGAGATGGCCTCTCTACTTATGACCTCTGTCCCTGCACTGCACTGAATCAGAATCAGGGTTAAAATCATACCCTATGTTGTTTTGCACAGAGTACATTGCAATACCTAATAAAAAAAACTATAAATGACATAAGAAATATATACATATAAAATAGGTAGTGTAAAAAAAAGGAAACAAATATTGAGATAGTGTATGTGGCAGTAATCTGATGGCAGTGGGAAAGAAGCTGCTCCTAAAACATTGAGTTTGTGTCTTCAGGCTTGATGGTAGCAATGAGAAAAGGGCATGTCCAGTGTGATGGGTGCCACTTTTGAAGGTGTCCTCAATGCTGGGGAGACCAGTGCCCTTGATGGAGCTGGTTGGGTTTGTAACTTCCCGCAGCTTTTTCCGATCCTGTGCAGTGGCCCCTCTGTACCGGATGGTGATGCAACCGGTCAGAATGCAACGACAGTACGTCAGTGGAAATTTGTGAGAGTCTTGGATGAAGTGCCAAGTCTCCTCAAACTCCTGATGAAATATAGCCACTCATCAGAATGTTGGACCCAGCATAGACCTTCAGGGATCCTGAAACCCAGGAGCTTGAAACTGCTCATCCTTCCCACTGCTGATCCCTTGATGAGGACTGGTGTGTGTTTCCTAGACTTTCCCTTCCTGAAGTCCGCAATCATTTCCTTGGTATTACTGACATTGAGTGCAAGATTGTTCCTGTAACACCACTCAACTAGCTGATCTATCTCATTCCTGTACACCTCCTCATCACCATCTGAAATTCTGCCAGCAATAGCTGTGTCATTGGAAAATTTATAGATGCCATTTGAGCTGTACCTAGCCACACAGTTGTGGGTGTAGAGAGAGTAGAGCAGTGGGTTAAACACTCACCCTTGAGAAGCGCCAGTGTAGAGGTCAATGACTATGCTCTGATGAGAAAGTCAACAATCCAGTTGCAGATGGAGATACAGAGGCCCAGGTTTAGGAGCTTGTTGATTAGTATTGAGGGTATGATGGTGTTAGGTGCTGAGCTGAAACAATAAACAACAGCCTGATGTAGGTATTGCTGTTGTCCAGGTGGTCCAGGGCCAAGCCGACATTGGAGACACTTTAAACCACTTTTTATAATTGTTTACATTGTAAATACATGCTGGCATTTATTTATTTATTTGTGCACATTTTATTCCATATCTGTACTTTAATCTCTAACTTTATTAGATTTTTATTATTTATATATAATTAGTTACTTTTATATTATTTATAATTGTTGAATGTTTTTTTTGTTCCATGTCACACCCTGATCAACACTCCACAGCAAATTCTTAGCACATGTAAATGTCGTTTGCTCCAATTGTTTGCATGACGCGTGTGTTTTTTTTTTCCTTCTTTCTCAGCACAGTAGTTACGGTCTTGGAACACAGCAGGCCAGGCAGCATCTATAGGAAGAAGTACAATCGACGTTTCTGACCAAAGGTCTTGGCCTGAAACATCGACTGTACTTCTTCCTACAGATGCTGCCTGGCCTGCTGCGTTCCACCAGCATTGTGTGTGTGTTGCTTGAATTTCCAGCATCTGCAGATTTCCTCGTAGTTACAGTCTGTCTTTTTTTTAATTGGGTTCTTTGGGTTCCTTGCTTTGCGGCTGCCTGTAAGCAAAGAAATCTCAAAGTGTATAATTTGTACATTCTTTGATCCTTGATTTTGGGTCACTGAAGCTGGGAAGGTTCGGTGTTGGTCATTGTAGGGGTGGAGGAGGCTGCCAAGAAGGCGAAGGGTGAGTCTAAAGAAAATGCTAAATATGAGGACTGGGAGAAGAAACATAGAAAACCTACAGCACAATCAGCCCACAATGCTGTGCCAAACATGTACTTATTTTAGAAATTGCCTAGGGTTACCCATAGCCCTCTATTTTTCTAAGCTCCATGTACCTATACAGGAGGCTCTTAAAAGCCCGTCATATCCGCCTCCAGCACTGTCGCTGGCAGCCCATTCCACGTGCTCTCCACTCTCTGTGTTTTAAAAAAAACTTACCCATGACATCTCCTCTGTACCTTCTTCCAAGCACCTTAAAACTGTGCCCTCACAGAAGGTTGATTGATGAGTAAGGGTGTGTTGTAGGATGGGGTAGGGGGCAGCAGGACTGTCTGCTGTGAGGAGATTGCAACAATTCGGTCTGTAGATACATGGACGAATGTCTTGGCCGTGAGAAAAAAAGCTAATGGAGGAATGGAAGTATTCTCTGAGAAAACTTGGAGCACATTTCCAATTAATTTTCTAAAACAGATGTCAAAATGCCCTTTACTGAACTTTGAACCATTTCTCACAAATTTCCAGATAAGTAATGCGGAAGTGTAGGGGAGGAAACTTGGCCAGAAATCTTCCTCCTTTCAACACAGCTCCCCCCTCCCCATCACATTCAATGTTCTTGTGCCACCCTCTTCCCTTTTAGGGTCTCTGCACAAACATAGCATTCCAAAAAGGAGAAGGGATGAAAAACTTCTAAAGCTTGCAAAGTCTTTGGATGTGATGCAAGAACGCCAACGAGTTTCCCAAAGAACTGGGGTCAAAGGTTAAATCTTGAAGCATCACAGATGGCGAGGCACAGTGTACGCTTTGCAAACTACTACAGCATACACACTTTGTAAAAGTTTATTATATACAAAACATGACATAATTTTACACAAAGCCTGTTTGTGCTTGCCAACAGTGAATCTGCCAAAATGAGTCTCCTGCTAAAATTTCTCCCAAAATCTACACATAATCCCAAGAACATCTTGACCAACGATTAACAGAGTACCATCAGATGTCATGAAATAGATAACTGCTAAACTTGTCTCCCTCACAAAAGACATCAACTTATTGTTGCTGAGTACATTGGCAACCGTTGTCTACTGTAGCTTTATAACACTCTGGTTAGGCTGCTTCAGGAATACTGTGTTCACTTCTGGTCACCACATTATGGAAAGGATGTGGAGGCTTTGGTGAGGGTGAAAGAGAAGTTTAACACATCTCTCCCCTTTCTCGATCTCTCGGTCTCCATCTCTGGAGACAGACTGTCCACTGACATCTTCTATAAACCCACTGACTCCCATAACTACCTTGATAATACCTCTTCCCACCCTGCCAAATATAAAAATGCTATTCTCTATTACCAGTTCCTCCCTCTCCGCCACATCTGCTCCCAGGATGAGGCTTTCTGTTCCAGGACATCTCAAATGTCCTCTTTCTTTAAGAATCGTGGTTTCCCTTCTGCCGTCATCAATGATGCCCTCACCCGCATCTCCTCCATTTCCCGCACCCCATCCTCCCATCACCACAACAGGGACCATGTTCCCCTTGTCCTCATCTACCACCCCACCAGCCTCTGGTCCAGCATATTATCCTCCACAACTTCCACCACCTTCAACAGGACCCCACCACTAAGCACATCTTTCCCTCTCTGCCCCTCTCTGCTTTTCGCAGGGATTGTTCCCTCCGCAACAGCCTAGTCCACACGTCCCTCCCCACAGATCTCCCACCTGGTACTTATCCCTGCAAGCGTAAGTGCTACACCTGTCCCTACACCTTCTCTCTTACCACCATTCAGGGCCCCAAACAGTCCTTCCAGGTGAGGCAACACTTCACTTGTGAGTCTGCTGGGGTCATCTATTACATCCGGTGCTCCCAGTGCGGCTTCCTCTACATCGGCGAGACCCGACGCAGATTGGGGGACCGCTTTGTCGAGCACCTCCGCTCCATCCGTCACAACAAACAGGATCTCCCGGTTGCCACCCACTTCAACTCTGCTTCACATCCCACTCGGATATCCCATTCCATACATGGCCTCCTCTACTGCCATGATGAGGCCAAACTCAGGTTGGAGGAGCAACACCTCATATACCATCTGGGTAGTCTCCAGCCCCTTGGTATGAACATCGAATTCTCCAACTTCCGGTAATTCCCTCCCTCTCCCTTCCCCCATCCCACTTTCACTCTGTCTCCTCTTCTAGCTGCCTATCACCTCTCATGACTCTGCCTTCTTCTACTACCCATAGTGCTTTCCGCTTACATTCCTTCTTCACCTCTCCTGCCTATCCCCTCCCTGCTTCCTCTCCCCCACCCCTTGATCTTTCCTCTGATTGGTTTTTCACCTGGCTCCTTCCACCCTCCCCCCATCTTTTTTATAGGGCCCCTGTCCCCTCCTTCTTCAGTCCTGACAAAGGGTCTCGGCCCAAAACGTTGACTGCTTGTTTCAACGGATGCTGCCCGACCTGCTGAGTTCATCCAGCTTGTTTGTACGTGTTGATTTGACCACAGCATCTGCAGTGTACTTTGTGCTTAAGTTTAACATGATGCTGCCTAGATTATAAGGAGAGGTTAGACAAACTCCCATGTCCAGTAGTGATGGCACTGTAGTGTAGTGATGTCATTACAGCACCAGCTACCAGAGTTCAATGCACCGCTCTCTGTAAGGAGCTTGTACATTCACCCTGTGACTTTGTGGGTTTCCTCTAGACGTGCCAGCTTCCCCCCACATTCTAAAGATGTCCTGGCATGAGGTTAATTGGTCACATGGGTATAATTTGTTGGCAGTGGTTCACTGGGCCAGAAGGGCCTGTTACTGTGCTGTATCTCTAAACAAATCCATTCTGTAAGTAAACGTTTTGGCATGTCAGCGCAAACTTTGATGCAGTTCTATATATGCACAGTGGAGAGTATCCTAACTTTAGAAACACCAGGATCAGGAATGGAAGAGGAATAGAAAGTGGTAGATACAGCCCAGTCCATCACAAGCAAAGCCCTCCCCACCAGTGAGCACATTTCTGTGGAGGGCTGCCACAAGAAAGTAGCATCCATCATCAAAGTCCTCCACCATCCAGGCCATGTCCTCTTCTCACTACTACCATCAGGCAGCAGGTACAGGAGCCTTAGGTCCCATCCCACCAGGTTCAGGAACAGTTAATATCCTACAATAATCAGTCTCCTGAATCAATGTGGATGATTCATTCACCACTACTCTGAACTGGTTCTATGATTTATAGACGCTTAAAAATTCTCTGTAACTAATGTTCGCAGTATTATTTTTATTAATGCAGTTTGTCTTTTGTACATTAGTATTTGTTCTGTTTATGTATAGTTTGTCTTAAGTTTTTATTGTATTTATTCTGTCTTGTAAAATGCATGTCAGAGAAAAGTAGCATATGGTAACATATGCTGACGAAGGGTCTCAGCCCGAAATGTCGACAGTGCGTCTCCTTATAGATGCTGTCTGGCCTGCTGCATTCCACCAGCATTTTGTGTGTGTTATATGGTAACATTTCTGTACTTTGAAAATTAACTTACTTTGAACTTTGAAACTTGGATTGTTTTCTCCGAAGCAGCGGAGGCTGAGGGGAGACCTGACTGAAGCTTACAAGATTATGAGAGGTGTAGATGGAGTAGACAGCTGGCAAACTTTCCCCAGGGTCTAATACTAGAGGGTGTTCATTTAAGGTGAGAGGGGTAAGTTCAAAGGAGATCTGCGGTCCAGGTTTTTTTTTAGAATGCATTGCCTGGTTTGATGGTGATAAGAGGCATTCAAGAGGTTCTTAGATAGGAACATGAATATGCGGGAAATGGAAGGATATGGATATTGTGTATGCAGAAGGCATTAGTTTAGTTAGGCATTTAATTAGTTAGACACAACATTCTGGGCTGAAGGGCCTGTTCCTTTCCTGTACTGCTTTATGCTCTAAATTCTCTATCTATGTGAATGTCATCTTTGTGCCAAGAATTTGGTGTGAGGAATCCTAGCAACTTAACCAACATAGTCATAGAGATGTACAGCTCAGAAACAGGCCATTCAGCCCATCATGTCAACCACAATCACTTTCACAGATGCTACATTAATCCATTTCATATCCCCCAGACTACACCATTCACCAGTTTACAGTGTCCTATTAACTTAATAAATCTATGCCTTTGGGATATGGGAGAAAACCACAGCTCTAGGCGGAAACTCACATGGGGAGGTGTGACCTCCACATGGACAGCACCTGAGTTCAGGATTGAACCCAGGTCTCTCGCACTTTTTAAGACAGCAGCTCTACCAGCTGTGCAGCTTCACCACCCTTATCAATAAGGAGGTCAACTTATCTAGTCTTCAAAGCTAAATTAACATGGTGCTATTTGTGATTAGAAATTACTTCTGATGTGCCCTTGTTTCCAATTTCCCTCCATTCTGATGCCTCAGTTACTTGCTTACTTGGGCCCTTAGCTCCCAGTGGAGCATAGGCCATCAATGACCTCCTGTTTCCATCATCCTCTGAAATTGATGGTACGCTTTCTATAATCCATTGCATCCGCTGTACAGGGGATTGGCTGATACAGCTTCACCAGAGCTGTACAGCCAGCCTTGCCCGTTTCCACTTCTCATGACGGGGATATACGACTGGACTTAGAGAGGCTGTTGCCTCTGTGCCACAACCTCCACCCTCCTGATTACTCCCTTCTCCGTCTTCAATCACCTCTGCTAATATCTCTTGACATACTCCTCAGATATTCTTTAAGAACTTTGAAGATAGGTGGAAGGTGAGACCTTTCAGCCCCTCAAACCTGCTTTCCCCTTCAATAAAATCATGCTGATTCCCCACTTTGACTCCACTTTTCTGGTCTATTTCCATATCCCCTGAATCCCTTTAAGTTATGTTCAAGAGTCAAGCTTCCACAAAGTAATCAGTAATTGAAACCCAATGGCTTAAGACTTGAGACCAGAGGCAGGAAAAATGAAGGAAGAATCCTGGGGATTGAGGATTGTCCGTGCATGTTGATGGGTGAGAGGGAGGAAAAGGGCTTGCTTGGCTGTTGTTATCTTTTTTGCTGCTTGTGTTTTTTTTCTGTGTTGTTATGCCGATCAATGTGGGAATGCTATATTGGTGCTGGAATGTATACTGATACTTGCGGGCTGCCTGGCACATCCGCTTGTAAAAACATAGAAAAGCTACAGCACAGTACAGGCCCTTCGGCCCACAATGCTGTGCCAAACATGTACTTACTTTAGAACTTAACTAGGTTTACCCAGAGCCCTCTATTTTTCTAAGCTCCATGTACCCATCCAGGAGTCTTTTAAAAGACCCTATCATATTTGACTCCACCACCATTGTCGGCAGCCCATTCCACGCACTCACCACTCTGCGTTTTTTTAAAATCCTGACATCTCCTCTGTACCTACTTCCAAGCACCTTAAAACTGTGCCCTCTCATGATAGCCATTTTAGCCCTGGGGAAAAGCCTCTGACTATCCACATGATCAATGCCTCCCATCATCTTATACACCTCTCATCCTCAGTCACTCCAAGGAGAAACAGCCACATATTCTCATAAGGCATACTCCCAAATCGAGGCGACATCCTTGTAAATCTCCTCTGCACCCTTTCTATAGTTTCCACATCCTTCCTGTCGTGAGGTGACCAGAACTGAGCACAGTACTCCAAGTGGGGTCTGACCAATGTTAGCTGTAACATTACCTCTCGGCTCTTAAACTTAATCCCACTATTGATGAAGGCCAATGCACTGTATGCCTTCTTAACCACAGAGTCAACCTGTGCAGCTGTTGACTGTGTGGCTGACTCAGTCCTCAAGATCTCTCAGATCCTCCACGCTGCCAAGAGTCTTACCATTAATAGTATATTCTGCCATCATATTTGACCTATCAAAATGAACCACCCCACACTTATCTGTGTTGAACTCCATCTGCCACTTCTCAGCCCAATTTTGCATCCTATCAATGTTGCGTGTAACCTTTGACAGTTCTCCACACTATCCACAACACCTCCAACCTTAGTGAACCTCCTCCCCGTCCCCATTGATGATGCAAAGATCATTGCCAGAGGCTCAGCAATCTCCTCCCTCGCCTCCCACAGTAGCCTGGGGTACATCCCGTTCAGTCCCAGAGACTTATCCAACCTGATGCTTTCCAAAAGCTTCAGCACATCCTCTTTCTTAATGTCTATATGCTCAAGCTTTTCAATCCACTTGGGTTGGTTGTTAATGCAAACGACACGTTTCCCTTATGTTTCAATGTACATATAGATAAATTGTGAATTGGTTTATTATTGCCACATGTACTGAGCTACAGTAAAAAATTTGATTTGCATTGCAGCCATACAGACCATTACATTACATCAGTACACCCAGGTGGTGCAAGGGAAAAGCACTAACAGAATGGAGAGTAGTTATTACAGTTATAGAGAATGTGCAGTGCAGGCAAACAACAAGCTGCAAAGCCATGATGAGATAAATTGTGAGGTCAAGGGTACATCTTTTCAAATAATGAGGATGAATAATGAGCACCACACCCAAAATGCTGGTGGAACGCAGCAGGCCAGGCAGCATCTATAGGGAGAAGTACAGTGGACGTTTTGGGCTGAGACCCTTCATCCTGACGACAGGTCTCGGCCCGAAGCGTCAACTGTACTTCGTCCAAATAGATGCTGCCTGGCCTGCTGCGTTCCACCAGCATTTTGCGTGTGGTCCTTGAATTTCCAGCATCTGCAGGTTTCCTCGTGATGAATAATGAGGTAGTGCTCATGGGTTTATCAGAAATCTGATGCCAGAAGGGAAGAAACTGGTTTAAAACAGCCTCAAATTCCTCACTTTTATGTGAAGCTCACATTGTGAGCAGTGTACTTGGCAATAATAAATGTGACTGTAAGCTCAGCAATGAGAAGAATACGAGAATAAATCATGCATTCAGTACCAACTGAGGCAGTGCTGAAGTGACAATAATGGAAGAGGTAGAATTAAGATTTTTAGTTTAAGTAATAAGTTAATAATATTAGCTTTATTTATCACACGTATATCAAAACATACAATGAGCTACATTGCTTGCATCAAGCGGACAACTCGCCATCCCTAATCCGTATGTCTTTGGAATGTGGGAGGAAACCGGAGCACCGTGGGAAATCCATGCAGTCATGGGAAGAACATACAAGCTCCTTGCAAAGGGTGGTGAGAACTGAACCTTCATCTTATAGCTGACACCATAGGGAGTTACGCTAACTGCTACATTGCTATGCCAGTTCATGAATATGACAGCATCACTGGAAAGTGGATGTGAAAGGAATCTTATTCTCCATCCCCCAAAGTCAAAAGGTGCTTTGAGCAGTAGCCAAAGGATGGTGGAACAATAGCACCAACGTGTCCTTAATATACACTCAGTGGCCATTTTATCAGATACACCTGTACTCTTGCTTGTTAATGCAAATATCTACCTAGCCAATCATGTGGGAACAACTCAATGAACAAAAGCATGCAGACATGGTCAAGAGGTTCAGTTGTTGTTCAGACCAAATGTCAGAATGGAAAAGAAATGTGATCTAAGAGACTTTGACCATGGAATGATATTTAGTTCCAGATGGGGTGGTTTGAGTATCTCAGAAATTGCTGATTGCCTGGGATTTTCACACGCAACAGTCTTCCAGTACACGGCAGTTCAGTAGGCGAAAACATCATGTTAATGAGAGAGAGCAGAGGAGAATGACCAGAGTGGCTGAAGTTAACAAATGACTACATGTTACGACAGTGGTGTGCAGAAGCGTATCTCTGAACACACAACACATTGAACCTTGAGGTGAATGGACTACAGGAGCGGAAGATCACGAATATATACTCAGTGACAATTATGTTCGGTATCTCCTGTCCCTAATAAAGTGGCCATTGAGTGTATAGTGTCTACTGACTGGTAATATTCTATATATAGGCTCAGAGAGGCCAGAGCCCTCCCCCTACTTGATACTATCACAGCTGTCCAAATGGCATGTCACCTATGCCAGAACTGGACTCCCAGGCTCTAATGTCCCTCAACCTGTCAGCACTGTTTAGTTAATAGACTCTGGAAATAGGAAGCCAAACTGCGTGTATGCAATAAAGGGCAGCTCTGCAGAACATCAGAGGCAGGAAAAAGCTGATAGCCAGTGTCCCAACTCGGATTACAAAATCAGGCTCGGATCCTTGACTTGCTTATCTCTTGACAGAAATACGTAATAATCCAATGATTCAGTGTCCTGGTGTGGGGGGTGGGGGTGATGTCACCAGTGTTGTTCACTGATGAGGGATCTTGATGCCCATTTATAACCAAATGCCTCAACTCCATCCAGTGAACAATTGCAACATTAAATCACGATATGGGTCGCAGAACGTGTAGTACAGAGAGAGGCCAATCTGAACATCTCTTCTTGATCAACTCAGTGCTATAGAGTTTGTGTCATAGAGCATTACAGCACAGAAACAGGCCTTTCAGCTCATCTGGTCCATGCCAGTCTGTTCTGCCCGTTGCAACTTCTTGCACCCAGATCATAGCCCTCCATACCCCTCTCATCCCTGTACCTATCAAAACTTCTCTTCAATGTTACAAATGAATCCACATCTACCACCTCAACTGCCAGTTTATTCCACACCACCCTCTGAGTGAAGAAGTTCCCCCCTCAGGTTCCCCTTAGATATTTCACCTTTCACCCTTAACCTATGACCTCTAGTTCTAGCCTTAACCAAGCTCAGTGGAAAAAGCCTGCTGTATTTACCTTATCTATACCCCTCATATTTATGTGTACCTCTATAAGATTTTCCTTCATTCCCTTACACTCCAGAGAATAAAGTCGAACCCAATTCAACCTTTCCCTATAACTCAGGTCTCAGCAACATCCTTGTAAATTTTCTCTGCACCCTTTCAAGCTCATGGATATCTTTCCTGTAGGCTGGTGACTAGAAATTACTCCAAACCTCACCTCACCAAGATCTTATACCACTTTAATATAACATTCCAACTCCTGTGCCTAATACTCTGATTTATGAAGACCAATGTTCCAAAAACTCTCTTTACAACCCACCGTATCTTTGTTGCATAGTCCTCTATCTTTTTTGTGTATTTGAATTTTTTTGATGTTCAATATCCGAAGCCTGTTGTTACTGGGTTGCAAACTATGCAAATAATGCTTTATTATTGGAATTGGTTTATTATTGTCAGTGTTCCAAATATACAAAAAACTTTTATTGTATACCATCTCGATAGATCATGCCATACAAATGTAGAAACAAAATGCAGAATAGAGTGTTGCATTTACAGAGAAAGTGTAGCGCAGGTGGACAAATAAAGTGCAAGGGTCACAATTAGGTAGATTAGGAGATAGAAGGAGTTCATCTTTACTGTATGATAGGCCTATTCAGGAATCTGGTAACAGCAGACAGAAGCTGTCCTTGAGCCTGGTGATACATGCCCTCAAACTTTTCTATATTCTGTCAGCTGGAAGAGAGGAGAAGAGAAAATGACTGAGGTAGGAGGAGTCCTTGATCAAATTCACCCTGAAATTCGAGAGTGAAAAGCTAAAGTCAGGTGTATCAGTATTATAGTGGAGTAAAGGAAATTACAGGTATGAGAGAGGTGTGGTCAGAATTGATTGGAAAAGAACACTGGCAGGGATGATGGCAGAGAAACAGTGGCTGGAATTCCTGGGAAACAATTTGGAAGACACAGAATATATACATCCTAAAAGGAAGAAATATTCTGAAGGAAAAGATGACACAACTGTGGCTAACAAGAAAGACAAAGCCAACATAAAAGCCAAAGAGAGGGCATATGGTAGAGCAAAATAAGTGGAGTTAGAGGATTGGGAAGCTTTTAAAAACCAACAGAAGGCAACTAAAATGTCATTAAGAATGTAAAGATGGAATACAAAAGTAAGCTAGTCAATAGTATCAAAGAGGATACCAAAAGTTTCTTCAGATACACAAAGTGTAAAAGAGAGGCTAGAGTGGATATTGGGTGGCTGGGAAATGATGCTGCAGAGGTAGTAATGGAGGACAATGAAATGACGGAAGAACTGAATAAGTATTTTGCATTATTTTTCACGGAGGAAGACACTAGCAGTATGGTGGCAGGCGTCATGATGTGTGTGAAGTTACCATAACTAGAGAGAAGTTTCTCGGGAAACCAAAAGGTCTGAAAGTAGATAAGTCACCTGGACTGGATTGTGTACACCCCAGAATTTTGAAAAGAGGTGGCTGAAGATATCGTGGAGGCACCTTTCAAGAATCACTAGATTCTGGAATGGTTCCAGAAGACTGGAAAATTGCAAATGTCACTCCACTCTTCAAGAAGGGAGAATGGGCAAAGAAATGGCAGATGGAATACAGTGTTGGGAAGTGTATGGTCATGCATTATGGCAGAAGAAATAAAAGGGTAGACTATTTTCTAAATGCAGAGAAAATACAAAAATCTGAGATGCGAAGGGACTTGGGAGTCTTTGTGCAGGATTCCCTTAAGGTTAATTTTCAAGTTGAGTCTGTGGTGAGGAAGGAAAATGCAATGTCAGCATTCATTTCAAGAGGACTGAAATATAAAAGCAAGGACGTAATGTTGAAACTTTATAAGGCACTGGTGAGGCCTCTCGGAGTATAGTTAGCAGTTTTGGGTTCCTTTTCTTAGAAAGTCTGTGCTGATGCTGGAGAGGGTTCAAAGGAGGTTCACAAAAAATGATTAAAGGATTGAATGGCTTGTCATATGAAGAATGTTTCATGTCTCTGGGCCTGTTTTCGCTAGAATTCAGAAAATGACGGGTGACCTCATTGAAAACTATCAAATGGTGAAAGGCCTTGATAGAGTGGATGTGGAGAGGATGTTTCCTATGACAGGAGAGTCTGTGACCAGAGAACACTGCCTCAGGAAAGAGGGGTGTCCTTTTAGAATGAAAAAAAGAAGGAATTCCTTTAGCCAGAGAGTGGTGAATCTGTGGAATTCTTTGCCATAGGCAGCTCTGGAGCCCAAGTCTTTATGCATATTTAAGAGAGAGGTTGATAGATTCTTGATTGATCAGGGCATGAAGGGATAAGGGGAGAAGGTAGGAAATTGAGGCTGAGAGATTGGATCAGTCATGACGAAATGGTGGAGAAGACTCGATGGTCCAAACGGCCTAAATGTGCTCCTATATCTTATGGTCTCTATCAGCTGCTTTCGCCATACATTGGGAAATGTAATTGGTGTCAATAGAGGGGAGGATGGTTTGGTGATGGACTGAGCTGTGTCCACAACTCTCTGTAATTTATTAAAGTCTTGGGCAGAACAGTTGCCATACCAAGCTGTAATACTTCCTATGGTTATGGTTATGTTTTTCTTTTAACTTTTCTTCATTCCACATCTCCTGCATTCCACACCTAATCCATAACCAGCAACCATTCCAATGCTAATCACTTCTCTGTCGAAGATACTTAAGTCCTAGAGTATAGGGCTTAAGTCTCAGAAACTAGAGCCAACAATGGTGAATGAAGAATGCGGAAGATGTGATAATTAGATGAGAACAAGGATGTTGATGGATTTGAGTGGAAGGAGGGAGACAGTTGGACAAGGAGCGCCATGACAGCCTAGCCTTAAGTGTAAGTGCATTTCAGTGCCAATTATAAGATTGGGATTCAATTCCCATCGCTCTCTGCAAGAAGTTTATGTGTTGTCCTGTGGGTTTGCTCCAGGTGCTCCAATTTCCTCTCACATTCCAAAGCTGTATGAGTTAGAGTTACAGTAATAAGTTGTCACTGGAAGCATGGTGACCCTTATGGGCTGCCCCCTCCCCCTGCACATTTCAGACTGTGTTAGATGTTGATGCAGAACAAAGCATTCCTTTTTATATTTTATTCTGATGAATAATCTTTATCTATATCTTTAAGGAGATATAGTGGGTTATATGGACTGGGGCCAGTAAGGTGTGCATTTCCCCATTAATAATCAAATGCTCTGAGGATGCACGTCTTCCATGTATGTATGTGTTTAGAGAGATCTAAACACATACATCTATGCAAGATGTAAATTGTAAATCTTATTATGTCTCAGTGAGGACAAGGATGATACTAAATTGTACACTGTAATAAAAACTGAAAATATTCAGCAGATTAGGCATCAATTAAAAGCGAATTGGAGGTAAGATTTCAGGTCCGTGACTTGGATGACTCCTCCAGGCTGTTATTTCCAGACACATTAATAATGCCCTAAATTGCAACATAAAGTGTCTAGCCTATGGGTCAGGCTTCACCCATATCCTCTCGCATACAATGTTGACAACAGAACCGGAACATCTCCTTCATTCTGACCGGAATAGAGTCCATTGAGCTGGAATCCTCACCGCATTACAAGAGCCATTCCACTCATTCCATCTGTTTGAACATTGCATGTATCATTGAGAAATCACAGCAAAATAAATTATTTATCCAATAACAGTGGCATATAGACTGAGCACAAAATCTGAAACACACCAGTTTTGTTTGAATCATCTATGAGAATCAGTTTTCATAAATATAATTATACAATCCTGATGTCTTCCTATTACACAGGGGTTTTATATCTGGGACAACTGAACCACTCCAAACTGTGTGACAACACAGAATGGAAATTAACACCTTTTGTACCCAGCTATTCAAACCCAGGTATGTCCTGAGGAAGAGGCAAAATGTCAGTATTTGCTATGGTGCCACGTTAAATTTTACTGCAAAGATTAGAGCAGTTATATAGGCATAGATGGGCATTAAATACATTTACTTTCTCCACCTATCCCCTCCCAGCTTCTTAGTTCATCCCCCCTCGCCCATCCACCCACCTTCGTCCTCACCTGATCTCACCTACAAACTTTTAGCTTGAACTTCTTCCCCCTTCTCCTCCCCTCACCTTTTTATTTTGGGTTCTGCCCCATTCCTTCCCTGTTCTGATGAAGAGTGTTTGCCTGAAATATCGACTTGCTGAGTTCCTCCAACATTTTGTGTGGGTTTCTCAAAATAAATGCTTTATTTTTATATGAGTAGTCAAGTGTGTGGTGTGCTATGGGATCATGCCATGATCTTCACTATTTATAAAATACAGTGGATACAGGTTATTCAGGACAGCTGCTTATTTGGGACAACTCCTAAGGAGGAAATACTAACCAAGAGAATACCTGGGATTTCCTTAAGTGATTTGGGACACTATGCCTGGTATATCAGGGCAGGAAACTGTTGCTGAACAGTTTGTAACTAGTATCAGTTGTGAGCACTTGTGTGGTTGTCAGACACTGTACCATACAGAAAGTGATCAGTTTTTTATCGCTTCAGTTGCATTGGGTTTGTGTTCAGAAAGTTGTGCAACTTTTTTGTCACTGATATTTGTTGAGAAATAAGCAATAAGATCATTCATAACTGTTTTGCTCACTGTAGTTTTAAGCATTCAGGATTGGAAACATCAGAAATGGCCAGGACTGAAAATGAAATGAGTTCACTGCTTAAACAAGTTAGGAACTATGAGGAATTTGAAGGTATCGATGATCATCTTGAATGTTATAATGAAAATGAAGTTTTGGAGGATGAAACTGCAGAAAATATTGTATGAAATCAGTTCATTACCTGCGCTACGTTTTAGCAAGAATTTTGATTATTTACAGTCAATTAAGAGAACATGGCAGCATACACTGGATGAAATCCTCCAATAATTATTAGGAACTTATACACAATTTCATATTACCATGGTAGTATTGGTAGTGTTTTAATTTGTTCCATATTTCATTTAAATACATAAATTGTTATTCAGTGACCATTGTTAAATGGGTTTTTTTTTGTTTTATACATTTCTAACTATTTCTATGAACCTTTGGCTAATTGGGCAGCTGCTTGATTGAGCCAAAATCTACTGGTCCCGAGGTGCTCCAGTTAACCAGAATCCACTGTATATTGAAGATAGATGAAGGGATTGGGTGTGCTGTAGCCAAAGTTGGTTATGATGCAAATATTAGGTGAGCTAGGAAGATGTAGGGAGGAGGCAAAGAGCCTGCAGAGGTAAAGAGAAAAGTTAGATAAGTGAACACAGAACACTGCTGCACAGTACAGACCCTTTGGTCCACCATGGTCTGCTGACCTTTGAACTTACTCTAAGATCAATCTAACCATTCCAGCACATGTATTCCTCCATTTCTCCATCATCCATGTGCCTATCTCTGAGATTTCTGAATGTTTCTTTTGATCTACCTGTACTACTCTCCTGGCAGCATGTTCCATTCATCCGCCACTCTGTGGAAAAAAGCTTTCCTCTCACATCCCCTCTAGATTTTCTTCAAATAACCTTAAAATTATGCACCTTGTATTAGCATTTCAACATTGGGGAAGAAGTCTCTGGCTATCTATGCCTCTAGTAGTGTAACAGTTAGCGTGATGCTATTACAGCTCATTCTGACTGGAGTAGAGTCCATCGAGCTGGAATTCTCCCCACATTACAGGAGCCATTCCACTCATTCCATCTGTTTGAACATTGTGTAAATTATTGAGAAATCACAGCAAAATAAGCTACTCTTCCAAATAATAGTGGCATACAGACATCACAAAATATGAACCACACCAGTTTTGTTTGAATCATCCATGAGAACCGGTTTACATAGGAGTTCAATGATAATTATACAGTCTTGATGTCTTTCTTTTACACAGGAGTTTATATCTGGGACAACTGAACCACTTCGAACTGTATGATAACACAGACGGAAATTAACACCTTATGTACCCAGCTATTCAAACTAAGTACGTCCTGAAGAAGAGGAGAGATATCTAGTCTTGTAGGATATAACAAATAAGGTTGATAGAGGAGAGACCAGTACATGTGATGCATTTGGATTTCCCAAAAGCATCTGATATGGCGCTGCATAAAATTTTACTGCAAGGATTACTTTACTTTACTTTACTTTTATTGTCACCAAACAATTGATACTAGAGTGTACGATCATCACAGTGATATATGTTTCTGTGCTTCATGCTCCCTGAAGTACAAATCAAAGTAAATATAATAAAAATTTAAATTATAACTCATAATTAGAAAATAGAAAAGGGAAAGTAAGGTAGTGCAAGTCAGGTCCAGATATTTGGAAGGTACGGCCCAGATCCAGGTCAGGATCTGTTCAGCAGTCTTATCACAGTTGGAAAGAAGCTGTTCCCAAATCTGGCCGTACGAATCTTCAAGCTCCTGAACCTTCTCCCGGAGGGAAGAGGGACAAAAAGTGTGTTGGCTGGGTGGGTCTTGTCCTTGATTATCCTGTCAGCACTGCTCCGGCAGCGTGTGGTGTAAAGTGAGTCCAAGGATGGAAGATTGGTTTGTGTGATGTGCTGGGCTATGTTCACGATCTTCTGCAGCTTCTTCCGGTCTTGGACAGGACAACTTCCATACCAGGTTGTGATGCACCCTAGAAGAATGCTTTCTACGGTGCACCTATAAAAATTAGTGAGGGTTTTAGGGGACAGGCCAAATTTCTTCAGCTTTCTCAGGAAGTAAAGGCGCTGGTGGGCCTTCTTGGCAGTGGACTCTGCTTGGTTAGACCAAGTCAGGTCATTTGTGATATTTACCCCGAGGAACTTAAAGCTTTTGATTAGAGTAATATATAGGCATTGATAGGTATAAAATACACTTGCCTTCTTCACCTATCCCCTCCCAACTTTTTACATCATCCCCCTTCCCCATCCACCCAGCCTCACCCTCACCTGATCTCACCTGTAAGCTTTTAGCTTGAACTTCTTCCCCTCCCCTCCTCTCACCTTTTTATTATGGTCTCTGTCCTATTCCTTCTTTGTTTTGTCAAAGGTCTTGGCCTGAAATATCAACTGTTTATTCCCCTCCATGGATGCTGCCTGACTTGTTAAGTTCCTCCGGCATTTTGTGTGCATTGCTCAAAACAAATGCTTCATTTTTGGGTAAGTAATCAAGTGTGTGGTGTACCATAGGATCATGCCATGGTCTTAACTATTCATAACATACAGTGGATTCCAATTAATCGGGAAGCTGCTTATTTGGGACAACTCTTAAAGAGCAAAAAACAATTGAGAAAATAGCTGGAGTACCTTTAGGTTATTTGGAAAACTATGCCAGGTATATTGGAGCAGGAGACTGTTGCTGAAATGTTTCTAACTACTGTCAGGTGTGTCTGTGTTCAAAAAGTAGTGGCTTTTTTTTGTCACTGATAGTTGGTGGGAAATAAGCAATAAGACAATTCTGAACCGTTTTGCTCACCGCAGTTTTAAACATTCAGTGTTGGGGATGGCAGAAATGGCCAGGAGTGAAAGTAAAACTACCTTAACAAGTTAGGACCTATGATGAAGTTAAAGGTATCGACAAACATCTACAATGAAAATGAAGATTTGGAAGATGCAATTGCCAAAAAAAAATGTATGAATGCAGTTCATTATCTGCACTAGGTGTCTGCATTGATTTTGTTCACTTACAGTCTATTAAATGAATACGGCAGCGTAAACTGGGATGAATTCCTCCATCAAATAAATACACTTAACATTATGGCCCCTCATATTAGCATTTCTATGCTGGGAAAAAGTCTCTGGCTATCCAGTCAATCTATGCCTCCGGTAGCGTAGCAGTTGCGCGACACTATTGCAGCTTGGAGCATCCTGCATTTTGGAGCTCACTTTCAGCACTGTTTTGTAAGGCGTCTCTGTACACCACCACCATGGAGCGTCTAGGTTTTCCCTGGGTGCTCCAGTTCCCTCCCGCAGTCCAAAAGCATTCCATGTAGATTTGTACATATTCCCGTGATTAGGTTAGGGTTAATCAGGGTTCTGTGGTTGCTGGAAGTGGCATTATTTGAAGGACCGAAAGATCCTACTCCGTGCTGTATCACTAAATAAAATAAATAAATTCTCATCTTATTCATCTCAATCCAATCGCTTCAGTCCAAAGAGAAAAGTCCTAGTCCCCCAGCTATCCTTAATAGATATGTTCTCTAACTCAGGAAGCATCTTGATATTTCTCCTCTGCACCCTCTCTAAAGTTTCTTTATCCTTCCTATAATCAGATGACCGGAAATGAACATTATATTCTAAGTGTGATCTAACCAGGGCTTTACAGAGCTGCAACATTACCTCTAAAATTCTTGCGACTCAAACTCAAATGGGCAGAAGGGCTGGCACAGAATATAGGCAAGTGTGAGATTATCTCCTTCGTAAGGTGTGACAGTACTAGAATGGAAAGAATGTCAGAATCAGGTTTGTTATATCATGAAATTTATTGTTTTGTGGCAGCAATACAATGCAATACTGTATATAAAAATACTATGTTACAATAAGAAATATATAAAAATGAATAAATAAGCAAAAGTTGCAAAATAGTGAAATAGTGTTCATGGGTTCTGATGGTGGAGGAGAGGAAGCTATTCCTAAAACGTTGAGTGTGCATCTTCAGGCTCCTGTACCTCCTCCTTGATGGCAGAACGAGAAGAGGGCATGTCTTCGTTGGTGAGTCTCTCCCAATGATGGTTGTCACCTACTTGAAACACCACTTTTTGAAGATGTTCTTGATAGTGGGGATGCTAATATCCACGATGGAGATGGCTGAGTCTACAACCTTCTACAGCTATTTTCCGATCCTGTGCATTGAAACCTCCATTCTAGATGGTGATATGAGCACGCAGAATGCTCTCCACTGTAGAATGTAGTAAAGAGCTGGCTTCCCTGGATGGAAGCTATAAGCTTGGACAGAAAAGTTTTCTTTATTGTTTAATCCACAGCTGAACGATCTAAGAAATCTGCATGGGAGGCTAGTCTATCATTTGTGGGTAAATAAATATTGAAAAACTGCAGACACTTTAAGTCTGAACTGAAAGCAGAAAATATTAAAAGTACTCAGCAGGTCAGTCACCTTCAGTTAATTTTGCAGACTCAGCTCGATTCTGTTGGAGGGCCAAAGATCCAAAACAATTGTTTCTCTTTCTACGGAGGCTGCCTGACCTGTTACGTGGTTCCAGCATTTTCCATTTATAGCTGTGGGTAAACCTTTCAATTAAACTAAGTAGTGAGCCATTGTATAATTTTTAGAACCACCCAATGAGAATTCCAGTGGAAGAGAAAGAAGCATGGTTTGCAACAGGCAGGAAAACAATTTAGTAACATCTGGGCAAGAGTCAGTACTATTTGATTAGAGATGGAAAGCAATTAAAATAATCACTCCACACTCAGCCCACTTCTCACCCATCTCCCTGGTGTTTGCTTGAATTTCTACCTATAGTTTGGGGCAAGGACACTTCATGCACTGTGCGAACATTATAAGTTCCGCCCGACAAAGTGAATGGGAGGTATTCTCACTGGCAATCTCAAGTGCTGCTGACCTTTGACCTGCACCTGTCTATGAATGCATTGAAATTGGACCCTACATATATCCAGCTGCTATTAGGAGCCGCAGGGTGAGCAGATGAGAGCACGGCTGTCAGTTGTCAGGTCGGTTAAGGCTCCCTAGATAGCTTTGAGGTAGGTTATCATTGCTTTAGAGATGCCATCTTTTAGATGATGTGTAATACCTAGGGAGGAGAATATAAAAGATTAAAAAAGAAAACCTTCAGCTTAATTTGTCACCTGTATAGTGAAACTTCAAAACATATGGTGAAATGTGTCGTTTGCTTCAAATCAAATCAACAAGGGTTGTGCGGACAGTGCGTAAGTGGCACCACGCTTCTGGCATCAACATAGCCTGCCCACAACTTACTAACCCTAACCCTAACCCTAACCATATGTCTTTGGAATGTGGGAGAAAACAGGAGCAGCCGGACGGAGCCCATGCATTCACGGGAAGAATGTCCAAACTTCTTTACAGACAGCAGCGGGAATTGAACCCCCAATCTTATAGATGGTGCTGTAAAACATGCACTAACCCGCTTCACTACCGTGCCGCCATAATGTGGAACTCTAAGGAAAAAGGAAAGAGAGTTCTCCCAATTCAATGTTTATTCCTTAACTGATGTCACTTTCATTATCAAACTGCAATTTGTAGGAGCCTGCCTACAGGCCTTTGTTTTTTAATCCCTAAAGTATTTCTCAAGGAAAACTTCTGCTCTGCTGCAATAGGACTATTAGATGGCCCTCTAGTAAGATAAAATGGACTCTTGACCTCACAATCAACTGGATTAAGATCACACACGTTATTGTTTACCTTGATGCATTCTCTCCGTAGCTGTTACACTTAATTCTGTATTGTTTTTATTCTACCTCAATGCACTGTGTAATGAACAATTTGATCTGAATGATATGCAAGACAAGCTTTTTACTATACCTTTCTACATGTGACAGTAATAAACCAATTCCATTTGGCCCATTGAGCCTATTCTAGCTCTCAGAGCCTTCCTACCATTTGTATTCCTCCCACTTATTCCCTTGCGACCTATTCTCTGTCACATCTCTCACATTCCATTAACTGTCCCCTCCCTCCAGTTCTTCAATCACCTGCTTCCACCACTGTAATTTCAAACCTCTAAGATGCGGGAGGAAATTAGAGCCCCCACACTGCTTTACACTACCTCGGATCTACTAGATCCCAATTACCCCCAGGTGTTCTCTCTTTTCCCCTCTCCCACCAGGCAGAAGATGCAAAAACCTGAAAAAACTCATCACCATACTCAAGGTCTGCTTCTACCCCACTCTTACAAGACTATTAGTTGGTTCCCTAGTACAAAAGGATGGAGTCTTGACCTCATAATCTACCTCATTTATAGTATTGCATGTTATTGTTTACCTGTAGTGCACTTTCTCTGTAGTGTGTAACACTTCATTCTGCATTCTGTTATTGTTTTACTGTGCTCTACCTTAATGCACAGTGTAATGATTTGATGTTTGTGAATAGTGTGCAAGACAAACTTTTCACTGTGCCTCGGCACATGACACTAAACCAAACCAAAACCATTGGGGTGTGCCATTCTCTATTTCATGGTGACTTTTGTCTCCTTCCCACACTAGAAACTATTAGTTGGTATGTGCTGTGCTGCTAAACCATGCCTGGCTGTGTCAGAATGGTGACCAGTACACTGAATCTTCTGTGTAACGTATTTATTTACTGCCTGTTACACCTGCTAGAATTTAGGGCAGCGATGAATGTCTTCCATCAGTGTCTATCCTTGACCATTCTAGAAATCAATGTTGGTCTTGGTGTTCAGGGCTCCCTACCTGCAGCTTTCTGTTGGTTTTCACTACCGTCAGCCACACAAGTCCCGGGTGGAGACTCGGGAATACCGCTGCACTCGGATGTAAAATGTTTCTTCATCGCTGTTTCAGTAGCAGTTTTGTTTTAACATTCAGGGTTGTTAGTCCTGAGCTGAACCCCGAACCTGGAAGACTGGTGGACCACTCTTAGCCTCGACCCTTTGAACTGTTTGGCATGGGTGACCCTACCAAGAGCCAAAGCATAAAGTACTGACTCCAGCCAGCATAGCTCTCCAGGTCACTGAGGCATGCAAGCTTCCAAATTATGCTAAGGTTCTGGTCCTCTTGGGGGCTCTGTGTAACATCAAGAGGATTTTTACAGACATGTTTTTGCTCCCTGGCGAACATAATGGGACAAGTTTTATGAAGAGAGCTTCCCAGATGCTTGTTTGTTGGTTAGTCCTCAGAATGGAGTAAGATTTCACACAACTAAATAGACATCTTGGATCAGTAGAACAATGGGAGACTATTCGGTCCATTAACTCTACTCTAGCTATTGGTTCACAGATCTTCCTCATCTCCCTTCTGGTTCTTTAATTTCTATCCTCTGGTTGTTCATCCTTCATTCACTGGAAAATAACTTAGTTCTATTTACCAGTATTGCCTGGGGTCCTAAAGCAGTAGAAATAGTCTCAGAATAGTTAAGAGCATTACTCTCTTTCTCCGCGTGTACCTCAGTTATGAACCTCCTGAATGCTAAATGTCTCTACTTAATGTTAACACTTTAAAAATTAGATCTAATTCTTATTCAGTAAATTGACTGGCTCAGACCAACTCTCTCTATGAATAAACACAGGATATACTGCAGATGCTGGAAATCATGAGAAATACGTACAAAATGCTGGGGGATCTCAGCAGGTCAGGCACCATCTATGGAGAGGAATAAGCAGTTGTTGTTTTGGGCCATAGGCCTTCACCAGGATTGGAAAGGAAAGGGGCAGAAGGCAGAATAAGAAGATGGGAAGATGGCAAGGAGCCTTCAGCCACTGAAGTCTTCTATTAGGCTCCTCCGTGTTCAGCCCTTTACTTCTTCCACCTATCAATTCCCAACTTCTCATTTCATCCCCCCTCTCCCCAACCATCCACCTTCCCACTCATCTGGTCTTGTCTGTGTTCTACTTACTCAGTGTTAGCATCAGTAGTCTTTAATCATCTCTAAAATAACTTAAATTAGCTTACTGTACTTTAAAGAGAGCATCCTAAATCTTTAATCCAACCATGTTAAATGTGAACCTTCATCTTTGGGAACATTCAAGTAACTGCCTTCTGTGCCCCTTCCAAAGGGACACAGAAATGGACAGGGTGCAACAGCTGAGGATGGAGGTTTCAATAACTTGCTGGCTTCTGTTTTCTCTGCCATGTTTCTTCAATGTCACTGCATCCACTTTCATAAATCACAAATATCTCCAGGTTTCTCTTGTAGGTAGACTGACAGATAGAATTAACTCTTGTGTCAGGAGGGAACTATATTAATTGTAAATTTGGTTGTGTGGATGAGTTCAGATCAGACAGCTGAACACAAAGTTTATTGTCATCTGCACTAGTACACGTATACCCAGGTGCAATGAAAAAACTTACTTGCAGCAGCTTCAGAGGCATACAGCATCGTATAAACATCATTCACAAGATAAACAAATTAAACACAAATTATGTGCAGAATTTTTGCAAGAAGGAGAAAGCAACTAGAACAAAAACAAAGTCCATTTTTGGGCAAGGTGATCAAAGCGGTCAAAGGGTTTCTAAACTATAGTGATTAGGGTTGTGCAGTTTGGTTCAACAGCTGAGTGATTGAAGGGAAGTAGCTGTTCCTGCACCTGGTGGTGTTGGACTTCTGGCTTCTGTGCATCCTGCCTGATGGTAGCTGTGAGAAGATGGCATAAGTAGCAATCTTTGATGATGGTCGTTGCCTTCTCGAGGCAGCCCATATGCAACAATGTGCTGCAGAAACTCATTGGCTCAAGCAGCATCTTTGGAGGGAAAGGAATTGCCAACATCTTGGATCAAAACCAAATGTCGACAGATCTTTCCCTTGCCTCCCCTGACAGATGCTGCTGAGCCACTGAGTCCCTCCAGCAGATTGTTACACCAGGTTCCAGCATCTGCCATCTTCTGTGTCTAGGAGTGGCATGGTAGCAAGACGGTTAGCATAATGCTTTACAGTGCCGTTGACCAGGGTTCAATCCCCACTGCTGTTGGTAAGGAGCTTGTACTTCTCCCTGTGACCTCATGGGTATTCTAGTTTCCTCCTACATTCTAAAGACATACAAGTTACAGATTAGATAGATAGATAGATAGATAGATAGATACTTTATTCATCCCCATGGGGAAATTCAACTTTTTTTCCAATGTCCCATACACTTGTTGTAGCAAAACTAATTACATACAATACTTAACTCAGTAAAAAATATGATATGCATCTAAATCACTATCTCAAAAAGCATTAATAATAGCTTTTAAAAAGTTCTTAAGTCCTGGCGGTAGAATTGTAAAGCCTAATGGCATTGGGGAGTATTGACCTCTTCATCCTGTCTGAGGAGCATTGCATCGATAGTAACCTGTCGCTGAAACTGCTTCTCTGTCTCTGGATGGTGCTATGTAGAGGATGTTCAGAGTTATCCATAATTGACCGTAGCCTACTCAGCGCCAATCGCTTAGTCAATCGTGAGCGTGCCATGTTGGCTCGAGGTGCATGGCTGTACCCAGAACATGCTCGGATGCAAACCGCGCACTTCACTGTATATTTCAATGTTTCCGTGTTTATGTGACAAAAAATTCATCTTTAATCTCAAAGAATGAAATTTGTCAATTTCTGCTGTGCTTTAACACCAAAGCTCCAGCAGATGGCAACATTTACAAGACGGTAAGATCAGCCTCATGTCTCCTCGTGGTAAAAGGGAAAGCCCAACAAATAAGGCCACAAAGGAAGCTGGGAGATCAGAGAAGAAGAGCATCTTCAGACCCTAGTTGGAAGTCTGTACTGTTATGCGTGAAGTTGGATAATGCAAATCTGTATTTGAATGATTTGTATTGGTTATATGTCAATCACAGTTTCAATACTTGAGAATAAATTATAAATAAATTAATACTACACTCTGGTAGTGTAGTGGCTAGCATGGCGCTTTATATTGCCGTTGTCTGTAAGGAGTTAGTTCGTTCTTCACATGACTGCATGGGTTTCCTCTGGGTGCTCTGGTTTTCTCCCGGATTCCAAAGACCTATGGGTTAGGGTTAGTAGGTTGTGGGCCTGCTACGTTTGAAGTTCAAAGTTGTCGTCGGAAGCATGGTGACAACTGTGGGTTGCCTTTAGCACATACTAGCACTGTGTTGGATATTAACGTAAGTGATGCATTTCACTCGTGTTTTGATGTATATGTGATAAATAAAGCTAATCTTTTAACATAACTGAGAAATTGATGATCTGTGCCAACATTTATGTGTTGACTTTCACAGCCATTTGACTACCATTTGTTGTTGCAATGCACCCAAGAGAATGCTCAGTTGCATGCCAACTTGATAACAATCAGAAAGTGAAGGACATTATACAAAGGGTTAAATATATGCACGATCCTTTAAAGAGATTTCAAAGGACATTGAACATAGAATATAGAACAGTATAGCACAGTACAAGCCCTTTGGCCTATAGTGTCACGGTAGTGTAGCAGTTAGCACGATGCTATTACAGCTCAGGACATCGGAGCTTGGAGTTGAATTCCAGTGTACTCTGTAACAAAGTTCGTACGATCCTTCATATATGCGCATGGATTTCCTTCAGGTACTCTGGTTTTGTAAATTGTTCTGTGAATAGGCTAGGGTTAAGTAGGTGTGTTGTTGGGCGACGTGGCTTGGTGGGATGGGAAAGCCTGTTCAATGTTGTATCTCTAAATAAATAAATAAATGTTGCATCAACCTTTTAGCCTACTCCAAGATCAATCTAATCCTTCCCTCCCACATAGCCCTCCTATTTTCTTTCACACACGTGCCTATCTGAGTCTCTTAAATGTCGCAAATGTATCTGTCTCTACATTCTGTGTACTTATCACTCTCTGTGTAAAAAAAAAACATACCCCTGACCTCCCCTCTATACTTTCCTGTAATAACAATCAGCATATGCCCTCTCATATTAGCCATTTCTGCCCTGGGAAATTGTCTCTGGCTGTCTACTCTATTTATGCCTCATCATCTTATATATCTCTTATCAAGTTATCCTCCTTTGCTTCAAAGAGAAAAGCCTTAGCTTGCACAACCTATCCCCAAAAGGCATGCTTTCTAATCTAGGCAGCATCATGGTAGACCTCGTTTGCACCCTCTCTAAAGCATCCACATACTTTCTAAATGAAGCAGCCAGAACTGAACACACTACTCCAAGTTTGGTCAAATCAGAGATTACATTATATCGTGGCTCTTGAACTCATCTCCCAGTCTAATGAAAGCCAACACACCATATGCCTTCTTAATCAACCTATCAACTTGCGTGCAATTTTGAGGAATCTATGGACATGGACACCTGCCTCTGTTCCTCCACACTGTTCTTCCATTAATGTATTTAATCTACGTGTTTTAGGTAATTCTGAAATCAAACAGATCATAAACTTCAGAAGAGAGTGAGACTCTTACTTTATCAGTTCATACACAACCCCTTCCCTCGCTAACTAGTCTTGGGATTGGATTTAGTTGTGTCACCAACAAACTCCACAGGCACCTTCTCTTATCGAGAGTTATAGAGTCATACAATATGGAAACAGATCTTCAGACCTAGTGGTCTAAGCTGGTTCCCATCTGCCCATGACTAGCCCATAACCTTCTAAACCTTTCCAACTCTCTCTTAAAAGCCATTATTGTACCTGCCTCAACTACGTCCTCTGGCAACTCATTCCGGCGCCCTCTGTGTAAAAACATTGTCCAAGTTCCTATTAAATCGCTCTCCTCTCACCTTAAACCTGTGTCCCCAGTCCTTGATTTCCCAGCCCCAGTGAGAAAGACTGAGTGTATTTACCCTATCTATGCCTCTCATTATACTCACCTCTGGAAGGTCACCTCTCAGATTTCTACATTTCAAGGAAAAAAGTCCAAGCCTGTCTAACTAATCCTTACAACATCCTAACATCCCTCCTCACTCCACCAAACACCTCAGAATCTTTTCTTGTTACTCCCTTGTCATTGCAGTACGGAATCTGGCCTTTAAACATGCAGATTTAACTTTGTCCATATCATGAAGCAAAAACAATAAACCATGCAACATTTACAGAAGTTATAAGCGTTCATTTATTTTACTGACAGCTATCACCAGTGAAATATAGTGCAGTCAGTATGGCAAACAAAATAGCATTTCTTTAGCATGAGCAAGCTCTTCTAATCTTTGCTCTGTGAACTTTCTTAGAATAATACTTGAGTAATGCTTGGATTTACAACTGTGGCATTTAAGCATGAGAACCAGGAGATAGAATAAATTATACCACTCAAGTCCGCTCCACCATTCAAAGAGATCACAGCAGATCTTGCATTCAGTTCCATTTTCCAGCCAGTCCCTGACTCTTCTATATCCCAGATATATATATATTTAAAGATTTAAGATTAGCTTTATTTGTCACATGTACTTAAAAATGTACACTGAAATGCGTCATTTGCATCAATGACCTATGCAGCCCGAGGATGTGCTGGGGACAGCCTGCAATGGCCACCATGCATTCCGGTGCCAGCATAGAACACCCACAACTTGTACAACCCTGACCTGTACATTTTTGGAATGTGGGAAGAAACTGGAACACTCAGAGGAAACCCATGGGGAGAACATACAAACTTCAAATCAAATTCACATTTAATTATCATTCAACCTTACATGAATATAGCTGAATGAAACAGCGTTCCTCTGGGCCCAAAGTGCAAAATATACACAACACATTCAAAATAGTGAGGAAAATGCATAGTCTTGCAAAAAAAAAACACACCGAGTGACCCCGAGTGACATGTCCCGCAAATTGATGGTACAGTTCCCGGCAATGCTCAGACACTGCATTCCAGCCTGTCTTTCCACTGATCGAACACTAGAGGGCAGCGCTGACGAGAGAGGCCAGCCCCCAAACGAGCATGGATGCCACGTTGCACCACCTCCGGTGTCTCCTCTCCTGGACTGCAGCAGCAGGTGAGCTGGCGGATTGAGGCATCGTCCTCACTACAACCCAGACTATGCAGCTTCCCCACCATCTGTTGCACCACCAAACAAGGGAAACAGGCCTGCAGCATCTTACATTATCGATGTCCACCAGGGTCTTATGATCACAAAAGAAATGTTCAAGTCAATCACACATGGTTACACTGTACATTGCCTTTGCACACCAACTCTGATGCCTTTGAGTAGCAGACAGCAACATGGTCTGCATCCAGGCCAGCTCCTCCGAACCCATTCTGGCTCCTCTGACTACCCAGCCAACTCCTCCAACACCCAGTTCAGCTACTCCGATCAATAAGCATTTCACTGAGGGGGTAGATATGCAATACCTGAAGTTCTTGGAGTCCAGCATTGTCTTGCAATCAAAAAGAACATGTTTAACAAAAAAAAACACCTTTTGTTGGCCCCCGAGAGACTGCTGCATCCAAAAATGCCATCTCACCAGAAGCTTGTTACAGATAGCGGTTTGAATTGAACACCAATGTTACAAACGATGCTAATAGCATTACAATAACCGCTACAATACCATGCCACTTGGGTATGTTGGGTTTCCAAAGTACTTGGCACAAGCAGAGCCTGTAAAAGACTTTTGAAGGTCTCCACTGTCACCACACTGTTCATTATTGATACAATCTTAATGCTGAATTGACACTTTTCAGTAACTTTCATGTTGCTTAACAAAAAAAATCTGTTATTGATCACGCCCAAAGTTGATTAGGAGTTAATTACTTTTTGTCACACCAAGGATGTTCTTATGCCTGGAGGTAGCAATGACATTGAACCTGGCTGAGTAGAATTGTTATGAAACAGCCATGCCTCTATGTATATTCAGGTTGCTTGCTGTGGTTACTAGGCTGTGGATCGTAAACTAGGATGTTGACTTCCATCCATTCTCCCAGCCTATCACACAGCTCCACAGGAAGTGCCATGTCCAGTTTTATCAAGTGCAAATCTACAAACTGGACATTGCATTCCAGAACTCTGACCTTTGAATTTTAGGAAGTCCTTCACACAGTGACAACACTTCCTTTCAGCTCATTAATCAGAGTGGAGTTGTGTAATCACAATCCACAACAGTATGGCTGCAAGTAAATATTTTTAAGTCTTTTTCCTACCTTGCCCTTATAGAAAGACCCTTCTTGTACCAGCGTATAGTTCATAAAAACATAAGAAATAGGAGCAGTAGTTGGCTATTCGGCCTGTCAAGCCTTCTCCACTATTCGGTAAGATCACGGATTATCTGTCCATAGACTCAGCTCCACCTACCTGCCTTTCCCCGTAACTCTTAATTCCCCTGCTATGCAAAAATCTGACTGTGCCTTAAATATATTTCATGAAGAAGCCTCCACTGTATCCCTAGGCAGAGAATTCCACAGAATCACAACTCTCTGGGAAAAGCAGTCATAGAGCATAGAGCAACACAGTGTGAATACAAGCCCTTCCACCCATTGAGTCCATGTCAACCATGGTGGCCACTCAGCCTGACCCACTTTCCAACATTGCCTATGTCTCTCAAAGACCCAATGTCCTCTCCTCATCTCTTTCCTAAATGTATTCCCCTAGATCTTGAGGCTATGCCCCTTAATTCTAGTCCCGGTTACCAGTGGAAACAATTTTCCTGCCTCTGTCATACAGCTAGGAATCAAACCCTTCAGCCCAGCTCATCCATGCTGTGTTGTCTCATAAGCTAGCCCATCTGCCCTTGTCTGCCCATAGCCCTCTAAACCTCTCCTCTCCGTGTAGTTATCTCGATGGCTTTTAAATATCGTTACTGTGCCTACCTCAACTCATTCCCAATAAACAATGTACTTAGTGTGAAAAAGCTGTCCCTTTTAAATCTGTCACCACTGATCTTCTGAATCAGGAGATAGAACTCTGAATCAGGTTTACTGTCACTGACACATGACATGAAATTTGTTTTGTGGCAGCAGCACAGTGCATTAAGGTTAAGCATAAAATAATTACTATAAATTACAATAAGAAATATAAGAAAATAAATAAGTAATGCAAAAAGATAGCAAAATAGTAAGGTAATGTTCATGGGTTCATGACTGTTAAGAAATCTGATGATGGAAGAGAAGAAGCTGATGCTAAAATGTTGAGTATGGGCCTTTGGTTTGTACCTCTTCCCTGATGGTAGTAATGAGAAGAGAGAATGTCCTGGATGGTGGGGGTCCTTAATGATGGGTAACATCTTCTTAAGGCTTCTCCCTTTGAATATATCCTTGATAGTGGTGAGGCTAGTGCCACAATGGAGCTGGCTGAGTCTACAGTCCTCAGCTTCTTTTTCCAATCCTCTGCTTTGGCCCTTCCTTATCAGAAACTGATGGAATCAGTCAGAATGAGATCCATGATACATCTGCAGAAATTTGCAAAACACACCAAATCTCCTCAAACTCCTAATGAAGTGAAGCCACACTGATGTGCCTTCTTCATAATTGCATCAATACGTTGGGCCTAGGGTAGATCTGCTGCGATGTTGACACCCAGGAACTTGAAGCTGCTCACCCTCAATGAGGAGTGGTGCGTGGTCTCCTGACTTTCCCTTCCTGAAGTCCACAATCAATTCCTTGGTCTTACCTAAGCTTTTGCTTTTAAGCACCTTCTGCCTGAAAAGAAAGAAGTGTTTCACGCTGTTTATACTCCCCATGACCTTATACACTTCTATCTGGTCACTCCTCAAAGTCCCATGTTACAGGGAATAAAGTCTTCATCTAACCAACTTCTCCCTGCAAGGTCCCCAAGTACAGGCAACAATCTAGTAAATCTTTACTTTCTGCATTCTTCTAGTTTAATAACATCTTTCCTTTGTTATAAGGAGGTACAATGTATCTTCAGTAAAACTTCGAACACTACAGCACAATGCAGGCTCTTCAGCCCACTGATCTTTTAGCCTTCTCTAAGATCAATCTAACACTTCCTCCCTACATAACTCTCCATTTCTCTATCATCCATGTACCTATTTAAGAGTTTTCTAAATGCCCCTAATATATCCACCAGGCTTATCAGATTCTTGAACCAGAAGGGATTACTTCACTTACCCCAACGCTGAATTGATTCCACAACCTATGAACTCATTTTCAAGGACTCTACATCTCATGTTCTCCACATTTGTTGCTTATTTATTTATTATTATTTTCTTTTTTTGTATTTGCAGTTTGTTGACTTTTGCACATTAGCTATTTGTCTTTGTTGTTTGGGGTTTTTCACTGATTTTACTGTGTTTCCTTGGATTTACAGTGAATGCCCACAAGCAAATGAATCTCGGGGTAGTACACTATATGGTGATATATATGTACATTCATAATAAAGTTACTTTGAACTTGGTCAGCACAATCCACTTGGACCAAATGGCCTTTTTCTGTGCTGTATAACCCTATGACTACTCTATGATTTACAGATTTACAGAGAAAGTAGCCAATGATCTTTACTGGTCTGGCCAGTCCACTAATACAGTTGACTCTTAACTACCTTCTGAAATGGACTAGAAGCCATTCAGTTCAGTAAGTCCTTGCCAATGACATGGCACCATGCCATGAATGAATATATTTGAAAAAATTGAATATCACTATGGAACGTCCTGATAAGGAAACACCAGAAGAGTACAGGCTCCTGTAGTGTTTCTCTAAGTACAGCATGCTGTTCCCTGGAGTCTGCATGTATCTTATGGGGACATGGTAGTGTAGTGGTTAGCACAACGCTTTACAGTACCAGTGACCTGGGCTGAATTCCTTCCGCTTCCTGTAAAGAGTTTGCATGTTCTCCCTGTGGCCAAATCAGTTTCCTCCGGGTGCTCCGGTTTCCTCCCATGGTCCAAAGACGTACTGGTTTGTAGGTTTATTGGTCATTGTAAACTGTCCCATGATTGGCTTGGGATTAAATCAGGGGATTGCTGAGGAGTGTGGCTTGAGGTGTCGAGGGGCTGTTCCACACGGTACTTAAATAAATAATTAATCTTCTTGTGGTTTCGGATATGAAGTGTGGTTTCCTGCAAAGGTGCTTCTCCTGCAGTCCCCCGTGACACCATCAAGTGTTGCTGTCACTTTGGAGTATAGAAACTCAGAGAGAGTCATAATTACGGACTTTCTTTCACTTCCTGCCACTTCAGCATGGGTTTGTGGGTGCCAGGAGATCTCCAGAATCTCAAGTGGTTGTAATTCATCTCTGAGACTTGTGAGAGAGCAGCAAGGGGTCATTGTTCTCACCTAATATTCAGTACACAGTCCCAGACACCCATGCATGCATTCACCAATGCACGTGCAATTGAATATTTTCCTGCCTTACTGTTTGATATCAAAGTCAATTTATCATCGAAATACATATATGTCACCGTATACTATCCTAAGATTTTTTTGTGCAAACATTCACAATAGAACAAAGAAATACAATGGAATCAATGAAGAACTCCACCCACTGACAAACAACCAATCTGCAAAACAAGGCAAAGTGTGTAACAAAAAAAATCTGTTCCCAGGACCGGACTTTCCATTCTAGGTCATCAGAGATGTGCTCCTTTTTCAGAAAATGGAGTTTCTCTTCCTCCGCTATTGATGCTACCCTCAGCAACATCTCCTCCATTTCCCAGACATCCACACTCACCCCATCTTCCCCCTACTTAACGGTAATAGAGTTGCTCTTGTCCTTACCTACCACCCCATCAGTCTCTCAACACATTATGCTCCACAACTTCCACCATGCTTAAAGGGATCCAACCACTTTACTCCCTCCACCCCCACTTTCTGCAGGGATTGCTCCCTCCATCGTTCACTTGTCCATTCGTCCCTTCCCACTAATCTCCCTCCCAGAGTTTATCTCTGCAAGTGGCCCAAGTGCTATACCTGCCTATACACCTCCTCAGGGGCCTAGGAGGTGCTTCCAACTGAAGCAATACTTCACCTTGCAAATCCTCTGGGGCTGTCCATTGTATGTGGTGCTCCTGATGCAACCTCCTTTACATTGGTGAGATCTGGTATAAATTAGGGGACCGCTTCATCAAACGCCTCTGCTCCACCCGCAGCAAGTGGAACTTCCCGGTGGCCAAACATTGTAATTCTGAACACAAGTCTGCAGATTCCCATTCCAATGTGTTGGTCCATGACCTCCTCTTGTGCCAAGAGAAGGCCACCCTCACGGTGGGGGAGCAACACCCATTATTCCGTCTATGTCGCTTCCAACCTGATGACATGAATATCGATTTCTCCTTCCCGTGATTAAGATTCTCCCCACTTCCTCTATTCCCCACTCTGACCTTTTACCTGTTCTCACCTGTCCATCACCTCCCCCGGGTTCCCTCCTCTTTCCCTTTCACCTGTGGTCCACTCTCCTGTCATACCAGATTCCTTCTTCTCCAGTCCTTGACCTTTCCCGCCCACCTGGCTTCACCTTTCACCTTCCAGCTAGCCTCTTCCCCTACTTTTTTTATTCTGGCTTCTTCCTCCTTTCTCAGTCCCGAAGAGGGATCTTGGCCCAAAATGTCAACTGTTTGTTCATTTCCATAGATGCTGCCTGACCTGCAGGGTCCCCTCCAGCGGTACATTGCTTTGGATTGCCAGCAGACTTTCTTGTGTTAATATATTAACAAACAATGATATGTATAAATAAATAAATAGATAGATAAATAACTAAGTAAATAAATACATACATATATAAATAGATAGATAGATAAATATCTAATTAAGTAAATAAATACATACTTATTTAAATACATAAATAGGTAGATAGATAAGTAATACAGTTGTGGGCATCATTTATCAGTTATGAAATATCAGTTGTTAGCATGCTATCCTTTGGTTTTGAGAAGAGAGATTATTGTAGGTGATTTCCTCAGCTACAAGTGGATCAGTAATAAGAACTCACAGAGAAGAGGGGAGTTTTTGATGGACTTGCTGAAGGCAAGTTACAGTCATCATTTTTACAGTCACTAACATGTGGCTGATCAGAATTGATTCATGCCATTGCAGCATGTAAACCTTTTGCACAGTTTTGCAGGGGGTAGTGCTGTCAGCGCATTGCTGTACAGCGACACGGATCACTGATCAGGGTTCAATTTCCACTGCTATCTATATACTCTCCCTATGTCTGTGTGGGTTTCCCCTGAGTGCTCCAGTTTCCCCACAAAGACATACCGTTCAAGATTAGGCTTAGAGAGCTGTGGGCAAGCTTACGCGACACTTGCAGGCTGCCGCCAGCACATCCTCAGATTTGTTGGTTGTGGACACAAAATGACGCATTTCACTGTCTGTTTCGGTGTATACACAACAAACAAAGCAAATCTTTCATCTTTGAGGTTATGGGTCAGTTTGTGATATTCTCAACTGAGGCAGACAGAAGCTGGTGGGTTCAAGACCCACCCAGGACCTTGAAGATAAACTCTGTGCAGTAAGTGCAGTAGTGAAAATGTGCAGCAGCACTGGGGATACTGTTTTATGGATGAAATTCTATGTCAAGGGCTATTAGCTCTTTCAAGTGCATCTGGGGCACTACTATGAAGAAGAGTCCAAAATTCTCACCAGTATCCGTTAATCAACCTGACACTGGTTACTATCTCATCATATTTTGTGGCATCATGCTCTATACAGTTTGGCTGCAATTTTCCCATCTGGCTGTGGTTACAGCTTAAAGGTGTTTCGCTGCTTGTAGATGTCCTAAAGGCACTAAAAAGCCACATACAAATAACAGAAACACAGGAGATTCAGCAGGTGCTGGAAATTTTGAGCAACAACAACAAATTGCTGGAGGAACTCAGCAAGTCGGGTAGCATCTAAGGAGAGAAACAAACAGTCACCATTTTGTGCCGAGGCTCTTCATCAGGACTAATGAAGGGTCCTAGAAATGGTAAAGGGCTGAAGGCGCCTTCCCCTCCTCCTACCTTCTTACTCTGGCTTCTTCCCTCCTCCTTTCCAGTCCCAATGAAGGGTCTCGACATGAAGCGTCACCTGTTTATTCTTCTCCATTCAGCCTGCCTGACATGCCGAGTTCCTTCAGCATTTTGTGTTTGTTATACAAGTGCAAATCTCATAACCAGCTTGCCAGTTTCCAAGTTCATTACAGCCAACCGTGCAAAGTTCTTAACTGCTCAGCCCAACTCAAGTAAAGGTGACTCAACATTTCTAGACTTTAAAGAAAGGTCCTAGTCCTTCTGCAACATTCCTACCTCTAGTTAAATTAATTGACAAATAAGATAATTAATAAATGTCAATGCAGCTTTTGACATTGACCCGGCTCCTGAATAAAGGATGCGGGCAATTTATAAACTTCCCTGTTTAGAGTGACATCATGATACCTTCCCACTCTCACGCGAATAAACAATACAAATAGAGTTTGGGGATACCTTGACCTGCAGATCTGTATTCAGACTCCCACAAATATGATCTATATCCCTTTGCTTGCATGCCTGGCTTTCGTTAGCTCCCGGAAACAGCTTCTTCCTTTTTATAAACAGAACAGGCGGTCATTGACCACCAGGGTTTAGAGTTTATGGCCAGTTTCTCTTCCATTCATCAATCGCTGACACGTTATCCTGCTTGCCTTACATTCTACACACTGTAGCCTTGGCTGAGACAATGTCAAGCCCAAAACAAATGGTCCAGTCCTGCCTGTTTATCTGGCTCGAAGAAAGTTCCTCTTTCAAAAAATTAAGGCTTTTGATTGATTAACAGTACAGCACGGGATTCGGCCCAAAACGTTGTGCTGAACCAATTAAGTTAGTAATCAAATGGCCAAATAAGCATCAGACAATTAAGAGAGGGTCCTCAAACTTAAAAAAAAACAGGTGTAAATTGTTTTGAAAATAAGCTATTGATTCACAAACAGGTAGTTTGTTCAAATGGTGATTCCTTACATCTTTTTTCTCTTTTATTCCCCAGTGAGTACCTAGCCCAGATAAATCTGTACGTTTAAAACATATACTTTCCCTTAGTCTCAGTTGTGGCTTCTTGCCCCTGAGTTAGAAAAAATGGATGTTTAATTCATCTCAAGAGCCCTGAGCACAGAATTCCAGACTGACATTCTAGTGCAGTGAAGATGAAGATTATCTTTGTCACATAATCATCAAAACATACAGTGGAACATCTTTTGCATCAAATCCTATCAGTGAGGATTGCGCTGGGTCGCCTGCTTTTGATGCCAACATAGCATGCCCACAACTTACTAATCCTAACCTGTACATCTTTGGAATGTTGGAGGAAACCGGAGCAGATGGAGGAAGCTCAGGAAGAACATACTAACTCCCTACAGATGCTAAGATGGGGCTCAGATTCTTTCTCGGGTTTATCCAAAGAGAACAGAGGCAGGAGCAGCAATTGCACCCCTTCTACTTGCCCTATCATTCAATAAGATTGAAACTTTGACTTCAGTGCCAATTTTCTACAATAACTAGAGGTTAAGGTTGAAAGGTGAAATATTTAGGGGGAACTTCTTCACTCAGATGGCAGTAAGATTGTGAAACAAGCTGCCAGTGGAAGTCAGAAATGTTGGTTCGATCACAACATTTAAGAGAAGTTTGGATAAGTACATGGCTGCGGGGGTGGTGGTTATGGAGGACTATGGTCAGGGTGTAAGTCAATGGGACTAGGCAGAATAACAGTTCAGTGCAGACTAGCTGGGCTTTCACTGCTTTTTTATATAAAGATTTATAAAGATAACATTTGCTTTATTTATCACATGTAACATTGAAACATCAATACAGTGAAATGTGTTAAGCACAAGAGATTCTGCAGATGCTGGAAATCCAGAGCAACACACACAAACTGCTGGAATAACTCAGTAGGTCAGGCAGAATCTTTGGAAATGAATAAACAGTTGACATTTCAGGCTGAGACCCTTCATCAGGACTGGAAAGGAAGGGGGACGATGCCAGAATAAAAAGGTGGTGGGAGGGGGAGGAGGACCAGCTAGAAGGTGATCGGTGAAACCAGGTGGGTGGGGAAGGTAAAGGGTTGAAGAACAAGGATTTGGATAGGAGAGGTATCTGATGGGAGAGAGGGAAGAAGGAGGGGCACCAGGGGGAGGTTATAGGCAAGTGAAGAGAAGAGGAGTGGAGAATAAAAGAGGGAAGGGGAGGGAAAAGAAAACTAAACAAAAAAATTCATGCCATCAGGTTGGAGGCTACTTTGACGGAATATGAGGTGTTGCTCCTCCACCTTGAGAGTGGCCTCATTGTGGGGGAAGAGGAGGCCATGAACTAACATGTTGAAATGGGAATAGGAATTAAAATTGTTGGCCATCAGGAAATTCCAGTTTTGGTGGATGGAGCTAAGGTGCCCAATTTATGCCATGAATCACCAATGTAGAGGAGGCCATGTCGGGTGCACAGGATACGATGGACAACAGGTTTGCAGGTGAAGGGATCCTGAGCGGAGGTGAGGAAGGAAGGAAGTGAGTGGGCAGATGTAACATTTCTGTTGCGTACAGCAATATGTACCAGGAGGGAAATTAGTGGGAAGGGATGAATGGACAAGGGAACCATGGAATGAGTGATCCCTGCAGAAAGTGGAGAGTGCAGGGAGGAGGTAAAGGTGTGGTAGGACCCTGTTGAAGATGGTGGAAGTTGTGGAAAATGAAGTGTTGCTCCAATCTCCTAAATGATGTGTTGATGAAGAAGCTCGTGGGGTGGTAGGTGAGGATAAGAGGAACTCTATCCTTGTAAAGGCAGTGGGAAACATAGAAACATAGAAAACCTACAGCACATTACAGGCCCTTCGGCCCACAAGGTTGTGCTGAACGTGTCCCTACCCTAGAAATTTCTAGGCTTACCTATAGCCCTCTATTTTTCTAAGCTCCATATACCTGTCTAAAAGCCTCTTAAAAGACCCTATCATATCCGCCTCCACCAACAGCCCATTCCACGCACTCACCACTCTCTGAGTAAAAGAACTTACCCCTGACATCTCCTCTGTACCTACTCCCCAGCACCTTAAACCTGTGTCCTTTTGTGACAACCATTTCAGCCCTGGGAAAAAGCCTCTGACTATCCACACGATCAATGCCTCTCAACAAGATGGGGTGAGCACAGCTGTCTGGGAAAAGGAGGAGATACGGGTGAGGGCAGCATCAATGGTGGAGGAAAAGAAGACAACTCTTGTTCTGGAAAGGAAAGTCTTATCCTGGGAATAGGTGCGGCAGAGAGAGAGAAACTGAGAAAAGGGAATAACATTTTTACAAGAGACAGGGTGGGAAAAGGTGTAGTCAAGAAAGACATGGGAATCAACAGGTTTATAAAAGATATTGGTGGATAGTTTAAATCCAGAGATGGAAACAGAGATATTGAGAAAGGGCAGAGTAGAAGTAGGAGACAAAGTTAATGAAATTGAGTAGCAATATGGGTGCACGAAACGGCACCAATGCAGTTATCAACGTAATGCAGAAAGAGTTGGGGAGCGTTACCAGGGAAGGCTTGGAACTTGGGCTGTTCTAAGTAGCCAATGAAAAGACAGGCATAGCTGGGGCCCTTGCAGCTATGGCTACACCTAGAGGAGATAAAGGAGAAATCGCTGAGGGCGAGTGAAAAATTTTGTTTGTGTCAATGACCAGCACAGTTCAAGGATGTGCAGGGGGTGCCATACTTCTGGCGCCAACATAGCACACCCCCCCCCCCTCACTAATCCTCACCCTTACATCTTTAGCATGTGGCAGGAAGCTGGAGAAAACCCTGCTGGGAGAACTTACAAAGAAAACGGCAGCAACTGAACCCCGATCTAACTTACACACCAGCATGCTGTAGTGCTCTAAGACTCTATAACTAGCTCATAACCCTTGAGATCTTCTAAATATCTATCAATCTCTATTGTGAATGTCAGTGACTGAGTCTCCATGGCCAATAATTTCAGGGAGGAAAAGGATGTTATCATGGTACCCCTCCCAATTACTACCCTTCAATCTGCATCAACTCTACACATTTGACTTGACCTTGCTGTCAGTACAAACTTGCTCCCAGCTAGTTCATTGTTACATTTCTTACAATGCAACATTAACTGCATTTCATTGGCCGTAAAGTGCTTGAGACCGGTTACAAGACTTTTCATGAATACAAATCATTTTCTCTTTTCTTTTAAAAAAAAATGGGAGCTGTCTTTTCCACTTCCCGCCCTGACAATCAGCGAAGTTTAAATATTGGAAAATGATTGCTTGTTTCTGATCCACACAGGCACTGTAATGTTGGATGGGAGGGCAAAAGACAAAACAAAGTCTTTTTGTTGCAAGCCAGGTCTGGAAGCTCTTTTCTCATCTCTCCAGTAGATAATTTTGGTTGTTTCTAAATATATTTGATAAAGTTTAAGAATTTCACATTGATGTTTAGATTGACTTTGGGGAAATTATGACTGAGTTAATTCTTTGGTTTACAGTCCTTGCCCCACTGACATTAGTTTTCAACAATAAATTGTAGTTTTTTGTAAAGCTTTTGCTTTTTATTAATTGAATCTGATCTAGGCTTTGGTAGGCATGGCTTTCTGCAGCACGCTGGAACTAATATTGAATATCTTTTTTTTGGTTTTGGAAAAGGATAGTTCGAACATAGCAAATAGAACATTGAACTTTACAGCACAGAAACAGGCCCTTCGACCCAGAAATCTGTGCCGAATCTGCTAAAAAGCAAATCAAAAGCACCCAACCACTAATCCCTCCTACCTACACAATGATCATTTCCCTACATCCTCCTTACATCCAAGTGTCTATCCAAATGTCTCTTAAAAGCCTCTAATCTATTTCCTCTACCACCGTACCAGGCAGCACATTCCTGGCCATCCACTTCTCTCTGGGTAAAAACTTACCTCTCGCATCCCCTTTGAACTGAGGCCCTCTCATGTTCAATGCGTGACCTCTGCTACTAGACATTTCAACCTGGGGAAACAGATACTCCCTGTCTACTCTGTCTATGCTTCTCATAATCTTATAAACCTCAATCAGATCTCCCCTGAGCCTCCGTCACTCCAGAGAGAGCAATCCAAGTTTATCCAGCCTTATGATAGCACATGCCCTCTAAACCAGACTATCAAATGGCAAAGCAACTCTGAGTTCAAAATTGTGAACAGTTCTGAAAGGGTTAATCCATTTCGGGAAAGTAGTTTTGTGTGTTTCTGGAAACCATCATTCCCAGGCCCAGTTTGCTTTGCTCAGCTGCTGTCGGTTACCACATCCACGACATGCTAAACTTGTTAACTATTTCATGGCTGGCAGTATGCAAAGCGATCATGAACAAAATATGGAACTCCCAAGTAAAAACCACAAAATTTTGGTGTGGACCAGCCAGACAACTTACAGCAGGATTTTGGAGTCTTCTCGAGCAGTGGCAATGCCAGTCTAGCCAGAGTTGACACCTTCTCTTACAAGAGATTCTGAAGATGCTGGAAATCCAGAATGCACACCAAATGCTGTAGGTCAGGCAGCATCTATAGAGAGGAATAAACAGTCAACATTTTGGACCGAGACTCTTCATTGTGAATGAAAAAGAAGGGGACAGAAGCCGGAATATGAAGGTGGTAGTTGGGGAAAAAGTACAAGCTAGCAGGTGATAGGTGAGACCTGGTGAGGGGGAAGGTAGCCAGGTGGAGAGGGTAGATGAAATAAGAAGCTGAGAGAGGATAGGTGGAAGAGTAAAGGGCTGAAGAAGAAGGAATCTAATAGGAAAGGATTGTAGACCATGGAAGAAAACGAAGAAGTGGAACCAGAGAAAGGTAATGGACAGATGAAGAGAAGAGAAGGCAGAGCTGCTAGGATGAGAGGGCACAGAGGTTTTTGGCCTAAACTATCAGCTATTTTTAAACTTCTCTTATATTTCTTCCCGTTCATATTGTGTGGAAAATAAAATCCATGAGTCATTTTCCTGATCTTTTAACAAGAATCTTGGTTTGGTGAAATTCCCCCCATTCAATAAGGCCGAGCTGTCTCTTACTATCTATAGACAATAGACAATAGGTGCAGGAGTAGGCCCTTTGGCCCTTCTAGCCAGCACCGCCATTCACTGTGATCATGGCTGATCATACACAATCAGTACCCCATTCCTGCCCTCTGCCCTCTCCCTCTAGCAGATCTGTACAGCCCAAATCTAACTAATGGTTCTTCCTTCTCCCTTGAACTTCACTAACGGTCTGCAATGAGTCTTATATTGGAGTTTTGGCTTCCTATCACATTTCTCCCCAAGTGATTTGATCACCAGGGAGGGAATAAATTGAAGAATGAATGACCGAATAGCAAATGAGGATAGGAGGGAGGAAAAGAGGGTGGAATGGGTGCTGTGTCTGTGCTCCATCATGGGCTCTGGCCTCTTCACCATCGAGGACATCTTCAATAGGTGATGCCCCAAGAGGGTGGCATCTATCATGGAGACCCCATCACTCAGGACATTACCTCTTCTCTTTACTACCATCAGGGAGGAGGTGCAGGAGCCTAAAGGCACATACTCAACATTTTAGGAATAGCTTCTTCCCCTCTGCCATCCAATTTCTGAATGGTCCATGAACTCATAAACACTGCCACATTTTTTGCACTACTTATTTACTTTTTTACATATTTCTTACTCTGACATAGTAATTTATAGTTATTTCACTGTACTGCTGGCTCAAAACAACAAATTTCACAACGTTAGTTCGTCAGTGATAATAAACTTGACTCTGAGTGGATGAGGGAGGGAGAGAGGGAAGTTATGTCTAGGCAAGAAGAGAATGACTGTAGTGGAGGCAGAGAAAAGGAACGATTGAGTGAGAGGCAGAAGAGGTGGGGATAACATGAGTAGGTGAACAGAGAAAAAGGAATTGAGTGAGGGAAACAGTATATTTGTCTAAATTCTACAACCTGGAATGAAGTGGCAAGTAAGTCCCCAAAGTTTTCCAAGGATACTTCTGATACATCAGTAATTAGGACTACCATCATAAAAGATTCAGATTTTTCAAATTCAGATTCAGATCCATTTCATTTATCCCATGAACATCAAACATACAGTAAAATGTTGTGTTTGCATTAACAACCAACACACCAAGGGATAACCTGCAAGTGTCGATACTTATTCCAGTGCGAACAGAGAATGCCCACAATGCTTGGCAGAACAACAAGCAACAAAGCAAGCCCCGTTCCTCCCTCCCACCCACCTCATACTCAGCCTCCAACCCCAGCACGGGCCGTCTGCAGCCTCCAGTAGATTCGCAGGTTCGCTGATATTGGGTTTTGACTTCCCCAGTGGAACCTGAGCTTGTAATTCACGCCATTACGTAATTTGTAAAATATGTGAAATGTGGAAATCAGTAGGAGTAATATCCAATAATCCAGAAAATCTGCTTGTGCAACATCACCAGAGTCTGAAATGTGCTCGGTTGTCCTCGGGTAACAAACAAGGACATCCATAATTCAGCTTTTTTCTGTAAATTGGGAAGTGCACATAATCATTCGATTCTGTAGCCACACCTCCACATTCAAAGGCACGTGAGACTGATAAATGAGAAAGTTAGAGAGATAGAGACAGTGAGAGAGACAGACAGAGATAGATATATATAGAGAGGGAGAGAGAGAGAGAGAGCGAGAGAGAGAGAGAATGAGAACAAACCAGTTCTGCTGATTGTAGGAATACATGTCAACCTTTCAATTTTAATGATATATGGGTTTTTTTATGTAGAGGTGTCCATATGTCTTAACCTGGGAATAGACCGTAATTCATATATAACAACACATTGAATAGTACACACTCAAAGAACTTGCCCCTTATTTCACTTTTAAACTTCCACCTGCACGAACCGTAAACACATGTCCTCTGGTGTTTGGTGGTCTACCCCAACAAAAAGATTCTGACTATATGCCCTGTCTGTGGTTCTCATAATCTCTCAATTATTGCTGTGGTGTACCATCCCAGGAGTGGTGGGGGGGCATGAGTGGCAACAGTACTGTTGGTTTTAAGAAATATGGCATATTAGCACAGTGGTTAGTGTAACGGTATTGCAGCACCAGCGATGCAGGTTCAATTCCCGCCACAGTCTGTACGTTCTCCCTGTGACTGCATGGGTTTCCTCTGGGCCATCTGCTTTCCTCCCACTTTCCAGAGATGTACGGGTTCTAGCAGGTTAATTGGTCATACGGGTGCAATTGGGTAGAGTGGGCTTGTAGGGCCAGAATGGCCTATTACTATGCTTTATCTGTAAATTAAAATATAAAACATTTATTGAACACTGCTTAATACATTGCCCTTGAACGTACGTAAGAATGCAAAGGCATTGCATGGTTTATTCTTGTAAATTGTTTTTATTATGAACAAAATTAATTTCAATTTTTAAAAAACTTCTGGATCGGACTCTGTCACTCTCAGTCTGTCTAACTTCTCCTTATAGCGCATATCCTCTAATCCAGGCAGAATCCTAGTGAATCCCCTCTGCACCCTCTCCACAGTATTCACATCCCTCCTATAATGGCGTGACCAGATCTGCACACAGTACGTTCTGTCTTATAGGTAGAGCAAGCTAGTGCTTTTCTCTTTGTAGTGAAGGAGGATGAAAGGCGATGTGACAGAGGTGTACGAGATGAGAAAAGGCATATATCAAATGGACAGCTGGAGACTTTTTCCCAGGGCAGAAGTGGCTAAGTATAGGGAGGATGTCAAAATATATTCTTTACACAGAGTGGTGGGTGGGTGGAATGCCCTACATGAGTGGTGGTAGATGCAGATCACAGGGGGTATTTATGAAACTCTTAAAGTATGTGGATGATGGAAAAATGGACATCTGTGTAGGAGGGAAGGGTTAGATTGATGTTAGTGTAGGTTAAAAAGTCAGCACAACATCCTGGACCCACCCAAGGGCCTGTACTCCGCTATGATGTTCTGTGTTCTATGTTTTATGTTGGATGACTAAAGTTTCACATAGCTGCAACATGACTTCCTTATGCTTATACTTCGAATTTAAATTCTCCAGCTGTTAGGGTAGAATTCCCCCTTGTATTGCTGGATTAATGGCCCAGAGTTCTGGCTTCACTGTTATGTTACCATACTCATGTAAAGCAACTCCCCACTGCCAACAACTTCATTTCTTCTTGTTCCCCCCCCCCCCCCACTGTAACTCAGATCAGTGGGGATACCTTACTCTGTCATCACCAAGCAGAAAGCCCTTTTCCACACAATGGTGGAGTGGGAGAATCAGCAAATCCTAAAAACTGCACTCTCCTTAGGAAGATGGAGTTGGCAAACCTTGTTTTTTTTTTTGGTTTGGGATAGAGTCCAAACCAGAGCAAGCCATACTTAAACTGCAGACCACACATATTGTTGATTCTGGTAACCATGTTACAAGGAGAATGTTCAGGCAGTGCAGAGAAATGGCATGGAGTTGAACCTTAACATTACATTTCAGACGTCACACTTGACAACCTTGCTTTACTACCATTAAGGAAGAGGAACAGGAGCCCAGTGACCCACACTTAATGTTTTAGGAACAGCCTCTTCCCCTCCACTATCAGATTTCTGAACCAAGAACACTAATTTGCTTTATTTTACACTATTAACTTACCATTTGTAAAATAAAATTAAATATATTCTTAATGTGACTTACAATATTTTTATATATTTCCCTGCACTGTTGCTGCAAGACCACAAATTTCACGACATATGTTAGTCTGATTCTGATTGAGAGGAGGCTTCATACATCGATTGAAGATAATAAACAGTAAAGAAATATTGTTTCAAATGAAAAGTTCCATTATGTTGACAGGAGGAATACACTTAATCTAATCAAATGCAAGGCCATTTTTATCTTGACTTGCCTGACAGAAAAATGTTGGCACATTTTATTTAATTTAATCTGTTACATGCAGAATGTCCAATATATGATGGTCCATAAACCTGTCTTTGCATCTATTCTTATACATTCCCCACCAAGCAAATTAAACGCAAGAAAATATGAACAGAAGTAGACTACCCGCCCCTCAAGCCTACCCCACCATTCAATATGATCATGGCTGCTCTGCCCCAGACCTCATTTCATCCTCTGTGCCAGTTCCCCATGGACCAGAATTCCCCAAAGGCGTTTTCAAATAGTTCTCTCCTTTTTAAATACCTCAAAGGCCAAGATCACCGTTCTCTGGGCTGGTGAATTCCAACGATTCAACACATTCTGTGAGAAGAAATTCTTATATTTCTTCATTTTAACTACCCACTGAACTGAAGTTGAATCCCCTGAAGTTCGAGGCGTGATGCCTGCAATTCTCCGACTCTGGGCCAGAGACTGGAGGTTGGAGAGCCCAATATCTGCAAGTCTGAAAATGTGGGGCTAAGCAGTCCAGAGGTGGCCTAACCTGGTGTTAAGAGGTCTGTCTGTATGGGTAAGTGGCTGGGTGAGAGGATTGAAGGTGCTTGTTTTGCTGTTGTCATTGTTGTTGCCTTTGTTCTTCTGCTGAACATTATGGGCATGGCTATGTTGATGCCAGAGTATGTGGCGACACTTTCAGGTTTCCCCCAGCATGTCCTGGGTTGTGCTGGTTGTAAATGCAAATGGTACATTTCACTGTATGTTTCAATGTACATGTGATAAATAAATGAATTTGATTCTGAGTCCTATAACTATGTGCTCTCACTCAAATCCTTTCCGCTAATGAAAACTACTCAACACCCAACCTGCCAAGCTCTTTCATGCTGGTATACTGTATGTTTCAAAAAGATCATGCCTCTTTCTCCAAAATGCCAAAGACAGCAATCAAATTAAGTTAAACCAGAGACACAAGGGACTGCAGATGCTGGAAATCTGGAGTAACACACAAAGGCACTGGAGAAACTCAGTGGCTCAGGCATGTTGGATCCTGCTGCCTTTGTGATCCAACCGTTCTTTGTAAGTCCAAGAATAAGGCATAAAACTTGTTGCTTGTGTTCCTTTAATTAAAGGAAAGAAAAAGTATGTAGAGAACAAAGAAAAGAGCAGTTTAGAGACACCAGAGATTCCAATGATAACAATTAACCAATAAAATGAACATTGATTCCTCAAGCCCCCACCTTCACCATTCCCCATCCCCTTTCCCTCTCTCACCTTATCTCCTTGACTGCCCATCGCCTCCCTCTGATGCTCCTCCCCCTTTTCTTTCTTCCATGATCTCCTGTTCTCTCCTATCAGACTATCCCTTCTCCAGCCCTGTATCTCTTTCACCAATCAACTTCCCAGCTCTTTACTTCACCCCTCCCCCTCCCGGTTACACCTATCACCTTGTGTTTCTCTCCCCTCCCCCCACCTTTTAAATCTTCTCTCTTTTTTTTCTCCAGTCCTGCTGAAGGGTTTCGGTCTGAAACTTTGACTGTACTTTTTTTCTATAGGTGCTGCCTGGCCTGCTGAGTTCCTGCAGCATTTTGTGTGTATTGATTCGTGTAATATGACACTGCTACTGAAACTAAGAAGCCTTTAGGAAAATACGGAGTGACTATACCATCACAAACAAGAGACAATCTCCAGATGCTGGAAATCCAAAGCAACACACACAGCGGGCCAGGCAGCATCTTTGGAAAAGAGTAAACAGTTGACATTTTGGGCCGAGCTCCTTCATCAGACCCTTCCTGATGGAGGGTCTTGGCGTGAAACATTGACCATTAGGTCTTTACATTGATGCTGCCTGGCCTGCTGAGTTCCTCCAGCATTTTGTGTGCGTAACTGTACCACGATGGCTGGAAAATGCACTGAATGACCACGTGCATATAGATAGCCATGTAAAAATACAAGTAAGCACAGGAAAACTAAATGACAAGAAAATCAACAATTCTACACCCTAATCCAATAGGTGGCATCTGTGGAGTGAAAGGGACAATCGATGTTTCAGGTCGAAAGCCTTCACCAGGTACTGTCTTTGTAGTTCCTTTTAACATACACTTATTGACCACTTTATTAGGTACATCGACTTGTTAATGCAATATCTAATCATCCAATCATTTGACAACAACTCAATGCAGACATGTTGAAGCTGTTCAGACATCAGAACGGAGAAGAAATGTGATCTAAGTGACTTTGACTGTGGGATGATTGTTGGTGCCAGATGAGGTGGTTTGAGTATCTCAGAAACTGCTGATCTCCAGGGATTTTCATGCACAGCAGTCCCTAGAGTTTACAGAGAATGGAGCATGAAACAAAAAAGATCCAGTGAGAGGCAGTTCTGGGAGTGGAAACGCATTGTTAATGAACGAGGTCAGAAGAGAGTGGCCAGACAGGTTCAAGCTAACAGGAAGGCGACAGTTACTCAAATAAACATGAGTTGCAGCCATGGTGTGCAGAAGTGCATTTCTGAATGTACAACACATCGGACCTTGAAGTGGATGGACTACAGCAGCAGAAGACCACACCGGGTTCTTTAGATGAACCGAATAAAGTGGCCACTGAGTGTATATCCACACAGATAACATGCTCGATATCAAAATATTTAAGGTGGAGTATTTATAATTTTCCAAGCAAATAATAACAGACCCTGCTAAAGTTTATATACGCATGGAGATTAGCTCACTGTCTATACCCAGCACCCTGGTATCTAGTGGTGGCATTACTAGGCTTAGTATCCAACCTTTATATGAGAATAAAATAGATTTCTCACTGCCTTCCTCTCCTGGAAAAGCTGCCAGGACTTGGGTGCGGCAGAAAGGTTATTAATGATCTTTGAAGCTAAGCAAAAAATAGGGCAGGGCACCCTCCATTTTGCAGGAAAGAAGTGTGTGTTTATGTGATTAAAAGCTGATAAATTCCTACTGTGCCAGTGCTGTCAAACTGATTTCTCTTTGGATGGTGCAGCACGAGAGAGGGATTAGTGGAAAATAATATGGTTTAAGAATTGTTAGTCATGTAAATTTAATAACTGAACTCTGCATTCTTCACAAGAACATGAAATAACTAACAAAGGAATGTGCTTAATGTACTGTGGTGTTTGAGTTCCAGATGTTTGCTGCTGTAGAGTTTTCTTCGATATCATCACATATTACATTGTACTGCTACCACAAAGTTTACAAATTTCACGACATATGCCAGTGATAATTTAACCTGAATCTGATTCCAAATGATTTCATTTCCATAAAGATTGAGCTGTCGACGATATTTTCAAAAGAGGTCCTGGGTAAAATTTCTAGTGTCATGCTGAAATTTCTAAGTTTTTAAACAGAATAAAATATGGGAAATTACAACAAAATTAAAAATGGAAAAAGTGAATGATTTTGACTGCTTTATGGAATATCAAAGTCAGTATAATTCCAGTCACTTAAAGTGCCTTCACATAAATTCACATTAACAAGAATAAAATTTTGTGGGCGTAAACAGAGAATAATATATTTGATTCCTTACACCCACTATATGTCAAGCTATTACAAAGTGTTTGAAGCAGCTTAACTGAAGCCAATAGAAGACATTAGGCCAAGAGGAGGTAGGTTTCAAGGGCTGTCTTAAAGGAACCTTGCAAGGTTTAAATAAACTGTATCGTCTGACATGGAGTATTCCAAGGACATCTGGAAACACAGTAAGTTTCAGACTTGTCATACTAATCTATTAGTCAAAGCAATGTCAGAGTTGAGTTTATTGTCATATTAAAAATTAGATTTTTAAGGACTCACAGTTTACAGTGCCAGTGACCTGGGTTCAATTCCAGCGCTGTCTGTAAGGAGCTTGTACATGGTGCTGGTGCACTGGTTTCATCCCACATTCCAAACGGCATGTGCGTTAGGGATAGTAGCTGCAGGCACGCCATATTGACCCCAGAAGCATGATGACTCCTGCAGGCTGCCCCCAGCACTTCCACTGACTCTATTGGTTATTGACATAAATAAAGCATTCACTGTGTGTTTCAATGTGCATGTGACAAATAAGAATCATCTCTAATCTCTGTCTTTAACTTACATAAAGGTAACTTGGTCATCGTGGAATCCATTCTCTCCACGTCCCTCCATATCAGAGGGATCAGAACCTCTGCATTGGCTGTCCAAAACTTCAGAATACACAATTGAACATCAGCCAACAAATCCTGTGCTCTTACCTGTAACTAAGATGGCAATTTAAATCCTATTGACCTGACCCAATGTTTATGCAATAGCAGCAAGGTTTTGTGTCTATACAATTACGCAGCTGCAGAATGATAGATTATATTATTTAGATTTAATTAAGCCTGTTGAAAAACTATCTCAATATTGTACGTTTAAAGCTGAGAGTGAAAGATATTATTGTTGTTTTAAAACGTTAATTTAGAAATGATACTTTTTAATGATGTTTCTCTATCTCTGTCTCTGAAGATCTATCTTGGGCTCAACATACTGAAGCAATTACAAAGAAGACATGCCAGTGGCTAGATCTAATTTTGAGCTTGAGGTGATTTGGTATGAAACCAAAGGCTCCAACTAACTTCTACAGATGTATGTGGAGAAAGTTTTAACTGGTTGCATCATTGTCTGGTATGAAGGGGGCCATTAAAAAAGCTGCAGAGGGTTGTAAATTCAGCCAGATCTGTCATGGGTACTCGCCTCCCCAGCACCAAGGACATCTTCAAAAAGCGATGTCTCAAGAAGGCGGCACCCATCACGAAGGACACTCCCCACCCATGATGTGTCCTCTTCTCATTACCGCCATCAGAGAGGAGGTACAGTAGCCCCAACACACACTCAACGTTTCAGGAACAGCTTCTTTCCCTCTGCCATTTCTGAACACACAATGAACCCAAGAACACTACCTCACTATTTGGGCCATCTAATTATTTATTTATTTATTTTCATTGTAATTTATTGTATAATATATATTATCTATTGCACTGTACTGCTGCTGCAAAATTAAAAATTCACAGCATACTCCCGTGATAATCAACCAGATCCTGATTCTGAATCCAATTTTTTGATTGAAAGGCAAATTAACATAGCTTAAAATTGGAGCAGAGGTAAAGAGAGAGCCACTTAGCCTGTCGAATCTGTTCTGCCTTTCCGGGCATCATTGGACATTTATCAATCACAGACCATGCAAGTTCCAATTGGTCCCCTTCATTCACAGCGATTTGTGAGAAAATAATGAGTTTGTAATCCAGCAGAACACTGGAACGAGGGAGTGTTATATGAATGTGTAAAGCTGTTGTCTGCTGATAACTTGTAGGGCAAATCTCATTCCTCCTCCAACACTTAAAATTGGATTATGTCAAAATAATTAAAATAAGTCTCTAATTGTGAGGAAAAGAATAAAGCAAAGGTGTTTTTGCACTTTTTTTAATTACTATTTTTAAAGGAAGGGAAATGTCTCATTGTTAATGGATGGCAGGATAACATTTGCAGAATAATGGTGTTTATATTAGGGTCATTTGTTTTACTGACAAACAACACTATAGTATCCATAAGAGTGTCTGCAGCCTGGAGAAGACATATACTATCAGGCAACTAGGCTGTGTGTCTCTTTACTGAAACACCACGTAAATCATATCTATAAATCTAATTAATAAATCTGCTACTGAGTTAAGTTGCTAGAATTAACAAACGATGCTTGTGAAACTACTTACTTTTGCACTGAGCGTTATACCTATTTTCTTGTTTTCTTTCTCCATGTCCCTCATCATTAGTAAAGTCAGTTTTCAATACTGATGCCTGGAATGAACTGACTCAACGTGATCACTCTTAAGGGTGGTGAATCTGTGGAATTCATTGCCACAAACAGCTGTGGAAGCCAAGTCATTGAGTATATTTAAAGTGGAGGTTGATAGGTTCTTGATTTGATAAGCATGTCAAAGGTTACACGAAGAAGGCAGGAAAATGGGGTTGGGGTGGGTATAATAAATCAACCATGATAGAATGGTGTAACAGACTCGATGGGCCAAATGGCCTAATCCTGCTCCTATTGCTTAATTTTTCAACACCATTTCAAATAAAGTTGCTTTACACACAATCTGTTCACTCTAATTCTGAACGTTGTGTGGTGGGAGGTGTTATGACCTTCAGAACGGTTTACAAATATTTGCTTTTGATTATGATTAGTATTCAGTCAAATTGAACATTTTTAATCATCCGAATTTTGCATTAAATGTGGAAAGATTAAAACGTAGCAACGAGATTGCAAATTAAAATAGCTGCAAGTGTTTGACAGAGAGCGGGCAATGCACTTACAAGGAAAAGACAGGTTAATGATAATAGTATACATTATTGAACAAAAGGGTGATTAAAAGCTAAACAGTTCTCTTTATAATGGAATTTTCTCTTTATACTTGGGTTAAATAGGGAAGATTTTTTCCTGGAGATCCATCAGAATATTGATCCCACACCACTAGGTTCAGATACAGTTACTACTGTTCGACCATCAGGCTCATGAACCAGCATGGATAACTTCACTGTTGAAACACTTTTTTGTTTTTTTATATTTGCAGATTGTCTTCTTTTGCACATTGGTTGTTTGTCGGTCAAGGGAAAAAACTGAAAATTGCTGTTTTATGGGGAATGAATGCAGCAAGAAGTAGAATGGGAAAGGCAAGAAAGGAATCAGTAATTTTGATTTCTCTCAGAGAGAAGCAGTTCGTAATATGGAAGCAGGCATATTATACTGGAATGTAAGAGAGAATACAACTCTGAGAATCTCAATACTGCTATTTTTTCTGAGAATAGGCATTGCTAAATCCATTAAACCTTCAGGCCAAGCCATTCAATATTTACAAGCTTTTTGCTGGTTTCAATAAAGAGGATTGAGAGAATCACAGCAAATCAATATTAATCAACAGATCCAATTTTTATTACAATTGCAATTTATTGTACTTCAAAGTAATAAACTGCACCAAAAACCTCAAGAAATACTCAACTCTGAATGTTAGCAGTACAAAAGTGCATTCTATTCAGAATCCACAGGAAATTCCACAACTGCAGCTGATGTTTCTAGCCAGGAGAACATTCTGCTCAATAATGCTTGTCTGGAAAACAATGCAAACGTTTATCCTTCCTGTTAAAGCAGTTTTGTTATTACCTCTGTTTAAAATATGAGGGGGCATAATTATGAAAAATACACCCTCTCACAATGCTTAACATCACCAGCTTGAAGATCAGGATTGAATTCCCATCACTGTCTGTTGGTGCTGTAAGAGTGGTAACACTTGTAGGTTGCCCAGCACAAAACCTCGCTGATTTAATTTGATGCAAACGACGCAGTTCACTGTATATTTTGATGTACAGCATAAAAACTCATCTTAACCTATTTTAATCTGAACCCAAAATGAGTACCTACAGCCATTGCTTGTTCCTGTCCAATGAATAGTGTTTTGTAGAGTGACCTTGCTATGATTGTTGTCCTTTCGTCTTCGAGCCAGACGTCTGTAGTTTTGAACCATATCTCTCCAGCCAATTATTGTCTCCATCACACCCAGCACTGTTAGACCATAAAACATAGGAGCAGAATTAGGTCATTTGGCCCATCAAGATTGCTCCACCATTCCATCCTGACTGATTTATCATCCCTCTCAACCCCATTCTCTTAAGCTGGCTTGTGGTGTAGAGGCATTCGCATTGGACTTCAAGGCGAATAGTCCTGGATTCGAATCTGACCAGCTCCCTGCATGCTGTGTTGAGCGTTCAGTTAGAAACTCAGCCTCGTAATAAACAGACAATAATGCTAAAGAAACGGCAAGGTTGCTGCCCAAAGTGCCACAAGGCGTGGAAAGGAGCAACAACAACAACCCTATTCTCCTGCCTTCCCTCTGTAACCTCTGATGCTTGACTAATTAAGAACCTATCAATCTCTGCTTTAAATATTCCCAATGACTTGGCCTCCACAGCCATCTACGGCAATGAATTCCTTAGATTCACCATGCCCTGACTTAAGAAATTCCTCCTCATCTCTGTTCCAAATGGACATTTTAAGGCTGTGCCCTCTGATCCTTGATTCCCCCACTATAGGAAACACAGTCTTCGTGTCCACTCTATCTAGGTCTTTTAATATTCAATAGGTTTCATTGAGATCGCCCCTCATTCCTCTAAACTCCATTGAGTACACGCCAAGACCGTCGAAAGCTCCACATATATTAATACTTTCTTTCCAGGATCATTCTTGTGATCCTTTCCAATGCCAGCACATCCAGGGAGGAGGCTACATAGCACCTGTACCAGGACCACCAGGCTCAGAGTGTTTTTTTGTTCATCACACTTTCCTCTGTAAACTCTGGAGACTATTGTGCATGAAAATCCCAGCAGTTTCTGAGATACCCAAACTACCCTGTCTGTACCAACAATCATTCCCTGGCCAAAGTCACTTGGATCACATCCATTCATCTGTGGACTGTTGAGAACTGCTTGCTCTTGCCAATAACACCCATTACCATCAATTTACAGGACAAGTCTCTCAGTTACTTGGGCTATATATATATATATATATATTTCTGTGTGACTGTATGTTTACTGCTATCTTATATGTGCTATCTGTGCCTTGTGTATAAACATAGAAACATGGAAAAACATACAGCACAATACAGGCCCTTCGGCCCACAAAGCTGTGCCGAATATGTCCCTACCTCAGAGCTACCTAGGCTTTACCCATAGCCCTCTATTTTTCTAAGCTCCATGTAGCCATCCAGGAGTCTCTTAAAAGAGCCTATCGTTTCCGCTGCAGGCAGCCCATTCCAGGCACTCACCACTCTCTGAATAAAAAACTTACCCCTGACATCTCCTCTGTACCTACTTCCAAGCACCTTAAAACTATACCCTCTCTTGTTAGCCATTTCAACCCTGGGGAAAAGCCACTGACTATCCACACGTCAATGCCTCTCATTATAAAGTACACCTCTATCAGGTCACCTCTCATCCTCCGTCACTTCAAGGAGAAAAGGCTGAGTTCACTCAACCTATTCTCATAAGGCATGCTCCCCAATCCAGGCAACATCCTTGTAAATCTCCTCTGCACTCTTTCTATGGTTTCCACATCCTTCCTGTAGTGAGGTGACCAGAACTGAGCACAGTACTCCAAGTGGGGTCTGGCCAGGGTCCTACACAGCTGCAACTCTTGGTTCCATGTTTTGCACCCTGGCCCTGGAAGAACGCTTTTCATTTGGCTGTATTCATGTATGTTTGAATGACAATTAAACTTGAACTTGAACTTAAATTAATGAGAAGGCGTACAGGTTTACCTGATGAAGCAGCCACTGAGTACATACAGCCAGCTTGTAGAACTGCTGTCTCACAGCTCCAGTGCCCGGGTTTAATCCTGATCCCTGCAAAATGCTGGAGGAACCCAGCAGGTCAGGAGGCATCTGTGGAGAGGAATAAACAGGCTGGGACCTTCAAAAGGACTGCACTAACTGTAACACTTTGCTCCGCATTCTGCTATTGTTTTCCCTTGTACTGCCTCAATGCACTATTGTAATGCAAGGCAGTAAGTCACCTCTTCAGTACATGTGACAATAATAAACCAATTTACCTGAAGCTTTGATGCTGGTTGTGAAAATGATTCCAATGAGAGGATGTCCTGCCTTTTTACCAAAGGATGAACTGTAGTTGTGTTCCCATCACCCTGTATCCACCCGCATCCATCTGTTGAAAACTTCCAAGGCTTTCCAAATTTCCTAAGAACTCTGACTCACAACACTCCCAGCTGAGTCAGGCATGTTTACTATGATGATGTGACTCTCATTTTGCTTCCTTTTCTTCAGATAAATATAGAAAAGTAAAGCAACACACACAAAATGCTGGTGGAATGCAGCAGGCCAGGCAGCATCTATACGGAGAAGCAACGTCGATGTTTTGGGCTGAGACCCTTCGTCAGGACTAACTGAAAGGACAGATAGTAAGAGATTTGAAAGGAGGAGGGGGAGAGGAAAATGTGAAATGATGGGAGAAGACCGGAGGGGTTGGGGTGAAGCTGAGAGCCGGAAAGGTGATTGGCGAAAGTGATACAGAGTTGGAGAAGGGAAAGAATCATGGGACAGGAGGCCTCGGGAGAAAGAAAGGGGGAGGGGAGCACCAGAGAGAGATGGAGAACAGGCAGAGTGATGGGCAGAGAGTTAAAAAAGGAGGGGGGGAACAACTAAATATATCAGCGATGGGTAAGAAGGGGAGGAGGGGCATTAATGGAAGTTAGAGAAGTCAATGTTCATTCCATCAGGTTGAAGGCTACCCAGCCGGTATATAAGGTGTTGTTCCTCCAACCTGAGTGTGGCTTCATCTTGACAGTAGAGGAGGCCATGGATAGACATATCAGAATGTGAATGGGACGTGGAATTAAAATGTGTGGCCACTGGGAGATCCTGCTTTCTCTGGCAGACCGAGCGTAGGTGTTCAGCGAAACAGTCTCCCAGTCTGCGTCGGGTCTCACCAATATATAAAAGGCCACACCGGGAGCACCGGACGCAGTATACCACACCAGCCGACTCACAGGTAAAGTGTCGCCTCACCAGGAAGGACTGCCTGGGGCCCTGAATGGTGGTGAGGGAGGAAGTGTAAGGACAGGTGTAGCACTTGTTCCGCATACAAGGATAAGTGCCAGGAGGGAGATCGGTGGGAAGGGATGGGGGGGATGAATGGACAAGGGAGTCGTGTAGGGAGTAATCCCTGTGGAAAGCAGAAAGGGGGGAGGGAAAGATGTGCTTGGTAGTGGGATCCCGTTGGAGGTGGCGGAAGTTACTGAGAATTACACGTTAGACCCAGAGGCTGGTGGGGTGGTAGGTGAGAACAAGGGGAACCCTATCCCGAGTGGGGTGGCCGGAGGATGGGGTGAGGGCAGATGTGCGGGAAATGGGAGAGATGCATTTGAGAGCAGAGTTGATGGTGGAAGAAGGGAAGCCCCTTTGTTTAAAAAAGGAAGACATCTCCTTCGTCCTGGAATGAAAAGCCTCATCCTGAGAGCAAATGCGGCAGAGGCAGAGGAATTGTGAGAAGGTGATAGCATTTTTGCAGGAGACAGGGTGGGAAGAGGAATAGTCCAGGTAGCTGTGAGAGTCTGTAGGCTTATAGTAGATATCAGTAGATAAACTGCCTCCAGAGATGGAGACAGAAAGATCAGGAAAGGGGAGGGATGTGTCAGAAATGGACCAGGTAAATTTGAGGGCAGGGTGAAAGTTGGAGGCAAAGTTAATGAAGTCAACGAGCTCAGCATGTGTGCAGGAGGCAGCACCAATGCAGTCATTGATGTAGCAAAGGAAAAGAGGGGGATGGATACCCGTATAGACTTGGAACATGGACTGTTCTACAAAGCCAACAAAAAGGCAGGCATAACTGGGACCCATGCGGGTGCCCATGGCTACACCCTTGGTTTGGAGGAAGTGGGAGGAGCCAAAGAAATTATTGAGAGTAAGAACTAATTCCGCTAGACGGAGGAGGGTGATGGTAGAGGGGAATTGGTTAGGTCTGGAATCCAAAAAGAAGAGGAGAGCTTTGAGACCTTCCTGGTGGGGGATGGAAGTATATAGGGACTGGACGTCCATGGTGAAAATAAGGCGGTGGGGGCCAGGGAACTCAAAATCATTGAAAAAATTCAAAGCGTGAGAAGTGTCATGAACATAGGTGGGAAGGGATTGAACAAGGGGGGATAAAACAGTGTCAAGGTATGCAGAAATGAGTTTGGTGGGGCAGGAGCAAGCTGAAACAATGGGTCTACCTGGACAGGCAGGTTTGTGGATCTTGGGTAGGAGGTAGAAACAGGAAGTGCAGGGTGTGGGAACTATGAGGTTGGTGGCAGTGGATGGGAGATCCCAGAGCTGATAAGGTTGGTGATGGTGTGGGAGACAATGGCCTGGTGCTCCTTAGTGGGGTCATGATCAAGGGGTAAATAAGAGGAGATATCAGAGAGTTGTCACTGTACCTCAGCAAGGTCAGTACGCCAGACTACAACAGCTCCCCCCTTATCAGTGGGTTTTATAGTGAGGTTGGGATTGGTGTGGAGGGAGCGGAGAGCAGAGCGTTCAGAAGGAGTGAGGTTGGAATTGGAACAGGGTGTGGTGAAGTCGAGACGGTTGATGTCCCATCGGCAATTAGCAATAAAGAGGTCCAGAGCAGGCAGAAGACCAGAGCGGGGTGTCCATGAAGAGGACGAGGGTTGAAGACGGGAGAAAGGGTCATCGGTGGGGGTAGGAGAGTCCTTGTCAAAGAAGTAAGCTCGGACACGGAGCCGGTGGAAGAAAAGTTCAGCGTCATGGCGTACGCGGAACTCGCTGAGGTGTGGGCAAAGGTGTGTTCTCCATCTCCCTCTGGTGCTCCCCTCAAGAATTCAGCGTATTTCTGTTTTTTTCACTTATTGATCTCTGTATGTTGTGTGTGTTTGGAATGACTATATCTATTAAGTAAGTTGTTCTTGCTTGTTTACCCTGTAATATTATATCTGGACAGCTATCATGGATTGCCCTATCTGTAATAACTGATCAGTCATAATATAATTTGTAGGACTCTGACTCTAAAACTGGATCAAGCTTGTATTTATAGTGAGGTGTGTGAGTTTGTATTTAAAAGCCTGGGTGAATAATATTTAACACTTGATTGTGCCTGTGTAAGTAATCAGATTGAGTTAAACTGCTGCAGGATCCCGTACTGTGTTGGATCATTTCTGGTTTCTCTTGGCATTTTCTACATTTATTGTCTTGAATTGGTCCTGTACTGCCACAAGGAACTGCTCTGTTTCTGGGAAGAGATATCCAACTCTTGAGTCGACGTGTCCTTGTTGACGTCTAGTCTGCTCAGACCGTGGGGATGTTTTCCATGGGAGGTCATGCTCTTCCATTGGTTAACTTTTTCTTCAATAGTGATAATGTCTTCACTCTTCTGGGTTGTGCATTCATTGAAGTTTAGTGGGGTGGATCAGAATTGCATACGCCGGCGTGTTTGGGGACATGAATGGAGATGAGAGGGAAGGTGTATGGGCAGGTGCAGTACTCGTCCACTTCGTCCAATCTCACTAATCTCCCTCCCAGCATTTATCCCTGCAAGCGGCCTAATTCACCTCCATTCAGGGCCCAAATAGTCCTTCCAGGTGAGGCAACATGTCACCTCTGAATCTGCCGGGGTTGTCTATTGCATCCGGTGCTCCCGATGGGGCATCCTCATGGTGAGACTATATGCAAATTGGGGGATGGTTTCATCAAAAACTTCTGCTCCATCAACCAAAATCTGAGCTTCCCGGTGGCCCAGCATTTTAATCTCCATTCCCATTCCTGCTCCGACATGTCTTATGCCAAGATGAGGTCACCCTCAGGGTGGAGGAGCAACACCTTATATTCTGTATGGGTAACCTCCAACCTGATGGCATGAATATTGATTTCTTCTTCCGGTACAAAAAAGTCCTTCTCCCTCCCTTCTTCTTCTATTCCCCACTCTAGCCTGTTAGCTCTTCTTACCTACCTATCAGCATCACTAGTCCCCTCCTCATTCCTTTCTCCTTTGGTCCACTCTCTTCTCCCATCATATTCCTTCATCTCCAACCTTTCCTACCTTCCTGGCTTCACCTTTCACCCTCTGCCTAGTTCTCCTTCCCCTCCCCCCTCCACCTTTTTAATCTGGCTTACATAGATGCTGCCTGACCTGCTAAGGTCTTCCAGTTTTTGTGTGTGTGTTGCTTTACATTTCCAGAAACTGCAGAATTTCCTGTGTTTATGATCTGCACCTGCACCAGGTGCTGCAAGGCTGTCTGGGCACTCAGTGTCACCTGGATGACATTATTGTTACCAGTAAGGATGACAAGGAACATCTTCAAAATCTCAAGGCAGTATTAAAGAAGATTAAAAGATTATGGGCTCGGAGCGCAATGCAAAAATGTGAATTCTTTAAACCAAGCATCACTTACTGTGGTCACACCATTGATGCATAAGCAAACCACATGTGTGCTAAGAAAATTCAAACAGTGGTGTATGCCCCAACACAAAAGGATATGTCAAAGTTGTGGTCCTTTCCAGGATTTGTCAATTACTATAACAGGCTCCTCAAACCGGCTACTGTGTTTCACCCTATTACTATAGATCGGGAAGAAATAGCAATGGACAAAGCAGTGTGGGGTGATTTTCGAAATGCTAAAAAAGTTGCATTGTCAGACACTGTACTCACACACTATGATCCACATTGTCTTGTGAAACTTGCCTGTGACAACTCACCTTATGGTATAGGTGCAGTCGGGTCACATGTTATGAGTGGTGGAGGTAAACGCTCCATATCATTTGCATCACGTCCTCTTACTGCTGCAGAGAAAAATTGCACACAGAATGTCAGAGAGGCTTGAGTCTGGTTTGAGGCGTAAAATATTTCAGCTAGTACTTGTATGGGAGAGAGTTTATCCTCATTGCTGATCATCAACCACTAGCATCCATCTTTAATCCACAGAAGGTTGTTCCACTAACAGCAGCAGCATGAATGCAGAGACGGGCTCTGTTTCTTGAAGGACACATGTACAAGACTGAATTCAAGAGGATGACTAATCATGGAAATGCTGATGGATTTTCCTGTTTACCCATTGTAAAGTAAATACCTGAAAAATTTACAAAAGAGGACACGCCTCTTGACGTTTTCTTTCTAATGCAAATTGGAAGTTTCTCTATTACAGCAGAGATGATCCAAAGGGAAATTAGAAAAGACCGCACACTGTCTCAGGTCTCTGTGGCCACTGAAAATGCTGGAACGTGCATCAAGAAATTCCAGTTCTCCCATTTTTACCAGCACTGGGATGAGCTTGTCCTTGACGGGGATTGAGAGTTGTTGTACCATCCAAGCTGAGAGCTAAAGTGTTGAAGGAGTTATATGTTACAGGCATGGCCAAAATGAAAGTGTTGGCTTGAAGTTTTGTCTGGTGGCCTGGAATAGATCAGCAGATCAAGCAGCTTGCCTTGTGCTGTTTGGAATGTCAGCACGTCCTGAAGATGCCAAGAGCAGTGTCTCTCCATCACTGGGAATGGCCTGCATTGCCCTGGCAGAGGATTCTTGTGGATTTTGCTGGACCATTCACGGGCACAAATTTCTTGGTAGTAGTGGATGTAGCTACAAAGTGGCCAGAAGTGTTCCCAATAGCCTCCACTACAGCCTTGCACACAGTTAATGTATTGCGAAGCCTCTTCTCAAGGACTATTGTCCCAGGACACCTAGTCAGTGACAATGGACCACACTTTTTAGTAGAACATTTTCTGTCATTCCTGAAAATGAATGGAATAAGATATGTATTACATCTGCAACATACCACCCAGCTACAATTAACTTGGCTGGAAATTTTGTCTGGAGTCTAAAGAACATACAACAAGCAATGTCAGCAGAATATACTACACTGATACTGCATCAGAAGCTCGCCAATTTTCTTCTTGCACTTTGCAATGCAGCACACCCACACTCCACAACCAACAACTCTCCAGCTGTGCTGTTCCTGGGTTGTCCTTTGCACTCACGCCTGGATCTCCTCAAACACAATCTCTGAAGGAGTATGCAGGACAAAGAGCTGAGACAAGTCGAGGGCTCCTCAAACAAGGAGCTTCAATGTTTCACTCCTGGTCAAGCTGTCCTGGTGAGCTGATCAGAAGTGGGTACCTGGAAAGATAAAGGGCCACTGTAGAGATTGTGTCAGATGTCAGCTGGAGATGACACATCGATCAGTTGAGGAGGGAGGTGTCAATTGTTAGAGAAGAAAGTTGTGCAGAGCTGTCAGAACCATTTCCTGCAGTCCCTGAGACAACTCCTACAACCACCACAGAGGAAGCCCCAGATCCTGAGATTGTTTCCATAAATCTTATCTGCCAAGCAGAGTGAAACCACCCCTTGTCAGGAAAGACGTTATCCCACAAGAGGAAGAAATCCTCTAAAGCAATTAAATCTTTGGTCCTCTAATCTTTAATCTTTAGATTATATCTCTTCCCCCTGGTGGCCCTCCTCCTTCCCTTTCTCCTATGGTCCACTCTCCTCTCCTATCAGATTCCTCCATCTCCAGTCCTTTACCTTTCCCATTCATCTGTCTTCACCTATCACCTTCTAGCTTTAATTCTTCACCTCCCCCCAACATTTTATTCTGGCATCTTCCCCTCTTCCTTTCCAGTCCTGAAGAAGAGTCTCAGCCCAAAACGTCAACTGTTTATTCATTTCCATGGATGCTGTCTGACCTGTTCCTCCAGCATTTTCTGTAATTTGCTGCATATAAGCTATCTTATGTATTTATATTTATTGTGTGTTTTATTTAGTATTATTATTGTGTTCATTATCTTTTGTAGAGTTCTTTTTTGTGCTGCATTGGATCCAGAATTACAATTATTTCACTCTTCTTACACTTGTGCACTGAAATTACATTACACAATCATGAATCTTGAACTTTAAATATATAAAAACAATGCAATCCTTTATTTACACATTGCATCAAAACAGAATCATTAATTTTTTCCTTTAAATATATGCATATTTTTAGACAAAGATTAACTCATCCCAATACATATTTATGACAAATCTTAAATACAAAAGTCTCAGGCACACATATATAGTTAGGTTGCCTAAGACTTTTGCATGGTACTGTATTTGTCAACGTGGAACAAGAACCAATTTGTAGATCTGTTGGGAGCGTAGTATAATGGGAATGGCGAGAGTGAAGTGCCACCAGAGGTGTAAGAGACAGGTGGCAGAGAAGGAGTGCCAAGGGCGGTGGTGGTGGCACACCCAGCCCTGAAACAGCAGGCAAGATTATTTGACTCCAAACAATTGGATTATTGATCATTGCAGAGTGTCTCTCTGATGCTTCCTGCTCCCTCCCCCTCACTTCCCCTTTTTCCATCCATGGCAGAATATAGTATTAATGGTAAGACTCTTGGCAGTGTGGAGGATCAGATGGATCTTGGGGTCTGAGTCTATAGGACTCTCAAAGCAGCTGTGCAGGGTGGCTCTGTGGTTAAGAAGGCGTACGGTGTATTGGCCTTCATCAATTGTGGAGCTGAATTTAGGAGCTGAGAGGTAATGTTGCAGCTATATATGACCCTGGTCAGACCCCACTTGGAGTACTGTGCTCAGTTCTGGTCGCCTCACTATAGGAAGGATGTGGAAACTATAGAAAGGGTGCAGAGGAGATTTACAAGGATGTTGCCTGGATTGGGGAACATGCCTTATGAGAATAGGCTGAGTGAACTCGGCCTTTTCTCCTTGGAGCGAAGGAGGATGAGAGGTGACCTGATAGAGGTGTACAAGATGATGAGAAGCATTGATCGTGTGGATAGTTGGAGGCTTTTTCCCAGGGCTGAAATGATTGCCACAAGAGGACACAGGTTTAAGGTGCTGGGGAGTAGCTACAGAGGAGATGTCAGGGGTAAGTTTTTTACTCAGAGAGTGGTGAGTGCATGGAATGGGCTGCCGGCAACTGTGGTGGAGGTGGATACGATAGGGTCTTTTAAGAGGCTTTTAGATAGGTACATGGAGCTTAGAAAAATAGAGAGCTATAGGTAAGCCTAGTAATTTCTAAGGTAGAGACGTGTTCGGCACAACTTTGTGGGCCGAAGGGCCTGTATTGTGCTGTAGGTTTTCTATGTTTCTATAATTCCCCACCCCTTCACACTCCCAGTCCACAATAGAGACCCATATCAGAATCAGGTGTCATGAAATTTGTTTTTTTTTGTATCAGCAGTACAGTGCAATACATAAAATTACTAAGTATTGTACAGATGTCTTAGGCATCCGAGCCATATATAAATGCCTAAGACCTGTGTAATGAGCAAAGCTTTGCAACTGCATCCTTGACTTCCTGACCAACAGGCTGCTACACCTCTGCCACGATCATCCTCAACATGGATGCCCCTCAAGGCTGTGTCCTCAGCCCCTTACTTTACTCCTTCTACACTCCTGATTGGGTGGCCAACTTCTTCTCTATCTCTGTTTACAAGTTTGCCAATGATCCCACCGTAGTGGGCCGTATCTCAGAGACAATGAATTGTGTACAGCATGATATTTAATTTTTAAGTATCATATTATCACATTCCTGGTAGCGGGGTGGAGATACGTCGCTACCAAAGGAGGTGGTGGATGGTCATATGAGCAGCTGGTGCATATCCCGAGTTCTGGTTATGCGATCAATGACGCCAGGCAGGCAATCTCTGAAGAGTATTGACAATGGCTGGGGTCACCTGTCTTAGAAACATAGAAAACCTACAGCACAATACAGGCCCTTCGGCCCACAAAGTTGTGCTGAACATGTCCCAACCTTAGAAATTACTAGGCTTACGCATAGCCCTCTATTTTACTAAGCTCCATGTACTTATCCAAAAGTCTCTTAAAAGACCCTATCATATCCACCTCCATCACCATTACCGGCAGCCCATTCCATGCACTCATCACTCTCTGAGTAAAAAACTTACCCCTGATACCTCCTCTGTACCTACTTTCCAGCAACTTAAACCTGTGTCCTCTTGTGGCAACCATTTCAGCCCTGGGAAAAAGCCTCTGACTATCCACACGATCAATGCCTCTCATCACCTTATATACCTCTATCAGGTCACCTCTCATCCTCCATCGCTCCAAAGAGAAAAGGCCGAGTTCACTCAATCTATTCTCATAAGGCATGCTCCCCAATCCAGACAACATCCTTGTAAATCTCCTCTGCACCCTTTCTATGGCTTCCACATCCTTCCTGTAGTGAGGCGACCAGAACTGAGCACAGTACTCCAAGTGGGGTCTGACCAGGGTCCTATATAGCTGCAACATTACCTCTCGGCTCTTAAACTCAATCCCACGGTTGATGAAGACCAATACACCGTATGCCTTCTTAACCACAGAGCCACCCTGCGCAGCTGCTTTGAGGGTCCAATGGACTCGAACCCCAAGATCCCTCTGATCCTCCACACTGCCAAGAGTCTTACCATTAATACTATATTCTGCCATCATATTTGACCTACCAAAATGAACCACTTCACACTTATCTGGGTTGAACTCCATCTGCCACTTCTCAGCCCAGTTTTGCATCCTATCGATGTCCCGCTGTAACCTCTGACAGCCCTGCACACTATCCACAACACCTCCAACCTTCATATCATCAGCATATTTACTAACCCATCCCCCACTTCCTCATCCAGGTTATTTATAAAAATCACGAAGAGTGAGGGTCTCAGAACAGATTCCTGAGGCACCCCACTGGTGACCGACCTCCATGCAGAATATGACCCGTCTACAACCGCTCTTTGCCTTCTGTGGGCAAGCCAGTTCTGGATCCACAAAGCAAGATCCCCTTGGATCCCATGGCTCCAGTGTTTGGTAAAGACACTGCCCAGAAGAAGGCAATGGCAAACCACTTCTGTAGAAAGATCTGCCAAGAACAGTCATGGTCATGGGATGATGATCACCCACACGGCACGTGATGATGATGATGATTATCACATTGCACAGTCCTAGTGGGGCACGTTACGCTGGCACTGTGGTTATCACTGCTCATCCACAATTTGAGGGAGCCATGCTGAGTCGTGACCTCGGGTGCTGCTTGTGTGGTCTTGCACGCTGACTGAGCTTCCGTTACTCTTCCCTCCTGCCCCCCAGATGAAGAGCCTCAGCCTGGAATGTCAACCCCGAGCTTCCCCGCACTGGTGCTGCTCAACCTGCTGAGTTCTTGAAGCAGTTTGATTTTGTTTTTGCTCCATCCACTGGTGTGGCACAGTAGTATGGCAGTTAGAGTATTGCTATTACAAAGCCAGTGATCTGGGTTCAATTCCCATCGCTGTCTGTAAGGAGTTTGTACGTTCTCCCCATGACTATGGGGTTACCACCTCCCAGGTGCTCCGGTTTCCTTCCACGTTCCAAACCTTACAGATTCGTAGGTTAATTGGTCACTTGGGTCTAATTGGGTAGCGCAGGATCATTAGTCCAGAAGGATCTGTTACCCTACTGTATCTCTAAATAAATTAAATTAATGAATTACCATCAATGTTGGTGGGTGGTGGACTGGACTTGTGGGAAGGAATATTTTACAGGGAGATAGTGGGAGAACAGGACTGATGGGATTTCTCTGCGAGCTGGAAAATCAAAATGGCTTCTTTATTGTGATAACATTTAATAAATTAAGTGATTTATTCATCTGTCTGCCTGTTTACTTATTTATCTATCTGTTTGTGTCTTTGTTTGTTTATTTATTTATCTATCTATCTACTTGCTTGTTTTTAATGATGTACCTGTATATTTATGAATTCCTTCAGCTGCTCTAAAGGACACTGAGTTCTAATTAATGCAGTTACAGGAAGTGATACCTGCTAAATTAAACATTTATCAAATTTATGTAACCAAAATAAAATGTATACAATAAAATTTTGTATTTTATTGTACATTTTTTTCCGACATTCAATTGCATCACCTTGAATAATCATTGAGATATGTAGGAACAAAACTGGGCCATTCAGGTCATCAAGTCTTCCTGGTGTTTAATCATGGCTGACTTTTCTCAATCCCTTTCTATGTAACATTTACCAATCAAAACCTATCAATCTCTGCCTTAAATACACCTTGTGTCTTGTCCTCCACAGCCATCTGGGGTGGCAATGAATTCCACAGATTCATCACCCTCTGGATTAAGAAATTCCTCCTCTTCTCAGTTTTAAAGGGGTGTCCCTTTATTCTGAGGTTTGCCCTCAGGTCCTCAGTTCCTCTCTTACTAATAGAAACATACTCTCCACTTGCACTCTATCCAGGCCTTTGTATCATTAGGTTTCAATGAGATCCCTCCTCATCCTTCTGAAATCCATTGGGTACATGCATGGAGACATCGTTCAAGTCTTTTATTCCTGAAATCATTCTTGTGAGCCTTCTCTGGACCACCTCCAGAACCAAAAGATCCTTCCTTAGATACGGGGTGCAAAATTTCCCACGATATGCCAAATGTGATCTGAGCAACATCTAATGAAGCCTCATCTTACGTCCTTACTTTTATATTCTAGTCCTCCCAAAATGAATACCAAGATTGCATTTGTCACCTTTACTAGGATACATAGAAAACCTACAGCACAATACAGGCCCTTCAGCCCACGATGCTGTGCTGAATATGTACCTATTTTAGAAATTACCTAGTGTTACCCATAGCCCTCTATTTTTCTAAGCTCCGTGTTCCTATCCAGAAGTCTCCACCATCCATCGTATCCACCTCCACCACCGTCACCAGCAGCCCATTCCACGCACTCACCACTCTCTGCATAAAAAAGTTACCCCTGACATCTCCTCTGTAACTACTTCCAAGCACCTTAAAACTGTGCCATCTCGTGTTAGCCATTTCAGCACCTGGAAAAAAGCCTCTGACTATCCACACAATCAATGCCTCTCATCATCTTATACACCTCTATCAGGTCACCTCTCATCCTCTGTCACTCCAAGGAGAAAAAGTCGAATTCACTCAACCTATTCTCATAAGGCATGCTCCCCAATCTAGGCAACATCCTTGTAAATCTCCTCTGCACCCTTTCTATAGTTTTCACATCCTTTCTGTAATGAGGTGACCAGAACTGAGCACTCAAGTGGGGTCTGACCAGGGTCCTATATAGATGCAACATTACCTCTTGGCTCCTAAACTCAATCTCACGGTTGCTCTTGATTAGTAAGAGTGTCAAAGGTAACTGAGAGAAATCAGGAGAATGGGATTGAGGGGGGAAAAGTAATCAGCCATGATTGAATGGCAGAGGAAACTCAATGGAATGAATGGTCCAACTCTGCTCCTACATTTTATGGTCTTAAGTTTTTACTTCCGACTCAGCTTGCAATTTAACCTTGAGGGAATCCTGAACTAGGTCTCCCTGGCACCTTTGCACCTCCGATTTCTGAATTTTCTCCCCATAGGCTACACTTTTATTCTTCCTAACAAAGTGCATAACCCCTCACTTCCCTCACACAAGTAGACATCTCACTGCTTTGAAAGGGCAACCTGACACAATCCAGATATTTCAGATCCCGTTCCCTAGCCCCCGGAGATAAATTAGAGTGAAGTATCAGGTTGTTAATCTGTTTATTTGTTTACCAGTAATTACCATGCCTCAGTTGCAGGAGCCACTGTTTGTTGTGGTGTGGGATGAACAGCTCCCACCCAGATTGTCTCACGGGGTGGATTCCTCTTCACTGAGCCAATTTCACACTACGCAAAGTTTCCTACCAATAAATCCACTAAACAAATGTATGCACAAAGGAGTCATTTAAAAAGAATAGAGAGGAGAGGAAGTCCTCCCTGTTTTCAGAAAAAGCTGCTGAGGATTGCAAACTCAACCAGCTGCACCACGGACTCTGGCTCATCGAGGACATCTTCAAAAGGAGATGCCTCAGAAAAGGTGGTATTTCTCGTGTGGTGGGGGTCCTCAATGATAGAGGCGGATTTTTCCTCCGGCTTATGCTTCCCAGGTTCCATGCTTGGGTGAACAGCCTATCATATCGCATAAGGCGATTTGCATTTAACTGTCTACACTGCTAACTTTTTCTATAGATAGGAAAAATTCAGAGCAGGGCATCCCAACCTGGGGTCCAAGGACCCCTTGCTTACTGTTATTAGTTCAGGTTGGAAAACCCTGGTTTAGAGAGGTACAGTATGTGCCAAACACAGGCAAATGGGACTAACTTAGATGGGCATCAAGGACACCTTACAAAGGCGATGCCTCAAAAAGACAGCATCATCATTATTGACTTTCACTACCCAGGACATGCCCTCTTCTCAATGCTGCCATCAGGAACAGATACAGGAGACTGAAGATCCACACTCAGTGATTTAAAGACAGTTTCTTCCACTCCATCATTAGATTTCTGAACAGAAAATGAGCCCATGAATACTACCTCACTATTTTTGCTCACTTTTTAAACTACTTATTTATTTTTTTATACATATATATATTGTAATTCTTATTGTAATTTATTGCACCGTACTGCTGCTGCACAACATTTGCCAATGATAATAAACCTTAATCAGATTGTGAAGAGACAACTGGAATTGTACATTCCAGGAGGAAACCCAAAATTAAATGTATCCAAAGCCGCCAGAACTGATGAAATGTCAGCAACTTGAAGCCTTAACTGTTTCTGTCCACAGATACCGTCCAAGTATTTTGCCCAATCAACTGCAGGCGGTTATTGGATGCCAAATACTCTGGGTGTTTTATCCCGAGCTTTTATTGTAGTACACTATCGTATAAGCTTCCAAATAAAACATATATCAATATTTACTGTATCTGTACAACTAGTGGAAGGAGGAATAAAACATAGTTTAAGGGTCCTGTCAAACAAACTCCGATCATGGAAAAATATTTTTATAGTACCTCTAAACAACAGTCTTTGTTTCCCTGGGTGGTTGGTCACTGGGAGGTATTGCACACAGAAGCAAAGCGGTGCCTATGCCAACATCGGCGTATATAAGCCATTGAGGAGACAAGTATTATAAACTATAGAGGGGAAGGTCATTCCTTCAGAGTCTCCATACAGATTAAGGGTGGGTTCAAGTCCCACCGGAGAACTCACACATTTTAACAAAGCTCATTCTCCTGAACACAGGCAACGAGTAATGTGTGGTCAAGGATGGTGTTCTTTGGGGAGACCTAATGCAGAAGTTCCTGTCTGTCTTTAACAAGTTTGCCTGTAGAATGAGAAGGAATTTCTCAAGAAATGAGAATTGAGAATTTCTCATTCTCATTCTCAAAGGTAGGGGCGAGAAAGTAGCAGTGGCCCTTTAACTATCCAACCTCCACTACTGACTGTGTGGAATTTCCAAGTACTCGGCCTGAAACGTCGACAGTGCTTCTTCCTATAGATGCTGCCTGGCCTGTTGCGTTCCACCAGCATTTTGTGTGTGTCCCTTAAAATCAGACCTCTTGGAATATCGTTCAAATAGTGAAGTTCTGAAAAAGAGAATATTGTGTGTTGGACCCATTCATAGCTACATCATTAGATTAAAGATTCATTATTGTTTAATGTCATTTCTAATACACAAGTGTAAAGGAGAACAAAATAATTGCTACTCTGGATCTGTACAGAAGGTACTACTGTACATTTGTACATAAGGTGACTGACAGGAAACGGTGAAGTAGTGGTGGTTGGGGGTGTGGACGGTGGGTTAGTGGGAGGAAGTGTTGGTTAGCTGCTTAGGGAAAGTAGCAGTTTTTGAGTCAGGTCGTCCTGCTATGGGTGCTATGTAGCATCCTCCCTGATGGGAGTGGGACAAGCAGTCCAAGAGTAGGGTGGCTGGGATCCTTCATGATGTCTCTGGCCTTTTTCTGGCATATTTATTTATATATATATATGTCCTTGCTAGCGGGTAGGTTGGTGTAGATGGTGCGTTGTGAAGCATACCCATTGTAGAGGCTTCCTGTCTGCCGCATCGCGGTTTCTGAATCACGCGGTGATGCAGCATGTTAGAGTTCTCTGTACTGCACATCTGGAGAGACCCGTGCATATTGATGTGCACAGGCCAGCTCTCTTCAGCCTCCTCAGAAAGCAGAGCTGTTGGTGAGCTTTCTTGATTGTACACCTTTGCAAAGTCCAGCAAAGTGCAAAGGCCAGTTATATTGGACATATTAACCTCCCAGTGGAGTACTTTCTACTCTATCTCCTTTGTAGCGGAGTGGTTAATAGTTGGGTCACATATTATGCTTAAAGACCCCCCCACCCCCATGCTCCACAGCGTTGGTGCGGTTGGCAAAAAGTAATCACTGGCCTGTAATATGAAGGCACTCCAACAGTCTGAATGGACATGTCAGCCTGCCTCACCTTAGAGATAGAGTATTGCAACTATTTGTAAACTGTTCTGAAGGACATCAAGAATCCTCCCACCACATCATGTTCAATGAGTAGAGTGAACAGATTGTGTGCAAAGCAATTTTATTTGAAATGTCCTGAAAAAATTAGAGCATGAAACCAACTGAGGGAGGAGCGGACTTAGGCCATTTGGCCCATCAGGTCTGCTCTGCCACACTATCATGGCTGATTTATTATCCCTCTCAACCCGATTCTTTTGCCTTCTTCCTGTAATATTTGACAAATTTACTAACCAAGAACCTATCAATCCCTGTTTTAATGATTTGGCCTCCACAGCCATCTGTGGCAATGAATTCCACAGATTCAGTAACCTCTGACTAAAGAAATTCTGCCTCAACTCTGTTCTAAAGGGATATTCTTCTATTCTGAAGCTGTGCCCTCTGGTCCTAGACTCCCCCACTATAGGAATCATCCTCTCCACATCCACTCTAAGTCTTTCAGTATTTGAAGGGTGTCATTAAGATCTCCCCCCATCCATTCTTCTAAACTTAAATGGGTATAGGATCAGAACCAACATAAGAATTGAATGGATTTCCAATTAATACTAGCCTGTATTGGAATAAATTGATGGTTGGTATTTTTAATGGCAAAATGAGGACAAATAATGATGCTGTGAGGAGATTAAGTAAATGTCAAATTCTTTTTTTGGAAAGGAGTAGGACAAAGATATAGAAAACGAGTGGGAGAGTGGAACTGCAGAAGTATTAGATACCTCAAAAAGACGGAATTCATCATTAAGGATCCTCACCATCCAGGACATGCCCTCTTCTCTTTACTACTACTGGGGAGGAGATACAGGAGCTTGAAGATGATCACTTAACATTTTAGCAACAGCTTCTTCCTCTCTACCATCAGATTTCTGAATGGTCCATGAACCCATGAACACTACCTCGCTCTTTGCTCTCTTTCTGCACTACTTATTCATTTTTTGTAGTTCTTTTTGTGACTTTTTATTTTTTATTATTATGTATTGCACTGCAGCCGAAAAACAACAAATTCCTGTTACTTGTCAGTGATAATAAACCTGATTCTGTTCCTGATTAAGTGTATATCTGCTTCCATTCCACTTTGGGACAGTAGAGTTCACTCCAACTCCTTTCTCTGTGGCTTTTACATTTTATTCTGTGTCGTTATTGTTTTACCTTATTCTAGCTCAATGCTCTGTGTAACAATTTGATTCTTATGAACATTATGCAAGACAAACTTTTCACCGTATCTCAGTACATGTGACAACAATAAATCAATTCCAATACCAATAGATGGTGAAATTCTCTCTTGTTGGAGTTGGCGTTGCCTGTTACATGCAACATGTTACATGTTTCATTACATGCCTGTTACTTGTCATGTCTGCCCATGTCTGAAGGTTGACTAGCTGTTACTGCATACAAGCTACAACTACACCTTTCGAATGGAAGTGATCATCCTTGAACATCTGACCTTACAGTGGGTGAAGCAGGTGAAATGGTTGGGCTTAGATCACTGTTCTGGGAACTCCTGCAGTGATGTCCTGGAGATTGGGGTATTGACCTCCATCGGCTGCAACCATCCATCTTCCTTTGAGCGATGTATGGCTCCAACCACTGGAGTATTTTCCGCTTGATGCCTATGGTCATCAGTTTGGCCAAGGTGATATTTTGATGCAAAATCAGTCAAGTGCTGCATTGATGTCAAGGGTGGTTACTCTTACATCACCTATGGAATTCAGCTCTTTAATCAAGGTAAAATGAAGTCTGGAGTTGAATGGTCTTGTAAAATCCAACTATTATCGTTAATCAGTTTATCCACAAGTTTATGCCACATAATAGCACATTCAACATCACCTTCGATTTGTTGATGATTGACAGGAGACTGATTGGATGGGAATTATTCAGCTTTGAAGTTTCCTGCTTTTGGTGGTTAGAAAAATCTTGGAATATTTTCCACATTGTCAGATAGATACTTGAACAACTTGGCTAAAGACACTAGTTCAGGAACCATGAAATATTTACACCATTAAAGGTGTTTTACAGAACCATTATGGGCCACATTGAGGGAGCTAGTAGTCCTGCGGCAACTTATCTGTGTTACTCTGGATATCTGCATTTGCAGAATATCCTGTGTTTAAGAATGGGAAGTTATATTCCTCTACATAGATGCTGCCTGACCTGCTGAGTTCTCCGGTACTTTTGTGTGTGTAAATAATTAACATTCAACTTTACAATTGTCTGGATTCATTGAAAATTCCAACTAAAAAATAAAGCCAGAAGTTTTCATTTCCCAATTGTTAAAACCATTGTTGAAACCTAAATGCTTGATTCAATAAAATAAATTTGATGTTGAGGTCTTTGTTTAATTAGTTTATCCACTGATTCAAATTCTGATAATAATCTGAAATGCACTTTGATGAAAATGCATTTAATATTTTACAAAATGAATCACTTTCCTTCTACTGACTTCCATTTATTTTTCAGAATATCTGAAATTCTGTTTAAAGGCTGTGTTGTTCTAAGGTGAGAATTCAGTAATGTGATTTAGTTACTTAAAAGTAGAGACATTATACAGTAGTTCTCCAAGAAGTTCTCTAAAAAGTTAGCACAGGGTAGCCCTGAGGCATTGTGGTAGCTTGCAGCCAGTTTGAAGCACAGGGAGAAATGTCACTTCATGAAATGAACCAATATCAATAACAAGGAGCCATAAATCCCAAAGGCACGTTGACACTTCTTGCATTCGGTGAGAGAAGTTTACAGAATGATTTCTAGTTATGGCTTCAGCTCAAAGGTTTATTCTTCAAGATTGAAGATTCCAGTTAGTTTGTTATCATTCTTCAGTACACAAGTGTAAAGGAGAACAAAATGATTGTCAGCATTCTATATATAGTCCATTCATTATGTGCTGTGTTGTATGACACAGGTGATCATGGTCCTTCCATGACCACGATTGTTCTTGGCAAACTTTTCTACAGAAGTGGTTTGCCATTGCCTTCTTCTCGGCAGTGTCTTTAAAAGATAAGTGACCCCAGCCATAATCAATACTCTGCAGTGATTATCTGCCTGGCATCAGTGGTGGCATAACTGGGACTTGTGAAATGCAGCAGCCGCTCCCAAGGCTTCACGTGGCCCTGCTGGGGATGGGGGGTGGGTGGGGAGGAGTGCTAAGCGGGTACTACACTTTGCCCAAGGGTGACCTGCAGCCTGCATGTTTGTGGAAGGAAGGAGTGCCTTACACTTCCTTTGGGAGAGACATATTTCCACCCTGCCACCCTGAGCTCACACAATATGCACAATGTGTGTACGTATATATATATATATATATATATAAGCAATCCTATAAAACACAATGTACAAGTAACTGTTATATACATAGACTGATAGCGTATTGACAAAGTGACTTCTTTACTCAGGAGTTTTTTATGCCATGGACCCCTACCATTAACTGAGGGGTCCGTGGACCCTAGGTTGGGAACTTCTGGATGTGTATACAGTGGTGGTGAAGTGGGTTAGTGTTGATTGGCCTAATGGCTTGGGGGCAAAACTGATTTTGAGTCTGGTCCTGATGTGAATGCTTGGTAGCCTCTTCTCTGATGGGAGTGGGATAACAGTCCATGAGCTGGGTGGGTGGAATCCTTCATGGTACTGCTGGTCTTTCCCCTCACCATCCATTGCTACTTAACCTGGGAGGTAAATGACTGGACGTGCTATTGATGAATTAGAAAGATTTTTGCTCCCCGGCTCTGTTTCCCTTGCACAGTGAATTTCATGCTGCCTTGTTCAGTAGCCATCAGAAGCTTGAGACCAGTGAACAAGTCCCAACGTATCCACAGCCCAGGGACCGTGAGGTAAGTGGTGACTTCCAGTTTGTCCAATCAATGGCGGAACGTACAAAATTCAAGATAACTCTGCTTCATGCACCCATGCTGAGCTCATCAATTTAATCAACTTTGCCTCTAACTTCACCCTGCCCTTAAATACACTTGCAACCAAAAATCCACTGATGCTGGAAATCAAAGCAACGCAGTCCTGATGAAGGGTCTCAAGCCAAAATGTCAACTGCTTACTCTTTTCCAGCTGCCAATGTTGAGTTCCTCCAGCATTTTGTGTGTGTTGCTTATATTCACTTGGTCTGTTTCTGACAACTCCCTCCCCTTTCGCTGTCTCTATCTCTGGAGACAAACTGTCAACTGACATCTTTTATAAACCTACCAATTCCCACAGTTATGTTGACTTATGTTGACTCTTCCCACCCCGTCTCCTGTGAAAAAGCTATTCCCTTCTCTCAGTTCCTTTGTCTCCACCATATCTGTTCCCATAGTGCAGCTTTCCTTTTCAAGACATCAGAGGTGTCCTCCTTCTCCAAAGAACAGAGCTTCCCATCCTCCACCTTTGGTACTGCCCTCACCCATATCACCTCCAACTTCCGAACATCTGTGCTCACCCCACCTTCCCGACACTTTAACAGTGCTCAAGTCCTTCTTGTCCTTAGCTGCCACCCCATGAGTCACCTCATTCCAACACATCATCCTCTGCTACGTCTGCCATCTGCAAATGTGTCCTACCACCAAACACCTTGCCATCGCAGGGATCATCCCCTCTCTCTGCTGTGAGCAGGGATCGCTTCCTCCATGATACCCTCTCCACTAATCTCCCTTCCGGCACTAACTGTATCCCTGCAAGTGGGTAAGTGCTACATCTGCCCATTCACCTCCTCCGTCATGCCCCAGACAATCCTTCCAGGTGAGGCAACACCTCACCCATAAATCTGCTGAGGTTCCCTGCTGTGTCCTCCTCAGCACTGGAGCACTGGGGAGACCCATGGCAATCTGAGGGATCGCTTTGTCAATTCATCAAAGGCAGAACCTCCCAGTGGCCAAATATTTTGATTCCAATTCCCATTCCTATTCCTCTTCTGACATGTTGGGTGATGGCTTCCTCTTATGCCAAGAGGAGGCCATCCTCATGGTGGTGGAGCAACACCTCATATTCTATCTGGGTAGCCTCCAACCTGATGGCATGAACTCGATTTCTCCCTCCCATGAAAGAAATATTCCTCCTCCTCCCCTCTTCTTCTGTTACCCACTCCAGCCTCTTACCTCTTCTCAACGGCCCATCACCTCCCCATCTTCTACTTCTCTTTCTGTTATGGTCCACTTCCCTCTCCAGCCCTCTATTTTTCCTACCCTCCTGTCCTCCTTCCCCTCCCCCCACTTTTTATTCTGCATCTCCCCCCTTCCTTTCCGGTTCTGATGAAGGGTCTTGGTGCGAAGCGTCGTTCATTTCCATGGGTGCTGCCTGACCTGCTGAGTTACTCCTGCATTTTGTGTGTGTTGCGCTGGATTTCCAGCATCTCAGAATCTCCTGTGTTGTGATAATAAGACATGCACAGCACCATAGGAAGCTGCATGCGAGCTTAACCAAGGCATCACCATCACATCACTCCCCAGCAGCAGCAATATCTAAAGGAGGCACTGTCTCCAAAGCGCAACATCAGAGATTTTCCATCACCTGGGCAATGCCATCTTCTCACAGCTCCCAGCAGCAGGTACAAGGAAGAGAAGCCTGAACTCCCACACCACCAGGCTCAAGAACAACTAGTTGCCTTCAATTGTTCACTTCTTGAACCAAACTGCACAACTCTAATCACTATAGTTTAGCAACATTGTGACCTCTTTGATCAGTAATTGTGCTCTTTCTTGTAAACGTTGTGTTTAATTTAGGTTTAGTGCTTGATTTTTTTCCCTTGAATGTCTCTTGTATAACATTATGTTCTCGTGATGCTGCCATTACATGTATGACAATAAACTCGACTTTGACTTTGAAAAAGGCTAAACAAATAAACTTTAGTACCTAAACGATGTACTGTAAAATACATTCAACAGAGCTTGGGCTCACAAACCTAACTACAAGATATAAAGGGTCTGTACTTGCCATACATATACCATTACACAAACCCGGTACATATAGTCTTGGCAGCCATGATGTGGATTGCATTATGATAACAATGTACTGCAAAATTTCCCAAGATTTTAGGTCAGGAAATTCAAATGAATGCTTAATAGATTCATGTGTGATTTTAGGTGGGAAGTGATTGGTCAATCTCACGGCTACTGCAACATTCCTATGGAACTGCAGTAATCCGTAATGCAGCAGAGGCCATTCTGCCCAATGGGCTTGGGGGAGTCCACTAAAAGAATCCTCAGCCCCACTTCTTGGTGCTTTTCAGTATTTGGAGCTTATCTTCATAAGTATTTATTTGTTTCACTTTATAGATGCTTTATCTTCCATGAGTGTTCACCCTTCCATGGAGAAAATAATTTCCCCATCCTTTCTAGCTTGCTTTGAAGGGGATATGAAGGTTACATGATTTTATAACTGGGTGGAACCAGTTAAACACATTATTATTATTGAGCTATTCTCTCTTTTACATTTATATTTTCAGCATGTTTAAGGAATTGTGCAGCTTTTAACCTATTTAAACCATGCATCTGATCTTCCAGTGTCTATTGAGTATTTTAGTGAGAATGCTGCCTCTTTGATGTATGTCTGGGGATTTAACTGAGCTCTTTCAGTCTCATCACAAGGCTGTCTACAACATGCCATGTGCTTCTTAACATTTTACTTTGAACTCTCAGGCAAAGGAATCTCATCTGATCTTCACACATTTGAAAAAAAAATCCCAAATTCTGGCTCTTGGCTATATAGGACAAATATTCTATAATAATAATCATCTCCAACACATACACACACACACACACACACACACACACACACACACACACACACACACACACACACACACACACACACACACACACACACACACACACACACACACACACACACACACACACACACACACACACACACATTAATAAACATGGACCCATAATTTAGCTCCGGTCAATGTCATAATGTCATTTCCAAAGAGAAATGAACATGAGCATATCTTCAACACAAGCAATTCTGAAGATGCTGGAAGCCCGGAGCAGTGGACACACAAAACACTGGTGGACCTCAGTCAGTTAGGAAGCAGCCAACTGTCCCTTTCCCTCCACAGATGCTGCCTGACCTGCTGAGTTTGTCCAGCAAATTGCTTGTTGCTCCATTTTCAGCATTTGCAGTCTCTTCAAGGATCAACTTTATTCTCCACCTTTATTAAGCATATAGGAGGGAGATTGAAAGTCTTGCTGAGTGATGCCAAAACAACAAACTCACTTCAGGAGGAAGAAGCTTGAGGTCCATTAGCCAGTCCTCATTGTGGGATCAGAGGTGGAGATAGTTAGTAAGATTGGTATCATCATTTCAGAAGCTCTGTCCTGGGCCCAGCTTGAAGAAAGTACAGTAGTGCCTCTACTTCCTTGGGAGTTTGCAAAGATTTGGCATGGCATCTTAAACTTTGACTAACTTCTATAGATGTGTGATGGAGAGTATATTGACTGGCTGTATCTCTGATTGATATGGAACCACTACCAAAAAGTAGTGGATATGGTCTAGTCCATTATGGGTAAAGCCCTCCTCACCATTGAACACATCTACATGGAATATTGTCACAGGAAAGCACCATCCATCATCAGAGACCAGATCATGCTGTCTTCTCACTACTGCCGTCAGGAAGAAAGTACAGGAGTCTAAGGGCTCACACCACCACCGTCAGGAACATTTATTACCCCTCAACTATGAAACTCCTGAACCAGTGGGTATTCTGTAACTTCACTCAACCTGACTTGCCCCATCACAGAACTGTTTCCATAACCCAGGGACTCACTTCCAAGGGTTATTCACTTCATGTTCTTGATATTTATTGCTTACTTCTTATTATTAATATTATAATTTCTTTTCTTTCTTTTTGTATTTGCACACTTTGATGTCTTTTGCACGCTGGTTATCCACCCTGTTTGGTGTGGTTTTTCATTGATTCTTGTATGATTATTGAATTTATTGAGTGTGATCACAAGAAAATGAATCCTGAGTAGTACATGCTGAGATATATGTACTTGATAATAAATTTACCGAGAGCTTTGAACTTTGACCTTTATTCGCCATACACATTTATATGTGTTAGGAAATTGCCTTGGTGTGTTGGCGCTACATGCACTAAAAAGATATTCAATAATTATTCCAAATAAAGACTAGTATAAAATATAATTAGAAGCATAGATATGAATAAAACGTGCATAAATACATAAATACACACGTGTATTTACGGTGTAAACAGCATTATAAAAAGTGGTTTAAAGTGTTTACAGTGCAGTGACAAGGGTAAGAGATAGAGGGGCAGAGGGCTAACTAGAATGGTTGATCAGATTAACTGCCTGGGAGAGGAAACTTTAAGATGGCGTGGTTTTTGCTTTAATGGCCCTGTAGTGCTTTACTGAAGGGAGTTTCTGGAAAAGGCTGTTTGCTGGGTGGGTAATGTCTGCAATGATTTTGCCCGCAGCTTCTTTGTCCTGCACACGTGCAAGTCTCCCGTCAAGTTTAACTTAGTGCACTCCTAACTCACCTATTTCCACTCTTTAGTTATGTAATGTTTCTCTTGCTCCTTTCTTTTTCCTGACACCCCTTTCAACATTATCGGAACAGCGCCAACTCAAGCATGAGGAGGAAATTTAGGATTCAGCAAAAGTACACAGCATGGCATTAATCCCACAAACCCTTAATTACCGATGTAAGGTCTCTCCCTGCACAGATGCTGCCTGGCCCGCTGAGTGTCTCCAGCATTTCCCATTCTCATTGCCTAAAATTGTTCCAGACCATGTTTGTTGGCTCCGTGTAATCTGCGTTCTTCTCGACAAAAGATGTTAGTTCTGATTGTGATGGTGTGACCGGTTATGGTGCTTTAAAGGTTATAAAAGGGAGCCTCTTCTAGTGAGGAAGAGCCACTCTGAACAATTCAGAAACGGCTTCTTCCCCTCCGCTTAAAAAATGTCTGAACGGTCTACAAACATTTGGTGACACGCACAAAATGCTGGAGGATCTCAGCAGGTCAGGCAGTTTCAATGGAAAGCAACAAACAGTCGACGTTTCGGGCCGAGAAAATAAACCTTTTATGCACTATTTATTTATTTTGTAATCAATAGTAATTTTATGTCTTTGCACTGTAGTGCTGCCCAAAATAAATCCCGTCACAGTGGTGATAATAATTTGATTCAAATCTTTATCGCTTTCTAGTTTTAAGAACCAGGCATATTTATGTTCCGCTTTGCTTCACTGCACTATCTCAAAACTACAACCGGTTACTTACTTAAAATAATCTAGCTGAAAGCATTTATAAAACGATTAATCACAGCTAAAACCCCGAGAACTCTACACTCAATGGATAATTGCTAAACTTCAAAAAGTAACTATAGATAATTAATTATATCGAAATAACCATCATATATATTTCGATGTGGGATAGGTCGGGGCCTTAGAACGTTACCTTTCCGTTTGAATGGAAAGATTACACGGACATGGTAGGGTTATATCCGGTGAGCTAGCTGAGCGGAGCATTCTTTTGTTCGTGTAAACAACTGTTAAAAAACGAAGAGTTTCAAATCCTGGCGAGCTGTTCCACCTTTCTTGCACGGATACGCCAGGTCGTGGAATCGGAGTCCGCGCGTTATGCACGTTAAAGGTAGTTGAAACTGTCGTTGTCGCCGTAGACGCGAGATGGGGCAGGAGGATACTGAGGGAAACCGGATAGCTAGTCTGTGAGGTGATGCGCCTCTGAGTAGCCTGCCCGAGGTTACAGTAAAGTCTAAACACATCACCCGTAAAAGTACGTAAAAGCTAAGTTCATGGGTATTCCGATCATTTATATGTTACTTATTAGTCTCTTTCGAATTTGTATTTGTTTGCCTGGAGGTCTTTGAAGATTTCGTTAGAAATAGTAAACAAAGTTTTTTTATTTGTATAGAGAGCCCGCATTAACCAATGGTACACATATTCCTCCCAGTGAGGGACTGCGTAAGTAAATAATGGAGAACTGGATTTTCTTTTGTAAGTAGCAAGGATAGATTTTCCTTCTAAATTAAAGGTAGGATTTTAGTGATTCCGAATTCTCTGCGAACTGTGGAACTTTGCGGTGTTTGATACGTTGATTTAAGGCTGCAGCTACTGTTTATCCATAGCCGTGACTGGGACGGTAATTCTGAGTCTTCTTCTAGTCGCTGGTCTCTTCAGGTTGAGTCACATGCATACAGTACTCTGCTCCATTTTAAACAGACTAGATGTTCAATCGCATTATTAACCACAACATCCTTTATTTTGTTAAAACGCTGTTTTGTAAGGTGCTTCAAGGACATCCGTAAATGGAAATGGGCGATCAAATCTTTGTATATTTCAAAGAGGATCTGTGTGTGTGTGTGTGTGTGTGTGTGTGTGTGTGTGTGTGTGTGTGTGTGTGTGTGTGTGTGTGTGTGTGTGTGTGTGTGTGTGTGTGTGTGTGTGTGTGTGTGTGTGTGTGTGTGTGTGTGTGTGTGTGTGTATACACGCGTGCTTATTTTTCTAACTATTTCTTACTACTAAGGAGAATATAGACTTAATCAGAGATTAGAACGAACCTAACCTTCACTCTTGATATGGTTACAACCAGAGGTCGGTACCTTCTAATCTTCCATGGGATTCAGAGCCCGCTGGTAGTCAATTTTCCACCCACGCAGTGTTTCTTCGCTTCTAACTTTAAATCTAACACGCCTCGATAATTTAAACATTAATGCATGATTGCTAACTTCCAAGTGTCCACCAGTAGTTTACAATTTCCGTGGAAGGCCGCTTTATCCTTCAGGGAGTTCTGTTTTCCCCGAGTTTGCAACTTACCCGACATGGGACACTTTTTTCTATTATATGCGAATTAACACTCGCTCTATTCCAGTCACTTGTTTTTCTGTGATGTTACTAATTTATCGAGGCCGATTGGTGGTCTGAATCAGACCACTGTAAATGGATATTGTGAGAATCTCGGGCTCAGGGATATAATTTGAAAGAGAGCAGGGGTGAAACGCGAAATGTCAAGGCTAGAACACGGCGAGTGTATTCGTCACCGGTCATTCGACAGATAAATTAAAACCCCAGCTTTTTTAAAAAAAGATTTCGAGTTTATGTTTTGTCTCCTCAGAAATCAGATTTCCACTGGTGGCCGGGGTATTTCTAATCATCCTCTCTAGCTTCAAACAGTGAGCAACCAATTATTTAGACGTGCGTGTATACAATAGAGGCTGGGTATACGGGTGAAATAAAACAACAGAACAAAACAAAAAGCAGGCTTGATTAAATTGAAATATTATTTTAAATGACTCAAAATACAAACAGCGCGGTGCGCCATGTTAAACAGGCTTGGTGAATTTCAGATCAGCGATTTTATCGGCCATAAATTTTCTCTTCGATGTATCCTGAATGCATTCAAGCGTACAATATATTGTAAATATTGGGATTAGAATCAAGTTTAATATAATTGGCATATATCGTGAAATTTGTTGTTCCGAGGTAGCAGTAGATTGCACTACATAATAACTTTTAAAAACTATAAATTACAATAAGAAATATATGTTTAAAATAATTTAAATAATTAGTGTAAAAAAACAGAAAATATAGCCAGGTAGTGTAAGCAACACACACAAAATGCTGGAGGAACTCAGCAGTCCAGGCAGCATCTATGGGAAAGTGGACAGGACTGATGAAGGGTCTCAGCCCGAAACGTCCACTGTACTCATTTCCATAGACACTGCCTGGCCTGCTGAGTTCCTCCAGCATTTTGTGTGTGTTGCTCGGATTCCCAGCACCTGCAGATTTTCTCCTCTTTGCGTGGTAGTGTACATGGGTTCATTATCCATTCAAAAATCTGATGGCGGAGGGGAAGAAATTGTTCCTAAAGTGTTGAGTATGAGTCTTCAAGCGCCCGTGCCTCCTCCCTGATGCTAGTAATGAGAAGAGGGCATGTCCTGGGCGATGGGGGGGGGGGGGGGGTCCTTAATGGTGGATGCCGCCATCGTGAGGCGTCGCGTTTTGAAAATCCTCCATGCAGGGGAAGCTGGTCACTTGACGGAGCTGGCTGAGTTTGCAGCTCTTTTTGATTCTGTGCACTGGCCCTGCCATACCAACCAGTTGTAATTCTCTCCTCGGTAGTTCTGTAGAAATTTGCAAGAGTCTTTGCTGACATACCAAGCCTCTCACAGATTTCTACAGATGTGCTATGGAGAGCATTATAAGCAGTTATCAAAGTCTGCTCATTCATATGGTATATTTAGTTAACCCTGTGCACAACTCAACAGAGAGAGACCCCACATCGCTAAGTTGAATTAAATTAACAGAGGGGGACGCGGAGAGAATAAAATGGAAGAGAAAAAAAACAAATTCCCAACAAAAAAAGGTTTGTTTTCATTCGCCATGATCCCCAAAATCGCCACATCTAAAATTGTACATAGATTTGGAAACATTTACCATGGAGCATGACACATTCCTTGCGGCGGGATGCTGCTGTAGAATTGGTGTAGGTGGTCGCCTCCGACACGATGGGCCTAATGGCCTGGTTCTGGGCTGCATGATAAACCCGAGGAAAATCATATTTTAAAAGAAATATCGCTGTGAAACGTTAATGTTGGTGAGCACAACATCAAAGATCTGCTTCATCTAAAAGTTTGTACATGTGGTGATTCTGGATTTTATCGCAAATGAGAACAAGATTATGATCAGAATTTTATTTTAAAAAGGCCTCTCTTGAAGCTGTGAGCTGATAGACTAAACCCGTCGACGTTTCCGTAGATGCTGCCTAGTCTGCTGAGTTCCTCCAGCATTTTGTGTGTGTTGCTTGGATTTCCAGAACCTGCGGATTTTCTCTTGTTTGAGACAAAACCCGTGCAGTCGTGTGAAAACAGTCAATCCTCAGGCGATTATTAATGTCCCGAGTTAGTCTGGAAGGTGGAGAAGGGAAATTCGTTAACATTTGATATCATGACAGTCGTAGAGACTTTGTTAAAATTCTCATTTGCCTGGAAGAGTGATGGTTGTCCATGTTTAAGGCGCCTCGTTTTAATATTTCTGCTGCACCAGCACTAGCTGTGATGTTCCTTGTAGTAGCTCATTTTGCCTTCAAATTGGATACACGCAAAGCTCGTAACTTCACGTCCCACAAGTTTACACTGGTCAAGGCGAATAAAAGAAAAGATTAATAGGCCCAAGTCTATTCATAACAACCTTCCCATGAACAGATAGCGCATCTTTCCACGTGATTTACTGCGTTCATGAAAGTTCAACACAATCTTTTATTTTTGTAATTTCCAAGCCGTGGGATTTTCTAAATCCTTCAACGTTATGCATCTCGTCTTGTATACTGAAGTCCTAATTTTGCTTGCATGTATATTATTTAAAGCCAGTGTTTGTCGTATGTGATGCCATATTGGGAAATATGGAACAATAACCCCGTTCTACGCCGGGAAAAATACAATTTACAAATAAAGAGACGGTATTAAATTATGGTGCGTTCTTCCCTCAAATTCTAAATTGCGGTGCTCATCAGAATTGATAGGGAGAAACTAAAAACACGAAACGCCCGTAGTCGCTAATGTCTCACCGCTGTTTTTTTAAACAAAATAAACCTTATTCGTAATTTTTAAAAAAAATATAAGAGTAAATCTTGCAATGCCTTTTCATTCTTTACATTCCTAGTCAATGCTGTCAGTACTGTTTTGTTACATTAATATACATCAACAGCACCACTACCACTCAACCGGCCGCTCTGCTGGTGTGAGTTGACTTATCATTGTAGTGGTGGTGAAAAAAAGCGCAATCACCGTGGATTCGCATTGTCTTATTAATAATAAGTGTTGCCCATGCGTTTTTAGTACACTGTGTGTGACAATGGTACACCGTTCACTTCCTCACAACCCCACTGCAAAGCGAAACATTTTGGGGAGGTTGTTTGCAGGGAGAGGGAGTGGAAGAAATTCTACCTATTGTTTCTTGTACTTGTTTAGTTTAGGGTGTATTAGGATTGTAGTCTGTCGGCGAGATATTACATCATGGAAAAAAGTAGCTCGTGTCTCCGTTTCTCCATTTAAAGACAAAAGCTGTTTGTCTGCACTAACAGTCTGGGCTGGGAGCGCTGTGAAGAGAGTGGAGTCTTCAATCTAAACAAGATATTGTTGATGGCGAGCGGATGGGGATTATCAAGCTGTCTTCTGTTGGAGTCTCAGTAGCACCCAAGCATTTGCCAGTGGCGCCGTGTTGTGTGACAGGTGTAGCTTTTCTCTCTTCTTTTTCTTTCACCTTGCTGAGCCAGGTAAAGCATGCACACATGCAAATGCCGTAGGGATCTCCGATAATATGAGGAATCTCCTTTATTCAAACAAGATTTGCGACAATCTCCCAACGTTGGAAGAGAAGTCAGGCGGAAACACCACTAACGGTATCACTTGCATTATCCAGCTTTTTTTGGGGCGGGGGGAGGTGGGTCAGATATTGCGTTTATTACTTAGCTGCTGAACATCGTGTGCTTACAATGTATTTTAAAGGTGAGGTAGAGGATGTTAACGGTTTAAAGCATCTTAATTATCTCTGCTAATTTGATAATTTATTTGACACTCTATTGATTACCCATGAGGTAGATTAATTGAACGCGTGCATTAGTAGTTCTGACACTATAATTTTTTTTTTGTGATTATCCCTGTTTATTTATTTAGTGTACGATTCGGTGCATGTGACAATATAAACCTGTTGCAAATTAACCATCATGTGAATAAAATTAAGGGAAACTTGTGAAAAATTTCGCGTTTTTACCATTAGGTTCCACTCTACCGAAGTGTTTGTAAGAAGGCAGCAACTCTTCTTGTGAAGTCAATCCACGATACAACTAACTACTGTTTATACCATAAAGCGAACACCCATGATTTGCTTTCTGCCCCCGTGACCCCACATTTATGCAGATAAATATCTACACGTATACGTACTGCAAAGAGAGACTCGCAACAGCTACCTTGACGATCTATTTATCAACATAAGCACAAAATTGTAAACTCATATACGTCGATTTACTTACTGGTGCCCACGCACACAGACGGAATATATATTTACCAACCCACTTACAAATGTAGATAACAACATGGCTACGCGTACACATGCTCTGCAATACTTCACATAGATGAGGAAGTATATTTTGAGTCGCAGGTCCGCTTACGAGCGTAATAATTATAGATTTGATGGTAATTCCAATATGGGAAGCTTTACAGGGAGAAACGCGATCTCAAACGTCTTCAGCTGTAACTGATTAGATTTTCAAGAATTTGGAAAGAGTGGAATTAATGAGACAAGGAAAATGAAAGGTTCCCAATCGCAAGGCAACAACAAAAAATCGCCGTAAAGTCTCGCCAGCAGCTATTTTCCCAGCAAAAAGCTGCCCTGTGATTTATTGCTATCTGGCCATAGCTAGGCAATGCGAATTCTTGTTTATACTGTTGGAAGGGAGGGAAATAATCTTTTAAAGGCCCCGGATGCTCATGTATCCGGAGAATAAACAATCTGAATTTAAACATCTTTTCTCGTCTTGTTTGGAATGGCGAGTTTAAGGGATAAAGGATTGCCAGTCTCCTTTGGGCTTACAGAGCAATCCATTTAACATGCCCGGTATTTGAAGTGTTGCGCTGAAATAAGTAACCTTCCTCTTTTAGCAGATGTAAAATCTCTTACGTCAGAAAAGAAACGCTTCTGTTCCTGTTATAAGGTTTGACCTCGTCCTCTTGTCAATGTTAATATATTGTAGACCACAGTATACATTTAATGTAATTACTTAGCACCATGCTAAAACTTTGGTAACGGGTTTGGTCCTAATCTAAGGATGGAGTCTCTATCGCGCGCGCGCGCATCCGTCTGTGCCCGTGTGTGTGCGCGCGCCTGCGTGGGTATGACACACTGTATGGTATATGTACTGTGTCAACGTAGGTGATTGTGTGCTGTTTGCGATGCTGCTCTGAATGTCGCGCGTGTTTCTCTATGAGGTTTTAATGTCACATTCTTGCGTGTATAAAGGTGTGTATGTGTCTGTGAATGTTCGGGGATTTTTTGGTGACTGATCTCTGATCTCTGGCCTGAAAAGCTAAGGCTCCAAACCAAACCCTCCAGCCACCTCGTTCTTGCGTGGCCGGAGTGTCCACTCAGTAGCAAGACTGTAACGGTGAGCGGGTGCTTATTAAGTCTGTGCGAAGCTCAGTAGTTTGGATAAACTACTGGCACTTTAACAGATATACAGGAGGCCTCCGAAAACCTTATTATAATGGATGTCGTAAACACACGGAGTTTCTGGTTCCCTTGTGGATTTTTTTTTAACCACTAACTTTCTATTCAAAGCGGTGTATATTTAGCAGGCTGTCCAAACTCGCGATTGTGTTATCTGCAGTCGCTCTATCATTTTTTTTTAAAGTGAGGTTTTAAGGTCGCTTAACAACTCTCGTTCTCACTCTCTTCGTAAAACCTCTCCCCAGCATGCAGAGAGAGGGTCTTGCCAATCTACGACCATTCTGCAGTTCTCCAGAACGGAAAGTCAGTCTTGATAGTGTCAGATCCTATCGGCCGACACCGCCAACGCTCTGTAGCTTTAGGAATTTTAATTGAAATAGATGGGTGCCTTTCACGTCATAAGGTATTAATAAACCAGAGATTATCGGCTTTAAAAGACAAGCACGGGCAATAGAGATTGTGCGATATTAAACTACTTCCCCCGAGTTGTGAAACTGATTGGAGAAATCTAAAGCAACGCTACTATTTATATTAGGAAAGATTTACTTAACATGTCGTGGATAGTAAACTAGGTTGGCAGAATCGACCTATAAATTATTGTTAGATTAATAAGGTAACTTCCAATAGCTTTAACAGTTTATAACTTGACAACCATCACGGTGATGGCCCTATTAAATGTCAATTTCAAAGAACGCCTGGGAAAATAGATAGAAAGGGGTGGAATGTAACGTGTTGTTTGCATTCACTGCTGTTTCGTGCAGTAGTTTCTGTCCGCAACTAAAGTGAATTGAGAATCCGCACTGGAAACGTTAAAAAATGCAGGGAGTAGCAAGAACGTAGTTATTAATTGTTAAATATTGGAAACTTGGGAAATTGGGAAATCTGGATATGCGGGGAGATTCATAATTTAGAGTCGACACATTAAGTCGACCAGCTAAAATCTTTGACTGTTAAAGTCCAGATATCACCTGAAATAGAAATGGTATTTAGAGAGAAGCGGGTAAATGTTCTCCCTCTGAACGTTTTTGGAAACTGAGCAATGCCTTGCGGCCAGTGATCGCGGTCCTAAGTACAACGGCACTACCTCTTTTTAAATGGAAGCTCGGAAAATAGAGGTAATTGCGCTGTTAATGAGATGCTTGTAAAATTGCTAGCCTTGTAAAGGTTGCAGCTTGCGTCACTTATTGCGCCTAGACATGAGAAAAGGACGGAAGAATTGCACTCTATACGTTAATGAAGCTACCTGTTGTGGCCCTGGAGAATTAAAACACTGAAATAACACGCGCAAAATGCTGGAGGAAATCGAGAAGTCAGGCAGCCTCCATGTTGCGATATAAACAGTAGACGCTTACTGTTGACCTGCTGTGTTCCTCCAGCATTTTATGTGCGTTACTGTGGACTAACAGCATCTGAAGAATCTCTTTTTGTTTGAACCTTTGGAAACAACTTGAAACGAAATTGTTTAATCGGAACACAGAAACGTCCTAATGTACGGAAGAGGGTGTCATTCGCAGGCATCGATAAATGAGACGTACTGAATTGCGAAAGTAACTTTCATATATTTTCACAGTTGTTAAACTAGTTCTTATCACATTGATTATTTTATTACACGCTAACTTAAAAGGAGATTATATAGGTAAAGAGTATGCATAGAATGCATAGAGAGGGCACAGTTTTAAGGTGCTTGGAAGTAGATGCAAAGGAGATGTCAGGGGTAAGTTTTTTTATGCAGAGAGTGGTGAGTGCGTGGAATGGGCTGCCGGTGACGGTGGTGGAGGCGGATACGATAGGGTCTTTTAAGAGACTCCTGGATAGGTACATGGAGCTTAGAAAAATAGAGGGCTATGGGTAACCCTAGGTAATTTCTAAAGTAAGTACATGTTCGGCACAGCATTGTGGGCCGAAGGGCCTGTACTGTGCTGTAGGTTTTCTATGTTTCTAATTTGTTCTGAAAGGATTAATGGGGGAAAAAACAAGACCTGTAAGTCCACCAGCTTCCTCGTTATTTAGTCAAAAGTAAATCGTAGTTCATCAATATACGAGGAGCCAAGTGGATGAAAGTGGTTCACGGTCATTTACTTCTACAATTTAACTTCCGAGCAAGTAAAAAATAAATCATCTTAAACCGTCCGCACACACACAAAATGCTGGAGGAACTCGGCAGGCCAGACAGCATCCATGGAGATGAACACACAGCCGAACTCCGACATTAGGACTAGATTTCCAGCATCTGCAGAGTCTCCCATGTTTATGATTTCAAACCGTGCCTCTGCTCTGTTGCTCTCCCCCGTAGGTTATATATTTAAAAGAATACTGTGCCCGCTTGTGTGACGAACGTTCCTCGCGTTAAAGCGTATGTCCGGAAAGAGCAGATGAACGACCTGATGTCGGCGAACATCGGTGGTGTATCCTTGGGTACACCGACACGGCAGCATTAAGTAAGCGCCATTGTAAGGTGTCCTCATGCAGATTGAACGCCGCACAAGTCCATGCCTGCTTCTCTGGGAGCTTATCCAAAGTTTGAGGTTAGAGTTTCCATTTCTGATAGAGGAATGAAGGCGGTGGGAGAGAGGAGTTACATTACGCGTAGAGTACACTTTGCACTCTGTTATCGGCACAGTTTGCGGTTTGGCATAATGCAGGCTTCTGAAGTGACTTCTGCTCTCAGCAGGTCTATCTATAGGCGAATCACACGTGCTTCAGGAGAAATAAGCAAACGATTAAAACATGAAGGACGCTTCCGTAAATTCGGAGAAATTTTAAATTAAAATGATTAAAAATTAAGTAAAGACATTTGGCCAAAAATTCAAATCGGAATAAATGATCAGACAGTACAGTAATTAGTTAGTGATTACCTGTGATGATATATGATTTAAACTTCTTATGCTTATCATTTCCATGTCTCTTTATTTATTGCGGTACAATTTCCAATCGGATCCAATTTCATTGTCTCTACGTAGAAGCCTCTCTAATTGTTTGAGACCGGCTCTTTACCAATCCTTAAAAGCATTAATGAATTAATGCGTTCGCTGACAGGTCTGAGTAGCGTCATGGTAGTTCTTGTTTTAGCTGAAGGCTTGAATTAATGAATAGTCTCTTGCTGCTTTAGTTGACCCTGCGAGGAACAGGTTGCAAATAATTGAACTAATTAATAGAATAATGCTAAATTAAATTACCCACTAATTAACAGCAACGTACTTAGCTACACTTCCGCGTTCGGTTCCACAGAGCCGACATTAGAGAGTTTTAGAGTCGACGAATGCGATCGACCGCAGTGTCAGAAACGGAGTCATTATCACCGACTTACCTGACGTGAAATTTGCTAAGGCAACGGTACCGTGCAGAAAGAAAATGACTAAATTACAAAAAAACTAGTAAATAGTTTTAAAAAAGGGAGGAGAACGTGAGGTAAAGTTCAATGGTTAATGGAGGGTCCAGAAATTTGATGGGGGCAGGAGCTGCTGCTGAATCGTTGAGTGTGGGGAAATGCGTGCAATAAAGTTAATGCAGATACCAGAGTAATTAAAGTTCAAAGTAAACTTATTACGAAAGTAGGTATATGTCTCCAAATACTACCCTGAGATTCATCTTCTTCCAGGTATTCACAGTCGAACAAAGAGGTAGAGTAGAATCAATGAAAAACTACACACAAAGACTGACAAATTGTGCAAACACAAAACTTAATCAAAAAAACCAAATAAACAAAATTGAGAACGAATTAATTGGCACTTAAATATTATTTAAATATTATTTCGGAAAGGAAACACAAGTGGTCGCGAAATATGTTTTTCGAATTGTCAATCTTCATCTGATTGTTTCAGACGTGTGAGATAGAGAGCGCTAACTGAAAGGAATGCAATGTCTGCAGATTTATTTCGCAACTTTATTAATGCTAGAGAAATTTCAGAAGTTTCCACGAATACGAAGCCTTCCGCGCACTAGCGTGTAATACATAACCTTCCGCTGTTTTCTTCTAAATGTAATAAACAAGCAACATCTTTACGATGAAAACAGGACGAAATGCTGAATTGTCCGATTTTGGGCGAATACTACCGCAAGGAGAACTACCGTCGACGCACAGTCAAAACTTGGCTGTTTGCAGTTAATGTTTCTTACAATCACGCCAACGTGATGCTTTAAAGAAAAGAGACGGATGAGAGCTATTGTTGATTAGATAACACTAATCTCAAGTTTTTAAAAACAGCAGATTACAGAAATGTAAACAATTCAACGTGAGCAACGATGGTGGCTATTATGATTGAAGTGGACGGAGTAATTTACACTGTGGCGAATTATATGACACTTCCTTTGTCGTTTTTGAACAACGAAAATGTTTATTGAATTCTGGAAACATTACAGATAACAGCATTTTCATTGAAACAATGGCATCTGATCAATATATATAAATATGTACCAATCCCAATAAAAACGCCTTTCTCAGTATGGGCGACGGTTCGCAGTTAAATCCTCCATCAAAGTCCTGGTGAGAAAGGTTACTGGGATAAGACGGATCCCTTGCTGCAATGTTTTCCAGGTTCAACATTTCCATCCTCAGCTAATGTTGTTTTGAGGCCGTTATAATATAAGCTTCTATTTTTTTAAAAAAAAGCCTATAAAATTTGCTGGCTGTTTTAAAATTATCTTCCCATTACTCGGAATTCTTTTAAGCAGTGGGTGAGATTCTATATCCGCGCTAAGGAAAAGCAGATAAGAGGAAAATTAAGTGTTGAAGTCGACTAATTTTTCGAAGGTCTCCAAGCAGTTTTTATCTACCACAACACGCGGGCATGCCGTGGTTTTTTAGTTTGAAATTTCTAAAAAATTACTCCCCGTTTCCCGAAGTTGATCCCCCGCCCCACGCCGATCGTTCATTGTCTCGCTTTCCCGCTGCCCTCAACGCGGTTCCACTGTTTAACCCGCAAGACATCCGGAGGCCAAAAACAACAGGGGCAGAAATAGGGTGCACACATTATTGGTTCGGTTTTCTTAAGAGAAAAACAAAAAGAAACGAAGAACGTGACACTATTGGCCCATGTTCGGTACGTGATTGGTGTGTTTGAAATATGCAGAAAAAGGGAATGCCCATTATATATTGTGATGCATACTGGCAGCTACAGAGAACTGATTATTCAAGATAAGTTGTAGTAATTTATCTACTCCTAATTACTTTTACCATTGTATATTATAAATTAATATATGCACTTGGATAATTCTTTGATATGAAAATAGCAGCCATATTAAAAAAAAAGAAATCGTATCAAGATTCGGTAATTCGGCCACTTGCGGCCTCTCTGACATTCAGTAAGATGTTGGCTGATCTAACTCAGCGCCTCTTTTCTGCCTAGTCTCTCTAGCTCTCCGTAATCGATCGCTTGTCTTGAGTATACTCAGCGGCCGAGGCTTCATTAATGTGCGCAGAAGATACACAACTTACCAGGACACTACAATCAATAACGTAGATAATGTTTATTCACTGAGTAAAATTATCACCATTAACAGTGATTTTTGTGCTTTGTTTAGTTAATCGCTCCCAGTAACTATGTTTCATAATTAATTCATACTACTTATGTATTCATTACAAATATGAAAAGTTTAGAGCTTTTAAAATACATAGTATATAAAACTTCCAGGTAATTTGTATTTCAATTAGAAGAGTTAAACGTAATCGATTAAAGTGTATTTCGTTTTGTGTTGTGCTTTAAAGTAAATGTCTACACAATATCAAGGCAATGATTAAAAGTTATTATCCTTAATCAAGTCTTGCACTGCTTCGCGCGCGCTGTCCATTTCTGGCTGCGGAGCTGCGTTCAGGCGCGTGACCTCCCTTCGCCCGGTGAGGGGGGGGGGTGGGATCGCGTCGGGGGCAGACGTGAACGGTCAGGCCGGCCAATCGGCGACCGGGTAACAGCTGGGCGCGCGCTTTCCGGCTTCCCTGCGCTCCCAATCGGGAACAAACGACGTCCCCGGGCTCTTGCCCCGCCCACCGCTCCATTGTGACGTCACCCGCTTCCCGGGGTGGCCGAGCAGTAACAAAACTGGACTCGGCGAATCTGCACAGAGTGCAATCAATCCATTGACTGCGGCAAAAAAAATTCCTACCTCCTCCACAGTGGCTGCATGTAAAATTGTACAAGACACAGGGGGAAAGATTTGCAATTACGGGGAGTTTGAGATCTTTTGTTTTCGATTACAATTTAGGAAAGAGAAAAAAGCGTGCTGGATTTTTCAAAGAAGAGTGTTGATTAAACTGGCGAATTTAGTACTAAGTTCGTCGCATGATGCTTCCAAGTCCGGTCACGTCGACGCCATTCTCGGTGAAAGACATCCTAAATCTGGAGCAGCAGTCGCACCAGCAAGTAACGCATCATCTGCGGCAGGATTTAACCTCTCAGTTCCAGTCGCCGTCTTCTTGCATGCACGCCGCGGGAGAAATTTCCACCTTCTCGGATGACGAGGAGAAAATCTCCTTTCTGAACTCTCTGTCCGTGCAAGACAGTCAGGGGGACGTGAGCCTTTCTCCCGAGCTTTATGTTCACGGAGCACTCAGGAGTCCGTGCGGAAACAAACTAGAAGACGTGACTGTGAGGGACCGGGACAAGAGTAAGTAATTGAAAACATTTTTTTCCCCCTTTGTAAAGCGTTTGATTGAAACGTGAAACAATGTGACAACCCTCTAGTTTACTCGTTTAATGCTTCTGTACTGAGATGAAAGTGCTTTAAAAACGTGCCCCCAAAAGTTTATTTTGCGAAGGTGGCGACGCAGTGTTTCTGCTAAAGCGAAGTTACCCATTATTGGTTTAATGCTCTTTAAAAAGCTATCGGAAATATAATGTTAATATTAACCTTGTAATGTAACACCTTGAATAATGAAATCGGAGTTTAGAAACACGTTAATTATATTTTCGAGCGTACTTGAGTATTGATAGTACTCTTGCAAGATTTAACTACTTAGGTGATGTCTTACTTTAAAAATATGTACTTTTAGGTTTCGGCCCGAAACGTAGTCACTACCTCCTCCCATAGATGCTGTCTGGCCTGCTGAGTTCTGCCAGCATTTTGTGTTTTTTATTTATTTCCAGCATCTGCAGATTCACTCGTGTTACTTTTACTTAAAGAGTTGTGTTGTTATTTGGAATAGTTGTTAATCGGAAAAGTGGAGACTGGGTTCCAGTGGAAATCCCGAGTGTATTTCCAAAACTCTTAGAGATTTATACTAATTATATCCCGCCTCTTTGAAAAACCCTGAAGTGTGTTCGCTGGCCCCACTGTCACACCTATATTTTAAGTTGTTCTGTAACAGCGTGTTTAGGCATATATTCAAACAAACTTCATTAATAGATACATATCCTGTGTTCGTGTACTTTTAGTGTGATCAGTGACTAGAATTAAAATATTAAATACTCAGGTATTTAATTAAGGTGTTTAATATTGTTGGTGTGCGGGTGTGTGGATGCACCAACTCGAGGTATAAAATTAGCATTTCAATGAGAAATTTTCCTTCAGAAAACTATGAGGATTAGGGTGATTTTACTTTATGAAATTTAAAGGCTTTATTTAATACGCTCCATGTGATGTTAACCCACAATGTGAATTTAAATCAGATCAATGATTCAGTAGCCCAAGATGTTACCTTGGCGGAAATTTGAAGCAATTTCTGAATTCCAAACATGGTGATAATCACCTCCTTAAATCTATCTATTTTGAAGGAGATTAACCCTCTCGCCCCGGATTTAATAGCTGGGCGAGTTTGAAAATTATATTCCCGGATCTCGAAATCCCATACCCTGTCGTAAGAGGCAATAGTGCCTAGGGTTTATAATATTCCTGATACTAATGTTGGATTGTGTTTGCCCAGAGAACTGCAGCTTGAAGAAGTCTCCAGAAAGTGAGGATAATAGGAGTGAAGATGCGGAGCGTCCGAAGCAGAGGCAGAGAAGGAAACCCCGCGTACTCTTCTCGCAAGCTCAGGTCTTTGAATTGGAGAGGAGGTTTAAGCAACAGAGATACCTATCCGCGCCCGAGAGGGAGCACCTGGCAAACAGTCTAAAACTGACCTCCACTCAGGTGAAGATCTGGTTCCAGAACCGGCGCTACAAGTGCAAGAGACAACGCCAGGACAAATCCTTGGAGCTGGCAGGGCACCACCACCCACCCCCGCCCAGGCGCGTGGCCGTTCCCGTGCTGGTCCGGGACGGCAAGCCGTGCATAGCAGGATCCCAAAGTTACAGCAGTCCTTACAGCGTCGGAGCCAACGCATATGCTTACAACAGCTACCCAACCTCCTACGCCAGTTACGGCGGCAGCCCGGCCTATAACGCGAACTATACATACACCAGCATCCCGTCACTGCAGCCTTCCTCAGCGCCCAATGCCTTTATGAATGTGGATCTCGGTAACGTGAACAGCGCGATGCAGACCCAGTCACATCAAGCGTCAGCCATGCCCGCTTGCCAAGGAACTCTGCAAGGTATCAGGGCCTGGTAAGGAGTCTTGTGAGCTTAGTCGTTTTTGGATGTATCAGGTGTCTCTGAACATTTTATGTGAAGGTCAACAATTTTTTTTTAAAAAGGGCCACCCACCGTTACATTTCACGAGCACCGACTGGAGAAGCCATCCGGTGCAAAGCTGGGCGCCAAATATTGATATGTCCCTCCTGTCTATAATGTTACATATTATTTCCTAAATCGTGTAATTTTTCACGGTATGGTTTATTGAATGTTAGGCTTCCTCAGGACATATTAACCATTTTGAGCAATGTTACACCCTAACCTTGACCATCTTCTGCCCTCCTGAATTGTTTTAACCAACAATGATTACAGGATGGTGTGGGTGGGGGGGGGAGGGGGTAGAGAGGTAGGAAACAAGACAAAGGAGATAAATTCTAGCCACACTCTTAAGTTAGTGGAATATCACGTTCATTTCCCATCATTTCTCGCCTCCTGACAATTCAAGCATTTCTCCCACTGAGAGTTTGGGTTGGAATAGCAGAAAGAGAGAGAGAGAGTCGCCCTACGAATAATTTCGTCTTCCCTCGCAGATGCGGGTGCAAGTATCTGTTACCCGTCGCTCCGCGCTGTTCGGTCAAAGCGACCTGCCGCCTTCTAGAGCTGAACTCAATTGGTAAGGCCTGTCCACGTCAGAGGAAACCTCACAGATGTGGGGCTGGAGTCACCAGAAGACCAGATTGGTTTCCTAACAGTTAGGGCCCTTAACTGCTGCCATATTTATTTCCGTTGATTTTTTTTTAACATCTCAAGTTTTCCAACTACCGCGATGGGATTTTACTCGAGGCCACCCATATAGAGGGAAGCAGTGTTTGAACCGGGCCTTCCATCCCCATTGGTATCATCGATGCCCCTATTTCCGAGGGTGATCTGACAGACCCCAGAACGCTTCCGCATCGTTGTGAAGTCATGCGGCATTTAGAGAGTCCCCTCTGAAAGGGAGGAGGCTAGGCTTGCTTTAAGCGCCTCAAACACGATATCAGCAAAAATACCCACGAGCCCTCTACAAATTCCCAACCAGAAAGAAAGAACCACTAGCGTATCTACATTTTTCTCCGAAAAAAAGTGTATCATGCATTCTGCAGAATGATCATCTAAATTGTACTTTAGTTGTGATTGTAAAAATTTTAAACGACATGTATAAAGTTGTATATATAGCATAGCCATTGTTAGAGAAGGAATTCCCCTCCCCGGCTTGTATAATACATACTACTATACAAAGAATTGTTGGAATACACTAAATGAATTAAAAAATAAACGTTGAGGTGCAATATGTTCATAAATGTACTTTGTGCAGACATATTTGTTATGGTTTTTTTGATAGGCAACTACAGTATACGACTGCTCCGTTATATCTAAAAAAACACGAGGGATGTTAACAAACGTTGTTCATTTACAAACCGCAGTTAAAATATCTTCCCATGTGTTGGGTGATTGGACATTTGTACCTGGAGGTAACTGGCGGTGAGAGTACACGCCTCGCTGTAAACATACAAGCGCGATTAAAAGCTTTGCGAAGTAAGACAACTGCAGGGCACCCTGTTTGCACTTCTCCACATTTTAACTGATCCTCGTACTGAGCCAGCAGTTCGGCTAGGTATGAAAACACCACCTCAACTCTTTGGGAAAACTCACAAGTAATAAAAAGTAATCTCAAGTATTGAAGTCACTTTTTTTTTGTTTCTAGTTTAAGTGTGGAGAATTAAAATCGTTAGTCTTTTAAAAAGAATATAGCCCCGGACAAAACTTAATTCTGTGTGTGCGTTAAAAAAAATAAACGAATTAAATGTTTATTCAAATGCTGTGTAAAACCGCCCAGCTAGCTGCTTTTGTATGGCCATGGTCTTTGCTAAATTGCGTCGCACAGAGGGAAGGAAGAGACATCTCCTGCCACACTCGGCACGAATTGTTCATGTGCCAAGCGCCGTGAAAAGAGAAAGTTATTATATAGGGAGGAGAGAAAAGCCCTTTGAGAGGTGTGATTAGGAGCCCTAAATACACTGAAAGAATGTCCGAGTTAGGGAGCAAGGTACGTACAATGGCTTTTACTAGTTTCCAGAACAAAAGTTGTGTGTCGGAGGGACGGAGAGTTCGCCCCGAAACAAAACCCTAAAGCGCCGAGATTGACGTTGGTAAATATGCCTCATTTAATAGGCTGATTAATAGAACGATGCCCAAAATCTGTTTGCTTTTTTTGTCCCAACCCTTCCCTCCATCTTAACTTTTGTATGTGTGTCCTCGCTGAAAGGCGCCTGATTAGGGAGGGAGGGAGTTTCCGCGGCAGCTCGCCGTCTGAAGCCCGAGGATTCAGCGGGAGGCAAGCTGGCCCGGGCAGGATTATTATTGTTGCAAGTCTACTAGGGTATTTTTTTTAAAGTTTCAAGTCCTCTCCTCTTCTTGTTGTAACATTGCGAGGCACAAGAATGGGAAGGGGAGGCAAAGAAGTTTTCTCGGCAGCGAGAGGGTAAAAAAGATGATAAAATAGCAGGTACTAGAGGAAATGAGTTTCATAGATAGATTGAAAGCACAGAAACTGCTTTAGAAATTTAAGGGGCTGTTTATGTTTTGCTATTTAAAATGTACATCCGTGTTTTAATGAATCCAGACTCTCCGAAGGAATAGAGAGTGTTGTTCCCAGAAGGGCGCAAGCAAAAAGCAACATGGCGTGCAAAAATAAAACAGAACGCGCTGGAGAGAAAGCCGGAAATGTCACGTCCCCCCCGAACTCCATGTAATACCTCACAGGCATAGCTCTTAAATCACAGTTAGCCGAGACTTCAGAGTGGCTCGCATGAACCCTTCCCCTCAGCGAAAACATGAATGTTATTTTAAATGTAAGCCTATACTTGAAATATTTTTTTAGAAACATAATCTCGGCGAATTCTCCTGCACGTTAAAAATACTATGCTGATCAAATAAGATTTATTTCTGGGGGGAAAAAAACTGAAGATTTAATTCTTCATTTTCCAGTAGTACACGAAACATGTCCTATTCGTGAATATAAATTATTGGTGTGTGCTAACGTGACCGAGATTGCATCCTTACACACAACTTTACATAGTCTAGTATAGTGAACACGTACACATTCTACTTATTTTACGCGCAGTGACGGGAATCTCTAATTGTTCATTGATAAGCACAGGAATTACAGGAAAATAGAAATCTACTTAATACACATATAGAAATACAGTGAAAATACAAGCTGAACTCTGTAGATCAACACAGGAACATTAATCCCACCCCCCTCGCTCTCGCGGGTTGATCCTAAGGTTTAAACCCTGTATCACAGTTAAGTTTAAACGAGGCCGAATGTAATTTAGTAATGGAAGTGGATTAAGTGAATTGACCTCACATCGCTACATTTCACAACTCGGATCAATTAAACGTGCTACATTATCCTCGCTTGATAGGAGACGTGGTTCTGCAAAATGTCAGATTACGTTTCCCAAACAGCAACTCTGGATTCCTTTGTAATTAATCAATTATTAAAATTGCTGTGTTTAATCCTTAATACCTAAAGGAGGACTAAATAATTGTTATTTCGGATCGGATGCACTAATAAAATCACAAGAAATATAAGTACATAAAATAGCTTATACTGTATGCATAGACTGATTGTACATCCATAAAGTGACGCTAGGCACAGGAGCGTCAGTACATAGGGTGGCTGATAGGAAATTATATAGTTGTGAAGGTAAGGGTGTGGAGGGGTGGGTTAGTGAGGGAGGTGTTGATCAGCCTTACTGCTTGGGGAAAGTAACTGTTTTTGAGTCTGGTGGAGAACTGCAGATGGCGAACAGATTCGTGAACTGCGTTTTTTCCCCCTTTTAGAAGCATCAGTGATATGGGAGAGCAGGCGGGATTAGAAAATTATCTGGGTTTGACATCTTCGAAGAAGAAAGTATTCCAGATATTGGAAAGAAATCGGCTGTAGTCCCAACAAATATCTTGCTGCTTAATTTTGGAAGCAAATATGACAGTGTTCTACCTATTGATCGGAGGTCTTAATTCATCACCCAATTCTGGCATGTAGTTGCCCTTAATTATCCTTAGTTGCCCTTGAGCTAAGAAACCTACAAGGTGATTTCGATGGATACTGGACAGTTCTGAGGCCCCGAAGCTATGAAGGGCTTGGCTGATCAGGATTGGTAAATTTCTTCCATGAGTCAAGGCGAACCAAATCGAATATCTTCTTTAAAGTAATCCACGGTTCGAAGTAATTGTATTATCAAAGTGCGTATGCTACATTCCTTGCGGGCATTGATAGTAGGGACAGCGAAACACAATAATCAATGAAAAACTACACACAGAGCCAATGTGCATAAGAAGACAAACTGAGCAATTACAAAAATTAATATTTAATAAAGTAAGTGATATTAATACAAATTTAACATGGTACAAGAAGATAAGGTAGGATTAGCTTTAATTGTCGTTCGAAAGTTACTGAACTAAATTTAGATTTACAAACTGCTGGGTTGTGATTCAAAGCCGCGTCACCGGTAATAGGATGTTCCAGCCCCTCTGTCCTCCCCGAGATTCCGCTCTTACCGTCATTCCTGGATCCACATTTTCTAACCCCACGTGCTCTCCGATTCGTCTCAAATATAAAAGAGAACAACTCACAAATCTGTTTGCCACCTGTAGTTCTACTAATCGATTAATTACAAAGAAATCTAGAGTTGCTGTTTGGGGAAATCTGGCGTTATCCAGTGCAGCGTCTCCTAACAAGCGTGAATGATGTGATCCCGATCCGGTTGTTTGTTCCACCAACTCATGTCGCTTCTTCGTGCTTTGCGGTAAGAAACTCCTACGCGCTTTGCAGGACAATGAAGTTAACACCTTATTAGTTTCCATTGATAAAGTTTCAGCATCCCGATGGAATTGACGGAAGGAGGGGAATGGTCTTAGTAGCGCTTAAAGAGGACTCTACACATAAACGACGAGAAATTTGAACCTCATATTCATCAAACGGACAACGACTGATAGTGAAAATTCTGCAACTCGCATAGGTGTTGGAAATGGATGTGACAGTGTGGGTTACACTGGCTTTGAGATCCCATTTTAAAGGTGGTCATACATTATTCCCATTTGGACCTGTCAATGTGTTTAGACACGGCTTGCTTACAGGGGACAGACACATCCACCGATCATCCTTCAGAGATAAGATGGACGGGTCATTGTGGGCGAGCGGCTCTAATGGGAAGATAATTGGTTGGAAACAATAGGAAGGTCTTTTAAGTGGTGACTGTCCAGAAGACGGGCCCACTTTCCCGGCTGCTCCACTACCGGTGAGACACACCTACATTAACAGGATAAGATCCTCGCATTGAATCCAGGTAAATAAGAGTGGCGACAGAGTGGCGATGCCCGCGGTCTACTTTAACCAAGAGATGGTGAGTGTTTGCAATGCGATGAGAGGCTAAGATTGGTATCAGATCATCTGACCTTCTGTAATGCAACCCTTTTCTATCATTTTTGTTACAAAATAAACCAGAAGGCGAAATGAATACTAAGGGAGAGGAAGATGCTAGGAATTACATTTCCATTACTTTACAAAGAATAACAAAATAAGGTAATCGACTGCATATGAAAAAAAATGAATTACATCCCGTGTAGTAAGTATTGTTAAGTATGAACAAGATTATATCAAGTTGCATATTGTCTGAGTTCAGTATTTGCGTGATTAGTATACCTGAATTCATGCAAACAATAACTACATCTCCCCCTTCCCCAATTCAACAGATCACTCATCTTACCAACGCAATTTATCATCCTTCGAGTATCCAAAGGCCTTTCCCTGAGTTTTCAATATCAGCCCGCGGTGCCGGCTGTGTGCCAGGTCGCTGAACCTCCGACAGACGATTATCAAGGTAGCACCTGGTTAAGGTAGAAAGTTAAATGATCGAATGAAATTAAAACGTAGCACTTTCTCCAGTAAGACCTGGCGAATATCTCAAATGGCCCTATGTCCAAGGTAACATGACCTGAGATCAGGCTTTGCAAGTTCATTAAATGAATACATATTGATATAATGATAATGGAGAGGAGCGAAGCTGCACAAACTCACGACCTGCTTTCGTGCAGTAAACAGGGAACTTTTGTTTTCAGTGACAGTGGGTCAGTAACCAAAGTCCAGAGACTTCGGACAATTGTTAAGACAACCGGAGAGCTGGCGGTTATTTCATCTTTACACCGTATTGTTGTCATCGATCGGAATTCCCGGTTTGAAAGGGCGGAGAGAGATTCAACGGAAACTTTCAAATCGGATACGTATCTGTACAGGGAAAGGATACTGAGAAATATTTGCATCCGTAAGCTAGTCTAGTCCAGACATGATGGTGTGTGTGTGTGTGTGTGTGTGTGTGTGTGTGTGTGTGTGTGTGTGTGTGTGTGTGTGTGTGTGTGTGTGTGTGTGTGTGTGTGTGTGTGTGTGTGTGTGTGTGTGTCCGCCAAATGGCTTGAAGCAACATAGACAGTGTTTACAGCGTCCAGCTAACAATGAGAATCATCTGCTGTCTGACGAAGAGGAGAGGGATGTCCCTTCAGAAATAAACACTGTTAACTGTTCCGGCTGGAAATGTACACTGTAGTTAATTAGTTAATGTACACGTGGAAAATAATCGAATCACAGAGACGAGCTGGAAGTGTTATCAGAGCGGACAGTAATTTAATCAAGCCACGCTTCACAAATGGCAAGCGGTGTGTCTGTTCTGTATCACTAACATCAGAATACAGAAGGGAAACAGTTTCATTTTCCTTGGAAGTGAAATCAATCAAGTTGGGACAATCAAAGCAGAAAGCTAGGTGACTGTGTTACCCTTGGCGTGGGTGGGGGGCAGGAGAAGGTGGTGGTGGTGGGGTGGGGGATATTGATGAGAATACGAGACAGAATAACTTACACGTGGATAAAACTCTGGTCAGCAGAATAATACGAAAGCTTTGTTGTCCGCTTGCTTACCTGCATTGCTCATTGAACTTCCAACATTCCTTATACGAGGTGGACCTTTGGCCCATCCGGGTTATGGTGCCTTTGATTATTCTGCTGACCAGAGTAGTATACACGTGTAACTTATTCTGTCACACATTCCCGTCAATAACCCCACCCCCTTCTCCTGCCACCCACCCACGCTAGGGGGCTAGGGGTAACTTAAAGTCACCTAGCATCCAGCTTGTATTTGATGTGTTGAAGGAGCCTAGAGCACCTAGCGCGAATGTTCAAACATCATGAGAACGGGTCAGGGCGGAGCACGAACCGCCAGAACGGTTAACCTCGCCATCTACTCACTGTGTCACGATGCAGAATTACTTTTAATAGCAGTAATCAGGACAGAAATTTGCATATAGGTGCTCAGTAATATATTTAACCCTTTCCTATAGCGGCCTTGAATTTATTTCTACTCACTAACCACCCTAGGAAAAAGAGTGACCAGTCGTCTTTTGGAAACGCTCTTTAACCCCTTGTTGGCTTGGGGGTTTCAGGATGTATACTCCGTGTTCATTAAGGTCACCGAGTATATATCCTATCTATACACACTGACCTTTATTTGTCAGGGCAAGATAGTATGTGAACGCTGGAGAACTCGCTGGCTTTTTTAATGCAACAGAGGCGACAGTGCTATTGAATAATAACACCCACTTCTTTGTTTGCCCGCAGAACTCCTCGACAAATCGCACTCGCAAACTGGCCTGTCAAAGAGCGACCTCCTTTGGGATGGGAATAATGTGTGGATGCTGAGGAAGGAGTCTGTTGTGGACAGTTTTAGACAGGAAAGGGGGTGCTGGGGGAATACTTGGGAGCTGGCGCACGTCTAGGCTGGGATCCCTGATAAACTCAGCGAGCCGTAAGCATCGGTGGGGGAGGGGGGGGGGAAGGAACTGTTGACGTCCCAGCAATAGGATTTCCACCCCACCCCACCCCACCCCACCCAGCTGCTTGCTGCTTGATCCTCTGAGCTCCTCCAGCAGGTTGTCGCTCCAGACTTCAGCTTCTGCAGTGCGTTGTGATTTAACGTTCTGAGCGCCCCCGGGCTCGGGATTCAATTAAATCAGAAACACAAGAGATTCTGCAGATGCTCGAAATCCAGACAAAATGCTGGAGGAACTCGGCAGCCAGACAGCACCAATGGAGGGGAATGAACAGTCGAGGTTTCGGGCCGTGACTCCGTTAGTCTCGATAGACCATGGATTTATGCCTTGGAAAGTTTCCAAGGCGCAGGCCTGGGCAGGGTTTTTTTTTAATGGAAGACTGGCAGTTGCCCAAGCTGCAAGTCTCCCCTCTCCACACCACCGATGTTGTCCAAGGAAAGGGCACTGGAAAGGAAGGGGGAAGGAGCCAGAACAAGAAGGTGGTGGTGGTGTGGGGGGTGGGGGGGGAGTAGCGACTAGAAGGTGATAGGTAAAGCCATGAGAAGGGAAAGGTAGGGTGGATGAAGTGAGAGGTGGCAAAGGGAAAGGGCAGAAGAGAAAGGATCTGATAGGAGAGGACAAGTAGGCCGTGGGAGAAAGAGGAGGAGGAGGGGGGAGGTGATAGACAGGCGAGGAGAAGAGAAGAGGTAAAGGAGAAGCTAGAGTGAGGAATGAAAAAAAGAGAGAAGGGGAGGAGGAGTGTTTTCATTAAAACTTCCTTTCAACGAGTCTTTCAGAGCACCAATCCATCTTTTTTCCCCTCTGTCTGTCCCGGCTGGGGCGGAACTCGGAATGGAAATCCTGATTTGGAATTCTGGATTCGCCATGTGAAATCGGGGCTGAATGGTTGGCAGAGGGGAAGACACCTCCACTGCAGTTTGAAGATTCTGTCTGGATCAAGGGTTCCTAACCTTTTTATTTTACGCCACGGACTCCGACCATTAGCAGAGGGGTCCGTGAAAGCCAGGTTGGGGAACCCTGATCTAGAGGGGCAAATCCGGTGGACTCTCTCGAGAACATTGACGTGCTCATTTCTCAGAGAAGTACGGGAGTGCAGTGATCATTGCCGCCCAGTAGCGCTGTAGCTTTGAGCTGGATTTAGAATCAATATTCACTAATGACTCAACCACCTACCGGTCGCATTGTGTACTCATTGCAATACTCCGCGTCCGATACTTAAAGCACACTGAACGAATGAAACCAGACACTAGCGTGTCAGATTCAGATTGATTTATTTATCACATGTACATCAAACGTACAATAAAATGCCTTGTTTACGATAACAACCAAAGCAACCTAAGGATGCGCTGGGGGCAGCCCGCAAGTGCTGTCACACACTCTGGCGCCAACATAGTGTACGCGCAATGTTTAGCAGGCAAACACAGAACATAACAAAACAGTATACAACAAGCAACAAGACAACAGCAAAGAAGCCTGGTCATTTCTCTCCCCCCCCCCCCCCCCCCCCACACACACGCGTTTTATAAGGCTTGATAAGGCAATGGAGTATTGTGAGCAGTTTGGGGGCCCTTTTCTAAGAAAGGATGTACTGACATTGGAGAGGCTTCAAAAGAGTTTAAAAAGAAGATTCCTGGATTGAAAAGTTTATCACTCGAGGAACTTTTGATCGCTGTATCCACTGGAATTCAGAAGAATGGGGGGGGGGGCATTGAAAGACCTGGATAGCGTAGTTTTGGAGAGGGTGTTTCCTAAGGTGGTGGAGTCTAAAACCAGAGGACACAGCCTCAAAATAGAAGGGCGTCCATTTAGAACGAAGAGGAAGAGGAATTTCTTTAGCCAGAGAGTGGTAAATCTGTGGAATTCATTGCCACAGGCGGCGTGGAGGCCAAGGGCTTGGGTATATTTAAGGCAGAGGCTGATAGGTTCTTGATTAGTGAGGGGTTACTGGGAGAAGGCAGGAGATTAGGGCTGAGACGAAAACGGATCAGTCAAAATGAAATGGCCCAGCAGACTGGTTGGGCCAAATGGCCTAATTCTCCAATTCTTCCCCTATATCATATCGCCTTATGGTACGTGTACACACACACACACACACACACACACACACACACACACACACACACACACACACACACACACACACACACACACACACACACACACACACACACACACACACACACACACACATCCTCCAACCGCAGGGTTCCGGGCCTCTTGAACTACACGTCGTGTGCGTGGCCAGATCGGATCTGAATAACATATATTACCCCATTCATTTTCTCCTTTCACCTCTCAGACCCTTCCCCTAAAAAAAAGGGGCACGAACCAAAGATATCGTGACACCAACATCTCTCTTCATTTGGACTATGAATAGGACACAACGTCGAAGAGGTGGGCTGCGGTGTTTGAACAAAGCCAGCGCGCCCTTTCTCGCTCTGCCCTATTCACGCGCACACACGCACGGGCACATAACGCAGCGTCACTAAGAAAGCACAAATGCAGCGACACAGGCGAGGATATGTTCTCACATGATGCACGTTTGTTAAAAGCTTGTTGTTCGTTTACAAAGCAGCGGTCTGCACCTGTTAACTGGCGGATTTTATTAGGAGGTAAAAAAAAACTAGATGAGCAACCGTACAATTCCGCAGTGGAAGAGGGATGGAGGATATATTTTACAAGCTACAGATGCTGGAAATCCAGAGAAACATGCGCAAAATGCTGGAGGAGCTCAGCAGGTCGGGCAGCATCGATGCACAGGAATAAAGAGTTGACGTTTCGGGCCGAAACCCCTTCATCAGGACAAAATATTTATTAGGATATACGGTAACAATATCGGATATACATACCTTACACCTGCATTGAGCATATAGTATTTCCATAACTCTAAAAGACCATAAGACATAGGAGCAGAATTAGGCTGTTCGGCCCATCCAATCTGCTCCGCCATTTCCATTTTGGCTGATTTATTACCCCTCCCAATCCTAACCTATGACACCCTTACTAATCAAGACCCTATCAAACTCCACTTTAAACATATTCAAGTGACTTGGCTTCCACAGCCGCCAGTGCCGATGAAGCCCACAGATTCGGTGCCCTTTGGGGAAGAAATTCCCTCTCACCTTTGTTCTTAAAGGGACGTCCTTGCATTGCGAGGCTGTGCTCTCTGGTTCTGGACTTTCCCACTATTGGAAGCACCCTCCCCACGTCCACTCTGTCTAAATCTTTCAATATTCGATTGGTTTCACTTAGATCCCCCTCATTCTTTTAAACTCGCGCGAGTGCGGGCTCAGAGCCATCAAACGCTTCTCACACGTTAACCGTTTCATTACCGGGATCACTGTCGCGAATCTCCTCTGGACTCTCTCCAAAGCCAGCACATCCTTTCTTAGATAAGGGACTCAAAACTCCTCAGTGACCAAGGTCTTACAAAGCCTCAGCATCACATTCTTGCTTTTATATTCTAGTTCCCGCGACATAAATGTTAACACTGCATTTGGTATCTTTACAACTGCCTCAACCTGCAAGTTAACCTTAGGGAATAATGCACGAACGTTCCCAAGTCCATTTGCACCTCTGATTTCTGAATTTGCTGCCCGTTTAGAAATTAGTCTACACTTTTATTCCTTCTACCGAAATGCATTATTATACACTTCCCTACACAATATTCCAGCAGCCATTTCTTCGCCCATTCTCCCAAACTTTCTTTTGGCAGACTCCCTGCTTCCTCAACACTGTCTGCTCCTCCACCTATCATTGTACCGTCCGCAAACTTGTCCATTAAGCCATCAATTCCGTTATCTAAATTACTGATACTTAACGTGAAAAAAATAAACGGGCCCACCACAAACCCCTTTCTGGCTGCATCTCTATGTAGGTTTGCCAGATATTCTATAATCTATATGTCATCATCAACATCATCATCATCATGTGCCGTGTCCTATGACGTGGGCAAATTCTTCTACGTAAGTGGTTTGCCATTGCCTTCTTCTGGGCAGTGTCTTTACAAGACGGGTGATCCCAGCCATGATCAATACACCTTGGAGATGGTCTGCCTGGCGTCAGTGGACACAGAACCAGGACGTGTGATATACACCAGCTGCTCAAATGACCATCCGCCACTTGCTCCCAGGGCTTCACATGGCCCTGCTTGGGGGGGAGGGCGAAGCAGATGCCACACCTTGCCCATGGGTGACCTGCAGGCTAGCAGGGGGAAAGGACTGCCTTACACCTCCTTTGATAGAGATGTATCTCCATCCGCCATCCAAAATCAATATGTATGGATATATAATGTATATTCATGCGTATGTCTGTGTGTGTTTGTTGTTTTAATACATTAATCAATGTGACTGTATCTGGGATTTCCCATGTTACAACTTCATGTGTTTATCTGTGTTTCTGTGTGCATATGTGTGTGCATTTTGGGTATACGGGGTGTTATCATGGATGTATGTGATTTGAGAGCATTGGAAATAATAGCCTGGAGATGGCTCGGATCTGAGGGCACAGCCTCAGAATAGAGGGCTCCCCTTTAGAACAGCGACAAGGAGGAATTTTATTAGCCAGAGAATAGTGAAATCTGTGAAATTCATTTCCTCAGACGGCTGCGGAGGCCAAGTTATTGAATGCAGTTAAAGCGGAGGTTGATAAATTCTTGATTAGTAAGGGTGTCAAAGGTTACGGGGAGAAGGCTGAGAAGGGAGTTGAGAGGGATAATACGTCAGCCATGATGGAACAGCGGAGCAGACTCGACGGGCCGAATGGTTTAATTGTAGTCCTACGTCCTGTGGTCTTACAGAGAGCTGGGTACGTGAAATCTCTCTCGCCAAAACCACGTCACTCTGTGAATGCGGATCCTCAATTTACATCACCGATTACATTTTAGAGAAACTTAGCCCCTCTCTCGATCCCTCTTTCATTTCTCTTTTACTTAAAAGATCAGAAGACAGTTTCAACACGCCTCAAGGTTCAAGCACCGCTATTACACCGTTCTAAAGTACACACGGGCCTTCACTCTCTCCGCTCTGAGGCATCAAAGCGTTTCTAATCACCCGTTATTAAACTGAATTCCAATTTTCACAGCCTATTTACAAAGGTTTCTGGGGTGGGAGACATGGGATGTTTTATGATGTTAGTATTTGTATGTGGAAATGCTCCGCCGTGCTTCAAGAGAACGTTGGAAAATACCAGTTGCCATGGCAATAATGTCCGTCACCACAAACACAACCACGCACAATAAAACATCTGTGGAGTACATCCGATACGGGTTTCCCAACCGACAGAATTTTAAAGATAACGCGCGGCAGGAAAATCAGCATATTTTCCGAAATGTTCGGCCCACCCCCTCCCCCGCTTCTGTATTCGCATTGTGAATCGAAACGAGAATGGGCCTCGTCACTATACTCCCGGTGTGATTTGACATCGCCCCATTCAATCCACACTGCGGACCCTGAACGATGCCCGCTTTCGCTCAGACTGCAACCTCAGCCATGTCCCATCGCGGGGTCACGTTCAGGCGATCATCTTCGCCAAGAAGCGCCAGCCTCTGTTCCCCTTTGTCACACCGGGTTCGGGCGTTGTTCCAAGACTCAGCATTGAGACTGCTTTGCGAGGCTCTGTCTGATCCCACCGCTGGCTCTGCATCGGCGCGACCATTGCTTTTTCGCACCCAAACACTCTCTGGATTGGAACCTACATTTTACTAGTCATCTCTCTCTCTCTCTCTCTTTCAGTTTATTCTTCTCTGCCGTTTGCTCAGTCTGTCCCGCTCTGCCTGTGTCTAGTAGACCCTTCTCTGCGGACCAGCTCCTATCCCCACCAGCGATTTTCTCCCTGCGCCAGTATCTCCCGTATACAGCTGTCTGTCCCGTTTTTTAATCTAGATACGCGATTCATTACTGTGACTCGACACGCTCTCCATGTATCTGACCGCCTCAACGTTTCTTTCTATTCCTGCGTGTACCTCGCGACTCTCTCTCTCTCTCTTGTTCTCCTTTCTTTTCTCTCGCTTCTTTCTTCTTTCTCTCTCTTCTTTTCTCTCTCTCGCTGTCACTCGCTTCCCCTTTCTCTTCTTTATTTGTATCTCTCGGCTCTTTGGCTTTTTGGTTTCATCTCTATCCTCTATTTCTACCCGCATTTGAACCCTTGTTACACACAAAATGTTGGAGGAACTCAGCAGGCCAGGCAGCATCTATTGGAAAAAAATTCGCGTTCTTTATCCCCTGCGTTGTGCTTGAACATTTACAATTAGCACTGAACATTTTTTAAAAGCTGAATTGGGGAAGAGGGCTGGAGAAACACTGGGTAAGTAGATTACTTTTAAAATTTAGCGTTCAGTTCTTTTATTCTCAATTGTAAGCTAAGACCACAATTTCCATTCAAGATTTCCATAGAATATCAGCCTCGTTTCTTTTTAAAATTTTCGTCTTTTTAAAGTCCTGCTACATCCCGAATAGATAGCAACATTTACAGCATCCATTCACCCTCAAAACTTCATCCTACTTCTGTCGAAAATGTCATCACTAGGATGATTTCAAATGCTCTCATGCTGAACCTAGTATTTGTAAATGTTGTGCACAACTTCCCTTAAAAGAAAGCTTGGCGTTTTCACTCGATCTTTAACATGAGCCACAAGAGGGTAAATTCACGAAAATGGCGGTGGGGGTCTAATTCCCTTCGAACCCTCTCAATGACAAGATCGCAACCAGGAGCTTTAAAACCCAACTGCAATTGATAATACAAAACTTCAGTTCATGTGGTCCTTAAGTTTCAGTTCTGTATATATAGCATGCAAAAATCTGATTTGAATTGCGTTTGCTTTAATTAGTGTCAAAAAGTTGAAAGTGAAAAAATGAACTTAGCTAGAACTTTTAAACTTCCAGCAACTCTTCCTGTTACGATCAAAGTGAATTCCCAATATTGCCACCAGATGGCGGTATTCTCCAGTATATAACAACATACAATAGGCATTGCTAGAAATGTTTAATATTTCTTTTTCCCACATAGGATTGCATTTATAAACAATCATTGCTATACACTTTTAAATGTTCAGTAGTAATACTCTCACCTCTCAATCAAAAGGCGTGGAATTCTGTCCTAGTCGAAAGTTGGGAACCCATTCAGCACAGCGGGCGTTTCTTCTTTCCGAACGCTGGAACCGGGTGGGAACGGATCTGCCTCTTTCAGTGATCTTGACACCCTTCAAACACGAAATCTCGGGTAAAATTAATCCCTCAACCAACATCAGTAAAGCAGGTCATTACTACATTTGCCGTCTGTGGGAGCTTGCTGTGCGCAGATTGGCCATCACCTTTACCCACGTCACAGGAAGAGCTTCCTGTTTAAACGCACTCATTGACCGAGTTGCAGAAGTGCAAGACGTTTACCTAATCTCACAAAAAATTATCATTTTCCTTATCAGCATATTTTGTAAAGCACATGGTATTTTTAGAAAATACATTTCCAAGTTAAATACACTTCAACAAAGAACTCACAGCCGGCACAACAGTCCGATCTTCCGTCCACTGCTTATTCGTACAGGTCAACGGGACTTTTTAAAATCCAGAATATTTAAAATATCAGAGTCAGATTTGTTATGGCTGGCTTGGAGGACGCGAAATAATAAGGGCGGAGTCTCAATAGTGGGAAAAACTTTTCCGTCGTAGTGTTGTGGTCCACTTGACTAGTTGGAATGGATTTGGTGTCAATGTCACAGAGTCAGAGGCGCCGCTTCCACAGTGAGAACTCTGCCCAACGTTCTGAATTTTACTATAATCTCGTCATATCACACCGCAGCTCGGTATCAGGAATCTTGGCGAGGGACTGTCGGAACCGAAACGTCGTCTCTTTACTCCTACCCACAAGTGCTGCCTGACTTGCTGAGTTCCTCCAGCATTTTGTGTGCGTTACTCTTGGATTTCCAGTATCTGCAGAATCCCTTGTGTTTAACAGTGTCAGGGTCCTATTGTGTAGACAATAGGTGCAGGAGTAGGCCATTCGGCCCTTCTAACCAGCACCGCCATTCACTGTGATCATGGCTGATCATACACAATTAGTACCCCGTTCCTGCCCTCTCCCCATATCCCTTGACCCCGCTATCTATAAGAGCTCTATCTAACTCTCTCTTGAATGCATCCAGAGACTTGGCCTCCACTGCTTTCTGGGGCAGAACATTCCACATATCCACCATTCTCTGGGTGAAAAAGTTTTTCCGCATCTCTATTCTAAATGGCCTACCCCTTATTCTTAAACTGTGGCCTTTAGTTCTGGACTCACCCATCAGCGGGAACATGCTTCCTGCCTCCAGCGTGTCCAATCCCTTAATAATCTTATATGTTTCGATCAGATCCCCTCTCATCCTTCTAAATTCCAGTGTATACAAGCCCAGTCGCTCCAATCTTTCAACATATGACAGTCCCGCCGTTCCGGGAATTAACCTTGTGAACCTACGCTGCACTCCCTCAATAGCAAGAATGTTCTTCCTCAAATTTGGAGACCAAAACTGCACACAATACTCCAGGTGGGGTCTCACCAGGGCCCCGTACAGCTGCAGAAGGACCTCTTTACTCCTATACTCAATTCCTCTTGTTATAAAAGCCAGCATGCCATTAGCTTTCTTCACTGCCTGCTGTACCTGCATGCTTGCTTTCATTGACTGATTTACAAGAACACCTAAATGGAAATAATTAAAAGGAGAATTTTGCATTTAGATAGCCCCTCTTGAGAACGTTTAGCACTGCTGGGATATCAGAATCAGGAATACCATTGTGAAGAGCGTTCTAACCGGTTGCATCACCGCCTGGTGTGGAGGGGCCACGGCACAGGAGCGGAGAAGGCTGCAGAGGGTTGTCAACTCTGCCAGCTCCATCACCGGCACCAACCTCGCCAATATCGGCGAAATATTCAAAAGAGGATGCTTCAAAAAGGCGGCATCCATCATCAAGGACCTCCGTCAACCAGGACATGGCCTCTTCTCATTACTGCCATCAAAGAGGAGGTACAGGAGCCTGAAGGCACACACTGAACGCTTCACGGACAGCTTCTTCCCCTCCGCCATCAGATTCCTGACTAGACAATGAACCCATGGACACTACCTCTCTATTTTTTGCTCTCTTTTTGCACTAACGTTAAGTGTGTGTGTGTGTGAGAGAGAGAGAGAGAGACAGAGACAGAGATAAGAAATCTTTCTTATTGTAGAGTACAATTTATTATGTATTACACTGCACCGCTGCCGCAAAACAACACATTTTACGACATATGCCAGTGATATCGAACCTGATTTTCATTCTGATTCTCTGACATTGCCCTGAAACTTGTCGATACGACACGCCCACACCAGGCTCCCACAAACGGCACTGTGTTAGTCTGAAGGCAAAACGCTTCAGTGGTTTTGTTCGAAAGATAAATATTGAATAGGTGAGGGTGCGGGTGGCGTAGGGAGAGAATTTCCCTCTCGTCCTCATACTGCAATGCCGTTGGATCATTTTACGCCCACCTGGGAGAAATGGACTCGGGCTCGCTCTGACGTTCCAGTTGACACATAACACCGCCAAATCTAAAACACTGATCTATTTAAAATGATTCCTCGAGAGCAATGCACTTCTATTAAATAATGAAAAGTGATAGACACATAAAGCGAGCACAAAAACAAAAGGTAGATGGGTAGATTATTGCCAACAACGCATAGATGACGGTCAGTCCATTATTGATAGATACATAGATTGGTGATTGATGGCCGGCAGGCTAAAGATCGGATAGGCGGGTGGATTATACCGCACAGCCAGACATAATATTCCGCACGGATTTGGTTTATAATCTGCAGATAATTGTGTACAAATTAGCTGATTTTGCTTGGAATACACCGCAAGGTAGTTACAGAATTGTGGGAAGCTGAAACAGGAAGCGAAATTTCAGCCCGGCGTAAATTTTGCTCCATTTCGGGGATCACGTTTTGCGCCCACGTCAATGCAATGGATCCGAATTCCCGGCTCCAAATCAAAGATCAAGGGTCAAGGGTAAAAGGTCAACTTTATTCGCCACATAGATTAGCAATTTGCTGTGGTGTGTTGGTCGGGGCGCGACAATCAACAAAAAAATACAATATTCAGCAGTTATAAGGAATAAAGAATTAAATAAAAATAACTTGGAGGTTAAAATTGGGATTTGGAATAAAATGTGCCTGAATATATAAATGCCCGCATGTATCTCCACTGCAAACAATCCTGTAAAAAGTGGTTAAATGTTATCAGTGCTTTACAGTGACTGGGGTAATAGATTGTTGGAGGGGCTGGAGGGTCTAACGAGAATACTGTAGCTGATCAGATTAACTGCTTAGGGAAAGAAATTTTTCAGAAGGTGTGAAGTTTTTTTTATTTTAATAGCTTTATAGCCTCTTCAGAAGGGAGTTTTTGGAAAAGACAGTTTGCAGGGTGGGTAATATCTGCAATGATCTTTTCCTGCCCCTGCTCGCTTCTTTGCCCAGGATACAAACAAGGGATGATTGATGAGTTCGTGGCCTAAGGTAGAAGGAGTCAATTTCAGAAAACCTAGAACATTTATTTTCCAACATAGTCCCCTCCTACATTTACACACTTAGTCCAGCGGTCGTGGAGCATACGGATCCCTTCTTTGTAGAAGTGGTCCTCAGCGGGGGTGATTGATAAGTTCGTGGCCCAAGGTGCGAATTTACCCCCCCCCCCGCCCCCGCCCCCGCCCCCGCCCCCGAATAATGCAGACACCAGTGGTGGGACGGAGCTTCGGGAACGTCCAGCCCAGCCTGACCTTGCTTAACCCTAACCCTAACCCTAGTCCAGCCCCCTTCCATCCCTCCCCTCCACCCCTTCCTTGTGAGCTGGGGCAGCTGGCTGCTGAGTGGGCAATCAGTACTTCCTCAATTTGTTAAAGTCTTTCTGCCGGTCACAAGAACAGTTCGCGGTTTTATAATTATGACACGTGGTAGCGTAAGACAGGGGTTCAATTCCCTCCGCTGCCTGTAATGAGCTTTTACATTCTCCCTGCCACCGGAAGATACAGTGTTGGGATATGTATGATAACGCATTTTAGTTAAAAAAAAACAGTACTGTGGACTATTATCAAACTTCAGAGGTGCAGAGAGAGTCAGGAGTCCTCGTGCAAGACTCCCAGAAGGTTAACTTACAGGTTGAGTCTGTGGTAAAGAAGGCAAATGCAATGTTGGCATTTATTTCAAGGGGAATAGAATATAAAAGCAGGGAGATAATGCTGAGCCTTTATAAGACACCAGTCTGGCTGTGCTTGTCAACAGTTTTGGGGCCTATATCTTAGAAAGGATGTGCTTAAGTCTTTATTCTTTGGAGCGTAGAAGGTTGAGGGGAACTTGCTAGAAGTATTTAAAATTATGAGGGGGATAGATAGAGTTGACGTGAATAGGCTTTTTCCATTGAGAGTAGGGGAGATTCAAAGAAGAGGACATGAGTTGAAAGTTAAGGGGCAAAAGTTTAGGGGTAACACAAGGGGGAACTTCTTTACTCAGAGAGTGGTAGCTGTGTGGAACAAGCTTCCAGTAGAAGTGGTAGAGGCAGGTTTGATATTGTCATTTGAAAAAAAATTGGATAGGTATATGGACAGGAAAGGAATGGAGGGTTATGGGCTGAATGCAGGTCGGTGGGACTAGTTGAGAGTAAGCATTTGACATGGACTAGAAGGGCTGAGATGGCCTGTTTCTGTGCTGTAATTGTTATATGGTTATATGTTGTCATTGGAGAGAGTCCAGAGGAGGTTGACGAGGATGATTCTGGGAATGCAGGGGTTAACACATGAGGAGCGTTTGGCAGCTTTGGGCCTGTACTCATTGGAACTTAGAAGAATGCATGGGATCTCATTGAAGCCTACCAAATGTTGAAAGGACTAGATAGGGTGGATGTGGAGAGGACGTTTCCTATGGTGGGGGCACAGCCTTGAAACTGAGGGGCGACCTTTTAGTACAGAGGTAAGGAGGAACTTTTTAGCCAGAGAATAGTGAATCTGTGGAATGCTTTGCCGCAGGCTGCCGTGGAGGCCAAGTCTGTGGGTATATTTAATGTGGAAATTGATAGTTTCCTGATCGGTCAGGGCATCAAAAGATATGGCGAGAAGGCAGGTGTATGGAGTTGAGTGCGATCCGGGATGAGCCATGATGGAATGGCAGACCAGACTCAATGGGCTGAATGGCCTAATTCTGCTCCTACATCTTATGGTCTTATGGACTGTGTTTGTTTCCTCCAGCGCTTCGGTTTCCCGCACAATCCAGAGATGCACAGGTTAGGGTTAGTAACTAGCAGGCGTGCTGTGTGGACACTGGAAGCATGGGAAGACTTGTGCCCTGCCCCCCACCCCCAGCACATCTCGGACTGTGTTGGTCACCTGATATAGACAGCACATTTAACAGCATTTTTCAATGTACATGTCATAAATAATGTTAATCTTTATACAACGAGCACGTTGGTAAACTTCCCACCACATACCCTCTCTCCCCACCTTAACCCATTCAGACAGTACACACATAATCTCATACACTTACAAGTACATACTCTGACATCAATACGCTTGTCCACACATAACATACAGTCTAACACACACACACACACACACACACACACACACACACACACACACACACACACACACACACACACACACACACACACACACACACACACACACACACACACACACACACACACACTGTCATACACACAGCCAAATGCATATGCTGGCCCCCACAGACAAATACACACTGCAACACAGGCATAATAAATATACACTCACATACACTGATGTACAAATTCATTCTTTAAACATAAGCACAACAAAAAGATTCAGATTCCAATTTATTTATTTATCACTTAGAATCATACAGTTTGTTTTAGTGGAAACAAATTCTTGCAAGCTGCAGGTATTGCTTCTAGAAAAAGGTGAAGCCCAAGACCATTCTTCCACACATAATCCTTCTCCTCCCTTTCTATCTCTCTTCTTTTTCTCCCTTTCTCTCTCTCTGTCAGTCTGCCTGTCCTCTCTCTCTCTTTCTCACACACACACAAACACTCCCTCACACATACACACCCACAGTAACACTCTGTCTCACATACACCCCGCAGAAACACTCACACCTCACAGAAACACTCACACACACTCAGACACTTACAGACACACACACACATACACACACCCACACAGACAGACACACACAGACTGACAGACACACACAGACACACACACACACACAGAGACACACACACACACACAAACACACACACACTAACGTAAAGGATGACGGACCATATTGAACAGACTGAGAACTATAAATTACTGCAAACACTCAGCAGTTTAGGCAGCATTTGTGAACCAGGCAACAGTATAAACACAAGAGATTCTGAAGATGCTGGAAATCGCAAGAAACACACGCAATATGCTGGAGGAACTCAACAGGTCAGGCAGCATCTGTGGAGAGACATGTTTTGGGTCGAGACCCTTCATCAATGTGCCTGATTTGCTGACTATCTCCAGCATTTTGTGTTTGTTCCTCTGGATTTCCAGCATCTGCAGAATCTCTTGCGTTTATGTTGTATATACTGTTGGTCGTGTGGATGTATTTGGTATCTGGGTCAGTGCAATCCTGCCCTTGGTTGTTTTGTGCAAATTGGAAACTGGTTTTGCCACATTAAAAGAGTTACTTTAATTGTTATGAGTAATCTGCAAGTGATCCTGAAGTTGGTAAAAGAAGCCATGTAAATGAAAATCCTCTATTGCTAATAAACCACACAAAGAGGAGATTTGGGAGATAGAAATATTTTCTCAGTGCAGCTTCAACTGAATTTGGTATTACAGTGCCTTGGGATCTAAACAGTACAAAGCAATGATCAGAATATTGATTATTAATAGCCCGTAATTAGTACTTGCCAAATAAGGAATGGAAATCTTTCAGTACCCAAAAGCTTTTTATTTTTATTTATTTACTTAATGAGCCCTTCTGAACTTTTGAGCCGCACCGTCCACCAGTCCGCTGATTTAACACTAGCCCAATCAATGGATAATTGACAATGATCTATTAACCTACCAGCCAGTACGTCTTTGGAGTGTGCGAGGAAACCTGAGCACTCAGAGGAAACCCGTGTGGTCACAGGGAGAGTGTACAAACTCCTTACAGGCTGCAGCAAGAATTGAACCTGGGTCACCTGTACTGTAAAGCTTTGTGCTAAACTTTACTGAGCTGTTCACACTTAGAGTGCAAGCGTTGGATAGTAGATGCGTAACCACCTGAGTGACAGCAGTGTTTAAGCAGTATGGAAAGTATTGACAATGTCTGTGAAGAATGAACACGTACATTGAATGATTTATTCTTGTAAATTATTTTTAATTGTGAATAAAGATGATTTTGTTAATAAAATTGGGTTCCCCTGTACCCTTTAGGAAGGGTAAGACGAAGGAACACATACCAATCCTTATAGAGGGATCAGAAGTGGACAGCGTGAACAGTTTCAAGTTCCAGGGTGTCAAGATCTCTGAGGATCTAACCTGATCCCAACATATCGATGTGGTTATAAAGAAGGCAAGACAGTGGCTATACTTCATTAGCAGTTTAAAGAGATTTGGTATGTTAACAAATACACTCAAAAACGTCTATAGATGTACCGTGGAGAGCATTCTGACAGGCTGCATCACTGTCTGGTATGGGGGTGGGGGGGGGTGCTACTGCACAGGACCGAAAGAAGCTGCAGAAGGTTGTAAATCTAGTCAGCTCCATCTTGGGCACTAGCCTACAAAGTACCCAGGACATCTTCAGGGAGCGGTGACTCAGAAAGGCAGCGTCCATTATTAAGGACCCCCGGCACCCAGGGCATGCCCTTTTCTCACTGTTACCATCAGGGAGGAGGTACAGGAGCCTGAAGGCACACAGTCAGTGATTCAGGAACAGCTTCTTCCCCTCTGCCATCCGATTCCTAAATGGACATTGAAGCCTTGGACACTACCTCACTTGTTTTAATACACAGTATTTATGCTTTTTGCACATTTTAAAAATCTACTCAGTATACGTATACTGTAATTGATTGATTTATTATTATTCTTGTTTTTATTATTTTTCTCTTCTGTATTAGGTATTGCATTGAACTGTTGCTGCTAGGTTAACAAATTTCATGTCACATGCCGGTGATAATAAACCTGGTTCTGATTCTGGTCATTCCTCTCAGCAATTACTGAGAGGGGTGTGGATGACCTACCAGGGCACAACAGCAGCAGCCAGGCCACTGAGGCCAGCCCTGATGCTTGGCAGGGAAGGATAATGTCAGGCAGAGTGGTAGTGATAGTAGTTAGGGAGATTCTTTGGCTGTGAAAGAGACGGCAGGATGATGCGTTGCCTCCCAAATGCAAAAGTCTAGTGAGGATACAGAAGGTTCTCAAGAGGAGGTGCACATTAGCACCAATGAAATTAGTATAAATGGGGATGAGGTCCTGTGCAGAGATTGTAGTAGGCTTCCGTTAGTCTCGATAGACCTTGGAAAGTTTCCAGGGCGCAGGCCTGGGCAGGGTTTTTTTTAATGGAAGACCGGCAGTTGCCCAAGCTGCAAGTCTCCCCTCTCCACGCCACTGATGTTGTCCAAGGGAAGGGCATTAGGACCCATACAGCTTGGCACCGGTGTCGTCGCGAGCAATGTGTGGTTAAGTGCCTTGCTCAAAGACACACACGCAGTCTCAGCCAAGGCTCGAACTAGCGACCTTCAGATAACTAGACGAACGCCTTAACCATTTGGTCATGTGCCAAGTTAGTGAAGAGGCTGAAGAGCAGGGCCTCCAAGCTGGTGATCTCTGGAATACTCCCGGTATCACGTGCTACTCAGGGTAGGACAGAATAGTTGTACAGATGAATGAGTGGCTGAGGAAATGGTGCAGGGTTCAGGATTTCAGATTCCTACATCATTAGGATCTCTTCCTGGGAAAGTATGACCCGAACAAAAAGGATGGGTTAATCCTGAATTCAAGAGGTCCAATATCCTTGAGGGCATCACACACAAAATGCTGGAGGAACTCAGCAGGCCAGGGAGGGTCCAGATGAAGGTTTTCGGTCCAAAACGTCGACTGTTCACTCTTTTCCATAGATGTTGCCTGGCCTGCTGAGTTTCTCCCACATTTTGTGTGTGTTACTTTGATTTCTAGTATCTGCAGATTTTCTCTTCTTTGTGATCCTTGTGGGCATTGTTGCTAGAGCAGTTGGGGAGGGGTTTTTCTGATTTGGTAGGCATAAGGGAATCAGAGTGATAGGGCTGAGGATGGGGCAACTGGTATTCAAGTTGGTGCATTGTGTAGTGAGTCTGGGAGGAAGGACAGGCAGATGATAGAGCAAAATTGAAAAGGGTGATGAATACAGGCTGAAGGCATTATACTTGAATGCACACAGCACACATAGAACATTGAAGAGTACAGCAAAGGAACAGGCCATTCAGCCCACAGTGTTGTGCTGAACCAGCTAAAATGCAAATCAAAAGCATCCAAGCACTAATCCCTCCTACCTACACCATGTCCATATCCCTCCGTATTCCTTACTTCCATGCACCTATCCAGCACCAATGTATTTGCCTCTACCATATACCAGGCAGCGTATTCCAGACACCCACGATTCTCTTAGTAAAAAATATACCCCTCACATCCCCCCTTGAATCTATACTCTCACATCTTCAATGCATGCTCTCTGGTGTTAGATATTTCAACACTGGAAAACAGATACTCCCTGTCTACTCTATCGATGTCTCTCATAATCTTATAAACTTCTATCCGATCTCCCCTCAGCCTCTGCCACTCCAGAGAAAACAACCCAAGTTTATCCATGATAGCACATGCTCTCTAAACCAGACAGCATCCTGATAAACCTCTTCTTCTCCCTCTCCAAAGCCTCAACGTCCTTCCTATAGTGGGGGTGACCAAAGCTGTATGCGATACTCCAGATGTGGCCTGAACAGAGTTTTATAAAGTGGTAACATAACCTCCTGACTTTTGAACTCTATGCTTCAACTAATAAAAGCAAACATTCCATAAGCCTTTTTAACCATCCTATTGACCTGTGTAGCCACTTTCAAGGAGCTATGAACTTGGACCCCAAGATCTCTCTGCTCAGCAACACTGTTAAGGATCTTGCCCTCAACAGTGTACTGTCTCCTTGCATTTGCCCTACTGAGGTGCAGCACCTCACATTTATCCGGGTTAAATTCTATGAGCCATTTCTCAGCCTATATCTGCAACTGATCTATCTCATGCTGTATTCCTTGCCAGTCTTCTACTGGCACCGCTGTCCACCGCTCCACCAATTTTGGTATCATCTGCAAATTTACTAATCCATACATCTACATTTTCATCCAGGTCATTTATATACATCACAAACAGTGGAGGTCCCAGCACAGATCCTTGCGAAACACCACAAATTACAGACCTCCAGCTCAAATGAATCCCTTCAACCCACTACCCTCTGACTTCTTTTCTTTTTAAATCTTTTTATTAATTTTAAACAAACATAAATGAAACATGAATACAAAGAGCTTGAGAGTACATAATTCATAGGTTAAGGTATAAATACAAATAGATGATAATCCATATATAATAACCTCCCAAACTCATAGTAGTTACAAAAAAAGGAGTAAATAAGAAACACCCCCCAACAAAAGAAAAAAAAACATAACCAACATGGGCCATTGCATTTTGTCAAATATACACAGTAGCGTCAATAACTCCACACCTCCATCCAAATAATTAAGGATAATAAAAGTAAGGTTTAGGAAAAGTCAGTTTAGTTCATATGAAAATGTTGAATAAATGGTCTCCAAGTTTCTTCAAATTTAACTGAAGGGTCAAAGACAACATTTCTAATTTTTTCTAAACTCAAACAAAAAATAGTTTGAGAAAACCACTGAAATATAGTTGGATTAATTTCTTTCCAGTTCAATAGGATAGATCTTCTAGCCATTAATGTAACAAATGCAATCATCCGCCGGGCTGAGGAGGATAAACAACTATTATCCACCATTGGTAAACCGAAAATTGCAGTAATAGGATGTGGTTGCAATTTAATATTCAGAACTGTTGAAACAATACTGAAAATATCTTTCCAATAATTTTGCAAACAAGGGCAAGACCAAAACATGTGGGTCAATGAAGCGACTTCAGAATGGCATCTGTCACAGGTTGGATTAACATAAGAATAAATACCCTCTGACTTCTACGCACAAGCCATTTCTGAATCCAAAAAGCCAGTTTGCTGAAGACGTCATACATCTTAATCTTCTGGATTAACCTCCCATGAGGGATTTTGTCAAACACTTTACTAAAGTCCAAGTACACAACATCCACTGCCCTATCCTCATCACCTTGTCAAATAAAAACAGTCAAGTTGGTAAGACACGACCTGCCATGCACAAAGCCATGTTGGCTCTCCTTAATCAGGCCATGGGTTTCCAAAAGCTCATATATCCTATCCCCAAGAATTTTCTCCAGCAATTTCCCTACAACTGATGTGAGACTCATTGGTCTATAGTTCCCAGGATTTTCTCTTGTTCCCTTCATAAATAGAGGTACAACATTATCCATTCATCAGTCATCCAGGACCTTGCCTGTGGCTAGAGAGGATATGAAAATACTGGTCAAGACCTCAGCAATCTCATCTCTTGCCTCCTTCAATAACCAGGAATAAATACTACCGGGCTCTGGGGACTTATCCACCTTAATACTCATTAGGAGGCCCCACCTTCCTCCTCCTAGACCTGCAAATGCCGTAGCATATCCTTTTTCTTGGTAAATACTGAATAAAATAGATGATCTTTTGACACAGTTAGAGATGGGAAGGTGTGACGTTGAGGGCGTCATTGAGTCATGGCTGAAAGATCATTGCTGGGAGCTTAACATCCAATGATACACATTGTATCAAAAGGTCATATACGTAAGCAGAAGGAGTGGGGTGGCTCAGTTGTTATAAAAAAGAGAAATCAAATCCTTAGAAAGAGGTGACATTGGATCGGAAGATATAGAATCCTTGTGGATAGGGGTTAAGAAACTGCAAGACCCTGATGTGAGTTATAAACAGGTCTCTGAACAATAGCCAGGATATGGGATATAAATTAGAATGGGAGCTAGAAAAGGCATGTCAAATGGGCAATGCTACGATAGTCATGGGGGATTTCAATATGCAGGTAGATTGTGAAAACCAGGTTGGTGCTGGATTCCAAGAGAGGGAATTTGTAGAATATCTATGAAATGGCTTTTCAGAGTAGCTTATGGTTGAGCCCACTGGGGAACAACAATATTGGGTAGATATTTTGTAATGAGCCAAATTCGATTAGGGAGCTTAAGGTAAAGGAACCCTTAGGAGACAGTGATTATAATATGATATAATTCACTGTGTAGTTAGAGATGGAGAAGATAAAGTCAGGTGTATCAGTAAGGGAATTACAGAGGGATGAGAAAGGAGTTGGCCAAAGTTGATTGGAAGGGGTATACTATCAAGGATGACAACAATAACGCTGTGGTTGTACTTTCTGAGGGCAATTCAGAAGATGCAGGATAGAAATATCCCAAAGCTGAAGAAGTACTCTAAAGGGAGGATGAGGCAATCAAGGGAAGTAAAAGACAGCAGAAAATCAAAATAGAGGGCATATAATAGAGGGCATATAATAGAGGGCATATCAAAATAGAGGGCATATAATTGAGCAAAAGTGGGAAGTTAGAGGATTTGGAAGCTTTTAAAAACAAACAGAAGGCCGTTAAAAAAGCCATAATGAGAGAAAAGATAAAATACGAAGGTAAGCTAACAAATAATATCAAAGAGGATACCTAAAGCTTTTTCAGATATCTCAAGAGTAAAAGAGAGGTGACAGTAGATATCAGACTGATGAAAAGTGACACTGGAGAGGTAGTAATGGGGAACCAAGAAATAGCAGACAAACTTAATAAATATTTTGTATCAGCTTTCACTGTGGAAGACACTAGCAGTACGCCAGAAATTCAAGAGTGTTGGGGTCAAAAATCAGAGTAATTTTTTTTACTAGGAGAAGGTGCTTCGGAAGCTGAAAGGTCTGAAGGTAGATAAGTCACCTGAACTAGATGGACTACATCCCAGAGTTCTAAAAGAGGCAGCTGAAGAGATTGTAGAGGCAGTGGTGATTATTTTTCAAGAAGCACTAGATTCTGGAAATGTTCCAGAGGACTGGAAAATTGCAAATGTCACTTCACTCTTTAAGAAGGGAGGGAGACAAAAGAAGGAAATTTTAGGGCAGTTAGCCTGACTTCAGTGCTTGGGAGGATGTTGAAATCCATTATTTAGGATGAGGTTTCGAGGTACATGCAGGCACATGATAAAGTAGGCTAAAGTCCGCATGGTTTCCTTAAGGGGAAATCGTGCCTGACAAATCTGTTGGAATCCTTTGAGGAAATCACAGGCAGGATAGACAAAGGGGAGCTAGTGGATCTTGTTTACTTGGAATTTCATAAGGTCTTTAACAAGGTGTTCCACATGAGGCTGCTTAACAAGAAAAGAGCCCTGCTATTGCGGGAAAGACACTAGCATGGATAGAAGATTGGCTGACTGCCAGGAGTAATAGCAATTACTCTAATTTCTGACCATGACACTCTCGAATTTCTGACGTACTGCTATTGTCTTCCACAGTGAAGACTGATACAAAATATTTATTGTCTGCCATTTCTTGGTCCCCCATTGCTACCTCTCCAGTGTCACTTTCCATCAGTCTAATATCTACTGTTGCCTCTATATATCTGAGAATAAAGGGGACCCATTCTGGTTGGCTGCCAGTGACTAGTGATGTTCTGCAGGAGTCAGTATTAGGACTGCTTTTTCACAATATATGTCAATGATTTGCATGATGCAACTGATGGCTTTGGGGCCAAGTTTGCAGATAGGTGGAGGAGCAGAGAGTGTTGAGGAAGCAGGGAAACTGCAGAAAGACAGTTAGGGAGAAAGGGCAAAGAAGTGGCAGATGGGATACAGCGTAGGGAAGTGTAAGGTTATACACTTTGGTGGAAGGAATAAAGGTGTAGACTACTTCCCAAAGGGGCATAAAATTCACAAATCAGAGGCGCAAAAGGACTCGAGAGTACTTGTGCAGGATTCCCTAAAGGTTATCTTGCAGGTTGAGTCAATGGTAAAGAAGGCAAATACAATGTTAGAGGACTAGAGCAAGGATACAATATTGAGGCTGTATAAGGCATTGGTCAGACTGCACTGGGGTATTGTGATTAGTTTTGGTGCCCCTTACCCAAGAAAGTATGTACTGGTAATGGAGAGGGTCCAGAGGAGCTTCACAGGAATGATTCTAGGAACAGAAGGATTAACGTATGAGCAAACATGAGGAAATCTGCAGATGCTGGAAATTCAAACAACAACACACACAAAATGCTAGTGGAACACAGCAGGCCAGGCAGCATCTATAGGGAGAAGCGCTGTCGACATTTCGGGCCGAGACACTTCGTCAGGACTAACTGAAAGGAAAGATAGTAAGAGATTTGAAAGTAGTGGGGGGAGGGGGAAATGCCAAATGATAGGAGAAGACTAGAGGGGGTGGGATGAAGCTAAGAGCTGGAAAGGTGATTGGCGAAAGTGATACAGAGCTGGAGAAGGGAAAGGATCATGGGACGGGAGGCCTCGGGAGAAAGAAAGGAGGGGGGGAGCACCAGAGGGAGATGGAGAACAGGCAAACAACTAAATATGTCAGGGATGGGGTAAGAAGGGGAGGAGGGGCATTAACGGAAGTTAGAGAAGTCAATGTTCATGCCATCAGGTTGGAGGCTACCCAGCTGGTATATAAGGTGTTGTTCATCCAAGCTGAGTTTGGATTCATTTTGACAATAGAGGAGGCCATGGATAGACATATCAGAATGGGAATGGGACGTGGAATTAAAATGTGTGGCCACTGGGAGATCCTGCTTTTTCTGGCGGACCGAGCGTAGGTGATTAATGTATGAGGAGTGTTTGATGGCTCTGGACTTGTACTCACTGGAGTCTTGGTATCTCATTGAAGTGTATTGAATAATGGAAGGCCTAGATATAATGGATGTTTCCTATAGTATGCGAGTCTAGGACCAGAGGGCACATCCTCAGAAGTGAAAGATATCCCTTTCGAACAGAGATGAGAAGTAACTTCTTTAGCCAGAAGGTGGTGAATCTGTGGAATTAATTGCCATGAACAATTGTGGAGGCCGAGTCATTAAGTATATTTAAAGTGGAAAGACAAGAAAATCTGCTGATGCTGGAAATCCAAGCAACACGCACAAAATGCTGGAGGAACTCAGCAGGCCAGGCAGCATCTGTGGAAAAGAGTAAACAGTAGACGTTTTGAGCCAAGACCCTTCATGAGTCCTGATGAAGGGTCTCGGCCTGAAATGTTGATTATTTATTCTTTTCCGCAGATGCTGCCTAGCCCACCGAGTGCGTATTTAAAAGTGGAGGTTGATAGGTTTCTGATTAGTAAAGGAATCAAAGGGTATGGGGAGAGGGCAGGAGAATGGGGTTGAGAGGCGTAATAAATTAACCATGATGGAATGGCAGTGTTGGCTCTTTGAGTCGAATGGCTTAATTCTGCTCCGATGTCTTATGGTCTGCCGCTGTAATATCAAACCATGACAGGAGATGTATATCATATCATAGACAGGCAAAGATAAACCTTACACTATTCTACTCAGTAAAGCATCTCTAATCTTGCCTCAATAAATATGCTTGCCATTTCCTTAGGTCTCCCAGTGTGTGACTGACAATTAGTTCCTGTTCTATTCTGCATTGAACGTATACAGTTAATTTAGAGTTGGCAAACGTTGTCTTTCATTGTACCAGTTCAGGTTAGGTTTGAATCAAGTAGTGAAGTGCCATTGTCTTCATCATCTCACCATTACAACCCCACTTTCTGTCAATGAAGTGGAAAAAGATAAAATATGGTTGAAGGTTAGACCAGAAGTCGTGAACGTTTATGAGAGTGTGCGCCTAAGCTGGCAATAATCTTCTAAAAATTCCTTTCGCTTGCCATGGTAATTTTGAGCAGAGATGGCCATTGGTTAATGAATTGGAAGCAATAATTATGGACCTTTTTATTAAGTGGAGTCTAAAGAATCGAAGGGTGCACTGCATGCCATCTGCCATCGATAGTTTTGAGTGTCAACAGAAGTTTTGTGTGTGCCAACTTGGGCAAGTGTGGCATAGATTTGACCTGGCTTAGATCTTTGTTAAGATAGGAAGGTATTGATTTGCATTGCACAATGTGACTTTAAGCACATCACTGGATTAGTGTAAGAGCAGTTTTGTATTTCATTTAATCCATGTCATACTTAACCCTGAACTCACTGAAGCAAATAGTTGGTTAGCTGCATCATTACTCATTTATGGCTGTCATATCTGTTACCCTTAGTGGCCAGGAAAGAAGCAAGGCATGTGATTTTGTGCTTGTGGTGTAAAACATCCAAGTAGCTTGCATTATATGTCAGAGTGAAGCAAATGAGATAAAAATTCAGTCAAATGCAGTGGTCAGCTGAGTCCAGCTAGGCCCATTGAGTCTGTACCAACTATTAATCATCCCCCTTACTCTAATCACAGACTCATAGAGCTGTACTGGATGCAAACAGACCCTTCAGCTCAACTTCCCCACGTCAGCCAAGGTACTTACCTGTGCTAATCCAATTTGCCTTCGTTTGGACCATGCTCCTCTAAAGATGAAGATTAGCTTTATTTGTCACAGGTAATTTAAACATACAGTGAAATTCGTCATTTGGGTTAGTGACTAACACAGTTGAGGATGTGCTGGGGACGTACTTCCAGCACCATCATAGCTTGCCCTAACTTACTAACCCTAACCTGTACCTTGGAATGTGGGAGAAAGCTGGAATACCCAGAGGAAACTCACAAAGTCACAAGGAGAACAATCTCCTTACAGACAACAGCAGGAATTGAACCCCGATCTGCTGATCACTGGCTCCGTAAAACATTATGCTAATACACTTTTCCTGCCCATGTATCAGTTCAAATGTCTTTTAATTGCTGTAATTTTACCTGCCTCTATACCTCTTCTGCACAAAAGCCATTTTAATCACCCAACATTTCTTTAGCCTCCCACCAGGTTTTACCACTCATCTCCACACTGGGGACAATTTATACTGTTAACCTATTAACAGTATTAGCCTATTAACACTTTGGGATATGGGAACTGGATCACTTGGGGGAAACAAGTTACGGAGTGAACGTGAAAACTCCGCGCAGATAGCACCGGAGGTGAGCAGTGAACTGTGACGCAGGAGCAGTGAGCAGCTCTGCTGGTCAAAGTGCTGCAGATCTTCCTCATTCATCAAAGCCTGAGAGACCACATATTAGGTGAAGACAGGCTGAATTCGAGCAACCTCTCTTCACTTCAGGTTGGGTGAGACTAGAACCAGAGGTCTTAGGTTTACAGTGAAAGGTGAAATATTTAAAGGGGATTCTCAGGGGAAAACTCTTCACTCAGTGCATGGAATGAACCACCAGCAGAAGCAGCAGATCTGCCTTCAACTGTAACACTTAAGAGAAATTTGGACCAGTGCATGGATGAGAAGGCTATGGTCCAGGTGCAGCAGATGGGACTAGGCAGAAGACCAGATTGCATGGACTAGATGGGCCAAAGGGCCTCTTTCTGCGCTGTAGTGCTCCATAACTCTAAATACCACTGGATAGGATAGTATACGCTGAACTGGATAGGATAAGAAAGTTTAATTTCCTCATGAGATAACAAATCTGTGAGGTTTGTATCAAATTTTTTATTCCCAAGTAACCGTTAGTTTTGCTGACAGCATTTTCTTTTAGTTTCCAGGTGTCTTTAATCTTACTACAAATTCCCAAACTCCCTTGGCAGGACTTAAACTCTCAACTGAGCTGAATTATTAGCCTGATGATCTGTCTTATTAGCCTCTGTCTCTTTTCTAATTGTCCCCCAGTACATTTTGCCTAAAAGTGTGTACAAAGAAAATTATAATTGAAGCAATGTCACATTAAAGACCGATCGGAGGATTTCGGATTACAGTATGGTTACTATTAGGGGATGATTTGGATCAAATAGCTGACACCATTACACGTATGTCTGAGCAGAGCTCTCCATGCTTAATATGCCAGCAGCACCTGAGAGAACCTGATATGGAGACACCTGCAACATTGCAAGTGATCATAAAGTTGCAAACAAATGTCATTGTTCATCAGTAACAAAGGCAGAAAAGCATGGATCCATGGCAAACCCACTCAATGCCCACAGGACTTTTAAGGAGAATGGAAACTGGAGACATGTTGTAATAAGATGTTAAGATTATCTCGGAGTTGTATTCTACCATGAAGGAGTACGTTCATGTGCAATCACTTCCAACTGCACAGCAGACAGTAACACGGGGCATAAATTTATTCAGTGGGAAATCGGGGTTTTTGTTTGCTAAGTGTTTGTTGATCTCCAGATAAAAGCTGCCTGTTGTATTTGACAAGAATAGCATTTACTTCTGATTGTGTATAGAGCGCAGATTAGTACAGCGCCTTTTAGTAACAGACCTTTTTGCCCACAACGTCTCTGCCGACCATGACGCAAATTAAGCTTAGCTTATCTGCTGGATTTTGCTCCATAACCTGCATCTGCTGCATCTCCATGCCCCTGTCCAAATGCCACTGATGGGTTTGCAGAGCTGTGTCTAGTTGATGCTAAAAAATAACATAAGATTCAGGTCAAGGAAGGAGTTCATAAAGAGAGCACTTGAAGGATGAGCCTGGAACTGCAATACACACACACACACACACACACACACACACACACACACACACACACACACACACACACACACACACACACACACACACACACACACACACACACACACACACACACACACACACACACACACACACACACACACACACACACACCTCTCCAACTCAAAAATAAATTCATAAGGGGTGACCAGCACAGTGCAGCTCTTCATAATGGGAACCTTGGATATTTGGTGTAAAGGAACAGATTGAAGCTTTAAAATAACACAGTGCAGTGGTCAGTGTAACAGTCTTACAGCACCAGTGACCCAGGTTCAATTCCACCACTGTCTGTAAGCTGTTTGTACTCTCTCCCCATGACCATGTGGGTTTCCTCTGGGTGCTCTGGTTTCCTCCCACAGTCCAAAAACATGTGATTTTTATAGGTTATTTAGTTACATGGATATAATTGGGCAGTGTAGGCTCATTAGGCTGGAAGGGCCTGTTACCACATTGTATCACAAAATAGCATGTTTATAAAAATCCTAAGACAGGAAATCACTTGTCTAACTTTACTGTGGTAATATTTGTACAATGGATCATTTATAACTTCAGAACTCTTGTCAGTTTGATCCATGCACCTGTGCTGGTTCAACTAAAATTTAATATTCCTGCAAACAGCATGCATAATCAAAAACAAAATATTCCTGGGCTGTATTATGCAAGTGAAGCTTTAAGTGATGTATTTATACTGCCATCTGCATTCCTAATGTTACTCACCAAGATACCCACAAAAATATTTCAGAGGAGGTAACTGCCGGGATATAAACTATAAATTCTATGCTGTAATGCTGTCAGGGTGTGCTGATGTAATGTTATATGTAACTGGAATCGTGAAGAGGACTAATAAGAGTCTCTGAGATGTTCCTAATATATCGGCTGTTAACACCCCCACCCCTGGCAACGCGACCCACCCACCCACCACTTGCCGTGTAAAAAACCTCCATGCAGCTATAGGCAGAATAACTGTCCAGCACGGAGCAGACAGTTCACTCTACGACAAGTAAAATGCATTAGTAAAGATATCTCCAAAACTTTGACAAACTTCTGTGGCTGCACAGTGCAGAGCATCCTAACTAGTTGCATCATGGCCTGGTATGTAAACACTAATAGTCAGGGACAGAAAGTGCTACAGGAAGTGATGAATTTAGCCCAGTTCATCACCGGCAAAGCCCTCTCCACCACTGAGAATATCTACAAGGTGCACCGTCGCAGGAAGGCAGCATCCGTCATCTAACGTTGCAGGCCGTGTCCTCTACTTGCTACTTACCATCAGGTCGCAGGTGCAGGTGCTTAGATACCACACCACCAACAGTTATTACCCTACAGCCATCAGGTTCCTGAACTGGTGTGCGTAACTTCAATCATCACTACTCTCAACGGATCCTACAGACTACAGAGTCACTTTCTTTACAACTCATGTTCTCAGTGTTAATTATTTTATTGGCACAGCTTCTCTTCTTTTTCACATTTATGCACAACTCATAAATTCTACTGTATTTCTTAACCACAAGATATTCTGCAGATACTGAATATCTCACGGAACACACACAAAAAAGCTGGAGGAATTCGGCATTATCTATGTTATCTATAACAGTTGACAATTTGGGTCAAGACTTTTATCAGGACTGGAAAGGAAGAGGGCAGAAGCCAGAATAAGAAGGGGGGGGGGGTGGTGGAGAGTAAACTTTTCGTGGATAATAGCCATTGAAGATCGGCAGCGCCTGCCTGCTGGAGATGTGCGGGAACTGAGAAAAGATGTCGACCTGGCGGGTATAAACCTCTGCAGATCCAAGAAGTCTGAAGTAAAACTGATTGCAAGAAATATCTGTAAAGGTGGGGGTGGTGGTGGGGTGGGGAGGAGAGTTAATATTATATTATGATGAATTTTCATCACAACTGTCCAATTCTGTTTTAAAAAAATACTAGAAAAACTGGTTATTTAAAATTGTTGAATTCAATGAACCCTTAAGGCTGGAATGCCCCAGAGCCCCGGGATTTGATTCAGCCGCTATTTCATAATTGGACACTATGGGGCGCTGTTAGTCAAATTTCTTCGCTCATTTCTGGCGGGCGAAGGGAATAAATCTGGTAATAAAATTCTTCCTGCGTTTGATTTCACATTATTTTGTCTATGTGATAAGAAATCAACGCTATCTCACTGTCAAATGCAAAGGGACAAGGAAGCCTCGAATAATCACATACCATTCCTCAAGCATTTCTTTGAGGTGAATGTTGGAAATGCTGAGATTTTTATCACCATAGTCTAGATTTACATTTCACAGGCTGAATCTCATGGCATTGCAGCCTTTGAAAAATCATAATTACCGCAATATTAACGAACTTAAAATAAGTTCGAAAAACGTTTTAACATCGTAATCACAGTTATATTGAAATATAACTCCGCTTTGTGTGTGTTATATTGAAATGCGCATTTTCCGGCAACTTGTTTCCTCTCATTTAGTTACGCAGATGTATGTATGTATGTAGTATTTATATTTCTATATGTTTATATCCATCCCGGTGAAGGGCTTCGGCCCGAAATATCGACTGTAGATTCCCCTCTATAGGTGCCGCCTGTGTTAATTTATTTGTGTACAAAGCTGGAGAGAAAGAATTATGCAGACAGAAACGGATCTTCGTCAATTCTCAGAAACCACCTTGGTTCTAAGTCCGGAAAGAAAGTTATATTTTGAAGTTATAACCTAAGATGTATTTATATATAAAACACAAGAGATTCTGCATAGGTTGGAAATCCAGAGCGAGCCGCAGACAAAATGACTGAAGAACTCAGCAGAGGAATAAACCCTGAAACAGCGAATGCTCTTTCCGCTCCACGGATGCTGCCCGACCTGGCGAGTCCTTCCAACACTTAGTGTGTGTTGCTGCGTGTTTAAATATCCACCTGAGATCCCAACCATTCTCATTTTGCCGAGAAAACGGTTTACATAGATGTGATTAAATTAATTCTACGATCGCTTTTAAACTGTTCTTTTATACAGTTTTGATTATGGTATATTCTGGACGTACGGGTTAATGATGCTCCTGTCGGCTTCGGTTAGTGTGCACCTGGCGTTACATTACTGGAATACCACTCTCCTGTTTAAAAAATACAAATCCGCCTTCCATTGCACGCAATATTCACACACACCGTTAAATAGGTACACGAGTCAATTATAACAATATCTATTCACATACATTGATTTTAACTCTGCTTTCCTTTAAATGTATATTATATGACAAAATATATAATTTTATGCATCTCCGAAAGTACTTACTGCAAACAGGCACCACCAGGCTCAAGGGTAGAGTCTAGCCCGCAGTTAGAAGACCGTTGAATAGTTCCTTAGTATAAAATAGGTGGACACATGACCTCACAATCTGCATCATTATGGCCTTGTACCTTATTGTTTACACGCACTGCACTTTTCTCCGTAACTGCGACTCTTTATTCACCATTCTGTTACCGTTTTTACCTTGCATTACCTCAATGTGTTACTGTAATGAATTTCTCTCTGTGGACGTTACGCGAGAGAAGGTCTTCACGGTCCCTCCGTAAATGTAATAACCGGTTTACTAATTTCGAATTATAGATAACCGAATATGTTGCAGAAATTTAAATATACTATAATTATTCCTTACTGCGGCGAGTCTCTATACCTCTAAGACAGCCGGTCACGCACCAAATGACTTTACCCTTGTGGTTTTAAAAGGAAACCATGCCATCTGATTTCTTCTTTCGCCAAGTAGTTTAATGACCACCTTGTTTTTAGTGCATTTATGTGCCGGGAAATTCACGTTGAAAATTCCCAAGTGTGATAATGATAAGTGGAGTGAAGCAGGCCACGGACATAGTTCCTAAAATATAACCGAAAATTGAGCACAGTTTTAAATCTGTTCCCTCCTACACAAACCTTTGCGCAGAATAATCTGCATAGCGCACTCCAGGTTAATCCGCGCGCAATAATTGTAATAATCAGCGATTCCTACAGACCTAACCTTCGGCATAATGTTCACCAATGTCCATTTCTGTAGACAAACTTCTGTTTCAAGCGGGAAGTAAGTACACTAACTCATTGGATATTTTTCTATCCCGCAACTAAATATATATATTTCTAAAAAAAAAATCTCTTCATAAAACGCTCAGCGCGGCACCTTTTCGAATGTGTTGGGGTGACTGTCCCGTAAAACTGGCGGTCTGGTTGCCGCAAAAAAACAAACTGGTCATAAATTAAGATCTGCTCGAGGTGACGGGTCTAGACTGGCGGGTAATAAATTGTTTGCAGGAGGTGAGAAGTATGTTAGAGTAGCCCCGAGACCACCCAGCCTCCAGGATTTAGCTCTGGGAGATCCAAAAAATAAACTCCAGGATGGAATTGCGTTGGTTTCAAACTAAAATATCCTCTCCCTTTGCGCCTGTGTCCCCTCTCCATTCGAATTAGGACCTGCACAAAGATATCGCAGAAATAAATTATTTAAAAAAAAAACTTTTGAAAAAATCCACGGATTTCTATATAAATCATTCTTGTCTTTCGAAACTAAAATCAGAGGGGTTGCCAGTGGCAAGATCGGGTTTTAAACGTTGGAACTATTGAGCTACAAATAGAAATGATGAAAAAAGTTAATGTATTCTCAATTTGCCTTAGGATGCAACCTCCCGGCCCCATCCTCCTAATCAATGCTAATTGTTTGACAAGCTTCTATAGATGCACAATGGAGAACGTTTTAACGGGTTGCAGTACGGCCTGGTGTGGAAACACCAACGTCCAGGAACAGAAGAGTCTGCAGAACATCACAAGCACGTTCTCCCCGCCATTCAGCACACTTACAAGCGGGGCCCTGCTACAAAAATCAGCTTCCATCATCAAGGACCTCCCCAGCATGCAGGCCAAGCTGTCATCTCACTACTGCCATTGGACAGGAGGTACAGGAGCCCTAGATCCCACCCCACCAGGCTCAGGAACAGTTGTTACCCTCCAGTGATCAGGCTCCTGAGCCAAAGTGGATAACTTCACTCACCTCCATCAATTACTGATTCCACAATCTATGCACTCACATTTAAGGACTCTACAGCTCACATTCTCAATATTTTTTATTTTTTATTTGCAGATTTTCTCTTCTTTTGCATATTGCTTGCTTGAGAGTATTTATTTATGTATTGTTTTTCATAAATTATGTTGAATTTCTTTATTTTCCTGTAGGTGCTTACAAATAAATGAATCTGAAGGTACCATATGGTGACATATATGGACTTCGATAATAAATGTATCATTCTTTTATTTGACTTTGTCTTTCCCCATAATTGCCTTGAAGACCAGAAAGAAGTCTACCTGGGCCTTGAACCAGTGCTTCAGTGGTTAACCATTTATGTCTCTTTGGGCTAGAACATCCTCAAATCTCCCAAACGTCTGGGAGTGGGAATTCTTATTCACCTCCTAGGTCAACGACTCTTTATTCTGAAACTGTGCCCCTTTATCTCTCCATTCTACCTTGAGGTGAAAAAACCCTCACAGAATCCACCTCTCAAGCTCTTTGTTTGACAGACAAACAGACAGACAGACATACTTTATTGATCCCGAAGGAAATTGGGTTTCATTACAGTTGCACCAAACAAGAATAGTGTAGAAATGTAGCAATATCAAACCATAAATAATTAAATAATAATAAGTAAATTATTCCAAGTGGAAATAAGTCCAGGACCAGCCTATTGGCTCAGGGTGTCCGACACTCCGAGGGAGGAATTGTAAAGTTTGATGGCCACAGGCAGGAATGACTTCCTATGACGCTCAGTGTTGCATCTCGGTGGAATGAGTCTCTGGCTGAATGTACTCCTGTGCCTAACCAGTACATTATGGAGTGGATGGGAGTCATTGTCCAAGATGGCATGCAACTTGGACAGCATCCTCTTTTCAGACACCACCGTCAGAGAGTCCAGTTCCACCCCCACAACATCACTGGCCTTACAAATGAGTTTGTTGATTCTGTTGGTGTCTGCTACCCTCTGTCTGCTGCCCCAGCACACAACAGCAAACATGATAGCACTGGCCACCACAGACTCGTAGAACATCCTCAGCACCGTCCAGCAGATGTTAAAGGACCTCAGTCTCCTCAGGAAATAGAGACGGCTCTGACCCTTCTTGTAGACAAATTGTTTGGATTATTATTACTGTCACATAGAACATGCAGCCCCCAATGTTGTGCCAATCTTTTAGCCCACTCCAGGACTAACTTAATCCATCTCTCATGCATAGACTTCCATTTTCCCTTCATCCGTGCCCATCTAAGAGTCTCTGAAATGTCCCTAATGTGTCTACCTTCACCACCACCCATGGTACTGTGTTCCATGCAACTGTCACTCTCTGTGTAAAAAAAACTATCTCTGAGATCGCCCCCCCCACCCTACACTTTCCTCCCAACATCTTCAAGTTACGCCCCCTTCTGTTAGCTACTTTTTGCCCTGAGAAAAATCTCTGACTGTCCACTCAGTCTATGCCTCTTATTATGCACCCAGATACAGTGAAAAGCATTTGTACGCACTCCACCCAGACAGATCATTCTGTATGTGAGCACGTTTGGGAAGTATAAAAGGAAAAGCAGAACTGTTTGCCGCATATACTGTTACAGTTACAGAGAACCCATAAGGCAGGTGGATTAATAAAGTGCAAAGACCATGACAAGGCAGATTGATGGAGAGTTCAGAATCAGATTCAGATTTTATATCACTGACATACGTTGAGAAATGTGTTGTTCTGTGGCAACAACTTACATATGTAGAATTAAATTTAATAAGTCGTGCAAAAATAGTGAGGTACTGCTCATGGAATCATTGTCCATTCAGAATTCTGATGGCAGAGGGAAGAAAGTTGTTCCTGAAACGTTGAGTGTGTGTCTTCAGGCTGCTGTACCTTCTCCATGATGGTAGGTAGTAATAAGAAGAGTGCATGTCCTAAATGATGGGGGTTAGGGGGCTCCTGAATGATGGATGTTGCCTTTTTGAGACATTTCCCTTTGAAGATGCCATCGATGGTGGGAGGCTAGTGCCCATGATGGAGCTGGCTGAGATTGCAGCCCTTTGCAGCTTTTTTCCAGTCCTCCATAACAGGTGTATTGGAGCCTCCGTACCAGTCAGAATGCTCTTCATGGTACATATCTGGAAAATTGCTGTTATTGGTTCATATCTATTGTATAAGAGGTCCATTTAGGAATCTTATAATGGCAGTACTGAAGCTATCCTTGAGCCTGATAGTACTCATCCTTGAGTTTTTGCAACTGCTGTCCTTTGGGAGGGATGAGAAGAGGGAATGATCAAGATAAGAGGGATCCTCCATTATGAAGTGCAGACAGGGCCAATGGAGGGACTACATTCACAATGCTGGAATTTCTTGCATCCTTGGGCAAAGTATTTTCTTGTACCAAGCTGCGCAGTTGACGAGAGAATTAGTGGAGTCAAACACCCAATGGCCATTTTACTAGGTTCCTCCTGTTGCCTTTCTGTCAGCTTCAACCAGTCTGGCTATTCCCGTCTGACCTCTCTCATTAACCAAGCCTTTTCATCCACAGAACTGCTGGTCATTTTTTTTTGTTCCATTCCCTGTAAACTCTAGAGATTGTTGTGCATGAAAATCACAGGAGATTGTCAGTTTTTGAGATACTCAAAGCACTCCTCGGGGACCAACAATCATTCTATGATCAAAGTCACTTGGATCACATTTCTTCCCCATGTTGATGTTTGCTCTGAACAATAATTCATCCTCTTGACCATGTCTACGTGCTTTTAGGCATTGAGTTGCTCCCACATGATTGGCTGATTAGATATTTGCATTAACAAGCAGGTGTGCACGTCTAGAAAATAATGTGGGGGAAAGTTCAAGGGGGGTGTTAGAGGAAGGTTTTTCACTCAAAGAGAGGTTGGTGTGTGGAATGCACAGCCTGAGTTAGTGGTGGAAACAAATACACTAATGAAATTTAAGAGACTACTAGACAGGTACATGGAGGAATTTAAGGTGGAGGGTTATATGGGAGGCAGGGTTTAAGGGTCGCACAACATTGTGGGCCGAGTGGCCTGCACTGGGCTGTATTCTTCTTTGTTCTTTGAATGTACAGAGTGATGAAACAAGCAGCAAGACATAGATTAGCCAGAAAGTGGTGGTAGAATGAATTTAATTCAGCCAAGTGTGTGGCAATTCACTTCATGAAGTCAAACACAGGGAGAATATATAGACCAGGAGTTCTGAAACCTCTTTATACCATGGACCACTACCAGTAACCAAGGGTTCCATGGGCCTCAGGTTGGAAACCCCTGATAGGGACTGACAGGACTTTAGCAGCATTGATCTACAGAAAAACCTTGGTGGAGGGGGATAGGGTAAGGAAGAAGGCATTTGACATGGTTGCTTTCATAGACTGAGACATTGAAGAGTTGGAACATCTCATTGCAGCTGTACAAATCGATTGTTCGACCACACTGGAGTATTATGTACTGTCAGGAAGAGCCAGGTGGCAATAGAGAGAGAGAGTTAAAAAACTCATTAGGATGTTGGGTGGAATGGAGGGCTTTACCTATGGAGAGATTATCCAGGATGGTTTTATTTTCTCTGAAACATGGGAACTGATGGGGGATTATAAAATTAGGAGAGTAATATACATGATAAATAGTCAGAGTCTTATTCTTAAGGCAGAGGAGTCTAGAATTAAAGAGCAGAGTGTCATGGTCTGGTCTGTTAGCTACTCATTTCAGTTAATTCCCTTTTCCCCGTGTTCCACTGGGCTCTTTGATTAGGGCACCTGATCCTCATTCGAACCAGCAGCATAAAAACTCCAGCTTACATCTACTTGCTGCTGGTTCGTCACCATAACCGGTGCAGTAATGCATGTTCTGAGCTGCCAAGAATAAGGGACCGTCTTCATGAGTCAAGATACGTATTGTCTGTTGTTGTTTGGTTTAGTCATCTCGTTTCCAGCTATGTAGATCCGGCTGTTTGCCGCTACTCAGAGTTGGGTATTCTGTCTTTTCGCGTTCCAGTCCAAGTCAGGCTCTCTGTTCCAGTCAAGTCCAAGTCCTGGATCCGTGTCCAAGTCAAGTCCAAGTCCGTCTCCGTGTCAAGTCTCCATGCCTTTGTCCTGCACTTGGGTCTGCTCCCAACGTCCCCTTGCAACACAGAGGTTTATGGTGAGAGAGGAGAAATAAAATTTTCACTAAGGGGGTGATGATAATCTGGAACAAGCTGCCAGAGGAGGTGGTAGAGCCTGGTATAATTGCAGTGTTTGAAAGTTATTTTGAGTGAAACTTGGAAAAAAGTGGTGAGAAGGGAAGAGGGCAGATAGATGGGCTGAATGCATCTATTTCTTCGCTGTATGACCCTGTGACTCTTTGATCTCATATGCTTCAATAGGATCACGTTTTATTCTCTGAAGTACCAGGACTATAAACCCAACTTCAGCTTTTCATCTATCACAACTCCATCATTCCAAGATTCAATCCTTCTTGGAAAACTATCCAAATGCAATGGCACTTATTAAAACAATTACCTTATCAAGGATCAAGCATCAAGGTTCAACTTTATTCACCATATACATTCACATAGAGTCATAAAACACAGCAGCACAGAAGCAGGCCCTTTGGCCCATCTAGTCAATACTTGCTTACTTGAGCCCATCACCCACTGATAACAGTTCACCAGAGTCCTCTGTCCTGGATCAATCTTTCAAGTTTTCCCATGTGTAGCCCATTTTACGTCTTCTAGGCAAAGATCCTTCCTCTCCCAGTGATGGACCTTGTGTTGGCGTTTCTGTAGCTGATGGTGTTGGTAGTCCCATGCTCAGTCCTCCTCTATGCTCAACCCTCCTCTATGCTCAACCCTCCACAGGACTGCACATGGCAGAGTTCTATCCAGTCCATGCTGGATAGCCCCATTGACCTGCACCTAGACAAAAGCCCTCCATACCCCTCCCATCTATATTCCAATCCAAATTTCTTTCAAGTATTAGGAATTTTCTGAGATGTGTTGGTGCGATATGCAACAAAGCAAAACATTCAATAATGATAAAGAATAAACAAATATATATACAAACGTTTGTAAATAAGTTACTGGTTTAAGTACAGATTCAAAATAAAATGTGCATAAATACATGTAGTTACCAGCATGTTTTTACAATGTAAACAGTATTATAAAAAGATCACGGGTGATCATCCCACCTTGTCCACGTTGACCATGATATTTATCTACACTAATCCCATTTGCCCACGTTAGGCCCATCTCACCTTTTCTATCCAAACATCAGTCCAAATGCCTTTCAACCATTGTAGTTGTATCTGCTTCTATCTCTTCCTCTGGGAGCTTGTTCCACATAATCACTACCCTTTTAGTGAAAGTTTTAAAAAAAATTATGAAACATCTAACATTTCCCTCATTTATTGCAAAGGGAAATTTTTTCACTTAGACGTTTCTCTGGACTGTGTGACTTCCTGAACCAGTTTAATTCCTGTTATCACAGAGGAAACACTCACAGATAATTGATGTACAATGAAACCCACACAGCAAATATGAAGAAAATTATCTGTCTGGGTGATGTAGGTTGATAGCATATATGCTGGCCTGTGGAGAATCTCCCAGCTGTTCAAAACACTGCCAATGATTTCCTTGAATTTACACAAGAAGCAAAGACCTCTCGGTTACATGGAGCATAGAACATAGAACAGTACAGCCCAGGAACAGGCCCTTTGGCCCACAATGTTGTGCTGAACCAGTTAAAAAGTAAATCAAAACACTCAAACTTTAATCTCTCCTACCTGGACAATGTCCATATCCCTCCACCCCTCCACCTAATACCCTCTGGTATAAGACATTTCTATCCTGGGAAAGAGATACACCCTGTCTACTTTATCTATGCCTCTCATAATCTTATAAACTTCTATCAGATCTCCCCTCTGCCACTCCTAAGAAAATGACCCAATTTTGTCCAGCCTCTTGTGATAGCACATGCTCTCTAAACCAGGCAGCATCCTGGTAAACCTCTTCTGCTCCCTCTCCAAAGCCTCAACATCCTTCCTATAGTGGGGCAACCAGATCTGTATGCAATACTCCAGATGTGGCCTAACCAAAGTTTTTATAAATTTGCAGCATACTTTTTGACTTTTGACCTCAGTGCCTTGACTAATAAAAGCAAGCATTCCATAAGCCTTCTTAACCACCCAATTGACCTGTGTAGCCACTTCCATGGAGCTATGAACTTGGACGCCAAGATCTTTCTGCTTAGCAACTGTTTTAAGGGTCTTGCCTTTAGCGGTGTACTGTCTCCTTGCACTTGCCTTGCTGAGGTGCAACACCTCACATTTATCTGGATAAAACTCCAGCTGCTAGTTCTCTGCCCATATCTGCAATGGACCTATATTGCTCTGTATTCTTTGCCAGTCTTCTACACTATCCACAACTCTACCAATCTTGTTATCATCCACAAACTCACTACCCCACCCATCTATATTTTCATCCAGGTCATTTATATGCATCACAAACAGCAGAGGTCCTATCACAGATCCCTGTAGAACTCCACTAATTACAGACCTCCAGCTCGAATTAGTCCCTTCAAACATCACCCATTATCTTCTATGCACAAGGCAGTTCTGAATCCAAACAGCCAATTTGCCGTAGGTCCCATGCATCTTAATCTTCTGGATTAGCTTCCCATGAAAGACTTTGCCAAACGCCTTACTAAAATCCATGTCAACAATGTCCACTGCTCTACCTTCACAAATCTCTCTTGTCATGTTGTCAAAAAACTCAATCAAGTTGGTAAGACGCAACCTGTCCAGCACAGAGCCATTGCTGGCTCTCCCTAATTAGGCCTTGGGTTTCTAAATGCTCACATATCCTATCCCTAAGAATTTTCTCCAGCAATTTCCCTACAACTGGTGTGAGACTCACCAGTCTATAGTTCTCAGGATCTTCCCTTGTTCCCTTCTTAAATAGAGGTACAACATAAGCCACTCACCAGTCCTCCAGGACCTCACCTGCACCTAGAGAGGACACAAAGATACTGGTCAAAGCTCCAGCAATCTCGCCTCTTGCCTCCTTCAATAACCTGGGTTAAATCCCATCAGGCCCTGGGGACTTATTCACCTTAATACTCATTAGGAAGCCCAACACTTCCTCCTCCTTAACCTCTAAACACCCTAACATATTTATACAGTCAACACTGATCTCCTGGTCCTCAATTTACCTTGGTAAATACTGTAGCAAAGTACTCATTAAGTACCTCCTTGATATGAAATTTGGCAATGTAGCACTCCCTGAGTAAGCATGAAGCCTTGACTTTGGTCCAATCCACTGACTTTGGATTTGAACTGTTAGCTCAGGAATGAATGATGTAAAAGATTTAATACATCAGCCAATGCACATTGTTATGTGGATAGAATATTTCTCTCCCAACAGCTGGGAATGTTGCATTGGCAGCTTTCTAAAAGATCTCATTCAACATTGTGTCAGTACCTCAGAGCCTGCCAACAGACTAAGAAGGAAATGGATCAACCATGATGGAATGGTGAAGCAGACTCAATGGACCAAATGGCCTAATTCTGCTCCTATATCTTATGGTTTTATAGTGAAATCTTGGTCATTACCACATTACAATGAGTTTCATTTTTAAAAGTGAGGAACACAACTCACATGGATTAACAGAAAACCCAAAAGGACAAGAATTTATGACTAAAGGCAGGAGTATGGCACAACACTGTTTGACACAGACTAGATGGCCTGAAGGGCCTGATTCTGTGCTGTAATGCTCTATTACTCTATGAATGGGATTTAAGGGCTCCTGAGCCTGATCTATCAGTCAGTAAAAACATGGTTGATTTTAACATTGACCTCACCTTTTCCTGCCTGATCTTTATAACTCTTGATTCCTTTGTAAAATACCAGCTCCACTCTGAGTAGACTTATACCCTGGGGTGGAGGATTCCAAAGATCATATTCCTCTGGTGGAAAGAGTCCCTGCTCTTTGCAATCTTACATGGGAGACCTTCAGCCTGAGATGGCACTCAGTAATTCTAGGTCCATGTGCTATCTACTTCATCAAGCTCTGTCTGAATCTCATATCTTTCAAAAAAATCACCTCTGCTTCTTTTAAACTCCAGAAAGGGTCAGCCTAATTTACTTGAATTATCTCAGTAGACAGTTCCTTCATCCCAAAAATCAATCCAATAAACCTTCTCTATGCATCCCAGGAAAAAAATAGATGCATAGCAAAAAAAAAACCCTTCAGATTTCTGAGAGCGTACAACAAGCTATTCAGTATTCATTTGAGAGAGATACTCTAATGCTCACATTAGAGATCCTTGGTGAGAAATCTTGTTATTAATGCATCTGAGAGTGACAATTCCCAGACATTATACCTTAGCAGGTTGCTGACCCAGAGACTGTTATACCTCACTGATTCACGAGATTGTGAGTTTAGGTCTCAGTGTTCGGAGTTTCGAGCGTACACTCAGTGCCTACTTTATCTGGTACCTCCAGTATCTAATAAATTAGCCACTCAGTGTGTATTCATGATCTTCTGCCGCAATAGCCCATCCACTTCAAGGTTTGATGTGTTGTGCATTCAGAGACGCTCTTCTGCACACCACTGTTGTAACGCCTGGTTATTTGAGATACCATCACCTTCTTATCAGCTTGAACCAGAGTGGCCATTCTCCTCCGACTTCTCTCAGTAACAAGGCCATTTCATCCATAGAACTGCCGCTCACTGGGTGCTTTTGTTGTTCATATCATTCTTTCTAAACTCTAGAGCAGGATCCCAACCTGGGGTCCAAGGATCCCTTGCTTAATGGCATAAAAAAGGGGTGGGAACCCCTGACCTAGAGAATGCTAGGCATGACAGTCCTAGGAGATGCTCAGACCACCCTGTCTGGCACCAGCAATCAACAGTCAAAGTCACTTAGATCATATTCTTCCCCATTCTGATGTTTGATCTGAACCTCCTGACCATGTCTGCATGCTTTTATACATTGAGTTGCTGCCACGTGATTGGCTGAGTAGATTTTTGCATTATCAAGCAGGTGTTCAGGTGTATCTGTACAGACCTGAAAGTTTATCTTGTGGTCACAGCTCCCATTTTAACTCTCTCTGCTCTCTTGGTTGAATTTAAGACAGCATGATCTCAAAATGAAGTGTCTGTCATCCAGAGCTCTAGAAAGGATTCAGCATCACTGGAAAACAATGAAAGGTAAACTTTAGAATTCTCTACTCAGGAGTTCTGTGGATACTCCACAATGCAGAGCACCTGTAGACAAAGATAAATTTTGATTGTAGACATTTAAAGAAGTAGAGAGGTAACGTTAGTAGAGGGAAGTGTCGTTGAGTTAAGAGATCAACCCTGATCAATGAATAATGGACGAAACCACAAATTTTCATTAACTCAAACAAATTGCCTCTTCATCACCTGACCACTATTTCAAAGACCAAATCCTCAGATGCAAAACGACACGTTTCTCTGTATGTTTAGATATTTCAATGTTCTTGTGACAAATAAAGTTACTCTCCATGCTATGTGTAAATTATTAGATGCAATTTTTCCATTGTGACAGTGGAAGTGGAAATGGAAAGATATTAGCTGTGAAGTGCTTTGTCCTGATTTAAGACTATGAAAACTATTAAATATCCATAAATGCTTTATTTTGGAGAATATATCCAACACTCTCTCCCAATGACTGGATGAATGCATTGCCGCCTCTTCAGTCCATTAAACTCAGAAAGCATTTACAGTGTTGGTTGTTTCTGTTTCAGAAATTAAATTCCATATTGTTTTGGTAATTTTAGATTATGATCCAACTTTCTATATTTGCACTTTCTGCCCACTGAGTACCTCCAGCATTTTGTTCACCTCCCTCCCCTTTATTCCTTTTCCCACCAGATTCTATCTTCTACTGCTCTTTGTCGCTTTCCACCGATCACCTTCAGCTTCGTACATCATTCCCACTGTCCCCTCCTTCACCAGTTTATCACCTCATCTGGATCCACCTATCACCTACCAGTTTTGCTCCACCCCTCCCCCCAACCATTTTTTCACTGCCTAAGCTTTCTTTCCCACTCCAGGTGAGGGTCTAAACTAAAAACGTTAGCAGTCTATTTACCTCCATAGATGCTGCCTGACCCGGATGAGTTCCTCCAGCACTTTGTGCGTTACTCTTTCTCTAGGCTGATTGTTCATTCTTTTACATGCCCCATTACTAGCCTGCTTTGCTTTCTCTTTCATCTTTATTGTCATTTAATCTTGCTTGCAATCTGCCCTTACACTGAAGCACAGGGGCTGATACATCGCCTCATAGTGTCATCTCGTGGCCAGGTGGTTTTTCCCTGGGGGCTGCGGTTTCCTCCCACGTTCCAAAGATGTATGGCTTAGGGTCAGTGAGTTGTGGGCATGCTCTGTCGGCACTGGACACTTGTGGGCTGCTCAACACACTCCTCACTGATTTTATTCGATACATACACCACACTTCATAGTTTGTTTAGATGTACATGTGACAAATAAAGGTAATCTTTACTCTTCTTTATCTTTTGACTCCTTCCATTCTCCTTTCCCTTCCTCCGTCCACTCTGAAACTCTCTAATGTTTTCCAGAACTGATAAAGGACATTGCTTTGAAAGATTGCTTCTCCCTCCACTTGTGCTGCTTGACATGCAAAGTATTTCTCTTATTTTCTTCCACTGTTCCACATCTCCTGCCTTGCAGTATCTTATACCCGTAATATGCTTTCATGAACTTGGCTGTGTTGCCATCACAGCTTGGTACAGCTGCCCCTGTCTGCAAGAAAGTGAGGAAAGTTGTGGACGCAGCTCAACATATCACGGAAAGCAAGCGTCCCTCTCTGGACTCTGTCTACACTTCTCACTGCCTTAGTAAAACAGCCAACATAATCAAAGGCTTCACCCACCCCAGATATCTTCTCTTCTCCCCTCTCCCATTTACAAAAACCTGAAAGCACATACCACCAGGCTACAGGACAGCTTCTATTCCTTTGTTGCAAAACTATTGAACAGATCCCTAAAAAAGATCTAGTGCTTTCTCGGCGTCTTTGACGAACAAACTCTTCTTGGGCTTCCAGCGTATATTGGCCAGATGGGATACCTGGTGGAAATCCGCATCAATGAGCATGGGAGGTGTATCCACTTGGATTACCTGGAGAAACTGGCGGCAGCAGAACATTGCATTCAAAATAGCCATAGGATTGACTTCGACAGCACAAAACTACTGGGCCGCACCAATGGCTTTTGGGACCATCTGCTAAAGGAATCCATTGAAACTAAACTTGAGGAAAAGAATTTCGACAAAGACAAAGGTCTCGCTCTAAGAACTAGAATTCGATTGTAAACAAGGTGGGAGAGCGGAAACCTGATTGGATGAGGACTAACAAATCAGGAGGGATGGACTACGGTAGTATAAATACCACTGGTCTAGACATGCCCAGGCATCATCCCTGATGAAGATAGCAGAGTCTGTCATCAAAACGTTAGTTATAATTAATACCTGCACCCAGCTGGAAGCCCGAGAAGAGTTTATTCATCAGATCCCAAATAAGAGATGAACTCGACCTCACAATCTACCTCATTACAGCCTTGCACCCTATTTTTACCTGCACTGCATTTTCTCTGTACTACAGTACAGATCGTACCTTGTACGATCTCAATGCACAATGCACTGTTGCAAAGGATTGATCTGTATGAATGATATGCAAGATAAATCTTACACAGTATTTCAGTGCATGTGACAATAATAAACCCATTTACCAATGTAATTTATGTCAAGTACAGAATTGATGGCTCAGTTGAATTATGATGGAATCTCTGAGAATTAAAGATTTGCCCTTTGGCATGTCAATGGACAAGTCTGAGGAATTATCAGCAATAAGGATAATTGGAGATGTGGCGAGTTCTTAGAACCATAGAACCATAGAACATTACAACACAGAAACAGGCCTTTTGGCCCTTCCTGGCTGTGCCGGACCATTTTTCTGCCTAGTCCCACTGACCTGCACCTGGCCCATATCCCTCCATACACCTCTCATCCATGTACCTGTCCAAGTTTTTCTTAAATGTTAAAAGTGAGCCCGCATTCACCACTTCATATGGCAGCTCATTCCACACTCCCACCACTTTCTATGTGAAGAAGCCCCCACTAATGTTCCCTTTAAACTTTTCCCCCTTCACCCTTAACCCATGTCCTCTGTCTTTTTTTCCTCCCCTAGCCTCAGTGAGAAAAGCCTGCTTGCATTCATTCTATCTATACCCATCATCATTTTATATACCTCTATCAAGTCTCCCCTCATTCTTCTATGCTCCAGGGAATAAAGTCCTTTATCTGTAACTCAGTTTCTCAAGTCCTGGCAACATCCTTGTAAACCTTCTCTGCACTCTTTCAACCTTATTAATATCCTTCCTGTAATTCGGTGACCAAAACTGTACACAATACTCCAAAGTCGGCCTCACCAATGCCTTATACAACCTCACCATAACATTCCAACTCTTATACTCAATACTTTGATTTATAAAGGCCAATGTACCAAAAGCTCTCTTTACTACCCTATCTACCTGTGACGCCACTTTTAGGGAATTTTGTATCTGTATTCCCAGATCCCTCTGTTCTACTGCACTCCTCAGTGCCCTACCATTTACCTTGTATGTTCTACCTTGGTTTTCCCTTCCAAAGTGCAATACCTCACACTTGTCTGTATTAAACTCCATGTGCCATTTTTCAACCCATTTTCCAGCTGGTCCAGATCCCTCTGCAAGCTTTGTAAACCTTCCTCTGTCCATTACACCTCCAATCTTTATATCATCAGCAAATTTGCTGATCCAATTTACCACTTTATCATCCAGATCATTGATATAGATGACAAATAACAATGGACTCAGCACTGATCCCTGTGGCACACCACTAGTCACAGGCCTCCACTCAGAGAAGCAATCCTCCACTACCACTCTCTGACTTCTCCCACTGAGCCAACGTCTAATCCAATTTACTACCTCACCATGTATACCTAGCGACTGAATCTTCCTAACTAACTTCCCGTGCAGGACCTTGTCAAAGGCCTTACTGAAGTCCATGTAGACAACATCCTTAACCACGGAGTAACCCAACTGGGAAAAGATCATGGTATTCTCACAGTAATAGTACACTCACCTCTGCATCAAAAGATCTCGTGTTTAATCTAAGTACAGTTACTTTAGCAGAGTGCAACATTGAGGAGTTGTTTCACTGTAGGAACTGTCTTCTATCAAATAAAATGTTAGCCCATCTTTGCTTTCTTGTCTGGACAGAAAAGATGACATTTGAGATAGAGTTGATGAGGGCACCAGGCTAATATTGACTCTAAAGCAAGATTGCAAAATTTATGATCCAAAGTTCAAAGTAAATTTATTATCAATGTATGTATATGTCACCATATACTACCCTGAGATTCATGTTCTTCCAGGCATTCACAGTGGAACAAAAAAATGTACAATAAAATCAATAAAAAGCTACACATGAACAAAGACTTATGAGCAAGCAAAGAGCAGAAGAAAACGAACTATGCAAATACTAATAAATAAGTAAATAGACAGATAGATAATAGATAAATAATAGATAGATAGCACTGAGAATATGAGTTGTAGAGTCCTTGAAAGTGAGTCCATAGGTCTGTGGAATCAGTTCATAGTTAAGATGAGTGAAATTATGCTTGCCGGTTCAGGTTGTAGGGTAGTAACTGTACCTGAACCTGGTGGTGTGGGACCTAATGCTCCTGTACCTCCTTCCCAATGGCAGCTGCAAACATGGCCTGAAATGTGTGATTTGGCAACAAATTTAATTGTTAGTTAAAGCTTGTTGTGCACAAATTGCCTGGTGAAATTCTAACAGTTCACCACTATAAGATGCTGGAGGAACTCAGCAGGCCAGGCAACTTCCATGGAAGAGAGTACAGTTGGTGTTATGGGCCAAGACCCTTCAGCAGAATCTCAGCCTGACTGTACTCTTTCCCACAGATGCTGCCTGGCCTGCTGAGTTCCTCCAGCATTTTGTGTGTGTTACTTGGACTTCCAGCATCTGCTGATTTTCCTTTCTTTGCGATTTCACCACCATGCTCCTTTTTGAGATATCCTAGAGCAGTGTCAATGCTGCACAATTATAATTACTTTACCTGTAATACTATTTGTTGGTTTGTGTAGATTAGTAAAGTTGTGATCAAACAATCCTTGTCTTGCCACTATTGATAAATGTGCTCCTATCAACAATTCCTTCCCTTGCTAATAAATTTAGGTTCCCCATGGGTACATGGGTCAGGCTTAATGGACTAAAGGATCACCCCCCAAACTGTTCATGTTCATATATTTGGCCGATCTGCTGCCCTACATAGGAAAATCTCTGAATACCAATAAATTTGCAATATTAATAGTCTGTGGGGATAGACGTCTTTCTCTGCTGCTCCGAAGACTAGCAATGTATTTGAGTGTTTTGCCTAACATTGCTAGGGTAGCATGGTGGTATAGTGGTTAGTGCATTCGCTTTACTGTGCTAGCGATCACTGATCAGGGTTCAATTCCCACCACTCTCTGCAAGGAATTAATACGTTCTCCCTGTGACCATGTGGGTTTCCTCTGGGTGCTCCGGTTTCCTCCCACATTCCAAATATGTACGGGTTAGGTTAAAGGCATGCTATGTTGGCACCATGTTGCCATCTATGGTAACGCTTGTGGGCTGTCCCCAGCACAATCCTCAGACTATGCTGCAAAATGATGCATCTTACTGTATATTTCAAATAATATGTGACAAATAAAGCTACTCTTTGATCACTACCCACAAAAACAGGTACTGTTTAGATTATTGCTCAAGTATACGGGGGACCAGAGCTGGAAGTTACACAATCTAAATCCATCTTGTTAAGTTAACAATATCATTATTATATTTCCATTCTGTTAATATCATTTTTACTAAAACTGATTTGGAGTACTGCAAAAAAGATTTAAAAGTTAAAGGTTAGGACTTTATTCCCTGGAGTGTAGGAGAATAAGGCTTGATTTGATAGAGGTATATAAAATTATGATGGGTATAGATAGAGTGAATGCAAGCAGGCTTTTTCCACTGAGGCTAGGGGAGAAAAAAACCAGAGGACATGGGTTAAGGGTGAAGGGGGAAATGTTTAAAGGGAACATTGGTGGGGCTTCTTCACACAGAGAGTGGTGGGAGTGTGGAATGAGCTGCCAGATGAAGTGGTGAATGCGGGCTCACTTCTGACATTTAAGAAAAACTTAGACAGGTACATGGATGAGAGGTGTATGGAGGGATATGGGCCAGGTGCAGGTCAGTGGGACTAGGCAGAAAAATGGTTCGGCACAGCCAAAAAAGGCCTAAAAGGCCTGTTTCTGTGTTGTAATGTTCTATGGTTCTATGGTTCTAAGTAAATTTATTATCAAAGTCACCATATATACCCTGAGATTCATTTTCTTGCAGGCATTCACAATAGGTACGAAGGAACACAATATGATCAATTGAAAACTACACACAATAAAGATGGACAAACAACCAATGTGCAAAGGAAGATTAACTGAAAATACAAAAAAATAATATTCAGAATATGAGATGTAAAGTCCTTGAAAGTGAGTCCATAATACTCAGGGCAGTATGATAGCATAGCAGCTAGTGTACGACTATTATAGGGCTGGCTACCGGGTTTCAAACCTGACACAGTCTGTGAGGAATTTGTATGTTCTCCTTGTGATCGCATGGGCTTTCTCCAGGTGCTCCGGTTTCCACCCATTTTCCAAAGATGTACTGGTTAGTAGGTTAATTGGTCACATGGGTGTAATTGGTTTGTTCTGCTGAAAGGGCCTATTACCATACTGTTTCTCTAAATTACAAAAATATATAATTATTATTTCAGTTTCTTTTTAATGTAATGATGAAACCATCTCACATTGTTGCAGAAGTATCCAATCCAGACATATTAATGTAAACCCGAGTTGTATCTGGACTAATTGCTTAGATTTTTATAGCATGTATCAGCTAAAGAATATTCAACACCTTTTATAATCAAATTCAAATACTTGTTTTCTCACCAGAGAAAGGAATCGTTTCATTTGTATCTAATGTCAAAAGCATTTGTTTAGCCACACCAAAGTTGTTGATCAAAAACCTTTGTCAGGCTTACATTTCTTTTGTTACCAAAATACTACACTTAAGAAGCCAGGTTGGCATGCATTGGCAAGTGTTGGAAGGTTTTTGTCTGTTATTTTAGTCGATGTTTTCAATCGTTCTCCACCAAGTTAAACATGTCAAAACCTTGCACGCGGGTTTCTGAGTAACTGTCAGCAAGAAAAGTGATGAATTAAGAAAATTAAAACTGTCATGTTGCTTTTGAGAAGCTCGCAATTAGAAGGTCATCAGTTCAAGAGACTAGCGCACACAAAATGCTGGAGGAACCCAAAATGTCAGGCAGCATCTATGGAGAGGAATAATCCATATTATGAATTTTAGAGTCCTATGTCGACTCTTTATATCTTTCCATTGTTGCTAGAATTTAGAAGGACGAAGGAGGATTGTACTGAGTTGACATTTTATGCTGTGATTTTCATCAGTTCTGTTTATTTCTCTCCATTGATGCTGCCTGACCTGCCTGAAATATCCTCTCCACATCCACCCTATCTAGTCCTTTCAACATTCGGCCGGTTTCAATGAGATGCCCCTGCATTCTTCTAAATTCCAGTGAGTACAGGCCCAAAGCTGCCAAATGCCATCATATGTTAACCCCTTCATTCCTGGAATAATCCTCGTGACCCTCCTCTGGACTCCTTCCAATGACAATACATCCTTTCTGAGATATGGGCCTCAAAACTGTTGACAATACTCCAAGTGCAGCCTGACTAGTGTCTTATAAAGCCTGAGCATTATTACCTTGCTTTTATATTCTATTCCCCTTGAAATAAATGCCAACATTGCATTTGCCTCCTTTACCACAGTCTCAACTTGTGAATTAACCTTCTGGGAGTTTTGCACGAGGACTCCTAAGTCCCTTTGTACCTCTGATGTTCGAACCTTCTCCACATTTAGATAATAGTCCTCACTATTGTTCCTTTTACCAAAGTTTATTATCATACATTTCCTAACACTGTACTTCATCTGCCAGCTTTTTCCCATTCTTCCAATTTGTCCAAGTCCTGCTGTAATTGCATTGCTTCCTCAGCACTAGCTACCTCTCCACCTACCCTTTATATCATCTGCAAACTCCAGAAAGGGCCCCTTTGATTCCCACTTGTTGTCTCCTGCCTGTCAGCCATTCCTCTATTCATGCCATTATCTTTCCTGTAATGCCATAAGACTTTATCTTGTCAAACAGCCTCATGTGTGGCACCTTATCAAATGACTTCTGAAAATCCAAGTAAGTGACATCGACTGCCTCTCCTTTCTGCACCCTGTTTATTACTTCCTCGAAGAATTCTAACAGATTTGCCAGGCAGGATTTCCTTGTACAGAAACCATGCTGACTTTGACTTATTTTATGATTAGTCTCCAAGTACCCTGAAACCTCATCTTTAATAATGGATTCTAACACTTTTCCAAACACTGAGATTAGGCTAGCTGGCCTATAATTCCCTTTCCTTTGCCTTCCTCTCTTCTTAAAGAGTGGAGTGACATTTTCAAACTTCCAGTCCTCAGGGACCATGCCAGAATCAGGTGATTCTTGGAAGATCATGACCAATGCATCCATTATCTCTTCAGCATCCTCTCTCAGGAATCCAGGGTATAGTCCACCTGATCCAGGTGACATATCCTCCTTAAGGCCTTTAAGTTGGCCTAGCACCTTTTCCTTTGTAATAGCAATGGCACTCACTCCTGCTCCCTGACACTCACGGACCTCTGGCACACTGCCAGTGTCTTCCACAGTGAAGAATGATGCAAAGTACTCATTAGTTCATCCGCCATTTCTTTGTCCCCCATTACTACCTCACCAGCATCAGTTTCCAGTGGTCCGATATCAACTCTCAGCTCCCTTTTACTCTTTATATAACTGAAAAAAAAGTTTAATATCCTGCTTTATATTATTGGCTAGTATCTTCTTTTCGTTTCTTATACCTTTTTAGGTTGCCTTTTACTGGGTTTTGATAGTTCCCCAATCATTCAACTTCCCACTCACTTTTGCTATCTATATGCCCTTTCCTTGGCTTTTTTGCAGTCCTTAACTTTCCTTGTCAGCCACAGTTGCCTACCCCTGCCATTTGAGAACTTCTTCTGCGGGATATATCTATCCTGTGCCCAGAAACTTCAGCCATCTCTGCTCTGCTGTCATCCTCACCAGTATCCTCCTCCACTGCACCTGAGCAAGCTCCTCTCTCATGCCTCTGTAATTCCCTTTATTCCATTGTGATACTGATACATGTGACCTATGCTCCTCCCTCTCAAATTGCAGTATGAATTCAATCATATTATGATCACTGTCTCCTAAGGGTTTCTTTACCTTAAGCTCCCTAATAAGATTGGGTTATTACACAACACCCAATCTAAGATACCCTTTCCCCAAGTAGGCTCAAGCACAAGCGGCTCTAAAAAAGGCATTCAACAAATTCCCTCTCTGTGATCTGACACCAATCTGATTTTCCCAATCTCCTTGCATACTGAAGTCCCGCATTACAATAGTGACATTACCCTTATTACATGCCTTTTCCAGCTCCCTTTACCCTTGCAGTAACTCCACCCACAAAGATTCAACAGTCTCTGACCCTATGCCACCTCTTTCTAAAGATGTAATTCCATCTCTTACTAGCAGAGCCACACCGCCACCTGTGCCTTCCTGCCTGTCCTTTCGATACAAAGTACATCATGTGATGTTAAGTTCCCAATTATGGCCATCTTTCAGCCATGACTCAGTGATGCCCAGAACATCATACTGACCAATCTCTAATTGTGTGACAAGTTTGTTTACTTTATTCAGAATGCAACATGCATTTAAATACAGCATCTTTATTCCTGCATTCTTCACCCTTTTGAATTTTGCCTCTGTGGTACAATTTAACTCTTTACTCTGTCTGCATTTGTACCCAACCATTGGCTTGTCCTCCCTTACATTCGTGTTACACCCATCATCTACTTGTCAACCTGCTAGCTCATCCTCCTCTCTATCATACTGGTTCCCAGCACCCTCCCATATTAGTTTAAACTACTCCCAACAGCTCTAGTAAACCTGCCCACAAAAATATTGCTTCACTTGGATTCAAGTGCAACCCATCCTTTTTGTACAGGTCACACCTGCCCCAGAAGAGGTCCCAATGATCCAGAAATCTGAATCCTGGCCCCCCTGCTCCAATCCCTCAGCCACTCCTATATCTGCCACCTCATTCTATTCCTATCCTCACTGTTGCGCGGTACATGCAGTAATCCTGAGATTACTACCTTTGGGGGCCTGCTTCTCAGCTTTCTTCCTAACTCCCTGTAGTCTGTTTTCAGGACCTCCTTCCTTTTTCTACCTATGGCGTTGGTACCAATATGTACCACGACTTTTGGATGCTCACCCTCCCTTTTCAGGATATTGTGGACACGTTCAGAAACATTGTGGACCCTGGCACCTGGGAGGCAGCTATCATCTATGTTTCTTTTTTACATCCACAGAATCGTCCCCCTAACTATAGTGTCCCCTATTACTGCTGTAACCCTCTTCATTTCCCTACCCTTCTGAGCCACAGGGTCAGACTCCGTGCCAGAGGCATGGCTACTGTGGCTTCCCCCAGGTTCTCTACCCCAACCCCAACTCAACAGTATTCAAAATGGAGTACTTATTGTCGAGGGGGTTCAGCCACAGTGGTGCTCTCCACTACCTGATGTTCTCCCTTCCCTCTCCTGACAGTCACCCATTTATCTGTCACCTGTAGCCTCGGGGTGACGACCTCCCTTGTAGCTCCTGCTAACAAGCCAAAGGTCACTGAGCTGCAGCTCCAGCTCCTTAACACAGTCTCTAAGGAGCTGCATCTCGATGCACCCAGTGCAGATGTGGCCTTCGGGCAGGGTGGTAGTCTCCCAGAAATCTCACATCTGTCACCAGAACAGAACACTGGCCCTGTAGACATATCCCTTAGTCTCTCAAGAGTTAAATAAGAAGGAAGAAATAAGAAATATGGCATGAACTTACCTACTTACCTTGCCTCTGCCTGTATTTGCTGAAGCCCTGTTGAGCCAAAGCCTTATCTTCAGACCACTCTGAAGATGACTGTTCCAATGGTGACTACTCCGCTAGATGGTACCTCTTATGGAGACTGGGTTTTAAAGCTCTTCATTGGACTCACACGGGAATGTTTCAACCGCATCTGTGCAGCACTCCAATCAATGACTCCCGCTGAAAAAACTTACTGCTGAAAATACAAGGGGAAAACAACTTCACAAAGAAAACTGACATGTCTCCTTTTTCCCTTACCAATTTTTATTGATGTGCCTTAGAAGGCATCCTGTCCGGATGTATCACCACTCGGTAAGGCAACTACCCTGCCCAAGTCCGCAAGAAGCTTATGGACACAGCTCAGCACATCATAGAAACCAGCTTTTCCTCCATGGACTCCGTCAACACTCCCCACTGCCTCAGTAAAGCAGCCAGTGTAATGAAACACCCTTCCTGTCCCATTCTCCCTTTGGGAAGAAGTTTCAAAACCCTGAAAGCGTGTCCCACCAAGCTCAAGGACAGCTTCTGTCTGCTGTTGTAAGATGATTGAACAGTCTCCTAGCGTGGTAGGATGGCCTCCTGAGCTCGCCGTCTGCTTTGTCATGACTTTTCACCTTACTGTCTGCCTGCATTGCACTTTCTCCGTAACTCTATTCTGCACTCTCCTATGGGTTTTCCTTGAATGAAGTGATGTGACGATCTGTATGGATGGTACACCAATCAGTGTCTTTCACTGTATCCTGCTACATGTGACAATAATAAACTCATTGACTAATGTACAACGCTAATGCTAGTAGTGATTTTCTACGAGAGGCACCGTCCAGAGCAACACACCAAAATCCTGGAGGAACTCAGCAGGTTAGGCAGCATCTATGGAGAGCAATACTCTAAGTGCGGTCTGACCAATGCCTTATAAAGTCTTAGCATTACATTCTTGCTTCTAGTAGTCTCAGAACGTGGGAGCACTCACTTAAGTCAAAGATGACAAAGAACTTCTATTCTCAGAGGGTCATGCGTCTTTGGAATTCCATGCTCCCGACATCTGTGGAGGCAATAAAATCAAACATATTTGACATTCCCAGATTAATTTGGTCTGCAGGGAAGTCAGGGTTTCTGGAGAACAGGCAGGCGGGTACAGTCAGATCAGCCGTCACCTTACTGAACGGGTACAGGCGGAGAACACGCAGGAGAATACAGTCAAATCAGCCATCACCTTACTGAACGGATACAGGCGGCGAACAGACAGGAGGGTACAGTCAGATCAGCCATCACCTTACTGAACGGGTACAGGCGGAGAACAGGTAGGAGGGTACAGTCCGATCAGCCATCACCTTACTGAACGGGTACAGGCGGAGAACAGGAAGGAGGGTACAGTCAGATCAGCTGTCACCTTACTGAACGAGTACAGGTGGAGAACAGGCAGGAGGATACAGTCAGATCAGCCGTCACCTTACTGAATGGGTACAGGCAGAGAACAGGCAGGAGGGTACAGTCAGATCAGCCGTCACCTTACTGAACGAGTACAGGTGGAGACCAGGCAGGAGGGTACAGTCAGATCAGCCATCACCTTACTGAACGGGTACAGGCGGAGAACAGGCAGGAGGATACAGTCAGATCAGCCGTCACCTTACTGAACGGGTACAGGTGGAGAACAGGCAGGAGGGTACAGTCAGATCAGCCGTCATTTTACTGCATGGATACAGATGCCATGTGGCCTCGCAGTGCTGCCCTTCATTGTATTGTCCGGAGAGGGACAGCCCAGTCTGTTCTCACTGGATTATGTTGGAGCCCTGGTGATGTCATTCCAGGCAGAGGCACATCGGAATCAGGTTTCATTCCTACAAAATAAGTTCTTAGCATGGAATTCCTACCCTGCTTAAGAAATCACTTTTGCTTTCTAGATATGGGTGTTTCATTTCTACTATTCAGTGACATTGAGTTTAAAAGATCCATGCCAGAGTCATAGCTATGGTATTTTTCGATTTGTTTCACTGTATTGTCTGTGTGGTAGAGTTAATCCACACAGTAATGCGAAGCAAAATGAGATAATTCTGGGAAATGCAGATAAGATTGCATAAATGCATTTTGTTGCTACTGAATTGGTTATAGCTGAACAATAGGGTTTGGAGTCAGCAAATGTGATTCTAAGAATGTAAGAATTTGTTGTAGGAGGAGGCCATTAGGCCCCTTAGACTATTCTGTCCTTGGCTGATTCCTTATCTCAGCATTCCCTTGCATGCCCCTAATGTCCGAAAAGAAAAAAATAGTGTAGATCTAAAAAAGTTATAATCTCTATTCTCTAGAGTTACCAAAACTCAAATTTCAAAGTAAGTTTATTATCAAAGTATGTATGTGATTGTTCATTACCTTGAGATTCATTTTCTACAGGCATTTACAGGAAAAGTAAAGAAATACATTAGAATCTAAGAAAACCATACATAAAGACTGACTGACAAACAACTAATGTGCAAATGAAGGTGAACTGCAAATAAAAAATAACACAATACTGGGAATATGAGCTGTAAAGAGTCCTTGAAAGTGAGTTTGTAAGTTCAGAGTTGTGGTGAGTGAAGTTATCCATGTTGGCTTAGAGGTTTGATGGTTGTAGAGTAATAACTGTTCTTGAACCTGGTGTGAGGGGTCTAAGACTCCTATACCACCCACCTGATCTTAGTAGAAAAGAGAGCGTGACCTGGATGGTAAGGGGCTTTGAAGCTGCATGCTGCTTTCTTGTTGTAGCACTCCATGTAAATATACAGAGCCTAACATCAGAATTGCTCTCTGTGTATGCAGAGGCTGGTCAGGACCAGGTACACATTTAACTGATTCTTAGCATTCTGGTAAACTGTGCAGATAGAATTGTCAGGCAGACTAAATGTAGCACTGACAGAAAATACATTGCACTTACAGAGCACATTGTATGCTTGTAGGCTGTTTTGGAATGGGCCAGTGTTTCAGAGCTAATGAAACAAACGCAAGTTTCTCTTAAACATTATGATTCTAACTGACTCCACCACTACTTAGCAATAACATCTTGTGTAAAAATCATTTTGCTATTAAATCCCCTTTCAACGTTCAAAGTAAATTTAGTATCCAAGTGCATATATGGCACCATATAAAACCTTGAGATTTATTTTCTTGTGGGCATATTCAATCAATCCCTAATAGAATAATAATCATAACAGAATCAAAGAAAGCCCACACCAACTTGGACATTCAACCAGTGTGCAAAAGATACCAAACTGTGCAAATACACAAATAAAGAAATAATAACAACAACAACAACAACAATAATAATAATAATAATAATAATAATAATAATAATAATAATATAAATAAGCAATACATTTCGAGAACAAGAGATGAAGAGTCTTTAAAAATGAGTCCATAGGTTGTGGGAATATTTCAATGATGGGTTAGGTGAAGCTGAATGAAGTTATGTCCCTGTGGTTTAAGAGCCTGATGGTTGAGTGGTAATAACTATTACTGAACTTTGTGGTGTGGGTCCTGAGGCTCCTGTACCTTCTTCCTGGTGGCAGCAGTAAGAAGAGAGTATGTCCTGTCTGGTGGGGGTCCCTGATGCTGTATGTGGCTTTCCTGTGACAGTGTTTCATGTAGATGTGTTCAATGGTGGGGAGACTTTACCTGTGATGTTACCCTCCTGCCTGTTCTCCACCTATATGCTACTCTGAGATTAATTTTCTGGCAGGCATTTACAGTAGAGCAAAGATAGAATCAATGAAATATTACACACAGATGAAGCCTGACAAACAGCTAATATGCAAAAGACAAACTGTGCAAATATAAAAAAAGCAAAACAATTAATAGAAATAGACCTTTAAAACTCCTTCCTCACTCTGTGACTCTATGACTTGCATTATGTCCTTGTCATGGGAAACTGATTTTGATTATCTACCCTATCTATACCCTATCTTATAATTTTATATACTCCTTCACATTAGGGAAAGCAAATTCAGCTTATCTGATTTCTTCCCATATCTAATGTCATCCAATGCAGGCAACATAGAACATGACAGGCCCTTTGGCCCATAATGTTATGCTGACCTTTTAACCTACTCTAAGATCAATCTAACCCTTCACTCCATTTTTCTATCATCCATGTTCCTATCCAAGTGTTTCTTAAATGTCGCCAATGTATCTGCCTCTACCACGATCCACGTAACCACCACTCTCTGTGTAAAAAACCTCACCTATGACATTCCCCTGTACTTTCCTCCAATCATCTTAAAGTTAAGACCTCTGTTATTAATCATTTCCACAGGAAAAGGTCTCTAGCTGTTAACTCAGTCTTTTAAAGATAGAGGAGGTGGAGTACACTTTATGCTTTATGATTAGCTCATCATGGTGAACAGGCGTGGCTATTGTGTGTTGGTCTGGCTCACCCAACACACAACATCTAGTGGTCAAGTGTTGTCTATTTTATTTGCCAAAGGAGTTTTCCACCATCATCCTGGTGGTGGTGTACATTCCACTTCAGGCCAACTTCAGACACGCTCTGGAGAGGCTGAACACCATAATCAGCAGTCATAAGATAGCACAACTTGTTGCCTTCCCTATCATTGCAGGGGATTTTAACCAGGCAAACTTGAAGAAGTCTCTGAACTATCACCAACATATCACCTGTGGAATTAGAGGTGCCAGCACACTTACCCACTGTTAAACCACCATCTAGAATGCTTACTGTGCCATCCCATTCCCACACTTTGGAAAGTTTGATTATCTGGCTGTACTTCTACTCCCAGCGTATAAACAGAGACTAAAGACTGCAGCACCCATAGTGTGGACAAAGAAAGCATGGGCAAAGGAGGTGAAGGAACGCATACAGAATTGCTTTGAGTCCATGGACTGGACAATATTCAGAGACTAATCTTTGAATCTGATTGAATACCTCACAGTGTTCACTGACTTCATCAAGTTCAGTGTAGCTGAGTGTGTTCCCTCCAAGAACATCCTGGACATATCCAAACCAAAAGCCATGGATGAACCAGGAGATCAGTAGTCTGCTAAGGTCTAGATCTTGAACTATACAAGATCTTCAGATACAACCTACAGAAAACTATTTTAAGGATGAAAGAGCAATTGCAATTGAAATTAGTGATGGAATCAGATGCACATCAGATCTGGCAAGGTTTGCAGTCCATTACTTTCTACAAGGCGAGATCATGAATGGCCATGGTATTCTCTTCCAGATTATCTCAATGCCTTTTATGCATGCTTTGAAAGGGAGAATAGAACTATACCTATCCAAATCCCTGCAGAGTCTGGTGACCCTGTGATCTCTGTTTTGGAGATTTGCATCAGAACACCTTTCAGGAGGATTGTCCCTTGCAAGTCATTGGACCCTAATGGCGTAGCTGGTAGGGCACTGAAAACCTCTTCCAACCAGCTGGCGGGACTGTTGAAGGACAGTACTGCAGTCAGAGTTTCTCACCTGCTTGAAATGGGGGACAATTACATTAATGCCCAATAAGAACAGGATGCACTGCCCCAATGACTATCACCAAGTTGCGATGAACTGCTTTGAGATATTCGTCATGGCTAGTATCAATTCCTGTCGAAGCCAGGACCTGGACCTGCTGCAATTTGTCAATCTCCACAATAGTTCTATAGTAAATGTGATCTCACTGGCTCTCCACTCAGCCTTGATCACCAGAACAATAGCAATACTTCTGCCTGGCTGTTGTTGATTGACTATAGCTCAGCATTCAACACAATCATACCTACAGTTCTAATCAACAAGCTCCTAAACCTGAGCCTCTGTACCTCCCTCTGCAATCAGATCCATGACTTCCTATCGGGAGACCTCAGTCTGTATGGATCGGAAATAACATCTCTTTTTTGCTGACAACCAATACCTGTGCACCTCAAGCAAGTGTGCTTAACTCACTGCTCCACTCTCACTACACCCACAGCTGTGTAGCTAGGCCACTATTGGCAGAATGTTAGATGGTGATGAGGAGGAATACGGGAGGTGATGGGTGTAAAGAGAGTAGAGCAGTGGCCTAAGAATGTATCCTTGAATTGCACTAGTGTTGATTGCCAGTGAGGGAGAAATTAGTTTTACATATATCTTATTGTAATTGATTGTTTTAAAATTATTATGTATTATTATGTAAAATTATTATTATTATGTATTGCAGTACTCTGCTGCTGCAAAACAACAAATCTTGTGACATATACTAGAATATTAAATTTTATTCTGATTCAGTCTATGCCTCGTATCATCTTGTACACCTCTGTCAATTCCTAGTGATTTTCCTCTGCACATTCTCTAACTCAACGCAATCGTATCCTCCTCCCAGTGTGATGACCAGAACTGCACACAGTAATCCAAGCACTTTCTATCCCATGCTTTGTAAAGTTACAACATCACATCTCTACTTTTACACATGTGATCTGTGAAAGCATGGACGTCAAATGCCCTCCTCTCCATCCTATCTATCTGTGTTGCTATTGTAAAGATTCAAGATGGTTTGTTGTCATTCTTCAGTGCATGAGTGTAAAGGAGAACAAGATAGTTGTTACCCTGGATCTGATGAAATATAAAAAACAATATCATAAAAATATAATAAATATAAATACAATAGGGATGCTTATATACATAAACAGATTGCATGTACAGTACATTAAATGATGCTAGGTGCAGGGGTATCTGTACATAAGGTGATTGGAAATGTAAAGCAGTCGGTTAATGGGTGGGGGTGTTGATCAGCCTGACAGTTTGAGGAAGTAATTGTTTTAGAGGCTGGTGGTCCTGGCATGGATGTTGACTAGCTTCTTCTCTGATGCAAACTATGAATTTTAACCTTAAAGTCCTAGTGTTCATCAGCATTTCTTAGTGGCCATTTACTGGGCACAGGAGTGGAACCCGGTGTGGGGGTCTTCTGCGTAACATAGCCCACCCTCTTCAAGGTTTGTTGTGCTGTGCATTCAGAGATGCTGTTCAGCACACCACTGTTGTAATGTGTGGTTATTTGAGTTATAGTTGCCTTACCGCAAGCTTGACCTAGTCTGGCCATTCTCCTCTGATCTCTTCCATTAACGGGGTGTTACGGTGTTTTTGCTCCTGGGACTGCCACTCACTGGATGGTTTTTTTTTGTCTTTGCACCATTCACTGTAAACTCTAGAGATAGTTGTGCACAAAAGCCCAGAAGATCAACCATTTCCGGGTTACTCAAACCATCCCGTCTGACACCAGCAATCAGTCCACAGTCAATATCACTTACATCACATTTCTTTTCCATTCTGATGTTTGGTCTGAACAACAGCTGAACCTCTTGACCACGTCTGCATTGAGTTGCTGCCACATGATTGACTGATTCGATACTTGTACTAACCTGCCTGTGTTCGGGTTACCTAATATACTGGCCACTGAGTGTATATCATTAACAGTGTGGTGGTACCTATCTATCCAACATGCCACCACTGACCAGTAAAGCATCCTTTCTCCACCACCTCCCATCACCTAGCCGATTTTGGATTTCATTAGATCCAATGATCCTATGTGCCTTACTTTCTGGATCAGCCTACCATGGCTGTCAATCATCCACTTCCAAGATGTTTATCACCCAACCATTCTGGAAGTGGGAGGAGCGCCACGCCGCAGAGCATCCAATCAGAGAAACGCAACTCCATCTGTCAATACAGGATGTAAATAAAGTGGGGGAAAGTGATCCCTGGGTGCACGAGTGAAGTTTTCGCGGATTTCTCTGGTTTTTCGCTCGTCTTTCCCTCAGATCGAATGCCTGAAGCTAATTCAGGAGCAGCGGGTCGTCTCGGGCACTCGACAAGGAGGGGAAACGGCGGATGTGCCGAGATTTGCTTCTATCCCCGTGGAAGAGGGAAGCAGCGAACTAGGAACTGGCTCCGACTGGGAGCAGAGCGAAGCCTTCTGCTCTTTTAGATACTCATAAATAAACTACAAGAAGATGGCTGTGCAAGGAGGATCTTTGACGCCGTTCACCATCCAGGATATTCTTACCCGGGGCAACGACACGAGGCTCGGTCGGAACCAGCACCAGGAGCGAGTGAAAGTCGAGCCGCGTAGCCTGAATTCGCAGCGCGAGCAGGACAGGGAGAAACGGACTCCTCTGATTGTTATCCGGGTCGATCAGAAACAGAGCGGCGCGGTAACGGGTGGCCCGGGAGAAAGCGAGAGTCAGCAGCCGCAGGCCGATGCGCTGAGTGGCGAAGAACAGCCCGGGGAGAAGGGAAGCGGGCGGCTGTTCGTGGAGACTTTCAACGAGGAATCCAACGAAGGAAATAACTGGGAAAATAACTCCGAAAAGTTTGATAAAGGTAGGCAGGCAAAGGGTGAATGCTGTTAAATATTAAAAACAATAATTTTCGTGTAGAGTTAAACATATTGTTCGCTGAATCATTATGTGCTGGCTATATCAGGAATCCGATTATCAAATTACAACAACCCAGGGTCCAAACTTTTATCAGTAAAACTTCGATAATTTTGGCCATAACTTTACATCTGTCCTGGCGAATTTTCTCCCTTAAAACTATTTGGTGTTTATTCAGGAAGCAGACCTGAAATTGACAACAGGGAGTGTCGAGATCTCCGCTTCATAAAATAGCTAATCGTATTTTTTTTCTGCACGTAATTTAATTTTTCTTAAACTATCTGTAGTAATTATCCAGCATTATTATAATCTACAAATGCATAGGATGTAAGAGATTTAAATGAAATTAACACGATTACTTTATGAAGGGAAATGAATACCTAAAATTTTACACTGTGATTTTGGCCACATAGACAACGTATAAAACCAATATATCAGTTCTTTCAGGTAGTTCCTACTTTATGGCCTCGGAACTTTGTAAATGGAACATCCTCCCTAAATTATTAACACAAATATCTGACAATTAAAATGATTCACTCGTTTTATTATTATTTAAGAACGAGAGACGAGAGCCAGACTGTAATACATTTGCCCGTCTTTATGATTACTTGGTTAACATTTTAAAAGTTGAAATGCAACATTGCCTAGCAGAAACGATTGAATACACACACACACACATACACACACACACACACACACACACACACACACACACACACACACACTCACACACACACACACACACACACACACACACACACACACACACACACACACACACACACACACACACACACACACACTCACACACACACAGAGTTTTGTAGAGCAGAGGCAGCTCTGGGCTTCTGTCTCTGAAAGTAGGCCGCAAAATGTGAAACAATTCCCAAATGCGGGAGAGATCGGAAACAACGTGAAGAACATAAACGCTGAAAGTCTCTTTAAGACCGGGGAGGGGGAAATTGGCCGGGGGCTCGTCCCAAAACTGTTTTAAAGTGAACATTAGGCCGTAATACAGACACTTACATCTGATTGAACAATGATACCGAAAGTCTTTTATCACAAGTGTCTTTTTTTCAGCATGTATCTTTTTCTGAATTATATTTATGAAAGATAATCTTATCTAAGTAATGCTTAGGATAAGCATTGAAGCTGTACTTTCTTGCTTTCTGAGTTATAACTTATTGATTCACGAGTGTGGACAAAATCCTTCGATCTTAATTCAAGGCTCAAATTCCGCACACTTTCTCTGATTACCGAAGTGTCGTGACGATGAAAATGTTTGTACAGTATGCTCGCGAATACGGACGGCTAGGGGATGAATAGGTGAGTTTTCACCTCGAAGCTTGTACCACGTTATCACCAGCTCTGTGTGATTGTTTCAGATCCGGATCGCCAGACAGCGACAGATGACGACGAAAAGTCGGAGAGACTTCTACCGTCCGACCAGCCCGGTAAATCCGGTAAGAAACGCTCCCGGGCCGCATTCTCTCACGCTCAAGTCTTCGAGCTGGAGAGGAGATTCAATCACCAGAGATATCTGTCGGGCCCCGAGCGAGCGGATTTGGCAGCCGCCCTCAAACTCACAGAGACGCAGGTTAAAATCTGGTTCCAGAATAGAAGATACAAAACGAAGAAGAGGCAAATGGCCGCGGAGTTGGTGGTTAATTCGGTGCCCGCTGCGGCCAAGAAAGTAGCAGTCAGGGTGCTGGTCCGTGACGATCAAAGACAATACAGCCCCGACGAATTAGGAAATCCGCACTTACTCTCGCTGTATCAGGCCTATCAATATTATCCCTACATGTACTGTCTCCCCGCTTGGCCTCCGTCCGTTATCCCTCTCTGCGGAGGAACTCATTGAAAGGACAAAGGGCGTGGGTGAGGGATGGAGGAGAAAGGGTAAAAAAAACTAACAGGGAGCTTAAAAATATTTTTAAACTATAAAATGGACCGTACACAATTCCTCCAGCAAAATGTTTTGCAGTCGCCTGCAGCTACCAATGAGTCGTCGGATCGGCCTCGCGTTTAGCACACAGGAAGCTTGTTCTTTTAATAAACTCCTTGAGACAAAGAAGCGAGGTCAGACTGAATGAGTAATTGGTCTTCTTTTGGAGAGGAGATGTCGGTGAGAATAGAGGATGGGTTGGTGGGAGGAATAGACAACACGGCGACTTTTTAAACAAAATATTAACAATATATCTCTTCCCTGTCAGTTGTTCGATGGTTTGCTTTTCTCTTGTTAAACGTTTGGTGCTGACCGACGTGGCCCTTCGATTGACTGTCTATCGGCAGACGAATGGCCGGGTAGGTCACAAAGTCACTTTCTAAAGCCAAATATAAAAGATAGAGAGAATTCATCTATTTCCGGCGAGACCCAAAGCGCATTTTCTGATGAATACTTGACTATGGTTTTTCTACATTAGAAAATAAATGGAAGGAATGTGACTTTACAGGAATGGTTTCGTTTTCAAAACCAGCCGTCCGGAAGGTCTACTGTTTTTTTGCACTGCTTTCTGCAAGTAGCTAACAAATACAAGCAGAATGTTATAAATATATATTTAAACTTAGCATTTAAACCGTAATTGCTGATGTAACTGAAAACCTTGAAACGAATTCGGTCTGTTCATTTCTCTTGTCTGCTGGCATCACTAATTTCTCAAAACTTGCTCATTCAATTTATAATTTTTTTGAAAAGAACAGTTCTTAATTTTCATGATGTAGTTTTTAATGTTTGCACAATTAAATATATATTGTTGGCCTTTTCTCGGCAAAAAAATGGATGCAGTTGATTTTTTTTTACTGTATTTTTATGATAAATAATAAATGGATTTTAAACCAACCCAATACAGCCCTTGTGGTAAAAGACAGTTTGCTAACTATCTCCACCATTCTGGTTACTACTTCTAAATTAGATAGTTTCTGACGATTGTGTCGCCGTCCTTCCGAAAATGCACCACTTACATTCAACGAAGTGGGAAATGGTTATTTTAGTGAGATAACCCTTCAACTCCGCTCTGGGGAGTTGTGGGTCAAAACGAAGAAGCTGGCTCCTTGGAGTTCTGGTTGCGGGGTCTCCGGTAGTCTCCGCATTAATCTGGCGTAATCGTGAGCCAATTTATTACGACTAGCAATAAACTTTACGCGTAGTTAATAAATTTGACCGCTGCTTATATGGAGCTGGCGGGAGATGGAGCACCGAGAAAGCTTTATAAATTAACCATATAACCAATTGTTTGGCGTTGAAATGCAAACGGCGTTGTCGTGTGGCGTTAATCGATTAAATGTTTTTAAAAAATCAATGGCATTTATTCGTCCTGCGTCACTTTTATAGGTCAATAAAATATCGGCAGTGTAACAGATGATTCGATATCTATTTACGTTCTTTTCACCTCATGCGTATTCAGTGCGCACCCGATTATCGAATAGCTTCGATTCATTGATAGCTGTGCTTTGATTCTCCCTGCAGCAGCATGTTGTCTGGCCGACGCAACACTGATATCTTTGTTCTCTCCACCTCAGTGAGTAGTGGCCCTCTCTAAGCGCCTATCTTCCACGCGCCACAATTATACTTCCATGGCCTTTTAAAGTGAACTTTAAAAAATAGGATCTGACTGAAAATCAGGTAAGACAGCAAAGAATATTCGCCTCTTTGTTAGTCTCTTCCTTTCTTTGAGGGAAGTTAGAGGTTGTCACCCAGGCGCGTCGGCAACAATGAGCATTGCCGCACAGGGTCTCCTATCCAGGTCTAAAACGAGTAAGCATATTTGCAACGAATTCATTACACTTGATCAGACATTCCAACAAAAATACCTGTCAAATCATCCTGCCTCATTGTACCATTTTAAATACATGCTGGGACTGATTTATGCAAATTTTATTCAATATCCGAACTTTAACTTTATTTTTATATAATTCTTAGCTATTTATGACTGTTGCATGTCGCGCCCTGACCAACACCTCGCAGCAAATTCTTGATACCTGTAAATGTATCTGGCGAATAAAGTTGATCCTTGATCCTTCATTCAAATTAAGTCGCTCGATTATGTGTAAGCAATTACCCGTATTTAAATATGAAGCCACAAACTAGGAGTGGGAAAGGCCACTCGGCCCTTCTTTGTACTTTATGCAAAAAGATAATGGCAGATCTTACCATGAACTCAACAACGACATTGCCGAGTTAACAACTGTAATACTGTAACCATCATATTCTCTAATCATTGCTATCTGTAATTCTGTCACGAACCGTTGGATGTTACCTCATTATTCGTTTACTTGCACTATTTATTTATATTGTCATTTGTTGTAATTTTAACTCTCTGCACTGTACTGCTGCTAAAACAACAACTTTCACGTCAAGTAAATAGTTGATAATAAAGCTGGTTCTGACCATTGCCTTTTGAGAGATTAAGATTTACGATCTTCGGGGAGAAATCAATACTGTATCGCCTCGTCTTTATCAGATGGACGAATCCTTGCTTTTTAACGCGAACTTCTAGATCTATTTTCTCCCACCAGAGGAAACATCTTTGCCACACCCACCTTGTGGCGACTCCTCAGAACCTAGCAAGTTTTATCTCGAAAAAATGGCCACAAATCATTCCACGGGAGATATACGTAGAATAAAATGATTATTGTCCCAATGTATAAAACCTAAATAAATACACAAATATTTTAGTCCTTCAATGCGTCCTATTTGAAAACAAAATGATGTTAGCATTTGTTTTTAAACCCGTGCTCACAATGGTTACACTCGCAGCCGTGACCTCAAGTGAGGGCATCTCTACCTCACATGGACCTTAAGACAGAAGTGTGTTCAATCTCTTTCTGCTTGGCATAAAGAGTGAAATTAATCATATATTAATCTCAAGGGAACAGCAACGCTTCCTCTGCGATGGATTTTACAGTCGTTTGCCTTTTACTTTTAAGTGCCACTTCAAAGGCAACGGAAGCGTCCTCTTCCAAAAACTGCGTGGGACAGAATTAAATGAAAACACGGCAATTTTATTTATACATGTTTGTGTAAGAAAGGGTTATTCACTCAGTGGCTAATTTATTAGGTACAGGAGTGGAACCCAGTGTGGTCTTCACTTCAGGGTTCGAGATGCTCTTCTGCACACCACTGCTATAACGCGCGGCTGTTTGAGTTACTGTCACCTTCCTGTCAGCTTGAACTAGACTGACCATTCCCCTCTGACCTCTCTCACTGACAAGTCGTTTTCGCCCACGGAACCGCCGCTCAATGGGTGTTTCTTCTGTTTTTCACACCATTCTCTTTACACTCTACAGACCTGAGCGTGGCAATCCCAGGAGATCGGCAGTTTCTGAGATACTCAAATCACCCCGTCTGGCATCAATAATCAGCCGGCGGTCAAATTCGTTCAGATCAAATTTCTTCCTGTTCCGATGTTTGGTCTGAACAACACCTGAATCTTTTGCCATATCTTGATGTTTTCATGCATTGAGCTGCTGCCACATGATTGGCTGATTTGGTATTTGCAGGTGTACCTGATAAAGTGGCTACTGAGTGTAAAATTCTGAAAAAAATGAAGCCTATTGTTGGTCCATAGACGTTGTGTAATCCCCATTCTCTCGTTCCTTACTGGCCTCCTTGCCTTTAAAAAATCGAAGCATTTATCCTTTGTTAAGATCTTCAGAGGGGCGAATAAATTATTGCTGTTGGTTGTGGAGTCCAGAACTAGCGAGGAGAGGAGAGACAGAACCAGGCCTTTCAGGGTGAACTTGGAGTAGATTAAAGGGTCGGCACAACACGGTATACCGAAAGTGCATAGAACTGTACTGCTGTATGTTCTGTCTACACGGAAAAGGAGAGAATGTGTGTCGCATCTCTACTCTGCAATCGATTTCGTACGAACTGTTAATTCATCTCCGAGATCAATAGATTTATAATAATTGATGATGTGAAAGATATAGCTAGATGCGGACAAATGTGATCGGGTTACTGACCAAGAGGGTACCTCATGACTTAAGCGACTTCCTCCTGAAGAAATAAAACTAGAAAATGCTGGAAGGGCGTGGCAGGTCAGACAACGTCTGTGGGGACCAAAACAGCGTTGACGTTTCAGGCAGAAAATTCTTCACCGACATTTCCAATTTATGATTTTATTTCAGATTTTCAGCATCTGCAGATCTCGATTTTCATTTCCTCTTGTACCCATGTTGCTTATTCTATCTTGAGGGTTGATATTTAATTAGCTCCCCGCAGTCTCCTAGTGGTTTCAAAATGATAACCACTCCTTGATGTAGTTCACGTGATAGTTAATAATCCGTCTGTTGCCAAGAACCAAGCGGAAATAGCAAGGAGGATATTATAAATATGGAATTAAAATAATACCGATACACTGACAGAAGTCGGTTAAATGATTGGTCAGAGCTTAGTTCTGGGTTGGTTGTTAAACTTAATTCTTTTTGACATTTGTTAGGATCAGAGTTTAAGTCTTAAACATTAGCAAGTTCTATCTCAGTGGAAAATAGAGAGTCCTACAAGGACCAAATGCCAATCTAATCATTAACCTAGAAACTTAGATACGCCTTAACGTGTTTAAATGGATCTAATAGTCGTCAAGAGAGAGATAGAATATAAGTAAATATTATTTCTGTGCTGCTCATGAAATATCAAGCAAGCACTTGATCTTCAGATAATTGGATCAGAACCAAATCCTAATTATCATCACTCATATATGTCGTGAAACTCTTGTCTTTGGACAGCAGTACAGAACAAGGCAAAAAAATGCTATAATTAACAATCAGCAATAACAAATAAATAAATAAATTTATATAGGTTTATATAGGTAAATTGATATAGATAGACAGACAGATAGACGGATAGTTAGATAGATAGACAGACAGACAGATCGAACAACTCTAATTTCTGTACGCTGTTTTAGTCCTGATGAAGGGTCTCGAAACGTCGACTGTTTATTCCCTCCATAGGTATAGCTTGACCTGCTGAGCTCCTTCAGCATTTTGTATGTTTCTCTCTCTCTCTCTCCCTCTCTCTCCTCTCTCTCTCTCACTCTCTCTTTCTCTCTCTCCCCCTCCCCTCTCTCTCCCTCTCTCTCCCCCCTCTCTCTCCCTCTCTCTCTCTCCCTCTCTCTCCTCTCTCTCTCCCTCTCTCTCTCCCTCAGTTACTTCTCATGGTCTCGTTTCATCACTCTTTCCCCAACTCCTCTCCCCTTCTTTGTGCACCTCTCCCTAACTCTCATGAGTACATCGTTCTGTTCTGGTGTGTGGGGCTATGTCACGAATCAGCCAAGAGTTCACTGTGAACGAGCAGAATCGAGAGTCTGAACGTTGTGTTTCTGCTTTCCAATTCAACTCGGGTTCATTGGAAAGTATGATACCATCGGGGGTGGAAAATGTATGGCCAAACGGCATTTCGCCGTGAACGCTCCACGTTAGTCGAGCATATACAGAGAAACTTATTGGCTGTTGAACAACAGGAAAAGAAACTGGTTTGGTTCAATTTTTCAAAAATAATAGGCAGCATCCACTAATTGAATGGGTTTTGTTGGGTCGAGATCATTATTTTTTTTAAGTAATCCAGGAAGTTAAAAAAGGCGCCAATATGATACCAGGGCGTAAGACTGTGGCGATTTTAGTGTACATTCATCAAGTGTACCTGAAGAGCGCTAACTCACTCAAAGATTTTTTTTCCGCATTTCTATTTTATATTCCCACAGCGGTTCTTGTATGCTTCGGGCACGTCTTATCTATTTCTCTATGCTATTCTGCACGTTCGCTACCTTCGAGCAGTCGAAATGCTACCCAGTTTTTTTTTCATTCTTAATTTCGCTTTGTTTAGATGAATTGGCGATTAACCAAGTTAGCCGGAATGACTGCGGATATTATCAGTTGAACAGTACTGTCATATTCCGGACAGGACAGTCTTCCATCAACAGTGTAGCAGAGGAAGATAGCACCGGAAAGGCCTTTCGGTCCAACTAGTCACTGTCGGCCATCAAAGAACGCAACTATACTACTCCTATTTTATTCCACACATATACGTACAACCGCCCCCAGGTTCAGCCAATCACCTACACACCAGAGCGAACAATTAACGCAGTGATCAATGAATCTACAAGTACGGTTAGGACGGCTGAAGATACGGATCACGGATCAGCTTTATTCGCCATGTACTGTATATTTACGTGCATTAGGAAATTGCTGTGGTGTGTGTGTGTGACGGGAAATGTAACAAAGCATTCAAGAATTATAAAGAACGAAGAATTATATAAAACGAATAATGTTTGACACAATATTAGAAAGGTAATGAGAGATATGCGTACGAGGAATCGAAATGTGCGTGTTTTGAACTGGTAGCATAGTTTACTGACGAGAATCAGAATTTATGTCGATTTAGTTCGAACGTTGTGGGGTTACGGTAATGACGTAGGCTGACCACAAAATATTGAAGGCTCTTTTTCGTCTTTATTATGTACAGGTACCAGCGTACTAAATACGCTGAGTGTCATTTCACATAGACACAGAGACCTTTGATCGGTCCGAAACCCAGCTCATCTGATGTCCGAAAGGGAATGCTGCCGACTGGGACATTCTAGGCGGCAGGAAGGAGTACGTGCGGAGGGACGCATTGAAGCTCGGTGCAGCCACACCAAGGGTTAGTGGGGAAAGACCGCAGTTTAGGGTTATGCTGGAGAGGGAGGGGTCGGCTGCGTGAGGAGGCCTCTTAATTGTTGTAGCATTGTACCACATAAGTGGAAACAGTGAGATTGGTTTTAAGGAATGTTGTCGTCTTAATGCGACAATAGACTTCTACTGAAAGGCGGGGATCGTCACCCTGTCGTGGTGGAGAGGCCTGTAAGTTCCTGACATCCCGCGAACGATGCCATCTGGAGCTTAGCTCCTGGTAGGGTTTCTCATGGCGTTAAGGTCAAGGGGAAGGTTCCAGTCAAAGAGTGATCCAACCAAGACCAAATGAAGCTGGAGGAAGATGGTGACACATCACAACGGCAGTGAAGGCGGAGAAAAGCTGCAGCAATAAAGGGTTCCTAATTGTCTTGTATTCTCTGGCACTGGATTCGTGCATCAGCCTCCCCACATTAAACAAAGATACGTACAGGCGTTCTCTATTAAGGGATTAACCCCTTGGAAGAACATCCTACTCGACTCGAGATATCGCGCTACCACTACTTAAAGCATTGGCAATGAATATGAGAATGAAAAGGTATTGCGCGGTTTATTCTTGTAAATGGCAATTTTATTATGAATAAAGTTTACTTTGTTAAAATATAGATGCGGAGAGGACATTGCCATTTCGCGAAACCCTACAGCAACAGTCATTGATCTGTATTTAAAGCAGTTTAGTCTCATCCGATTCATTTTAATGATGGATGTACTTGGAATTAAATACAGAAGTTATGAATATCGAGGGGAAGTCGAGCAGAGTGTTTGCTATCGGCGATGTGATGCATTTTAAGGTATAGGTTCTTCTCTCTCGGTAGACTACACTATCCCGAGCAGTAGGTAGCTTCCTAGCCCTGGAACTTTTAAGTTACTTCGTATTTATTGACAATGCCATCTGCCAGTGAGATGGTTATAGTTGGAAACTTTTTTTATTTGAACAGTTTGAGTTCTTTTGGGCATTGGTTGTTTGTCAGTCTTTGTGTGTAGATTTCCATTGGTTCTATTGTAAGAAAACTAATCTTAAGGTACTGTACGGTGATAGATGATACATTCGCTGGGAACTTTAAGATACCCAGCGAACAGTGCAGCCAAGAGCAATTTGCCCAGAGTCCATTTAAAGAGGGGAAGACTGTAAGCGACAGCAACACCTTCTAATAAGAGCAGGGCAAGTGCTCCAGGAAACGCGGAGAGAAGAGGGTAATAACATACTAATTACCTTTATAAATCACCCCAGTCACTTACAGACTCTAAACTCCCCAGGCTTGACTGACAAAGAATTAGCCAATCACCTTCGACCTGCAGGGCTCCAGGATACAGCCGTGCTCCTGCATGGAAGCGTGGGGGTGGGTAGGAATTACATAAATCAGGTGGTTTGCAAGATGCCGATGCGAAACCGTCTCTGGTCCCCCAGCCATGTGTAAGGGCCAACTAAACTAAACATAAATCTGCTTGCAAACTGTTGCCTATGGCCCAGATAACCTCAAAGACGCTCAAAAAGACAAAAGACAGCGACCGCTTCATAAAGACAGGACATCTAACGAATGGTCATGAACAGGGCATATCAGCTGCAGAAAAATAGACTTGAACATTATTCCACAAGCAGTGTATGCTAGGATGTGGGAAGGAGTTGAATTAAACTGACAATTGTATGAATATTGGGTTTCTTAGCTTTGCAATGCAATTTAATCAGGCCAGGTCCCGCGTTCTCAGATTCTGCATTCAAGCCTGCTTATTGTCATTCGCCAGTACACACGGCTAAAGGAGAACGAAATGATTGTTACTGCGGATCCGATGCAGCATAAAACACACAATAAGCATAAAGAGTACAATAAAAACACAATGAATATAAATAGATAAAACGAGCTTAAACACTGTATAGACTGTATGTACAGTACATAAAGCGACTCTGTTGAAGTATCGGTACATAAGATGACTGACAGGAAATGATAAAGTAGTGTTGGTGGGGTGGATTGATGTATGGAGATGTTGATTAGCCTGACGGTGATGATTAACCGTCCTTTGATTGCAACTATCCTCCATAAATAATAATCATCGTGACATTTTAAGACCTAGGAGCAAAATAGGCCATTCCAACCATCAACTCCTCTCCGCCATTCGATATTGGCTGACTTATTAACCCGCTCATCCCTATTCTCTTGCCTTCTCTCCGTAACCTTTGACGCCCTTTTATTAATCAAGATCCCGTCAACCTCCCCTGTAAGCATACCCAATGACTTGGCCTCCACGGCCGTCTGTGGCGATGAATTCCACGCAACCATTACCCTCTGTTTAAATAATTTTTTTCCTCAGCTCTGTTCAAATGGGCAGGTAAATTGCTGTGCATTTATAGACGGGGAATACTGCAACCAGGTGTGCGTGTGCCGGAGGAAATTGATGCTTATGGTGGTAGATAGGTTCCCAATCCAGATTTGCAGCATATGTAATTATCCGTATTTAGTGTTCCTCGCAGCCTGCACACGCAGGCAATTTCCAGACTCCAGCCAGCTAATAATCTTCACCTGCCGCTCGTTCAAGATGCATAACCCCCAGTGCTCGCCCACTGTCCTTTTTCACGCATGGGACTAGCTGGCCTCCACCAGTTGCTACTAGTTTTCACTCTCGCTCTTTACCTTGTTGACCGTGGTGTCTAGTTTTTGTTCTTTCTTGTTTTGTGCGTGCACATGGCCTGTTATTTTACAGTCTATTATTAAAGTTATGGTTCTGCTGAATTGTCCCCACTGCTCTAGTTTCGGGTCAGGCCTCCTCTACATTTCCTGACAGATAGGTATGGTACAGAGAGTGGAAAGATCCTGCGTTTTCATTGCCCTATCACATCTAGCCTTTTGACAGACATTACCCTACAATTATCAGGCTCCGGAACCAGCGCGGATAACTTCACTCACCTCAACACTGAACTGACTCCACAACCTATTGTCTAATTTTCAAGAACACTGCAATTCAGTGTTATTTATTTACATTTTTGATGATTTGCGTGACTCACCTCTTTTGCACATTTGCTGTCTTATGAATGTTGTGTTTTGTAAATTCTACTGTATTTCTTCATTTGTCTGTAAATGCCTGCAAGAAAACGAATATCAAGGTAGTATATGGTGACATATACGTACTTTGATAATAAATATACTTTGAATGTTGATCTTTGCTCTTGTATTTATGTGCTTGGGCTCTGGTCAGCTGAGTTTTATGGAACACTGCACAGCTGATAATGGTACCAAAGAATTTGGATTGCAAGAAATGAGCTCACCCAGGCACAGCCAGCAAACCAACTCCTCGTCATTCCTGACAAGTTATCTAATTTAACCATTTATTTGTATTGATATTTAAAGAAGATTTAAACGATCAAGCACCAATCTGTCTGAGCAGATTATTTTTACATGAAGGATAATATTACCCTTTTATCTGATTTAAAATGTTTGCCGAAATCCGTGAAATTAAACATGAAAAGGGCAAGAAGACACAAGCAGATGAAGATGCTGGAAATTGGAGCGAAAGATAAACTTTTGGAAATGTTCGGCGGGTTATTAGGTATCTGTGGAGCCAATGGATGGTGGAGGTTTCAGGTTCAGGCATTACATCAGGTTTAGGGACAGTTAATCATCGGGCTCTGGAATCAGCGGAGATAACTTCACTTACCACAACTCTGAAATGACCCCACAATCTCCAGACTCTCTTTCAATGACTCTACCACTTATGCCTCTAAAATTCATGTTCTTAGCATTAGTTTTTTTTTTCCTGCACTTATTTGTCTTCTCCATTCACCTCAACTCTGAACTGATTCCACAACCTATGGACTCACTTTCAAAGATCCTACAACTCATGTTGTCGGCATTTTTATACATATGTAATTTGCAATTGTCTTCTTTTGCACATTGTTTTCTGTCAGTCGTTGTAAATGTAGAGTATTTCTTAAATTATATTCTATTTCTTTATTTTCCTGTAAACGTCTACAAGAAAACGAATTTCAGGGTAGTATGTGGCGACGCGCTGTATAGGTACTTTGATAATAAATGTACTTTGACTGAATTCTCCATCTCACCAACACGCTGACCTCGGCCTCAACCCTAACCCCGCAAAGCTCACTGTAAGTTAGAAGAATATCATCCCAAACAGCAACAAGGATTATTCAACTCAGCACAAATCTTTCCCCCGACTTTTGCTCCGGATTTCAGAGTCTTGTGTCTCTTTCGATGATGTTTTGTTAAGGAGTTTTCCCACTATTTTCTGGTTTAAGGTTGCAGGCATCTGAGAGAACTTCCATTTGTAATGCTCATTTGTAATACCACTTACAGCTAAAGTAATCGATCTCCACGGCGGCTACCTGCCCCGCTGATCGCTTTCAACGAAATTTGGTCTTGATTTCCGGTTTTTGGGATTTGCAGATTTACTTAGTAAGCCAGGCTGTGTGCAGCTGTGGGAACAGAACTGCAGAACGTGGAACAGCACCCCACAAGAACGGGTCCATAAATGCACAATACTGTGCCGAACTAATTAAATTAGTAACAAATTGCTCAATTAAACCAATTATTTCTGCTATTTCCGTTGCCCGTGTAAGAGCTTCTTGAAAGCCCCTATCGTATTTGCACTACCCTTACTCACCCCAGCAGCACATTCCAGGCACCCACCACTGTGTGTTAAAAAAAACTTGTCCCGTACGTCTGCTTTGAACTTACCCCTCTCACCTTCAATGCATGCCCTCAGGTATTAGACATTTCAACCCTGGGAAAAAGATGCTTGCTATCTACTCTACCATGGCAGTCATAACCTTCGAAAGCTCTATCAGATCGCCAGTGCCTGCCACTCAAGAGAAAACAACGCAAGTTTCCCCAACAGTTATAACAGTTTACGTTTCAGCTCGAAGACCCTTCGTCAGAGCTGAAAAAAAAAAGTCAAAAAGGAATTTCAGGCCACGAACTCCTGGAAGAGAAATGACAGAGAATTTGTCTTTAGTTCCATGGGCACTGTGACCCAGGCGGAAGTAGATAAAGAAAATTCAAACAGGTTTCTTAAAAAAAAAGTGGACAGGAATCTGGGACCGCAGCGTGTTTACAATGCCGCCGGTACGCCGTTCAGAAAACGTTAACTGATGTTGATTTACGACGAATTATCTTTATGGTGTATCGTCTGTAATAATGATATTGCATCTCAGGTTGTTAAATTACTATCAAGAAATTTTTCGGAAGACTGTTTATTTTTTAAGCGTTATTCCCCCTTCCAGGCCGAACGAATGCACGGGGACCCAAAGTAGTATCTTATCATTGATCCTAACCATATTAGCATGGGTAGAGCTTTGGCTGAATGGCAGGAGGGAAAGGGCGAGAATGAAGGGATCCTTTTCGGATTAGTTGCCAGTGACTACTGGAGTTCCACAGGGGCCTGATTTGGGACCGCTTCTTTTTACGTTGTACGTTGACGATTTGAATGATGAAATTGATGGTTTTGTAGACATGTTTGCGGGCGATACGAAGGAAGATGGAAGGGCAGGTAGTGTTGAGGAAGAAGAGAGGCTGCAGAAGGACATAGGCCGATTACGAAAATGGGAAAAGAGGTGGCGGTTGGAATACAGTGTCGAGAAGTGTATGGACATGCACTTTGGCAGAAGGAATAAAGGCATAGATCTTTTTCTAAACAAGGAGAAAATTCAAAAATCCTAGGCACAAAGGAATTTGGGGACCCTCGTGCCGGATTCCCTAAAGGTTAATTTGCAGGTTGAATCAGCGGTGAGGACGCAATGTTAGCAATCATTTTAAGAGGACTAGAATATAAAAGCAAGGATGTACTGTTAAGGTTTTATAAGGCACTGGAGAAGCCTCACTTGAAGTACTGTGAGCAGTTTTGGGCCCCTTATCTAAGAAAGAATGTGCTGACATTAGAGAGGGTTCCGAGGATGTTCACGAGAATGATTCCGGGAACGAAAGGGTTATCATATGAGCCGCGCCTGAAGGCTCTGGTCCTTTAATTGCTGGAATTTAGAAACAAAAAAATGAGGGGAAATCTCATTGAAACCAATTGAATGTTGAAAACCCCAGACAGAGGGGATGTGGAGAGGATATTTCCTGTGGTGGGGGTGTCTCGGACCAGAAGGCACAGGCTCACGATAGAGGGACGTCCATTTAGAACAAAGATGAGGAAGATTACTTTAGTCAGAGGGTGCTGAATCTGAGGAATTCGTTACCACAGGCGGCTGTGGAGGTCAGTTCACTGGCTGCATTTAAGGCGGAGAGTGATAGGTTCTTGATTAGTCTGGGCATGAAAGGTTGTGGAGAAAGGGCAGGAGAATGGGATGGGGTTGAGAGGGAGGTGGCTCAGCAGCGATGAAGTGGAGCAGATCGGATGGGCCGAACGGTCCGATTCTTCTCCTATATCTTATGGTCTAACCGGGAGTGAAAACGCAACGTAGATTTATATAATTTATTGAGAGGCACTAGCGCTAGAAATCCGCTTTCAAATTCGAGATTATTCGTACAGGTCACCTGTAATTTCCGACCCTGAGTACCACATCACACTGTAATTGTAACGAGTTGAGGGTCGGCCTGTCTTGGAGTGGTATCAGCAGTGGGCTTCGGGACGATTATTAATTTAGCCAGTGTCCCTGACAGTTGTTGCCACTGGGTTTAGATTGTGAAAAGGATGTTTCAAATGATAAAAAGAGGTATAAATTTATTTTTCTTAACTTTTACAAGCTTTTCAGCCCTTAAAATCGCACGGCCAAGAAATCAGAAATAATCGCCATTTAATTACTGATGTTCTTTTTGCGAATTCCTCATCGCCAGAGGCCAGTGGCGCACACTCCGGTTATAATATTGGTAATCCATCAGCGACAGCGGATAGAAGGCAGAAGAGTGAAATGTGCTAAAATCGGACTATCTGATACATTCTGTGATCAGATTACAGACTATCTCAACTATGTCGCTGCTCCTTCGGGAGATTGATTCTGGACTGCAGATATTTCAGCGGACATTTCATACTCTCCCTCTCTTACTCTTTTATTTCTTTTTAAAATGAACGGGTGTTCAATTTGCACGTCGGCATCAGTCTTTATAAGGAAAACAACTGGCACTTTGTCCTTTTTGGATTTTCAGTGTTTTAGCCTTACCTGATCCGTGACGCTGACAAGTTAAATGTATTGAGTTAGTTACACCAACACAATGCGCCCCAATTTGACCAACCCAATAAGTTTACTGTTTTTAGGATCATTACACGGCAATATTTAATTTCAATTTGATATACATCCTGCTTTTTTTAAAAATCAACTTTCAATAGCAAACAACCCCCTTTAAAGGCTTTCAGCAATTCGGGAATGATGAAACTGGCGAGCGAGCCTGAAGAGATAAACTCAGAATTTAAATTTAAAGTAAATTTACTGTCAAATACAAATTGTTATCATATACTACCTCGATTTTCATTTTCTTGCAGGCATTTACGGGAAAATAAAGAGATAAAAAACTATACATAAAAGACTGAAAGCAAATGTGCAAAAGGAGATAAATTGTGTAAATTTTAAAAAAACACAAATATTACTGAGAATATGAGTTTTTAGACTCATGAGTAACGAGCCCTTGAAAGTGAGTCTGTAGGTTGTGGAATCAGTTCAGAGTTGAAGTGAGTGAAATTATTCACACCGGCTCAGGAGCCTAATGGTTGGGGGTGGGGGTGGGGAATAAATGTTTCTGAACTTGGTGCCGCGGGACTTAAGGTTCCTCTACCTCTTGCCCGGTGATAGTAGAGAGAAGAGAGCGTGGCATGGATGGAGGAGGTCCTGGATGATAGATCGTAGTATTTGGATTCAGTTCATTTAAAATTCATTTCTGTGCATTTACCGAGATGGGATTGATTGGCGCTATAACTCTGTCTGTACCTACCTGCCCAGTACCATTGCGGACTGCCCAGCTATACTATATCTCAACATGTTTCAAGCCAGTTATTCGTGGACGCACGTACAATGGCGTTCCGTGCTGTATACCAATTGCTTTACGTATTTGCAATGCGAGATGTTTACACGGAATCTTTACTTCGCAATCCACCTCATTCTGATCTTGGACCTCATTGTCCACCTGTACTGCACGTTCTCTGCAATTAACACTTAATTCTGCCATCTGTTCTTGTTCTGTCTCGCATTACCACAATGTAGCGTAGTAATGTAAATGGGTAAATCAAGTTTTTCACCGCATCTTGGTACACTTGGCAATTATAAACCAATTTACAATTCACATTTCATTAGTAAAACGTAAGTGAATTACTTTCCTGTTTAACTTCAAACAAATCCGTCCTGGACAATGTTGAATAAATTTAAAATAATTGGAATCGATTTTGCTCCGATGGTTAATAATCGCAATGAAATAAAAATACATAAATGGGCGTTAGAGATTCCGCAGGTGCTGGAAATCCAGCGTAACAAACATAAGATGCTGGGGGAACTCAGCAGGTCAGGTAGCATCTACGGAGAAGAAGACACGGTCGACGTTTCGGGCCGAGACCCACCGTCAGGATATACACAGGAATATGAAATAGGTGCGGGCTGTTTCACCGCGCTTCTCCCTGTGCTACCATTGGACTCGCAGATGGCTTGCTTCTGATTACGTTTGGCGCGTTAGAGGGTGATGCAAATACAGGGCTCCGGGATCTTGCCAAAACCAGGGCAAAAGAAACCTGACTGGGGGAGTGGGTGGACCGTTGGGAGGTGACGCCGCATGAAAGAGGGCACAAGAGACTGCCAATGATCGACTCTGGATTCCAGCTCTCGTGTCCCCGCTTATCACTCTCCAGTCTCCAACGTCACCCTTTCCCATCGTTCGTCTCCCCCTACTCACTCGGCTCCATCTCCCGCCTCCCCGCCCGGTCCCAGTCGACTCTCAGTCCTGATACAGGTTCTCAAAGTTCACAGTTCCTCTCCCCCACAGATGCTGCTCGGCACTCGGAAGTGCTCAAGCAGCTTGGGGTGGGGGTGGGGGGTTTACCCCGAATAAATTGAAGGTTCTCCGTGCTCAAGCCCAGGGATTTCCACGAGTTGATGGTGCAGAAACACCATTAACCACATTCTTGCATCGTTTCCGCTGTCCGCCCGGTAGTCTATTGTACTCCTGGATCTTGAGATGAACAAAACACAGTTACCAAAGCACACCTGACGAGCTTTCCACAGTGACATTTCGAAGAAATCACAAAACACTTGACTCTTGGTTGAGCGCATCATTTTGTTAGTGTGAAGAAAGAATACGCTTAAAATAATGAACAGAGGCTACATCTGAGCGGAGAGAGAAATGACGTTAATCATTCAGATCAATAATTCGATTGTAATTTATAACTAAATTTACGATAGTGCGGATCACTCCGGTCCAGTAAGATGTTTTCCAAAGGGGTTGTCTATTGGTGGGCCCTCGGGAAGTATAGAGGTCGATCCGGAATCTGATGCCGCGTGGGCAAGAATAAGTGGTGACTGGATTGACAAATATGCATTAAGCATACAACAGATTAATTCAAGTAGTTACAAACCAATTTGAAAGTTAAGCCGACGAGCTGTAATTATCGAATTACATGAAAGGTATTTTAATATAATTAAAGCTAAGATGATCTGAATGTGTTGGAGCAATACAATAATCCAAGGTTTTATGCAATCCGAAATATGTGGTGTCTGAATGTTGGTTTACCCATATGCGTGTGAGACATGTATTTATTTGTGTGCGCGTGCAAATGTGTGATACCCAGGTATACGTAAGTGCGTTGTGCGCAGATATCTGTGGTATATGCTGGTCGGAGCTGTACCCGCGTATCTTAGAGTGCTTGTGTTCAGATATCTGTAGATTTGCTCATGCTTGTTAGTGTATGCTGCGTCTATGAAAGTTCTGAAAGATGTCTTTGTAGGTGAGTTCACTGTGGTTGGTACGAGCTGCGCTTGTGTTTGCCTGCGTTTGAGAAGCAAATATTTGTGAGGTATGTGGATAATATATTGGTGCATATATGTATACATACGTAATGCAGATATGCGTAACATAAGTATTTGTGTGAATAGGCAATGCATAATATAATGGCATTATGATGCATTTACTAACTTTGTTTATACAGAGGATACATTACTGCGAATCGGCAGAGAAGCAAGCCCAACCTCCAGCTGTTAAAGTCACTTAGTCTAGAGCCGTGATATATATGTTTTCAGCTTGAAACAAGGTATTTACAATTCACAAACATGGGACACGCAAACTGTTTTAACTAATATGCTGTATAAATTAAAGCCACACGGACAATATCAAACAGTTAAAACGGCAAATGGTAGGCCATAAGTCTATAAGACATAGGAGCAGAATTAAGCTTTTCGGCTATGGAGTCTGCTCTACCATTCAATTATGGCTGATTTGTTTCCCCTCTCAACCCCATTCGCTTGCCTTCTTCCCGTAAATTTACACGTCCTTATTAATCAAGAGACTATCAACCTCCGTTTTTAATATTCCCAACAATTTGGCCTCCACAGCCGTCTGACACAATGAATTCAACAGATTCGCCGGCGTCTGGCTGAAGAAATTCTTCCTCATCTCTGCTCTAAGTGGATGTTTTTTTTTCCCAAGGCTGTGTCCTCTCCTCTTAAACTCTCACACTATTTGAAACATTTTCTCCACGTCCTCTCTGTCTAGGCTTTTCCATATTCGGTAGGTTTCAATAAGAGCCTTAATTCCAGTGAGAACAGGCCTAGAGCTGTCAAGCGTTCCTCATATGTTAACCCTTTCATTCCCAGGATAATTCTCGGAAAACTCCTCTGGAACCTCTCCAATGCCTGTAGGTATGGGGCCCAAAATGACTCACAATGCTTCAAATGCGGTATGACCAATGCCTTTTAAAACGACCTTATAAGATTTTCTAGTCCACTTGAAATTAATTTGCCTTCCTTATTACCGACTCAACTTGAAATTAATCTTTAGGGAATCCTGCACAAATTCTCCCATTTCTGAATTCGCACCACGTTTAGAAAATAGTGCATACTTTCATTTCTTCTGCCAAGGTGCATGGCCATGCACTTCCCTACGCTGTATTCCATCTGCAACACACACAAAATGCTGAAAGAACTCAGCAGGTCAAGCAGCATCCATAGAAATGAATGAGCAGTCGATATTTCAGGCCAAGGTCCTTCATCAGGACCGGAAAGGAAGGGGAAGATGCCGGAATTAAAAGGTAAGGGGAGGTGAAGGAGGACAATCTGGAAGTTGGATGGTTTGGTGGTAGGAGAAGTTGCTGAGGATGATGTGTTGGATGCGAAGACTCATGGGGTGGTCGATGAGGACAGGAGGAACTCTATCCCTGTATTCCATACGTCTCTTCTTTGTCCATTCTCCTAATCCAAGTCCCCCGGCAGACTCCCTGCCTCCTCAACATCACCTGCCCCTCAGCCTTCGTATCATCCGCAAAATAAACCACAAATCCACCTATTACGATCACCTAGATCATTAACATATAACAAATAGCGGACCCGACACCGACCTCCGCAGCATACCAGAAAAAAAAACCCGTTTATTCACGCCCTTTGCCTTCTGCCTGTCAGCCAATCTTTTCTCAATGCTAGTATTTTTCCTGAAAGGGTATGGGCTCATACCTTGTTAAGCAGCATCATGTGCAACACCTTGTCAAAGGTCTTCTGAAAATCCAAGTAAGCAACATCGGCTGACTCTTCATTGTCTATTCTGCCTGTTGCTTCCTCAAAGAATTGAAACAAATCTGCCGAGCAAGATTTCCCCTTAATGAAACCGAGCATACCTCGGCCTGTTTTGCTGGCATTTTTTTGTTTGCCAGGTGATGGAAGCCCATATTAAGACCTCCTAAGCATTCACACGGACATTCAACGACCTGTAATTGATGTTGGTAATGAATGCGAATGGAAGGGGTTCGAAAGAGACAGGGAGGTTTGTAAACTCAGCCAACTCCATCATGGGCACCAGTCTGCCCACTAACCAGGCCTCAAGAAAGCGGCATCGTCATTAAGGACACTCTCCACCCCCTCCCCGGGACATGCCCTCTTCTCATTTCTCCCACCAGGGAGGGAGCCTGAAGCCACACACTCGTTTTAGGAACAATTTCCTCTCCTTCACCAACAGTTTCTGAACGGACATCAAAGTTCAAAGTACATTTATTATCAAAGTATGTATACTATATACAAACATTGAGATTCCTCTTGGTGCGGCAAAGAAACACAGAAGAAACCACTGAGAAATGCTACACATCAAAGACCATCAAGCACCCAATGTGCGAAAGGAAGGACAAATCGTGCAAACGTGAACAAATAACGCACAGAGCATGAACGGCAGAGTTCCCGACAGAGAGTCCATAGTCACGAAGCCTTTCCATGAACAAAACCTCACCATATTTGATACATAGACAGTGTGTGTGTGTGTGTGTGTGTGTGTGTGTGTGTGTGTGTGTGTGTGTGTGTGTGTGTGTGTGTGTATGTGTGTATTTCATGTTGTGAGTTAGAGTCTACTATATGTATTATTCTGTATTGCTGTGGTAGAACAACATATTTCACAACATATCATCAGTGATAATGAACTTGCTTCTGATTCTGGACTGTTTTCTCCACTAACGACATGTATTTTTGTCTCGGAGAGAGTGCAGTGTAAATTATGAAGTGTAAGTTATTGCCCTATGAGGACATACTTTATTAGGTGTGTCAATGATCAGTGTTATTTAGAAAAGTGCGTTTAGCAAAGTGATTGACAAACGCCTTTGTTAACTCCCCCCCCCCCCCCCGCCACCATTTCTTTTGTTTAAAGCATCTAGAATTAGGGGCCGTATTTTACAATAAGGAAGTGGGCGTTTCGGCCTGTTACCACAAACATTCTCCGTGCAGTTTTATGGAACGCGTGAATTTAAAAAATAATCCACGATGCATTTCCCGAGTTAGTATGATTATGAATATTTACGTTTAATTATATAATTGCAAATTAATAAATACATTTTGTGCGTTTGTTATCTGATAAATCGGGAGTACTGTGGAGAACATATCGGTATGTCAAGTCCAGCCTCAGCCGACGTTGCCAGTTTAAAGTTATTCAGCTTCCATAAGCGAGCTGGGATCAGCTGCTCGTGGGGTGTTAACACGGCAGAACATTTCACAGCCATTACAGACATCCACTTGAATCTTACTTGTCGTTGAATGTTCACGTGAACGCTTAGGCGGGTTATTTATGAGGAATGAAACCGGGCGTGTGGTGAGAGGGGGAAAGGAGAGAAAGGGAGGGAGGGAGGGGGAGGGTCGGAGAGGGAGAGAGGGAGGGAGAGAGGGGGAGAGAGGGGAAGCAGGGGAGAGAGAGGGAGAGAAGGAGGGAGAGAGGGAGGGAAGGGAGAGAGGGGGAGGGAGGGGAAGCAGGGGAGAGAGAGGGAGAGGGGGGAAGAGAGGAAGAGGAAGGGGGAAGAGAGGGGACAAAATTGGTTGAGATGGTGTGTGTATTTGCGTGAGAGAGAGAGTGAGACAGAGGAAAGAGCGGGGGAGAAAAACTGCGAGATGCATTCCGTAGTTTTTATGAAGCTCCTCCAGTTGCCCGCTGGAACTGCTATCGGAGCTCCTGTGATGTCAGTGGCAGATCTGCGAACACCGAAAAAGAATGTGTCGAGTGTTTGTCAAAATAACACCCAGCTAGCTCCCTGATGCACAGATGGACGCTCGCAGTCGAGGTTGACCTCCGACTCGTTTCCCAAACAACTAGCATGGCGTAGTTTAAGAAGGTCAGAGTTTTATTAAAAAAAAAGAAAATATGCTGAGCTTTACCATCGGTCCTGTGTAGCTGTGCGAGTTTCCCACTGGCCAGGGTCGGTCAGAGACCATCTGGTAAGGCCGCCGCAAACTGGGCAAGGGGGACGAGGTTGGCATCAGAGCAGAAAGCTAACCGGTGAACTTTGCATTCCTATGGTATTATGCCATGTCACATTGTTTGGTGAAGATTCAAATCTGACACCCAATTATTTGCCAAAAATCCCTCGACATTAAAAGATATATGCAAAAAAAATAAATGAAATGGAATGAGTCCAAGCACAACTCACGAAAACGTTGCTGGGAGTAGAGGGCCTGACTAGGTTTAAATGAGGGACTACCTTATAGAAATGTTTAAATTTTCTAACAGCACAGATAAGATGCGTGGTCTTTTCACAGGGGTAGGAGAGATCTAGACTACAGGCACAACTTTAGGGTGAGATGGGAAAGGTTTAAAGGGGACCTGAAGGGTATTACGGAGGGTTGGGTTATATGGAGCGAGCTGGAGGGGAAGTGTCTGAGGCAAGTTTATTGGTATCAGCAAAGGCGCACTTGGATAGCTAGACGGAGAGGTGGGCTTAGAGAATCATGGGCTGAACGCTGGAAATTGGAATTAGCTGGGTGGGTATCATAGACCCTATGGGCCGAAGGGTCTGCATTTATTTCTCTATTACTCTACATGTAGAAATAGTTATTTGCAGATAAAGGTTCGAAAAATGAGATTTATAATCGAGAAAAAGACACAACTTAGCGTGAAAATAAACACATAGAAGTATGAATGTTAGCAAGTTCATCTAACCGGGTCCAAATACCCCTCGGAAACATCTTGGCCTCTCCACTTTCGAAATGCCCTCAAACGTATTCATCAATTCCGCTTTACGTTACTCTCCAATTTATTCCCACCTGTCATCTGTAAATGTTTTCCCAGTTATTTTCAAGGATCAAGGATCAATTTTATTCAGCATATACATTTACATGTATTCGGGATTTGCGTGGTGTGTTGGCGAGACGTGCAACAAAACATCATTTAACTGTCTCAAAGGAAAAACGATAATATAAAATTAAGCCGGAAGTACGGATGTAGAATTGAGGCCCTTCGTTGGTCCGGGTCGAACATAGACGTTACCGCCATGATACGCCAGCCTGTACGCAAACCAGGGCAGTATGATATGGAGAACAAGCTGTTGCCCATGTAGTTGGTTCCCCCTAGCCACGCAGCTGATGAAACCAACGAAACGGCAGAGACCGACATAGTTCGGCACCAGCGGCGTCGCAGGCGTTGCCAGTCGGCGTTGAACTAACCAGGAATGCCTTATGATCTCCAGCTCCGAATTTATACTGGGGGTTTACTCCCGAAGCCTTCTCTGGAGTGGGTATAGCCGCAAGGCAGCGGACGTTTGAAACCAGAGGTTTCTTTCTCCTAGGTGAACTGCCAACCGCGGCTAAAGACCTTGCCCCGAAACAATCGGGTTTAAGGTGACAGTAACCCGTCGTCGATCCGCTGGGTTTAGTAGTGAAGCTACGTGTGAAGGCTGGAAACTGGGCTTTGCTTATCAGAAGCTTTTTGAAACATCCCGGTGCACGCCATCGGCAGCATTTAAGAAGTGTGAGTTCACACCCATCACCACCCCCGGCTATAACAACCTTTAGGAACAGATATTGAATAAAATGTACATAAATACCCGCATGTATTTATAATGTAAACAACATTATAAAAAGTGGTTTAAAGCGTTTACAGTGACTGAGGGAATAGATAGAGGAGGTGGGGACTAACTAGACTGTTTGATCAGATTAACCGCCTGGGGGAAGAAACTTCAAAATGGCGTGAAGTTCTGTTTTACTATTCTATCAATGCAAATTACCCTCGGTCAAGCATCGCATATGAAGTTTGCCAAAAACTAACTTTCAAGTTATGGTAAGTTTGACAGCACGGGATCTGTGGAGATAAAGGAAACGATTTGTCATAGTCATATTTACACAGCCCAGCTAACTATTCCTCCCGATGTGTTCAACAGACTTTCAAGACAAGCCAACACCCAGGGCAAGAGGGAATCTCGCATCTTTTGCTTTGTTGGTGTTCGGCCCGCTTTCATCTCATCGATAAAATAAATCGGATAAATTGATCCACACAGAGGCACTGCAAACGACAGGAACACGCGAATGGACATGTGCATTTTGAGGAACCTCGGTGTTCGCTCGTGTTTAGTTTCTTTGAAACTCAACCAGGAGCTCAGCGTCAGATGGCTAAACTCCAGACTGCATCGCTCTCCGGACCTCAAGAACCACGGCAAGGTGACGACTTTCCGAGAATTTATTCTACGGCGATAAGGTCGAGGGGGAGGTGCCAGACGAAGAGCGATCCAACCAAGACGGGCAGTGGAGCTGGCGGAAGATGTCGACACGCCAACACGGCAGCGAAGGCGGAGGAAGGCCGCAGCGGTGAAATGTCTCCAGTCGTCCAAGTCACTGCACCCCGACCGCGATTTGTCAAGGGCTCTGCGGTGGCTGCCCGTGTATCAGCCTCCCCATGTTAAACAAAGTCATGCGTTCTCTATTAAGGGTATACACCCGAACACCCCGGATTAAGAATCGTGCGATGAGCAAGTGGCGAAAGGGGAAGGATTCTGAGGTCTGGAAGTGGATCTCGAATCGACCTCTACAGCTTCCCGAAGACCCATCGATAGACAACTCTTGGAGAACATCATACTTGACTCGAGTGATCGCACTATTACCAATTGAAACTCTGAATGTTGAAAAGGCTGGGATGATTTAAAACTTCAACCGCTCCAATTAACTGCATAAAATACGCACACCTATTCACACTATAGAACCATAGAACATTACAGCACAGAAACAGGCCTTTTGGCCCTTCTTGGCTGTACCGAACCATTTTTCTGCCTAGTCCCACTGACCTGCACCTGGCCCATATCCCTCCATACACCTCTCATCCATGTACCTGTCCAAGTTTTTCTTAAATGTTAAAAGTGAGCCCGCATTTACCACTTCATATGGCAGCTCATTCCTCACTGCCGTCACTCTCTGCGTGAAGAAGTCCCCCCCCTCCCCACAATGTTCCCTTTAAACTTTTCCCCCTTCACCCTTAACCCATGTCCTCTGGTTTTTTTCTCCCCTAACCTCAGTGGAAAAAGCCTGCTTGCATTCACTCTATCTGTACCCCTCATAATTTTATATACCTCTATCAAGTCTTCTCTCAGTCTTCTACGCTCTAGGGAATAAAGTCCTTTCTCTGTAACTCAGTTTCTCAAGTCCTGGCAACATCCTTGTAAACCTTCTCTGCACTCTTTCAACCTTATTAATATCCTTCCTGGAATTCAGAGACCAAAACTGCACACAATTACACAACTATTATAAATAATTACGAAAAATTGGCCATAGCATCTCCAGGTTTCACAGCACCTTGTTCGACAGTTACTCTTAAGGTCATAGAGTAAGCAACAAAATGGTCTGCTCAAAGCAGAAGTGTTCATGTTGTTACTCCTTTGCCTGGGATTTCCCGGGACAACATTGAATTCAGTTTTAAATCATTCAAATGGACGCAGCAACTGTGTCCCTCTCTCGGCGGAAATTGCCATCAGGGCTCTGATGCCTTCTGTTGTCCAATGAAAGCCCAGAGCATAAAGGACGCAACAATACGAAGAGAGGTAAATTAGAACAGTGATTTGTTTGCACTGTATATTAATATTGACAGCATCCAAAGAAATTGGCAATGTACATGTTACAATATATAGGCGTGCAGAATAAATATAAACATAGAACAATACAGCACAGTGCCTGCCCTTCGGCCCACAATGTTGTGCTGACCTTTTAACCCACTCTAAGATCAATCTACCCCTTCCCTCCTACATAGCCCTCCATTTTTCTATCATCCACGTGCCTACATAAGAGTTTCTTATTTGTCCCTAACATACCTGCCTCCACCACCATCTCTGACAGGGTGATCAACCACCACTCTGTAAAAAAAAAACTGCCTCTGAAATTCTTCCCAAATATTCCTCCACTCATCTTAGCAGTAGTCTTTGCTGTCCTAGGGAAAGTGTGCTGGCTGTCCTCTATCAAGTCACTTCTCATCCTCCTTCACTCCAAAGAATAAGGCCCAAGCTCACCCAACCTATCCTTATAAGACATTTCTCTTTAGTCCGGTCAGCATCCTGGTAAATCTCCTCCGAACCCTCTCCACATCCACTTTCCACATCCTTACAATAATGAGGCAACCAAAACTGAACACAATACTCCACGTGTCATCTAACCAGGGTTTTATAGCGTTGCATCATCACCTTGCACCTCTTGAACTTAGTCCCCTGACTAAGGAAGGCCAACATACTTACATCTTCTTAACCATCCCGTCAACTAGAGACAACTCTACCAACCTGCTGCAGTATAGGCCTAAACCACGATAAAAGAACAGACAATCAGTGGCCTCTTTCTGCTTGTTAATGCAAATATCTAATCAGCCAATCATGTGGCAGCAACTCAATGCATAAAAGCATGAGACATGGTCAAGAGGTTCAGTTATTGCTCAGACCAAACATCAGAATGGGAAAGAAATGTGACCTCAGTGACATTGACCATGTTGGCGTCAGCTGGGGTGGTTTGAGTATCTCAGAAATTCCTGATTTCCTGGGCAATTCTATGGGTGAAAATTATTAATTAAAGAGATCAGAGGAGGATGGCCAAAATGGTTCAAACTGCCAGGAAGATGACAGTAACTCATATAACCACATGCTACAACAATGGTGTACAGAAGAGCATCTCTGAACACACCAAGCCTTCAAATGGATGGGCTACAGCAGTGGAAGACCATGAACATACACTCAGTGGCCACTTTATTAAGTACAGGAAGTAGTAATGAAGTGGCCATTGAGTGTATACTGAATATTTACTATGTAGGCAATATTCAGACATCTGCAGAGTGCATGTTACAGTATATATATATAGCTAAAAGCCACACTGTGCCAATGTTTTAAGTGTTAAGACTCCCAAAAAAGATGTTAAATTTAAACATTTCACATTCATATGAAACTTAATAGTGCAAATTGATAGATTCTACCCACAACATTTGTACCAGATAGAGCAGCCCTGCACACAAATGTATATTGATGCGTCTTACTTATACTCTTTATATTATATTTTGTCTGAACAATAGGGGAAAGAATTCATTTCTATGTAATGGACTGCGGGTTTCAATTTGGTTATGTTGGTAGTACCAGTGCAAGCCTGTGTAAATCAGCTGGATTAGGAGAAAAGATTGGCAACTTCCAGCACTAATTTACGTCCAGGGCAAATCAAGCCTACCCAACCTTTTTACCCTTGTTAAAAAAATACTTCACTCTGCAATAACACACTCAAAATGCTGGAGGAACTCAACAGGTTAGCTAGCTTTTGCCCCAAAATGTTGGCTCTTTATTCATTTCCGCAACCTGATGAGTTCCTCCGGCATTTTCTGTGTGTTGTTCTGGATTTTCATCATCTGCAGAATCTCTTGTAGTAATGATTCATTCCTCTGGAATGTGTCTCTGACCACAAATCTGACCACAGTCCCAGATAGAACTGATCATTGTTGTGTGTTGCTGCCAAATGTAAGTTTTTGGACAGTTGGAAAGAGAATTAAAATTAAGCTTTTTTTTGGTAGACCACAGTTGGATTCTTGCTAGCAATTCTCTGCTTGGGTTTGAATGAGTGGTTCTTAAGGTTGAAGTAGATAATCTTTTGAAAGATCAGAGCTGAGCTGAGGCAATCTGGTGCAGAAGCAGAGATGAGGTTTGGACCAGTCAGCCTTGCTTGGATTGAATGGAAGGGTATGCTTGAGGGGCTGAGTGGCCTACTGTAGCTCTGATTGTCTGATGTTCTTTATGGGCAAGTATCATCCGTAACTTATAGATCAAAGGAAGGTGCAGATTGAGGGCAAGATAAAATGAGAATGAGAAAGAGAAAGAGTGGATTAATTCCCATCAATAGCTGTATCTTAATAATTGGCATACTAATAATGGACAACACTGAATTAATGCTCACAGGTATACCAGTTCCGTTTGGTTAATTTTTGTTGCATCTGGTTGTGAACTGTTTTGTGCCACCGGAGAAAGGTAACAATGTGTGTTGTATAGTCTTTGGTTGACATGACTGTCACTGAAGGTCTCTGGTGGAATGTTAAAGCAGTGAGAAACGGGTGCCACACTTGAAGAATTCCAGGCTTGCTTACTCCCTTTGCCTTTTGAGCGTGGGACTACCTGGGTTCTGGCTCACTGCAGATGCAAGGCAAATTTCCTCCTTGTTACCTCACCTTTTCTAGTGCAGTGTTAGGGTGGCGATGGAGGCCTCTCTCTGCCATTGTCAGGCATTCTTCATTGTAAGACATCTCTCCTCTGTAAAACACCCATCAATGTGTTCTGCTTCAAGGCACTAGCCTTTTATGAGATATGGGTCCCTTTAAGCATTGCAGTGTACCTTTAAATAATGTTAGCTAGTCATGATTGTGTCCGTAAAGATGTATCCAGCCAACGTAGTTATTTATCATTGCTTGATACTGAAATCAACATGGCTTTTTGCCTGTTTTCCACAAACGAAAATGGTCATAGATTAATTTCACAGCACAGCCCTCAAACCTGCTTTCACTGAACTTAGTCTGTACTCTGAGATAAAATACTAAACAGAACCACTCAACTTGAGGTAGCCTGCTCTTTCTTGGAAACATTGTGGGTTCCATGTGAAACGCTTCATCAGTGACATAGATAGATCTGAAATCTTCACTTACATCTTGAGATCATTTTAATATAGGGATGTGCAGTTTACACAGAGACTCTGGGACAAGGTCAGCAGCTGTGTAGAATACAGCATTGTTATGAACACACTCTACGTGGCAAACTGTACGTAGACATAAAACATTGAACACCATGACACAGTAACAGGCCCTTCAGACCATGATGTCGTGTTGACCTTCTAAACAACTCCAAGATCAATCTAAGCCACCCCTCCTACATAGACTTTAATTTGTCTTTCATCCATGTGTCAATCTAAGGGTTTTTTTTAAGTGTCCCTAATGTATCTGCGTCTACAACCACCCCAGCACCTACCATTCTCTGTGTAAAAGTCCCATGTATTTATTTGTTGACATACAGCATGGAGAAGGCCCTTCTGGCCATTCTAGTCATGCCGCCCAGCAATCCCCCTGTTTAATCCTAGCCTAAACGCAGGGCAATTTACAAAGACCAACTAACCTACCATGGTCTTCGGACCATGGGAGGGCACCAGAGCACCTGGTGGAAACCCACCTGGTCACGGGGGAAATCTCCTTACATGCAGTGGCAGGGATTGAACCCATTTTGCTGGTACTGTAAAGCATTGTGTTACCATGCTGCACCTCTGTATGGGGGGGGGAAGGAGATCGCTGACATCCCCCCCCTATACTTTCCTGCAATCACCTTGAATTTATAACCCCTCATATTTGTCATTTCCACCATGGGAAGAGTGTCCACACAAACCTTTGCCTCTTATTATCTTGCACACCTCCAATCAAATGACGTTTTAATAATCTGTTCAGTCATGATACTTATCACTTTAGTGTCAGGGTGAAACATTTTCTATTTTATACGAAAGGTAACGTTAGAGTTGATCTTTGGCAAGATTCCAGGGCAAAGCAGAACTAAACCTCTGTGGAGGAAGAAACCAGCTAAGGTGTGTACAAGTTGGAATGTAAATCGAGTATATATACACCAAGGGATCACTGGCCATAGATTCAGATGTTTTGACAAGACAGATGTTATTGCCCGCATTCATCTAAACATTTGACACTTAACTGCTGCAGGAGGAGCTGCTAATGCATGCATCTGCACAGGTACAGGAGCCTGGTTTGAGTGCTAGAAGCTTGAAGTCACTCACCTTCTGGTAGTTCAGATTCTATTTGTCTCTCCTTTTATACCTTCTCTTGGAGATCTTCACCATCTTCCTTCAACAAGAGCTGCCACCATTCTCTCTCTCCTGGCCACCATCTTATGCTCTCTCTGCATCCTCTCTACAATTTAAAACTTTATAGAACATAGACTATAGAACATTAAACAGGACATACTCTTTGTCCCTGCAGATCAAAAGAAGGATCTTGTGGTTTACATCTATAGATTCCTCAAAGTTACCTCGCAAGTTGATAGGGTGTTAAAGAAGGTGTATGGTGTGTTGGCCTTCATTAATTGGGGGATTGAATTCAAGAGCTATGAGGTAACATTTCAGCTTTATAAAACTCTGGTTAGGCCACTCAAGAGTCTGTACTGTATTGTAGTGTTCTGTGTGAAGAATGAAGGACCAGGGAGACAAGTTACCTGCAGCATAATCACTTCACTCGTTCATTTGTTATGTGCCACGTCATATGACGTGGGCAATGATGGTCTATCCATGACCGTGATTGTTCTTGGCAAATTTTTCTACTGAAGTGGTTTGCCATTGCCTTCTTCTGGGCAGTGTCTTTACAAGACAGGTGACCCCAGCCATTATCAATACCCTTCAGAGACTGTCTGCCTGGTGTTAGTGGTCACATAGCCGGGACTTATGATCTGCACTGGCTGCTCATACGACCATCCACCACCTGCTCCCATGGCTTCACATGGCCTTGATTAGGGGATTGCTAAGCAGGTGCTAAACTTTGCCCAAGGGTGACCTGCAAGCTAGCAGAGGGAAGGAGTGCTTTACACCTCCTTTGTACAGATGTATCTTCACCCCACTACACTTTAATCACTCAGGATTTTATTAGTGATTTTGATGAAAGACATATTAATAGTGTGGCAGAGGTGAAAATCCAACTGAAGGGATTCAAGCAAGAAATTCTGGATAAATATTACAGATCAGGCAGCATCTTTGAGTCCACTACTTTGACTAAAGCATTGGAAGCCAACAGCAGCTGACCAGACTTCTCTGGTCCTGAGCCGAAAGAAGGTTGATTGGCCCTTGATCTTCTGCCACATGACTTTGTACATCTGCGAGGTGAAGATCCTTCCTCTCCCAGAAATGAGGTATTTGGAGCTTCTGTTAATGTTTGTGTAGCTCTGGATTTTTACAGAATGGGTTTGCTAGCTTCGTGCCCGACCCTCCGCCTTTCACAGCCAGGCTTGGGACTGTCCATGGAGGATTTCAGACGGCATCGGTGGAAAAGAAAACAGATTTAATGTTTCAGGTATGGAAAAAGCTGCTGGGTTTCTCCCATACTTTCTGTTTTCATTTCAGATGTCCAGCATCTGGAGATATTTAAAAATAATTTTCCAGTTCTCGATAAGATGGGCATGAATTTTGCAGGCTGTAGTATGGTAGAAGATTTTGGAATGGAAAATAAAGTCAGAGTTGGGTGGTGTGGAGGTTTGCAAGGACAGGTGGTGAAGGTTAACAAGGAGTGCAGTGATAATGGTAGATTTGATGGAAGCTGGAATATCCCCTCAATGGTTAAATGATGACTAAAAAGTCAAGCTATCTCATAAGGTACCAATGTTCGCTTCATCCTTGATGAAGATGGCAGAGTTTGACATCGAAACATCAGGTATAATTGATACCAGTACTCGGCTGGAAGCCTGAAAAGACTTCATTTGTCACATACGCCGGGAAATCACTAGACCAGTTTTCAATTACTCGGGTGTTTGGGCATGCAGTCATGCGCATGTTGATGGGAATATGGAGAAAGTAACAAAAAAAAACAATTTTGGATTAGTGTAAATAAGTATTTGGTGGTTGGCACAGACTTTCTGGGCTGAAGGTGTTCCTGTGCAGAATCTCTCTCTAATTCAATAACTATGTTAAATCAGAGTAATGAAAGGACACAGTGAACATGCATACATTAACTCAATGCCTTTTCTGAATGTTTCTTGCTTTATCAAATAGTTGAAGGTAGTCATAATATGGAAAAGTTCAATGCAACGATGAACATAATATGCACCTGATGGTGAAATAGTTTATTATTGTAAACCTAAAGCTCAGTCTCACATTTAATCCCACTTAATCTCATTTAATGGTGGTGTCCTGGCTGCCACATGTACTGAATTCATTCTTTAAGGAATGCATTTAAGGTGCTGCTGCACTTGGCAAAACAAGCAATTCGGTTCCCTTGGTGGTTTATTGTTTGATTGAAATATTTTCTCCCTTGATAATAATGAAAAGGGAAAGGATTTGCATTCTGTGGGATATTGTACAAAGTCTGGCTGTCCCTAAGTGCTTCTCAGCTAATGAGGCACTTTTGACATGTTGACAATGAGTTGTGCAGAAGGGTGGTGACCAATTTGCACATGACATACTCAGTCGAACAGCAATGACATAGTAACCTGATAATCTGTTAAACCTCCTAGTCTCCATCTAACGTACTACCTACAACTGACAGAGTAGATGGCTAGAGTTTCTGCATTGCCATCTGTGTAGCACTTCTCCTGTGTCACATCAACCTAGATTTTTCAGTCTGGTCTCAGGTGTGAGCACCAGGCCTCGAACTCTTCCTCCTCCTCTCTGTAGGCCGTTGTTGGTGATGAGCCCCCCCCCCCCCCCCACCCCCACTGCCATGACATCGGTGAATTTAACAATGTAATTACTCAGGTAAATGAACTCCACCAGCTTTCCACGCAGGCAAGGAGCTGCTCCCTAAACACCGGCTAACAAAGGCAACCACGGCCACGGGCATCAATGTGAGTTGGGATCAGATTCATTTATTTATCACAGGTACATCAGAACATACAGTGTTTGCATTAACAACCCAAGGATGCGCTGGGGGCAGCCCGCAAGTGTCGCCACACATTCTGGCACCAAAACATATTCACCCACAATGCTGAGTAGAACAACACAAGCAACAACAACAAAACAAACCCGTATGCTGTGAAATTCGTTGCTTTACAGCATCAGAACAGTGCAACACATAAAAAATTAGGATAAGTTACAAAAGAAATATAAATAAATAAATCACACACACATACATGAATAAATAAGTAAACAAATTAACAAATAAAGAAACAATAAATGATAAAAAAGTGAAGATAAAGCAAAATTTTATTTTATTTTTTATTTTTATTCAGAGATACAGCACAGAATAGAGTCATGCCACCACCAACCCCATTTTAACCCTAACCTCACTTACAATGACTAATTAACCTACCTGTTACATCTTTCTACTGTGCAGGAAGCCAGAGCACCTGGAAAAACCAATGCATTCCATGGGGAGGACATGCATTCTCCTTCCAGAGGACACTGGCATCGAACTCTGAACATGACGCCCCAAGGTGGAATAGCATCACACTTACACTTACGCCCAGTGAGTAAATAAAATAGTGAGGTAGTGATCACAGGCTCATGAACTGTCAAGAAGTCTGATGACAAAGAGGGAGATGGCTGTTCCTAAACTGCTGAGAGTGGGTCTGCAGGCTCGTGTACCTCCCCTTTGAAGGTAGTAATGAGAAGAGGACGTATCCTTGATGGTGAGGGTCCTTTTTAATGAGACACCGTCTTCTGAAGATGTCCTCAGTAGTGAGGAGGCTAGTCCCTATGATGGAGCTGGCTGAGTCTACAACCCTCTGCAGTCTTTTTTTGATTCTTTGGCGTTTCCATACCAGACGGTGATATAATCAGTGAGAAAGCTCTTCACGGTACATCTGTACAAGTTTCTTAGAGTCTTTGGTGACATAGCAAACCTTCTCAAACTTCTCATGAAGCATATATGCTGGTGTGCCTTTTCTGTGATATTATGCTAGGTCCAGGATCTTCTGAGATGTTGACATACAGGAACTTGAAGCTGCTCACTCTTTGTATTGCTGATGCCCCAAAGAGGACTGGTGTAGGTTCTCCCAACTCCCCTGCCTGAACTCCAAAATCAATCCCTTGGTCTTACTGAAGATGACTGCAAGGTTGTTGTGGCACCATTCAACCAGCTGGTCTATCTCACCCCTGTATGAAAGGAGATAACGTCTACAACGTGGCCTTTTCTGGATTTTGCTCCAACATTAGGAATTTAGAGCAAAACAAACATAATCTTATTGCTGCATCCCTGTTACATATCATCTGTAACTTGGTTATATTGTAGTTAAGGAATAAATGGAGACATAAGGAACTGCAGATTACAGCTGTGGCATCATGGTAGTGTAGAGGTTAGCATAATGCTGTTACAGTGGAGCTATGACATTGGGGTTTGAATCCATCTGCTGTCTATAAGCAGTCAGTACGTTCTTCCCATGAACACGTTGGTTTCCTCTGGGTGTTCCTGTTTCCTCCCACATTCCAAAGATGTTAGTAAGCTATGGGCATTGCTATGTTGGTGCCAGAATTATGGTGACGCTTGTGGGCTAGCTAGCACAATACTTCTTTCCGGATTTGATTGATGCAAACAACGTGCTTTATGTTTCAATATACATTTGACAAATGCAACTGATCTTTATCCTTTTTACATTTATTTTACAGATGCCAGAAATTGGAGAAATAAGGTTATAAAGATTGGTTGGGTTGAGTTGTCTTCTGATCTTCGCAAGTTACTTGCAAATGTTTCATCACCATGCGAGGAGGCATCATCAGCGTGCTGTTTTGACTGTGGTGTGTCCTCCGAACGTTTGGCTTTTATATACCTTTCAATCAGCAGATTGACATCATTTCAAAAAATCAGTCATGATATGGGGAGGAAATCTCGTTGCTGATTAGTTGTGTGATGAACTTCGTGCATTGTGGTCTGGAATTTTGCCCACATTGGCTCATAAATGGGATTGAGGTCTATGTATATGTTTACAAAATTGTTTGTGGGAACCCACACTTCTAGGAATTCACTTGCATGCTCCGAGTTTGCTTGTGTCATGATTTTCACTGATGCTCAGTTGAATTTGTGTCCCTCTCGATCTTCATGGGTAAAGACGAGGGAGACTTGATCTTGCTGCTTCACAGCCAGTTGACATTCATGGATAGTTTTCTCCCAGTCTGGCCAACATAATACTTGCTGGAGACCCCACAAGCCCCCATGAAGATTAGCTTTATGGGAAATAGACAGTCAACATTGCGGATCAACATCCTTCATCTGGACTGAAAGACAGAAGAGTAATAAGCCAGCACAAAGGGGTGGGTGGAGGGATGGGGCAAGAGATGTCAGGCAATAGGTGGATCCGGATGAGGATGGGGTAGGAAGATAGAGGAGGGAAGAGTGAAGAGTGGAGATGGAGGAGAGAGAGTGGGGTAATAAATCAGAATTGGTATCAGAATCAGTCATATCACTGACATAGCTCGTGAAATTAGTTAACTTTGCTGGGCAGTACAATGCAATACATAATAATAGAGAAAAAACTGAAATGCAGTATGAATATATATATACACACACACATATATATATTAGTTAAATTAAATAAGCAGTGCAAAAATTGAAATAAAGAAGTAGTGAGGTAGTGTTCATGGGTTCAATGTCCATTCAGAAATCGATGGCAAAGGGGAAGAAGCTGTTCCTGAATCATTGAGTGTGTGACTTCAGGCTTCTGTACCTCCTTCCTGATGGTAGCAATGAGAAGAGGGCATGTCCTGGGTTATGGGGTCCTTAACAATAGACGCTGCCTTTTTGAGGCATCGCTCCTTGTGGATGTCCTGGATACTATGGAGGCTGGTGCTCATGTTGGAGCTGACTAATTTTACAACTCTCTGCAGCTTACTTCAGTCCTGTGCAGTAGCCCCCACCACCACACCAAACAGTGATGCAGCCAGTTAAATGCTTTCCACAGCACATCTCAAGAAATTTGTGAGTGCCTTTGGTGACATACCAAACCTCCTGAAGCTCCTAATGAAATATAGCCACTGTCTTGGCTTCTTTATAGCTGCACCGATCTGTTGCATCCAGGTTAGATCCTCAGAGACATTGACACCCAGGAACTTGAAATTGCTTACTCTTTCCATTTCCTCTATCAGGACTGGTGTGTGCTCCTTCGTTTAGCCCTTTACAGAGGCTGGGAGGTGAGAGGTGGACAAAGTGTTACACAAATGTTTGCCAGTTATACATCTTCAGGTCACGAAAATGGAAGCAATGGGCAAGACAGATACTGGTTTAATAGGAACTTCTATTTGTAATCTCTACTCTTATTTTCAAATCCATCTATGATTTTACTCTTGGTGATCTCTTTCGTCTCTTCTTGCCCTTTAACACTTTAAGATACCTGAGCTTCTCCAATTCTGGCTTTTTGGCTATCTTAGAATTTAATTGATCCATCACTGATTTCAGCTTCCAAGACACCAAGATCAGGAATTAACTCTTTAAATCCCAGGGCTTTCTTTGCTCTCTTTCCTCTGAGATACTTTCTAAAACATACTGCATCTCTTTTGACCAAGTGCCTGGTTACTAGCCCGGGTTTCCTCTGGGTGCTCCGGTTTCCATCGATGTTCCAAAGGTGTATGAGTTTGGGTTAGTAAGTTGTGGACGTGCTATGTTAGCCTAAGGCTGGCACAGTATTGTAGCAGTTAGCGTGATGCTTTACAGTGCCAGTGATCAACAATTGGGTTTGAGTCCCATCACAACCTATGAGGAGTTTGTAGGTTTTTCTTGAGACCACAGGGGTTTCTTCTGGGTGCTCAGGTATCCTTCCAAAGACACACATTTAAGGATAGTGAGTTGTGAGCATGCTAAATTGGCACCAGAAGTGTGGTAACACCTGCAAGCTGTGCCACCCACCCCCCCCCCCCCCCCCCATTGGACTGTGCTGGTCACTGACGCAAATCAAACATTCACTCTATGTTTCAATGTGTATGTGCGTAATAAAGCTAATCTACATCTTCTAATCTTCATAATCCCCTGTGCAGTTTAGTGTGAAATGCTGTTTTGTTTTATAATGCTTCTGTGATTTGCCTTTGAACACCACGTTGTGTTATACAGGTGGAGAGGGTGGTAAAGAATTCATATGATGTGCTTGCCTTTATTACCCAAGGAACTGAGTTCAAGAGTCAGGAGCTACATTACAGCTTTATAACACTCCAGTTAGGGTGCGCCTGGAGTATTGCATACAGTTCTGGCCACCCTATGATAGGAAGGGTGGTGAAGTTTTGGAGGCAGTGCAGAAGAGCTTCAGTAGGATGTTGCCCGGATTAGAAAGCGTGTGCTGTAAGGAGAGGCTGGACACACTCAGGTTGTTTTCCCTGGAACAGCGGAGAATGAGGGGAGATCTGATCTGACAGAGGTTTAGAATGGGTGATATGGTGGTGTAGCATTTAGCGTAACACTTTGCAGCGCTAATGACCTGGATTCAATTCCCTCTGTTGTCAGTAAGGAACTTGTCCATTCTCCCTGCACCTGCGTGGATTTCCTCCAGGGGCTCCGGTTCCCTCCCACATTTCAAAGACGTACGGTTTAGTAGGTTAGTTGGTCACATGGTGTAAGTGGGCAGTGCAGACTCGTTGGCCCAGAAGGGCCTGTTACTGTATTTCCGAAGAAAGATTTTGAGAGGCATCGATAGGTATTCAGTATCTTTTAGCCAGGGATGAAATGTCTAATAAGAGAGTAAGCATTTAAGGTGAGCAAAGGTAAGTTCAAAAGAGATTTGCAGGATAAGTTTTTCACACAGAGAGTGGTGGGTGCTGGAAAGTGCTGCCTGAAGCAGACACAATAGGGGCTTTCAAGAGGCTCTTAGAGAGGCACATGAATGTGTAGGAAATGAAAAGGTACTGATATTGCGCAGGCACACATGAAGTCCAGCCCAGCACTGTGGACAGAAAGGCCTCTTCTTCTGTTATACTGTTCTGTCCTGTTCTATGTTAAAGAGCATTATGTAAACCAAACTTACCTGCTGAATTAAAGGATTGAAAAGATCAAGAATTTGTCTTGTAATCTGGAACTTTGCGTTAATATAAATGTTTAAAATATTTTCCAAACATAATCAAGCAGCATTATACCTGCAATAAAAACTGGTTGGAAAGTAATTTTGATCAGAGTTCAAAAAGTTTAGCTGCCACATCTGTAGTTACAAGCTGTCTTTAATGTAACAAGAAACTCAGGGTGCTTAAGGCAAACAGATGTTAATCTATGGTTGCACTAATTGGGAGAGTTTTTGCCAAACTATCAAAAGAAGTGGGTGGGAGAAATACTTGTAGCAAAAAATGAAAGTAAGAAAAAAATGCAGATGATGGTAGTCTGAGATAAAAACAGAAAATGTTGGAAGCGCACAGCTGGTCAGGGAGTACTGGTGAAAAGAGAAAGGTGGTTAGTATTTAGGCTGAAGGATCAAGAATCAACTTTATTTGCCATATAAAGTACGTTTACATGTATTAGGAATTTGTTGTGGTGTGTTGCTCAGGGCATGAGGCCTTGTTATTGAGGCCTTTGGTTGGATGGGGTTAATCATGGACATTACATCCTAGCTGTCTATGTGATACACAAACAGGTATACCATCCAGGGCAGTACGATATGGAGAACAAGCTGTTGCCCATTTAACAAGCTTCCCCTCTCCACGCAACTGATGAATCTGAAGGGGCGGCAGAGACCAATACGTTTTGGCACCAGCGTCATCTCAGGAGTTGCCAGTCAGCATTGAACCCAAAGCTGGACTGCATTAGGGACTCCAGCTCTGGACTTTTCCCTTGGGATTTACTCCCGAAGCCTTCCCCACTCGTGGGTATAGCCGTAAGCCCAGTGGAGGTTTGAAATCAGAGTTGTCCTTCTACTAGCTACTAGTCCTTCTACTTCCTTCTTCAGCTATGGCTGATGAGCCTCATCTGCCCAAAGTGATTGGCTTTAAGGTGCTAGTAACTCATCTTTGGCCTTTCTTCTGCCAGTAAAAATGGTTCTGTCGGGCTTAGTAGCAAAGCCACACGTGAAGGCCAGGAACTGGATTTGGCTGTCAGAGGCTATTTGAGATGCACGCCATTGACAGTTTATCCCCACCACTCCCCCAGCTATGACAACCTTAAGGAACCACAGGCAACACACACTCAGGGCACAACATGCAACAAAGAACAACAATATTGAAGATTTATAAAGAATGAAGACTTATATAACAATAAAGTCCACATACAGAATAAAATGTGCATAAATACATCAATACCAGCATGTATTTACAGCATAAACAGCATATTAAACAGTGGTTTAAAGTATTTATAGTGCAGTGACAGGGGTAATAGATAGAGGGGGGGGGGCTTCCAACTAGAATGGTTGGTCAGATTAACTGCCGGGGGGGTGGGGAGGAAGAAAATCTAAGATGGCATAAAGCACTTTTCTGAAGGGAGCTTTTGGAAATTACACTACTTTGTAAAATCACCTTTCTGGCTCTCAGCTTCACCCCACCTCCTCCGGTCTTCTCCTATCATTTCGCATTTTCCCCTCCCCCTCCTACTTTCATATCTCTTACCATCTTTCCTTTCAGTTAGTCCTGACGAAGGGTCTCGGCCCGAAACGTCCACTGTACTTCTCCCTATAGATGCTGCCTGGCCTGCTGCGTTCCACCAGCATTTTGTGTGTGTTGCTTGTAAAAGTTTTTTTGCTCCTGGAGAATTGGAGCGAGCTAAGAAAGCCCGAAGTTCTTATCAATAGCCGGGGGGTGGTGGGTGAGTGGGGTTTTAAACAGGCTAGTAAACTACACCGTGAAGCTCATCACAGGTGATTATCCAACGATGTGAAGGACGATCCCCTGTTGCCTCGTGACAATGCCACTCCTTACCATTCCACCACCTTCTTTACATGGAAATTATTTGGGTAGACTTCAGCTCATAGAACGATCTGGGAGGTGTTCCCATATCCACAACATTGCTCACAAATTTCCTGTTTGTTTTATCCTTTGTACGTTGAGGTGACTGGTCCAGTACAGTTACATTCTGACACCATAAACACAAGCAGGTGTTGGAAATCTCAAACAATGCACACAAAAGAATGGAGATACTCAGCAATTCAGGCAGAACCTATGGACAGGATTAAGTAGTCAATATTTCAGGCTGGGATCCACACAAGTCCAAAGGTCAGTCAGAGGTTAATTGAATTTTTTTGGATGAAAGCTTAAAAACTGACAAGGTGCTCACTTTGGGGTCAGCAGTGGAAAGGGTGAGTGGTTTCAAGTTCCTGGGCATCAACATCTCAGAGGATCTACCCTGGGTCCAACACACCGATGCCATAACAAAGAGGACATGCCAGTGGCTGTATTTCATTAGGAGGTTGAGGAGATTTGGTGTACCATCAATGACTCCATCAAAGTTCTTCAGCTCTACAGTGGAGAGCCTTCCGACTGGCATGGACACTCCAATGTGCAGGATTGGAGAGGTTTGTAGACAAAGCCAACTCCATCATGAGCACATCCTTTCCTACAATCAAGGGTGTCTTCAAGAAGGCAGCATCTATCATTAAGGACCCACACTATCCAGGACATGCCCTCTTCTTATTACCATTTTGGAGGAGATATAGGAGCCTAACATTCCCCACTCTATGTTTTTGGAATAGCTTCTACTTTTCCGCTTCAGATACCTGAATGGTCCATGAACTCATGAACACTACCTTGTTATTCCTCTTTTGCACAATTTATTTATCATGTTATAACTCACAGTAATTGTTATGTCTCTGCACTGTACTACAGTCACAGAACAACAAATTTCATGGCATACACCGAAAGACCTGGTTCCTTAAAGTTGTTATAGCTGACGGTGGTAGTGGGAACGAGCTCCCACTGCCTATTAAATGCTCCCAATGGCATGTGCCTCAAGTAGCCTCTGAGAATCACCTGCTGGCCTTCACGTGTGGCTTGGCTACTAAGCCCTGGCTGACAGGAGAAGGGGCAAAGGTGGGTTACTGGCCTTAGAACCAGTCACTTCGGGCAGATCGGGCTTATAAGCCGTGGTTGGCAGCTCATATAGAAGAAGAAAAATTCCACGCCCTGTGGGGTCTACCCACTTGTGGTGAAGGCTTTGGGTGTAAAACCTGAGGAAAAAGTCTGGAGCTGGAGTCCCTAAGGCAGTCCAGCATTGAGTTCAACACTGACTGGCAACTCCTGCAGCCTTCTGGTATCAAACTGTGTTGGTCTCTGTCATTCCTTTGGGTTCATCAGGTGTGTGGAGAGGGGGAGCCTACCACATGGGCAACAGCTTGCTCTCCATATTGTACTGCCCTAGCTGGCATATCTAGACTGCTAAGCTGAAATATCCATTGTCAACTCTGACTGATGGAGGCCTCAGATTCAGATCCATAAGACATAGTGGCAGAATGAGGCCATTCATCCCATCGAATCTGCTCTGCCATTACATCATCGCTGATACATTTCCTTCTCAACCTCATTCTCCTGCCATCTCATAACCTTTCACACCCTGACTGATCAGGAACCTATCTACCCAATAGAAACATAGAAACATAGAAAATAGGTGCAGGAGTAGGCCATTCGGCCCTTCGAGCCTGCACCGCCATTCAGTATGATCATGGCTGATCATCCAACTCAGAACCCTGTACCTGCTTTCTCTCCATACCCCCTGATCCCTTTAGCCACAAAGGCCATATCTAACTTCCTCTTAAATATAGCCAATGAACCAGCCTCTACTGTTTCCTGTGGCAGAGAATTCCACAGATTCACCACTCTATGTGTGAAGAAGTCTTTCCTCATCTCGGTCCTAAAAGGCTTCCCCTTTATCCTTAAATTGTGACCCCTCGTTCTGGACTTGCAATGGCCTGGTTTATTATCTAAGTGATAGCAAATGACATAATAAATTATCTAAGTGATAATAAACTGATTCTGCTTGTACATTTCACACCTTTGATCAGTTGAACACTATGAGGTAGGACTTGGGTTTGCCATGTATAGCAGTATAAACCGTGACTATATGGCAGGATGCTTGCATCCTGTCTGATTTTCTTTTCCACAACAGAAGCCTTTACTCAGTCCGTCTCACGTTTTCAGTACAGCTTCCACATTTCCTATCTGACAGCAATGCTAAAGCCATTGTATAAATAGAATTCTCCCAATGCATGAAGCTTGCCATTGTGGCAACTGAAACCAAAAGTTCGAAGTAAATTTATTATCTAAGTACGTATATGTCACCATATACTACCCAGAGATTAATTTTCTTGCAGGCATTCACAGTAAGTAGAAAGAAACACAATAGAATCAACAACAAACCTCACACAACAGAGATGGACAAACAACCAATGTGCAAATGACATCAAACTGTGCAAACACAAAAAGAGAAGAAAAAGAATAATATTAAAGAAATAAACAATTAATATCAAGAACATGAGCTGTAAAGTCCTTAAAAGTGAGTTCATAGGTTGTGGAATCAGTTCAGTGTTGGGATGAGTGAAGTTATCCTTTCTGGTTCAACAGCCTGGTTGTTGAGGGGTAATAACTATTCCTGAAGCTGGTGGTGTGGGACTTAAGGCTCCTGTACCTCCTTCCCGATGACAGTGGTGGTATAAAACTAAAAACTGTGTTTCCTTGACCTTCCAAGAAGAGAAAAGATAACACCAGGAAAAGGAGTCTGTGCAGGCCAGGCCTTCATAATCTCTGACATGGGTCACCCACTTCTGTGATGGTTGGTCTCCACAGAATCGTCACTGCTTGTGCTCCCAAAATCCTCAAGTCTTATTGTTTTCCTTATTTGATCAAACTCTGATGTTTCAATTTTGTTGGTTCAGGGTCATCTGACTGGCCTGTGTCAGCTTCTCATCGGATGTGGCCCAAGTCTACAATCAGTATTGCTTTATGGTTCTCCCTTTAGCTTTGTGCCTTAGGTGATATCTTTTGCTCTATCCAACTCTGTCTAAACCAATCCAACCAAGTCAGCCAAACACTGGCCCCAGATGACCAGATCACAGGCTGTTCCTTCTGCAAGCCTGTATTTTACATAATGAAGAGCTTCCTATCTGAAAATTGTCTCAGCTGAAGGCTCATTGAGTCCATATTCAGTAGCTCTGATTAAGTTATCCCTGAGCAAGAATCAGTTCACAAAATGGTGGCTGCAAGAGCAGTTTCACAAAATGGCTGCCTCCACTCCTGCACCCACAATGCAAGAACAAAGACTTTTGTTTTCTCTAATTCCACAGCCATTGCCTAATTCCTGATCACTGATCAGTAGATTGTAGTTGTTTCTGGGCAATACTGGGACGAGGGTCTGAGTGATAGGGAAAGGATGAATAAGTTAGGATTCTATTCCCTGGAGCGCAGGAGAATGAGGGAAGATTTGTTAGAGGCATACACAACTTTGAGGGGTAAAGATAGGATAAACAATAGACAATAGGTGCAGGAGTAGGCCATTTGGCCCTTCTAGCCAGCACCACCATTCGCTGTGATCATGGCTGATCATACACAATCAGTACCCCGTTCTTGCCCTCTCCCCATATCCCTTGACCCTGCTATCTATAAGAGCTCTATCTAACTCTCTCTTGAATGCATCCAGAGACTTGGCCTCCACTGCCTTCTGGGGCAGAGCATTCCACATATCCACCGCTCTCTGGGTGAAAAAGTTTTTCCACATCTCTGTTCTAAATGGCCTACCCCTTATTCTTAAACTGTGGCCTCTAGTTCTGGACTCACCCATCAGCGGGAACATGCTTCCTGCCTCTAGCATGTCCAATCCCTTAATAATCTTATATGTTTCAATCAGATCCCCTCTCATCCTTCTAAATTCCAGTGTATACAAGCTCAGTCGCTCCAATCTTTCAACATATGACAGTCCCGTCATTCCCGGAATTAACCTTGTGAACCTACGCTGCACTCCCTCAATAGCAAGAATGTCCTTTCTCAAATTTGGAGACCAAAACTGCACACAGTACTCCAGGTGGGGTCTCACCAGGGCCCTGTACAGCTGCAGAAGGACCTCTTTACTCCTATACTCAATTCCTCTTGTTATAAAAGCCAGCAAGCCATTAGCTTTCTTCACTGCCTGCTGTACCTGCATGCTTGCTTTCATTGACTGATGTACAAGAACACCTAGATCTCGTTGTACTTCCCCTTTTCCTAACTTGACTCCATTTAGATAGTAATCTGCCTTCCTGTTCTTGCCACCAAAGTGGATAACCTCACATTTATCCACATTAAACTGCATCTGCCATACATTTGCCCACTCACCCAACCTGTCCAAGTCACCCTGCATTCTCATAACATCCTCCTGACATTTCACACTGCCACCCAGCTTTGTGTCATCAGCAAATTTGCTAATGTTACTTTTAATCCCTTCATCTAAATCATTAATGTATATTGTAAACAGCTGCGGTCCCAGCACCGAACCTTGCGGTACCCCACTGGTCACAGCCTGCCATTCCGAAAGGGACCCGTTAATCACTACTCTTTGTTTCCTGTCAGCCAGCCAATTTTCAATCCATGTCAGTACTCTGCCCCCAATACCATGTGCCCTAATTTTGCCCGCTAAACAGAAGCAGGCTCTTTCCACTAAAGCTGGATGAAACCAAAACTAGAGATCGTGGTTTAAGTGGGCTTGGTGTGTGCAAGTGCCGCCTTTGATTGGGAGCTCAAGATTTTGCAGGTGAAATTTGAACCTACAACCTTCTTTCCCGCTAAACTGTGAATGACAGTCTAGAACGTCTGGCACGAATAGTAAAATGTGGTCCACAGTTAACGTGACTCATCTTTCCATCTGGATGCTGCTGGTTGCTTTATTAGTAATTATAATGTGGAAGTAAAAGCTATGCACATGGATATGTGGAAGGAAAGGGTTGGAAACTATCATAGAGTAGGTTAAAGGGTCGGCATAATATGGTGTGTACAGAAAAGAGGATTAACTATCTGCAGTTTTATTTATGAAATTCACAAGCAAAGCTGGAAGTCAAAGTGCCCTTTAATATGTAATTTAACTTTAAACATTCTTTCATTTATTTCAAAGGAATACTCTTCAATATCCCATAATACCCATTTGCACATATTTCAATGAGTTTCACCCAGGGATTAATAGCATGTAATTTCAAGGATCCTGAATGATCAAACAACAGTTCCTTTATGAAATGAAAATTAGCAAATTGCTGGAACCCTGGTAGCTGGGTTGATTCCAAAGACTAAAATCTATAAACAGCAACCTCTAGTTGAATGCTGGGAGAATCTCATCATTCTTAGGAGATGACAAGCAGGTTCCTGCATATTAACGAGACTGAATTTCATGAAAAAGGCTGAAGAGTGGCTTAAGCTTAGTGACTGAACAATTACAGTAGATGCTCTAGAGTGAAATTACAAGTGACAAAGTTAATAACTCACTCTGAGATTAATCAAAACTCAACACTTTTTTGGGGAAAAAGTGGAACATGAGAAGCAACAACCTGCAGGAGGACATCAATGAGTTGAGGAGCATCTATGAGAAATCCTGTATCAGGACATGAATGACATTTGATGTCACCTTTTCCTCTCTGGATAACCACTGCTTTTTCCCACCTTGTTGATATATCCTCAAAATATCCATCACTCTCTGGGCACATCAACTGGTTCGTGTGCTCTCCAGCTATCGTTTTATTTCTTCCAGGAATATTTCCCACCTTCATCCTGAGATCCTACCAAAGATCACTCCCAAAGGGTCCTATTTTTGTCACAGATTACTGACTCAATCTGCGAGTTTGCCTTTAGGGGTTATTGCAGATGGACTTCCAAGTCCCTTTGCACTTCCGACTTCTGAATTCCCTCCGCAGTTAGAGAATAGTCGCTGTCTTTATTCCTTCCACCAAAGTGCATGACCATACTCTGTATTCCATCTGACACTTCTTTGCCCATTCTCCTAATCTGTTCAAGTCCTTCTGCAGACTCCTTGTTTCTACAACACTACCTGCCCCTCTACCTACCTTTGTATCACCTGCAAACTTGACTACAAAACCATCAATTCCTCCATCCAAATCATTAACGTGTACACTTGACACTCCCCACATTACATACCTTCTCTGGCTAAACAGTGGCACCTTGCTCATTCTAAGATTTACATTGCTGGGATCTTCTACACCAACATCTCACTGAGCATTCACGAACCATTGTCTTTCTCTCATTGATAGGGCCTGGCAAGCCAAGTGTGTCTTCTGGTTTATAAGTCTCTCCTTCTGCTGTCCTGAAGCCCTCTCTCTAATTTGTCTACTACTCCTGTTTCTATTACAGTGCTTTGCTACCCCAGTGGAGATTTTCCATTTGGGCAGTGTGCACCCACATCAACACTTTTCTTCAGAGTTGAATCATATAGTCATTGAGTCATACAGCACAGAAACAGGTCTTCGGCCCAATGTCCAACCAAGATGCCGATCTAAGTAAGTTGCATTTGCCCGCATTTGATCCCTATCTCTCAAAACCTTTCCATGTAATCATGTAATCTGTTCAGTATCAGCAGAAACAATTTTTGCCAATCACCTCAGAAACAGAATCAGAATCAGGTTTATTATCACTGACGTATGTTATGAAATTTGTTGTCTTGCAGGCAACACAATACATGACAAATTCCTATAAGTTGCAATAAGGAATGTATGTATAGAATAAACAAATTGTATAAAAAGAAAACAAAATAGTGAGGTGACGTTCATGGGTTCATGGACCATTCAGAAATCATTTTCAGGTGAAGGAGATTGTCAACACAGGAACATTTGCCCCTGAGGACGTGTACATACCTAATATGTACGTGCAGAGAGACGTGAAGGTCAGCAGTACGAGATGAGAATCGAGGTGAATGGTCCCGAAGTGCACTGAAATCTGAGTGGGATAGATCACATTCCATTCCTCCCGAGCAGTGCTTCCCTTCCCCAACTGACTGACTGACTTCCCCTGGAGGCAAAGCAGCTACTCTACATGAAGCAAGATGGCAAAGAAGGTGTTTTGCTAGCCTTCAGCAGTTAGTGCACGGACTTTAGGAGTAGGGATATTAAGCTGCATTTGGAATACTTGAACAGTTGGCTCCCCTGTAATGGGAAAAACATTGTCAAACTGGAGAGGGTGCAGAGAAGGTCGACAAAGACGCTGCCTGGACTAGAGGGTCTGAGTTAGGTTCAATAGGTGCATTTAATGTATGTGAAAGGTACATAGCATACATCTTGAAATTCTTTCTCTTCATTGACATCCACAAAAACAGAGAAGTGCTCCATATGACAGTTAAACATTAGAACCCCAAAGTCCCTCCCAGCTCCCCCCCTACACAAACTCAGCAGCAAAGCAATGACCCCCCACCCCCATCAGCAAAAAGGCATCATTACCCTCTGTCAAGCACTCAAGCCTGCAGCAAAGCATCAGTAAAGACACAGACTTGCAGTACCCCAAAGACTACTCATTCACCTGGTAATTCAACATACCGCAGGCTCTCTCTCTCTCCCTAATAAGGGAGAGGTGTTTCTGTTTCACAGCGAGAGGGGAGGCATAACAAACAGCTCGCTGATTTACGATGTTTAAAGTCTGTCACGTTGCTTTTTCCAAGCTCTGCGCCCAGAGAGTTGGCACCAAAAAGGTGCAGGTCTCCAGACACGCACCCTTCGGCAGCTAATCCGCTGCTCCCGATGTTCCACGTTCTCCCACGACGCCTCAGTCAGGGGCACCGGCCTAGAATGAGCTCGTCCCTAGAGCCACGAAAATCCGGCACCCTGAAGGCATGCTAGTCTTCCAGGCCACGTCCTTGGGATACCAAAAAGCGGCCGGTCGTGAGGTCCTGAGAGCGGGTCCCATTCCCACAAAGAACCAAAGTCAGAGTGTAACTCCAGGTCAGAGTCTTTAAAAGAACCTTGAAAAGGAAAAAAAAGAGCGATATCAAAGATAGAAATAAATCTGTTTCCAAAGCACAAGCAACAGAGTCGCTGTTTAGTACCATCTTAACTTCGCCCCACCTCAGAACTATAGAAGTTATAGGAAGAAGTTGGCAACGCAAGAGCTTCATTCCATGGAGTGTAGGAAAATGTGGGTGGCCTCACAGAGATTCATAAAATCTTGAGAGCTCATTATCTATTCCCCCGGATTGGGGGAGCCCAAAACTGGAGGGCACAGATGCAAGATTTAAAAGTCACCTGAGACATAATTTCTTTCCACGAAGGGTAATGAGTCCCTGGAATGAGCTGCTAGAGGAAGTGGTCAAAGTGGGTACATGGAAAAGTCATTTTGATAGGTACATGGAGAGAAGGGACTTGGAGAGCTCTAGACTGAGTGTGGGCATCTAGGGCTAGCAGGGAAATGCTGTGGTTGGCAAGGACTATATAACCATATACCAATTACAGCACGGGAACAGGCCATCTCGGCCCTTCTAGTCCGTGCCCAACGCTGACTAGTTGGACCGAAGGGCCTACTTCTGTGCTATGTTACTCCATGACTAAGTTTCAATAAAGAAATATATATAGAATAAATAAATAGCACAAAAAAGAGCAACACAATGAGATGTTGTTCATGGGTTCATGGACCGTTCAGAAATCTGATAGCAGAGGGGGAAAAGCTGTTCCTACAGCTCTGAGTGTGTGTCTTCAGGCTCCTGGACCTCCTCCCTGGTGATGGTAATGAGAAGAGGGCATGCCCTGGGCAGTGAATGCTGCTTTCTTGAGGCACTGTCTTTTGAAGGTGTGCACTAAGGTGGAGGAGTTAGTGCCCATGAAGGAGCTGGTTGAGTTTATATCCCCCTGCAGCCTTTCCTGATCCTGTGCTGTGGGGCCTCAGTGAGAGGGCAAAATAGCACTCACTGTAACAGCTCCTCTAGCAGATTTGCACTCCTTATGCACACGGTGACCACTTTATTAGGTACCTGCTGTATGTAATAAAGTGGCCACTGAGTGTATGTTCGTGGTCTTCTGCTGGTGTAGCCCATCCACTTCAAGGTTCGACCTGTTATGCATTCACAGAATCTCATCTACACACCACTGATGTAATGTGTGGTTGTTTGAGTTACTGTCAGCTTGAATCAGTCTGGCCATTCTCCTCTGACCTCTCTCATTAGCAAGGTGCTTTTTTCCGAAGAAAAGCCGCTCACTGGAATTTTTATTTTGTTTCTGCACTGTTCTCTGTAAATTCTAGAGACTGCTGTGTATGAAAATCCCAGGAGAACAGCAGGCTCTGAAATACCCAAACCACCCCATCTGGCACCAGCAACATTCCACAGTCAAAGTCACCTAGATCATATTTCTTCCCCATTCTGATGTATGCTCTCTGAACCTCTTGACCATGTCTGCATACTCTTATGCATTGGGTTGCTGCCACATGATTGGCTGATTAGCTATTTACATTAATAAGGCAGAGTTCAGGTGTACCAAATAAAGTGGCCACTGAGTGTACCTGATCTTACAGGGATGAAAGAATTAATCCTTTGTCTGATGTGTGCCAGGGATTTCCTCTTCACTGATGCGTGATTCAGCTTCATAGCCCACGTGAAACATACACCCTCAAAAGCCAGGGTAACACATTAGTTGTCAATTGAAGGATTATTTTACACCTGGGAGACTGGCATTCCAAACACAAACATATTTCATCCTTTTGGTGTTCTGAACTACATTCACATCTGTTGGAACAGGAAAATTTCTTTCAGACTGTTCAGTGTCGCAGTATATCACAGAGTGCTCTATCATCAATGACTACACTAGGTAATTAGTTCAGAGTAAATTTATTATCAAACTACGTATACATCATTTTCTTGCAGGCATTCATAGTAGATACAAAGAAGTACGATAGAATTAATGAAAAACTACACAACACAGACTGACAAACAACCAATGTACAAAATAGGACAAACTGTGCAAATACAAAGAAGTAATAAATAATATTGAGAACTTGAGTACAGAGTCCTTGAAAGTCTTTGCACGACTCAGGAACTTGGATAACTCCCTCATTCCTTGAATTATGCATAGAATCATAAATTTATATTCCTCCCCAGTATTGGTGCCAGTTTATGAACAGCACTTCAGATTACTCTGTCTTCAAAGTGCAGAGCTTGGCGAATCTGGAGGTAGAAGCCCGCATGTCATAGCCCGAAATTGGCAAGTCCAGAGGTAGAGGTCTCTAGGTCATCTTGTCCTGAGGTCAAAAGGCCTGATTTCTATGAATCTGAGAGTCTGGGTCAAGGACTGGGGATCAGAGGCCCGATGTCTGTGAATCTGACAGTCTGGACCAAGTACTGGAGGCCGGTCATGGGGCAGGATGCCAGTCTGTGTGTGTGAGTGAGTGGGTGGCAGTGGGGGGAGGAATGGGTTTGTTTTGCTGTTGCTGTCTGGTTTTGAGTTTTGTTGTCACTGCAGCTTGTATTGCTCAGCTTTAAGTGGTGGGCATGCTATGTTGATACTGGAATGTATGGGGACTCTTGAGGCCTTCCGCCGGCACATCCTTAGGTTGTTTTGGTCGCTAACGCAAACCACGTATTTCACTGTATGTTTCAATGTCAACGTGATAAATAAATGAATCTGAATGTGAGTTACAGAACTCCTGTCGCGAAATTCAATTAACTCTAACCCAGTGACAACATGAGTACCGTATGTCGTGCTAATACCCAATCAGATCTCCCATAGTAAATGGTGATGTCAACACATCTTTTGGTTTGTACCCAGAATCGTTGCTGTAACAGGATCTGTACTATACAGAAAGCTTCCAAATGTTGGGCTTTTACCGTCATGGTGGCTGGGTGGAGTGTTAGAAGAAGCACTGCTTCATTGGACAGCAGGATAAAAGGCAGGCCTGACTTTCCACCACCACTACATCCACATCAGCCTCTCCTTTCCACAGCCCCTTGACTCCATTCATCCCCCCATGAACGGCCACTCCATATCTCATACCCGTACAGTCACTGCCTTGCTGATACTGAAAAGAATTCCTTTTGTCCAGAGTTACCTTGTCCCTTAGTATCTCCTGTCAAAGTCACTTTATGTACAGATTATCCTGCACTTAGTGTCACATTGTTTACATACATCAATCAGTCTTGTACGCAAGCTAATCTTATGTGGATACAGCTACACTCAAACACTTACTCCTACTTTGCAATTTATAGCATTGTTTTTATAATCATAGCAATTGTGTGTTTATTTGTTTTTTACAGTCTTTTGACTAATTGTGTTTACTTTATGCTGCATCAGATCTGGAGTAACAATCATTTTGTTCTCCTTTACATAAACGCAAGAGATTCTGCAGATGCTGGAAATCCAGAGCAATACACACAAGATGCTTGAGGAACTCAGCACGTCCATGGAAGAGAACAAACATTTAATGTTCCATCAGGACTGGAATGGAAGGGTGAAGATGCCAGAGTAAAAATATAGGAGGAGGGGAAGGAGGACAAGCTAGGAGATAGGTGAAGCCAGGTGGGTGGGAAAGGTAAAGGACTGGAGAAGAAAGAATCTGATAGGAGAGGAGAGTGGACCACAGGAGAAAGGGAAGAAAGAGAGGCACCAGAGGGAGGTGATAGGCAGGTGAGGAGAAGAGGTATGATGCCAGAATGAGGACAAAAGAAGAGGGAAGGGAGAAAGGAAAAGAAAAAAAAAAGAAAAAAGAATTTCCGGAAGCAGAAATTGATTTTCATGCCATCAGGTTGAAAGCTATCTAGGTGGAATATGAAGTGTTGCTCCTCCAAACGGAGAGTGGCCTCATCGTGGCAAAGTCAGGTTAGAACAGGATTGGGGATAGGAATTAAAATGGCTGGCCACCAGGAAATTCTACATTTGGTGAAAGGAACGCAGGTGCTTGACAAAGGAGTCCCCCAATTTACACTGGATCTCACTTGTTTAGAGGAGGCTGCGTTGGGAGCCCTGGATACAATAGATGACCCCAACAGATCTGCAGGTGAAGTGTTGCCTCCCCTGGAAGGACTGTTTGAGCCCCTGAATGGAGGTGAATGGGTAAGTGTAGCATTTGTGTCAGTTGCAGGGAATGTGTCAGGAGAGAGTTGGTAGGAAGGGATGAACGGACCCCACATTGGGAGGACCAGATACAATAGACAACCCCAAAGGAATGCAATAGACAGCCCAACAGTTCTCCTTTATTCTTGTGTACTTAATAATGACAATAATCATTCTTGAATCTTGAGGGAATGCAGGAGAGAGGTGGGGGGGGGGGGGAGGGTTGCACATCAGTCTCTTGTGCTTGTGGGATCCCACAGTGCAATGATCTTCCTAACAGAGCCCTGTGTACAGGTGGACCCCACAGCACGGGAAGGTGTAGGATGAGGGACGAGGCAGAGGTTGCTGCAGGTAGCCAAGATGTACGCTGCAGAGGTAGGTTGGAACAATCAGATATAAAGTTTCAAATATCCCAAGCAGACAAGACTGAGACTGGCAGATGTTGTTTTGCAGGCCATTATGCCTGTTTTGCAGGGGTCTACTATTTGGCAATCTCAGCAGTCTCATAGAACTTAGAACGTAATACTGTACAGGCCCTTTGGCTATGATGTTATGCTGACTCTTTAACCTATTCTAAGATCAATCTAACCCTCCCCCCCCCCCTCCAACACACACATAACCCTCCATTTTTCTATCATCCACGCGCCTAACTAAGAAACTCTTAAATATTCCTAAAGTATTTGCCTCTACCAGCCCTGCTAGCGCATTCTGCACTCCGTGTCAAAAATCTCTTCACCCTGTACTTTCCTCCAATCATCACATTGGCCATTTCTGCCCGGAGAGAGAGTCTCTGGCCGTCCATTCTTTCTGTGCCTCTTGTCTTATACTCCTCTATCAAGTCACTTCTCACCCTCCTTCACTCCAAAGAGGAAAACTCCAGCTTGCCCAACGTTTCCTCATAAGATATATTCTCTCATCTAGGCAACATCCTGGTAAATGTAGTAGTCGTTTATCCCAGTTTTGGTTGTCAACTGAATCTAAACTACCTAGCTAGCATGACAGCATGCCATGTCATATCTCCATCTCAATAAGTCAGTTTCCTGAATTACTAGCCCACTAACATAATGTTACCACGCCTCACAACATGCAAATGCCAATGTAAATGAAAGACCAGCCATGAAGCTTCTGGTAAAGGATTCCTCTCCCTTTCATCTGCCAGATGCTCCCTGGCCTGTTACGCAATAGCAGCAGTTCCCCCGTTATATTTCAGATGTGAAGCATTTCATACTTTTATATCACCCTGAAGCGAGAGAGTGTAGAACATCCAGTCTAACTGACGTGATGCTTGATAATCTTCTCACTGCTGTTAAAAGGTCCTCCGGTTATAGTGTAATGGCTTTGATCTAGTCTTTCCAACTACTTTGGAACATTATTGCGTGGTTAACATACATTGAGACACTAACCAGCTCCCAGTAGGATACCTTTGCTGTACTTAACGTTAAGGCCCTGATTTCCACACACCCTTAACCTACCACAGTCGGACAGCTCATCGCACCAGAGCCTGGGAGATGACTGTTCTTTATCTCACATTACCTGATGCTTCTAAGTATCAGGTTTAATTGAAATGAGTAACAGGTATAGAGGACAATCTGGACAATGAAGATGCATATATCAAGGTGCTCTTCATTACCTACAGCTCAGTATTTAACGCTATCATCCCCTCAAAATTCATCACTAAGCCTAGGCCTTCACACCTCCTTGTGCAACTGCATCCTTGCTTTCTTCACTTGCAGACCCCAGTCATTTCGGATTGGCACCAACATCTCCTCCATGATCTCCATCAGCACAGGTGCACCACAAGGCTGTGTGGTTAGCCTCCTGCTCTGCTCGCTTTATACTGTGTGGCTAAGTACAACTCCAATTCCATATTTAAGTTTGCTGACAATGCCACAGTTGTGGTCCAAATCAAAAGTGGTGATGAACGGGCATTTAGGAGGGAGATTGAAAATCTGGTTGATTGGTGCCACGACAACAACCTCTCACTCAACATCAGAAAAACCAAAAAACTAAGGGAGGAAGAAGATGGAGGCTGATGAGCCTGTCCTCATTGGAGGATCAGTAGTTTTAAATTCCTTGGCTTTATCATATCAGAAGATCTATTTTGGGACCAGCACCTCAGTGTGATGAAGGCATGAACATGACTTTCTTAGAAGCAAATGATTATATGCATAATATGTGCATATATTTTATCTTAGTCAATTAAGACAGTGAGTGACCTGCTAGAACGAAGGGGCAATTATCCAGTCACCTCCTCTCCTATTTGAATAGTGTTCTGACCACAGGCAGTCATCTTGTCTCATTGCTAGCCTTGTCATCTTTTTTTCTTTGCTGTTTGATCTCCTCTGCACTCCCTATTCATTGAGACCTTCCCTTTGAATGATCACTTTTGCACGCTTCACTCACCAAAACCTTCCCTGTGAAAGATCTGTACTCCCCACTCACTGAGACTCCTGTGAAAGATCTGTACTCCCCACTCACTGAGACCTTCCCTGTGAAAGATCTTCACTCCCCACTCACTGAGACTCCTGTGAAAGATCTGTACTCCCCACTCACTGAGACCTTCCCTGTGAAAGATCTGCTCTCCCCACTCAGAGACCCCTGTGAAAGATCTTCACTCCCCACTCACTGAGATCCCTGTGAAAGATCTTCACTCCTCACTCACTGAGACCTTCCCTGTGAAAGATCTTCATTCCCCACTCACTGAGACCTTCCCTGTGAAAGATCTTCACTCCTCACTCACTGAGACCCTGTGAAAAATAGAACCATAGAACACTACAGCACAGTACAGGCCCTTCAGCCCTCCATGTTGTGCTGACCCATATAATCCTTAAAAAATGTACTAAACCCACACTACCCCATTACCCTCCATTTTTCTTTCATCCATGTGCCTGTCCAAGAGGCTCTTAAATACCCCTAATATTTTAGTCACCACCACAATCCCTGGCAAATCATTCCAGGCACTCACAACCCTCTGTGTAAAAAACTTACCCCTGATGCCTCCCCTAAACTTCCCTCCCTTAATTTTGTACATATGCCCTCTGGTGTTTGCTATTGGTGCCCTGGGAAACAGGTACCGACTATCCACCCTATCTATGCCTCTCATAATCTTGTAGACCTCTATCAAATCCTCTCTCATTCTTCTACACTCCAAAGAGAAAAGTCCCAGCTCTGCTAACCTTGCTTCATATGACTTGTTCTCCAATCCAGGCAACATCCTGGTAAATCTCCTCTGCACCCTCTCCATGGCTTCCACATCCTTCCTATATTGAGGTGACCGGAACTGAACACAATACTCTAAGTGCGGTCTCACCAGAGATTTGTAGAGTTGCAACATGACCTCTCTACTCTTGAACTCAATCCCCCTGTTAATGAAGCCTAGCATCCCATAGGCCTTCTTAACTACCCTATCAACCTGTGCAGCGACCTTGAGGGATGTATGGATTTGAACCCCAAGGTCCCTTTGTTCATCCACACTCTTAAGTAACTGACCATTAATCCTGTACTCAGTCTTCCGGTTTGTCCTTCCAAAATGCAACACCTCACACTTGTCCGGATTGAACTCCATCTGCCATTTTTCTGCCCAACTCTGCAGCCTGTCTATATCCTCTTGTAACCTTCGACCACCATCCACAACTCCTCCAATCTTCATGTCATCCACAAACTTACTCACCCATCCTTCCACCTCTACATCCAGGTCATTTATAAAAATCACAAATAGCAGGGGTCCCAGGACAGATCCCAGTGGCACTCCACTAGTCACCGACCTCCAGGCAGAATACTTTCCTTCCACAACTACCCTCTGCTTTCTTCCTTTAAGCCAATTTTTTTATCCAAACAGCCAAGGTTCCACTTATCCCATGCCTCACAACTTTCTGGATGAGTCTTTCATGAGGGACCTTGTCAAATGCTTTGCTGAAGTCCATGTAGACCACATCCACTGCCCTACCCTCATCAATTTCTTTTGTTTCCTCTTCAAAAACTCAATCAGGCTCATGAGGCATGATCTTCCCTTCACAAAGCCATGTTGACTATCCACGAGTAGACTGTACTTCTCCAAATGCTCGTAAGATCCTATCCTTAAGAATCCTTTCCAGTAGTTTGCATACCACTGACGTAAGACTCACCGGTCTATAGTTCCCAGGTTTCTCCCTATTACCTTTTTTAAACAAGGGAACTAGATTTGCCATTCTCCAGTCCTCCGGCACTTCCCCTGCAGCCAAAGAGAATTCAAAGATCATGGCTAATGCTCCTGCGATCTCTTCTCTCAATTCTCACAATAACCTGGGGTGTATCATATCCGGCCCTGGGGATTTATCAATCTTAATGTTTTTAAGAAGATCCAGCACTTCTTCTTCCCTAATCTCCACATTGTCCAGCACACAGGCCCGCTCTACTTCGACCTCATCCTGATCAAGATCCTTTTCACTTGTGAATACTGAAGCAAAGTATTCATTTAGGACCTCCCCAACCTCCTCTGCTTCCAGGCACATGTTGCCCTCTTTATCCTTTAGCGGTCCCACCTTCGTTCTCGTCATCCTCCTATTCTTCACATATGCATAGAACGCCTTGGGGTTCTCCTTAATCCTACAAGCCAAGGCCTTCTCATGCCCCCTTCGAGCTCTCCTAAGTCCTTTCTTTAGCTGCTTCCTGGCTACCCTATATTTCTCATAAGCCCCTCCTACTTCCTGCTTCTTATATCTAACATATGCTTCCTTTTTCCTCTTGACGAATTGCCTCACATATTTCGTCAGCCACGGTTCCCTTTTCCTACCATTTTTTCCTTGCCTCAGTGGGACAAACCTATCCTGAACCCAGCTCAAGTGGTCCCTAAACTTCTCCCTAAAAGAGTAAAGATCTTCACTCTTCACTCCTCACTCACCGAGACCTCTGTGAAAGATCTGCTCTCCCCATTCACTGAGACCTTCCCTGTGAAAGATCTTCACTCCTACTCACTGAGACCCCTATGAAATATCTGTACTTCTCACTCACTGAGACCTTCCCTATGAAAGGTCTTCACTCCTCACTCACTGAGATCCCTGTGAAAGATCTTCACTCCTCACTCACTGAGACCACTGTGAAAGATCTTCACTCCTCACTCACTGAGACCTTCCCTGTGAAAGATCTGTACTCCCCACTCACTGAGATCCCTGTGAAAGATCTTCACTCCTCATTCACTGAGACCTTCCCTGTGAAAGGTCTTCACTCCTCACTCACTGAGAGCCCTGTGAAAGATCTTCACTCCTCACTCACTGAGACCTTCCCTGTGAAAGGCTCAGATAGAGTAGACGTGGAGAGGATGTTTCCAATAGTGGGAGAGTCTAGCACTAGAGGGCACAGCCTCAGAGTATAAGGATGTCCCTTTAGAACAGAGGAGAGGAGGAATTTCTTTAACCAGAGGGAGGTGTATCTGTGAAATTCATTGCCACATGCAGCTGCGGAGGCCAAGTCATTTTGTGTATTTGAAGTGGAGATTGATAGTTTCTTGATTAGAAAGTGCATCAAAGCTTACAAGGAGAATGCAGGAGAATAGGATCGAGAGGGATAATAAATGAGCTGTGATCAAATGGAGCAGACTCAATGGGACAAATGAGCTAATTCTGCCCCTATGTCTTAAGCTCTTTGGGTCTTCCTGACAGAGCCATGTCAATTATAACCTAATTCACAGGAGGAATCCTGCCATATGGTCTGGCCTATATGTGACTCCAGACCCACAGCAATGTGGGTCTCGCAAGCCATGCAGTTGTATCCAGCTGCTAATAAGGGATGAACCCAGACAGACAACCCGGTATCGACCCAAGCACTGGAAATAACAAAATCAGCCCTGTCGACCCTTCAAACTCTTCCTTACTAGCATCTGGGGACTTGTGCCAGAGTTGGGAGAGCTGTCTCACAGAGTAGTCAAACAACAGCCTGACGTAGTTGTACTGACAGAATCACACCTTACAGTTCACATTCCAGACTCCACCATCACCATTCCTGGGTACGTACTGTCTCACTGGCAGGACAGACCTAGCAGGAGTAGTGGCACAGTGGTATATAGTAGAGAGGAGGTTGCCCTGGTGACTCTCAACATTGACTCTGGACTCCATGAAGTCTCATGGCTGCAGGTTAAACATGGGCAAGGAAACCTCCTGCTGATTACCATGTACTGTCCTCCCTCAGCTGATGAGTCAGTACTTCTCCATGTTGAGCAGCATGTTGAGGGTGACAAGGGCACAGAACGTACTCTGGGTGGGGACTTCAATGTCCATCACCAAGACTGGCTTGGTAGTACCACCACAGACCGAGCTGGTCCGGTCCTACTGGACATGGCTACCAGACTGGGACTACAGCAGGTAGTGAGGGAACCAACAAGAGGGAAAAACACACTTGACCTCATTCTCACCAACCTGCCTGCTGCGGAAGCATCTGTCCATGACAGCATTGGTAGAAGTGACCACCACACAGTATTTGTGGAAACTAAATCCCATCTCCACTTTGAGGCAACCCTCCACTGGATTATGTGACACTACCGCCGTGCTAAATGGGATAGACTGAACACATCTAGCAGCCCAAGACTGGGCATCTATGAGGCGCTGTGGGCCATCAGCAGCAGCAGAATTGTACTCAACTACAATCTGTAACCTCATGGACTGGCATATCCCCCACTCCAACATTACCATCAGGCCAGGGGATCAACCCTGGTTCAATGAAGGGTGCAGGAGGGCTTGCTGAGAACAACACCTCAACATGAGGCGTCACCCTGGAGAAGCCACAATACAGGACGACTTGCATGCCAATCACCATAAGCAGCAAGTAATAGACAGAGCTACGTGGTCCCACAACAAACGGGTCAGATCTAAGCTCTGTAGTCCTGCCACATCCAGCCGTGAACAGTGGTGTACAATCAAACAAATCACTGGAGGAGGCTCCACAAATATCCCATCCTCAATGATAGAGGAACCCAGCACTCCTGTGCAAAAGATAAGGCTGAGGCATCTGCGACAATCTTCAGTCAGAAGTGCCAAGTAGATGATCCAGCTCGGCCTCCTCCAGAAGTCCCCAGCATCCCAGATGTCAGTATGCAGCCAATCCGATTCACTCCACGTGATATCAAGAAATAGATAGATAGATAGATACTTTATTCATCCCCATGGGGAAATTCAACATTTTTTCCAATGTCCCATACACTTGTTGTAGCAAAACTAATTACATACAATACTTAACTCAGTAAAAATATGATATGCATCTAAATCACTCTCTCAAAAAGCATTAATAATAGCTTTTAAAAAGTTCTTAAGTAGTTTACTTAAATACATTAAATACAATCAACCCCGGCACTTTAACATATCTTTCTCCTGGCGGTTGAATTGTAAAGCCTAATGGCATTGGGGAGTATTGACCTCTTCATCCTGTCTGAGGATAGCAACCTGTCGCTGAAACTGCTTCTCTGTCTCTGGATGGTGCTATGCAGAGGATGTTCAGGGTTTTCCATAATTGACCGTAGCCTACTCAGCGCCCTTCGCTCAGCTACCGATGTTATACTCTCCAGTACTTTGCCCACGACAGAGCCCGCCTTCCTTACCAGCTTATTAAGACGTGAGGCGTCCCTCTTCTTAATGCTGCCTCCCCAACATGCCACCACAAAGAAGAGGGCGCTCCCCACAACTGACCTATAGAACATCTTCAGCATCTCACTGCAGACATTGAATGACGCCAACCTTCTAAGGAAGTACAGTCGACTCTGTGCCTTCCTGCACAAGGCATCTGTGTTGGCAGTCCAGTCTAGCTTCTCGTCTAACTGTACTCCCAGATACTTGTAGGTCTTAACCTGCTCCACACATTCTCCATTAATGATCACTGGCTCCATATGAGGCCTAGATCTCCTAAAGTCCACCACCATCTCCTTGGTCTTGGTGATATTGAGATGCAGGTAGTTTGAGTTGCACCATATCACAAAGTCCTGTATCAGTTTCCTATACTCCTCCTCCTGTCCATTCCTGACACACCCCACTATGGCCGTGTCGTCAGCGAACTTCTGCACATGGCAGGACTCCGAGTTATATTGGAAGTCTGATGTGTACAGGGTGAACAGGACCGGAGAGAGCACGGTCCCCTGTGGTGCTCCTGTGCTGCTGACCACCGTGTCAGACCTACAGTCTCCCAACCGCACATACTGAGGTCTATCTGTCAAGTAGTCCACTATCCAATCCACCATGTGAGAGTCTACTCCCATCTCCGTTAGTTTGTGCCTTAAGATCTTGGGCTGGATGGTGTTAAAGGCACTAGAGAAGTCCAGGAATGTAAGCACTCCTAAGGCACTGGAAAGCACTGGATACTTCAAAGGCTATGGGCCCAGACAAAATCCTGGCAATAGTCCTGAAGACTTGTGCTCCAGAACTTGCCGCCACTAGCCAAGCTGTTCCAGTACTGTACAGCCACAACACCGGCATCTACCCGGCAATGTGGAAACTTGCCCAGGTACGTCCCTGTACACAAGAAACAGGGCAAGTCCAACCCAGCCAATTAGCACCCTATCAGCCTACTGACAATCATCAGCAAAGTAATGGAAGGGGTCATCAACAGTGTTGTCCTGCAGCACCTACTCGGCCATAACCTGATTACGGATGCTGTTAAGGATCCGGCCTGAACACTGGGTCGAAGGGCCTCTGCTGATAGCTCTGGACCACGACAGCCCTTAACTTCTGCCTTCTTTCACCTGGCCATGTGGGTTTTGACCCAGCCCCCTTCCTTATTTCCGCCAATTATCCACTTACCTCCTCACTAGCACCCACCTGTTTCTGTTCTCACTCATTGCCAGGTCCATTTAAACCCTTCCTTGACTCACATTCTCTGCCAGTTTGTCCCAGCTCTGACCTGAGTTGTTCTAGCCTGCCATTGTGACTGCTGCCACTGATTTTGCTGGACTGTGTGTTTCTGGATTTTGCCTGTTTTGGAACCTGATTTTTGCCTGTGTGCTCTCGATTGTCTGCTCTCACTGGACTGCCTTTCCCAAGTAAGACCTCCGCCTGCCATTCTGGATTCGTGCCTGCCTTCTGTTTTTGAAAGACTGTTGCCCTTGTGCTCCCTAATAAATCTTGGTAAAAGAGCATTGATTGGTCTGCACTTGAGTCCTACTGTAACCTGACCCAACCTGACAGATGCCCAGTTTGGGGTCTGTCAAGGCCACTCAGCTCCTGACCTCATCATCTCCTTGATCCAAACATTGACCAACGAGATAAATACCAGAGGTGAGGTAAGAGTGATAGCCATTTGGCACCAAGTATGGCATCAAGGTGCCCTAGCTAAAATGGAGTCAATAGGAATTAGGGAGAAAGCCCTCTGCTGGCTGGAATCATAACTGACACAAAGGAAGATGGTTGTGGTGGTTGGAGGTCAATCTTCTCATCCTTGGCACATCGCTGCAGGAGTTCCTCAGGGAAATGTCCTTGGACCAACCATCTTCAACTGCTTCAACAATGACCTTCCCTCCATCATAAGGTCAGAAGTGGGGATGTTCACAGATGACTGCACAATGTTCTGTACCATTCGTGACTCCTCAGATAGTGAAGAAGCTCAGACCCAAATGCAGCAGGACCTGGACAATACCTAGGCTTGGGCTGACTAACCATTGTCCCTTGATATTCAGTGACATCACCATCAATGAATCCCCTACTATCAACATCCTGTGGGTTACCATTGACAGGGAACCAAACTGGTCTGGCCATATAAACCACACACACAAAATGCTGGTGGAACACAGCAGGCCAGGCAGCATCTATAAGGAGAAGCACTGTCGACGTTTCGGGCCGAGACCCTTTGTCAGTCCTGACGGAGGGTCTCGGCCCGAAAAGTCGACAGCGCTTCTCCCTATAGATGCTGCCTGGCCTGCTGTGTTCCACCAGCGTTTTGTGTGTGTTGTTTGAATTTCCAGCATCTGCAGATTTCCTCATGTTTGGCCATATAAACACCATGTCTACCAGAGAAGGTCAAAGGATAGGAATCCTGCGGCATGCAACTCACCTCCTGACTCCCCAAAACCTATCCATCATCTACAAGGCTCAGGTCAGGAGCGTAATGGAACACTCAATTCTTCCTCTACGTTTCTACCAATTTGTTTATTTCATCTTAATGGCACGAAAAAGGACCAAAAGTTTTTTTTTATTTATTCATTTACCGGAAGTGGGTGTCACTAGCTAAGCCAGCATTTATTGCACATCCCTAGTTGCCCTTGAGAAGGTGGTGATGAGCTGCCTTCTTAAACCACTGCAATCCCTGGGGTGTAGATACACCCACAGTGCTGTTGGGGAGGGAATTCCATGATCTCAAACCAGCGACAATGAAGGAACGGCGATATGTTTCCAAGTCAGGATGCTGAGTGACTTGGAGGGGATTTCCAAGTGGTGGTGTTCCCAGGTATCTGCTGTTCTTGTCCTGCCAGATGGTAGTGGTCGTGGGTCTGGAAGGTGCTGCCTTGGGAACTCTGGTGTGCTGTTGCAGTGCACCTTGTAGTCAATGGTGGAGGGATTAGATGCTTGTGGAAGGAGTACCAATCAAGTGGGCTGCCTTGCACTAAATGGTGTCAAGCTTCTTGAGTGTTGATGGAGCTGCACGCATCCAGGTGAGTAACGAGTGTTCCATGATGTAGTGGGTGCCGTGGATCCGAGTTCTATTTACCTTTTTCAATTTTTGTTGTAGTGTGTCTTCAGATCTCTGGGGGAGCGATGCCTGCAAGTCTGTAAATGATGTTAGTGGGTGTGGGGCGCAGTGTGCCTGTGATTATTCGGCAGCTTCGTTAAGCAACGGGTCTATTTTCTTTGCATGGGCTGATCTGCCCCACACATGCTAACCGCTACGATAGAACGGCTGGCCAGGTGGCTGTTAGCAAACGGGTGTGGCCTCCTGGGCGATTATGCAGCAGTTGTTGGTGTCAGAAAGAAAGGAGAAGCAGGCAGCAGTGCGGATGACTTGGCAAACACATCACTGAGATCTCACTTGTGGAGAAAGACTGAGTAGAAAATCATAAGGCATCCTGTAGATGCTGGAAATCCAGAGTAACACATGAAAAATGCTGGAGGAACTCAGCAGTCAGTCAGCATCTACTGTGGGGAATAAACAGCTAAAGTTTCGGGTCGAGACCCTTCATCGGGACTGGAAAGGAAGGATGAGGAAGCCAAAATAAGAAGGGAGGGAGGGGAAGGAGTACAAGATGGTAGGTGATTGGTGAAGTCAGGGAGGGACAAAGTGAGAAGTAGGAAGTGATTGGTGGAAAATATAAAGGGGCAAATAAGAAGGAATTTGATAGGGGAGAGAGTGGACCACAGGAGAAAGGGAAGGAGTGGGCATCAAACGGAGGTGACTGGCAGATGAGGAGATGAAAAAGGGAGTCAGAGTGGGGAATGGAAAAAGAGAGAGGGGGAGGGATGGAGAAATTACCAGAAGTTACTGTGAGAGTAAGCGTTTGATACGGACTAGAAGGGCCGAGATGGCCTGTTTCCGTGCTGTAATTGTTACATGGTTATAAGTTAAAGGGAGCAGAAAGGTGCTGAATGACAATCTGGTCTGCTTCCATCTTGCAGAGCAGCCAGGGTTAATGCATCAGACCGTTGGTATAACATGTGGTTCAAGTATAGTGAGTGGCAAAAAGTGTGGAGATGTATAGAATACAGTGGAAACATCTGTAAAGGATTGAGAGTCATTGAATGGTTTATTGTACATAATTTTATTTTTGAATAAAATATATTTTGTTAATAAAAAAAATGTGGTTCAAGTATGTATTTGATTTTTGGACATATTCGTGAGGGAAACCTGATGAAGGACCTTGGTCCGAATCATTGACTCTTTATACCTCTCCATAGATGATGCCTGACTTACTGAGTTCCTCCATTACTTTGTGTGTGTGTTACTCCGGATTTCCAGCCTCTGCAGAATCTCTTGCATTTATATATTTAATTTTGTATCCAATCCAGTTAAGAAATCAGTTCCTTAACGGCTCAGAGATGGGATGTAACTTTAGAAAGATGTTTGCAAGCCCAAACACTACCAGTTATTTAAGCCGCAAATGTCGACATGAACTTACACAGTGGATGGTTGAGTGAATAGGAATATGTATTTCAGCATGAAAAACATAATAAACAGATGATAAAACAAAGCACAAAGCAAGTTGAAACATTCTCAAGGTCTGAATAAAGGATTAGTGCTCACTTTTTGTAACCACATAGTAAATTTGTGTCGAGTTTCGTGCTGACCGACTGCATAATTTTTGTAACACTGTTAGAAGCTCTCAATTAAAAGGACCAGCAACGTTACATGCCAGAGGCTTGGTAGTGATGTCTTGCTAAATGCCTGATTGGATGGGATGTCTGTATGAATGAGTAAGGAAAAATAGAGCCAATTATGTTGTAATTTAGCTCTTCAGATGACATACCCAACTAACACCACATCACTCAACATTTCTATAAATGCACACTGCACATGATCATAGCTTAAATATTCATATATAAAATACAACAAGCACAACACTTACATTCCTATTAATGGCTTTGTGTCTTCAAAGATTCCCAGTAAGATTAATCACAATGGAATACAAGCACATAGTAGGGTCCCATAAACGGCAACCTCTGGATACGAGACTAGGAAACTTCACTGCTTGTAAGGTGACCTTCTAGAGGTGAAAAAATCTGAGGCACGGATAGGGTGACTGCGCTCACTTTTGCCAGGTACAGGGTCAGGGAAAAAATGACAATAGGGCATAGGTTTAATGTGAAAGGGGAAAGATTTAAAAGGAGCAACTTCTTAGATTATAGATTAGAACCTAGATGGGACAATGAAGCAGGTACGATTACACTTAAAAGAGTCTTGGATGGGTTCACAGATGGGAAAGATTTGGAAGAATATGGGCAAAACTTGGGCAAATGGGACTACTTTAGTCAGGCATCCTGGCGAGCCATAGACATTAGGCTAAAGAGCCTATTTCCGTACTCTATTCCTCTATGACTCTTTGACCTCTCTACCTTCTCTCTCGTGGATTCTAATTATCCCTGGATCTAGGAAATTCAGGGTGACTTTCCATGACTTCTGAGAATACAGATGCATTGTTCCTTGAAAGTGGCATCATAGGTAGAAAAGGGTGGTAAAGAGATCTTTTGCTATATTGGCCTTCACAAATCACAGTATTAAATACGGGAGTTGGAATGTTATGTTGAAGTTGCATAAGTCATTGGTGAGCATTCTGTGCAGTTCTGGTCACGTAGCTACAGAAAAGATATCAGTAAGATTGAAAGAGTGCAGAGAAAATTTCTAATTATGTTGCTGGGACTTGAGGATCTGACTTACCTAGAACGCAATAGACGGAGGGGAGATTTGATAGAGGTATACAAAATTCTGAGGGATACAGATAGGGTAAATGCAAGCAGGCTTTTCTCACTAAGGTTGGGTGAGACTAGAACTAGAGGTCATGGGTTAAGGGTGAAAGATGAAATGTTTGGGAACATGAGGGGGAACATTTTCACCTGGAGGGTGGTGAGAGTGTGGAATGAGCTGCCAGAGGAAATGATGGTTGCAGATTCGATTTCAGCATTTAAGGGAAATTTAGATAGGTACATGGATGGGAGGGGTATGGAGGGCTAAGGTCCGGGTGCAGGTGCAGCGAATCAATGGGCCGAAGGGTCTGTTCTGTGCATTAGTGTCCTATGACTAATACTGTTCCCACAGTCAACATTAACTGAACAGATAATCTGATCGCTATCTCTTTGTTGATTTTGGGACCTTGCAGTTCACAAGCTGGATGAAATATTTGCTCTGATTATCCATCTCAGATATTCCTTTACTATTTGTAATCTCCTGAGGTACATTTCAAGGTGCTATATTTCTTTCCTTACAAATGATGAACTGGGGTTTGAACCGTTAACGTTCTGGCTCAGAAGTGGGTCAGGCAGTTACGGATTAAGGAGCAGTCTTTTTCTTGCTCAGAAGCCAGGGAGCTTTATACCTCTGTCAGCAAACTTGCAAATCCAGCTCTTCCACAATATAACGTGCCTCATCAAACTCATACAATGCTCTTTCAAAACAGAAGCAGCCAGCAGAATTTATACTTGAGAAGTTGATAATGTTGAGACTGACCACCTTCCCCCTCTATTGTACTTTCATTTTGCAGTTTGTGTTCATGCAGTCACCTCGCCCTGTTAGAGTGAAATTAGAAACCTCCACTGTCTCTGCACCGGTTACCTCGTTCCTGTACTGACCTGCCTACCAAGGCATTAATTATAATGTAGTCATCTTGATAAGCATCATTTAGAGAGCTGACTTGTTTTCCTGTCTCACTGCGTTAATCCCAGTAATCCTCTTTTGGAAAGCTCTTGAAGACTTCTTTAAATTTCACTTCTGTAATCTTGTTTTTTGCTTTTTATTAAGAGAAACTAAACACATATAGACACACGCACACTGACATCCATAGACACACACACACAAAACACAAGACACACAGTATCACCCACACTCATGCACACACAGACAGACACACACACAGACACACACACACACACACACACACAGACAGAGTGAATGATCTCTCAATTCACAGGAAGTGGTTGTTGCTCATGACTTGATGGTGATCACTCAAATTGCATTGAAGTCATACATTTTTATTATTTTAACTTTTTTTTAATTGAGATACAAATTGGATTAGGCCCTGAGCCATGTCGCCCAGGAATCCTCCTTAATCCTAGCCTAATCATTGGACAATTTACAATGACCAATTAATTTATCAACTGGCATGTCTTTGGACTGCGGAATGGTCATGGGGGGAATGCACAAACTCCTTATGGGCAGTGTTGGGAATTGAACCCGTGTTGCCTGTACTGTAAAGCATTTGCTAACAACTAAGCTACCATGAATGCTTTCTTCAGCCTGAGGAACTGTTGAGTTAAACTTTACCCAGATTTTTATCCCATCTCTTCTAAAGGCATGGTTTTTGCCAGGTAAACATCTGTGGAACCTAACAGTTATTCTTCATTACTAACCAAGCCTAATTATCTTAGATTCATGTTATGCTAATCCCCATTTTGTTCTCAGAATCAGAATCAGGTTTATTATCATTGAAATAAGAGGAACTAGGAAAGCTGGCATAGAACATAGAACTGTACAGCACAGTACAGGCCCTTCGGCCCGCAATGTTGTGCTGACACTTAAACCCTGCCTTCCATATAACCCCACACCATAAATTCCTCCATATACCTGCCTAGTAGTCTCTTAAATTTCACTAGTGTATCTGCCTCCACCACTGACTCAGGCAGTGCATTCCACGCACCAACCACTCTCTGAGTAAAAAAACCTTTCTCTAATATCCCCCTTGAACTTCCTACCCCTTACCTTAAAGCTATGTCCTCTTATATTGAGCAGTGGTGCCCTGGGGAAGAGGCACTGGCTATCCACCCTATCTATTCCTCTTAATATCTTGTATACCTCTATCATGTCTCCTCTCATCCTCCTCCTCTCCAAAGAGTAAAAGCCCTAGCTCCCTTAATCTCTGATCATATCCATACTCTCTAAACCAGGCAGCATCCTGGTAAATCTCCTCTGTACCCTTTCCAATGCTTCCACATCAATCTTTTCCATCAGCTTTCCCACCACAGACGTAAGGCTCACTGGTCTATAATTACCCAGACGATTCCTACTACCTTTTTTGAACAAGTGGACAACATTCGCCTCCCTCCAGGCCTCCGGTACCATTCCCATGGACAACGAGGACATAAAGATCCTAGCCAGAGGCGCAGCAATCTCTTCTCTTGCTTCGTGGAGCAGGCTGGGGAATATTCTGTCAGGACCCGGGAACTTATCCGTCCTAATGTATTTTATCAACTCTGACACCTCCTCTCCCTTAATGTCAACATGCTCCAGAACATCAACCTCACTCATACTGTCCTCACCATCACAAAGTTCCTTAACTTAAAACATAATGATAATTTCCAGATTCTATTGAACAAGTTATTTATTGAATTCAATTCCACATCTTTTCAAGGAAGGACATTCAGGTTCCCATGCTGTTAACATAACTTCTACCCATCAGTTAACTTTTGTGCCATTTTTAAATAATTCAAAAATACGACGGTGCAAATGCCTAAATTATTCCAAATGCCCACCATTCTCTGGGTCCTTTTATCAAAATACAGATATATGTGGAAAAGATTACATTTGTTCACCATTTCTAGATTGGAACATAAACATATTTAACGGTTGCAAACTTGGATCTTCATAGTTTTGACCATTAATGGAAAGGGCATCTGAATATGCTTCACTTGATGAACTATCAGGGCTTTTTGAAGACCCGGGCAACCTCTTCAAGTTCATCCATGAAACAGCTTATTCTTCCCCTCTTATGTCTTTTTTTTCTTTTCTAGTTGGTTGGGGTTCTGTCCGAGTATGTAATCTACAGTTTAAACTGTGGTTCTTCGCCAGCGGTGGGTCCTTGGACCAACTGTATGGCCTGGCGATTCGCTCTCTCCAGGAACGGCCTGGACGATGTGTGCCTTCGTGGGCAGCCCATCAGACGATTCAGTTCCTCACTGATTTTGCCGATGAGGTGGTGTGGGAGACTGAAACATTGAGACAGCAGGTGGTGTGCGCTGCCATCGGAGGAAGGTCTCTGCACTCGAGCAAGCCCTCCCTCTCTCTGTCTTTTGATGGAGAGTGAGGGCCTGTTGGTCCCTGAGACAGTTGGGGTGTGGGGTGAAGCGACCTGGAAGATTGTAACATCAGAACAGCGAGATGCTGATCTCTGCTCTCATTGTTGCAGGGGAGATCTCTCACTCCCTCAATGGAGGGAGAGAGCCCATCTGAGATACCAAAGTGCTGGGTTATGGACTGTAGTTTTTGATGGACTTTAGATCAAGGTCTCTTTGGGGACTGTTGCTATGGCTTGGATGGTGGGTGGGGGGGAGGACGGTCAGTGCTTCTGTCGGCGCAAGTGGGGGGAGGGAGGCTTCAGGGTTCCAATGTTTCTATCGTTCATTCTATGGGGTTTCTTGTTTTGTGGTCATCTGGGAAAGGTAAGAATTTCAGGTTGTATTCTGTACACATTCTCTTATGTTAAATTGAACCACTTGAACCATATGTCATGAAATTTGTTGTTTTGCAGCAGCAGTACAGTGCAATATATAGAACAATTACTATCAATTACTAAAAGAAATATAAATAAAAATAAGCAAAGCAATGAGGTTGTGTTCATGGGTTTATTGTCCTTTCAGAAAAGTGATGGCAGAGGAGAAGAAGCTGTTGTTAAGACTTTGCATGTGTGGGTATTCAGGTTCCTGTAAATTGCATCTATATGTTGGGTCCAGGATAGGCCTTCAGAGACATTGCACGCAGAATCAGAAGTAGATCACTTAGCCTCTTGTGCCTACTCTGTGATTCAATGGTTGATGTGTGGCCTAACATCGTATCTCCAACACAACGCTCAGTGAGCTCCAATGGACAGGCTAAGTCCTGGGTATGACTTACACCAGGCTTTCAAAACAGACACCCAGTCTGGGCAAGAAGTTCACATTCAGACTTGTTTATTTATCAAGAGTGCATCGACACATATAATGAAATGCATCATTTGGATTAATAGCCAACATAATCTAAGGATAAAAACACAAAATGCTGGCAGAACTCAGCAGGCCAGACAGCATCTATGGGTGGAGGTAGTGACGACGTTTCGGGCCGAAACCCTTCATCGGGAGTGGATGTGCAGGATTCAGTCTGTAAGAGTCACCACACATTCCAGTGTCAACATAGCAACAACAACAAAAGCAAAACATCAGGCCTTCAACCTCCAATCCCTGGCCTGGCCTGGCTAACTCACAGACCTCCGACCACTAGTCCTTGGCCCCAAACTCTCGGAATAGCTAACATCAGGCCTTCAACCTCCAGTCCCTGGCCTAGAACACACAGAGCTCTGGCTCATCTATTGGGCCTTAGCCTCAGGACTCGCTGATCCCTGGATGTTGATCTCCGGATTTTGCCATCCTCTGGATATTGACCCCAGGATCCCAGACACGGGGTTGTGGGGTTCACCAGCTCTCATGCCTCCCGGCTGCACAGACCTCCAGTTTTCTGACTTCGGGGGACTCGCAGATTGGATGGGGGTGTGGGGGCAGGGTGTTGGTTCACCAGTCCTTGTCTATGGAGCCTGTCAACCTCAGCTACTGCCCATGGGGATTGCTGGCCTTCAGCCTCAGCATCTGCCAACCTGACATCCATTTATGGAGCTCACTGCTCTTCGACTGCAGGGTCTGACCATTGGCTGCTCCCCCAGACCCTTCATTTACTGTCCTGACCTCCAACCTATCCGGTTGTTCGGGGAACAATTCAAGAACATTCTCAAATCCTTATTGAAAAGGCATTATCCTGGCCCCTGAACACTTAAATGGAAGAGGAGTGGTCAAGATAGCATAAAACATTGTTGGATTGGAGTGGAGAATTGTTAGAGCTGTGTGACTTTTCTCTGCTTGCTTAAATGTTTATATAACCACCTATATACATGTAATTGTTCAGTGGGTCTTCCAGTATTTACAGTGAAGTTCCTTCTCCATTTTGCCAGTGAGGTTGGGCGAGACTCCAACTAGAGGTCATGGGTTAAGGGTGAAGCTAAAATGTTTAGGGGAACATGAGGGGAATCTTCTTCACTTAGAAGGTGGTGTGCAAGTGGTGGATGCAATTTCAATTTCAACGTTTAAGAGAAGTTTGGATAGATACATGGATTGTAGGTATATGGAGGACTATGGTCCTGGTGCAGGTCAATGGGACTAGGCAGTTTAAATGGTTCAGCACAGACTAGATGGACCGAATGGCCTGCGTCTGTGCTGTATTTTTCTATGACTCTATGTTCTACATTCTTTGACCCTTGGAATTATAGCTCAGGAGCATGTCGCAGCTGAGAGAAGAAGCTGGAGTCAAAGTGATGGCTTTCTTTATACAGCTCCTTTATAAGTAGAACTAATTTCCTATTCAATAGTTAACCACGGAGCAACTTGTAGTTTTATGCCAATTATCCAGAAACTTGGCATGTTTATCCATAATTCATGAACAAACATTTAACACAATGTTCTCCTTTGTTGGAGGATTATCTGTGAGTTAGATATAAAACTAATCTTTTGTTTGGAACTAAACCGTGACCAATAGTGATACATGACAACTGTCACAATGTTGACTTTCAACAAGATGCAACATTTAAACAAATCTTGTATTTAAGGACCTCCACATTGCACTTAAAAATCACATTTTGAATGCACCAACTTTTGCACAAGAAACATAGATTGATAAAGAAACGAGATTGTCTTCACAGGCAACTTAAACTGGTTAAAAAGTACTTTGTTTTGGAATATCAGGTATAAAAACTTATCAGGTGTATCTTGTTGAAATTTGAGAGGAAAGAAACAGAGACATCGGCGGTCGAAATAAACCACGGGAGCAATGCTTCAGTTGTAACGCAGACCCTGATGGTATTGTATACAGCGGTGTTACCTCTCCACTACCCTGCACAGTGCTGTCTTTATATCAGCACCTTCCTGCAACATGGTCGACGTCCCACCCCCACATGACTGTAAAGGGATCCAGAAAGAATTTGCGTTCATACAGAACTTTTGGAGTGTCTCCAACGCCCTTTAGAACCAGAGAACTAAGCAAAGTTTGAGCAACACTAGAGTCATAGAGCACTACAGCTCAGTGGCTACATGGTCACCTAGTGGTTAGCCCAACACCTTACAGTACCCGCAGCCCAGGTTCAATTCCCACCACTGCCTGTAAGAAGCTTGTACGTTCTTCCCAAGACTGAGTGGATTTCCTCCGGGTGCTTCAGTATCCTCCCACAGTCCAAAGACATACCAGTTGGTAGGTTAATTGGCCATTGTAAATTGTCCTGCTGGGGTTAAATCAGGGGGTTGCCGGGCAGCGCGACTCTAGGGGCTGAAAGGGTCTATTCTGTGCTGTATCTCAATAAACAAATAAATAAAATAAAGAGACGAGCCCTTCAGCCTACCTAGTTCATGTCAAACTGTTATTCTGCCCAGTCCCTTTGATGTGCACCTGGACTATAGCCGAGCTGCTCTTTAATGTTGCATTCTAATCCACACCCACCAAAAGAGCCAGCAAGGCCAGCGGTCAAGGCCTAGAGATTAAAGTCCCACGATCAGTGAGTCCTGCTGTTGATATCTAGAAGCTGGTGAAATCCAGAGGTCGAAGACTGGGTATCAGCGAGTCTGGGGGCCCAAAATTTGAGGGTTAAGGTCTGGGGCCAAGGACTGGAAATGGCCTATCCTGGGCTTGAAACCCTTCCTATGTGTGTCAGTGGATGGGTGGGAGAGTAGAAAGGGTTTTGTTCTGCTCTTATTGATTTTGTTAGCAGCTCATTCCACACTCTCACAACCATAAAGTGAAGAAACTTCCCGTCAGGTTCCCACTAAATATTTCACCTTTCTCCCTCTAGTTGTAGACTCACTCCGCCTCAGTAGAAAAGCGGTGCTTGCATTTACCCTATTCATACCCCTCCTAATTTTGTATACCTCTATCAAATTTCCCCCCATTGTCATATGCTCCAAGGAATAATCTTTCCCAATAACACTGTAATCACCAAATGGAGCAGCCAGTTTGTACTCCACTACACAAAGAAGGAGGTAGTAATGACAGAAAGATGATCTGTTTTTGTTGAGGGAACTCCATTACTATTCTTCAGAACAAATGCTTAGGATGACCAACAAGAACCCTGTGGGCTTTCTTGGTACTTGACACAGCCAAGAAAGTTGGGACGGAGGGTCAGTTAAGAGAAAACGAGTTCAAATTCACGGATCAGCCATGTTGAAATTGCTCAGCAGACTCGATGGGCCAAATGGCTTAATTCTGCTCCTGTGTCTTATGGTCTTAAGTTCCTTCTGCTGTGTGTCATCTTTTTACAGATTTATTAATTGGTAATTGGTTTACTTTTGCTAGCTGGTGGTGTAGTGGCATCAGCACTTGCCTTCGAGGCAAATGGTCCTAAGTTCGAATCCAGCTGGCTCCTTGTGTGATTTCTATCCATGCTGAGTTGAACATTGAGCTAGCAACCTGGACTCGTAAAAACACTCAAATACTATGAAAACAGCAAAAATGCCATCCGACGCACCCACAAGGTGCAAAAAGGAACAACACCAAAAGGAACAATTGGTTTATTATTGTTACATATACTGGGATACAGAGAAAAACACTTGTTTGGATACTATTCCATGCATAAGTACATCGGGGTGCTACAAAAGAAATAAATAATTCAGAACAGACTGTCATAGTTACAGAGTAGATGCAATGTAGGTCAATAAATAAAGTGCATGGGCCAGAATGAAGTAGGTTAAGTGTCCATTTTTGCAATGAACTCTTCATCAACCTGTCTTGATGAAGGGTCTCGCCCTGAAACATCAACTCATTATTAATTTCCATACACGCTGCCAGGCCTGCTGAGTTCCTCCAGCATTTTGTACGTATTAGTCTGGATTTCCAGCATCTGTTGAATCTCTTGTGTTTACGAGTTCATCTTTATCGTAAAAGATTCAAGAGCCTTAAAACAATGGAATAGAAGTCATCATTGAACATGGTGGTACATATTCTCAAACTTGTGTTTCTTATGTCTAATAGGAGGAGGGAGGAGAGCAAATGACTGGGGTGGAGGGGGGGGTCATTAATTATGTTGGTCAATTTTCTAGAGGTAATGGGAAGTAAGAGCAGAGTCTGCTGAGAGAAGATGGATTTTTTCTGATAAACAACTCTTGGTGAACTCCTGTGTTGGGTGCAAGCAGATTTATTTAAATTCTTGAGCTTAAATTCATCAGCCCCAATCACTGGATGTTAACACCGCAAATGTACACAATAGCATATTTTCACCAAAGTGTAACACCCATTCCCTTTGGCCTGCACTGGGAGCATCAGCCTTCAACCTTCACACAAGTTTTTGGAGTGTGGGATAAAGCCACAACAATAACTGAGGCATGCTGGCAAAGGGACTCCTTCCAGCTCTGCTCACCAGGGAACCAGTGCCACACAGCATTCAAAGTAAAACAGCACTCTGAGAACTCCCCCTTCCTCTGAGTCCACTTTCCCTGACATCTCCAACCCTCTATCCTCCCCTAACCCCAGTTCCAACCTTACTGTGCCTTCACACCAGCAGGAGGACTACAACTTGCTGTGGTTTGGTGGTGTGTGTGCTTCAATGGCCTGGAGAGCCACAGTATGCTGGCTGAGGTCAGGGCATTATGCTTCAACTCTTGGTAGGGTCACCCTTGCCAAGTAGGTCAAAGGGTAGAGGCCAGTGTAAGAGTGGGCCACCAGTCCTCCAGGATTAGGGGTTCACCTCAGGGCAAACATCCTTGACTGGTCAAAGAAAAAATAGTTACGGAAACAGCGATGAAGAATCTTTCTACATCTGAGTGTGACGGTGTTCCTGAGTCTCCACCCAGAACTTGTATGACTGACAATAGAGAAAACCAAGAGAAAGCTACTGACCTGAACATAGCCAGAGATAGAGGACCTTCATTGCTGCCCTAGATGCCAGAGGTGTAACAGGCAGTAAGTAGGTGTGTCTTCACTATTCCCCACCCACTCCCACCACCCACCGATCTTAATTTTTCAGAAATATTCACCTTGCTGACAAGATCACCTTTTATTGCCATAATAGCAGATCATGGCCACGAGTTACCTTTTTCTACTGTTGCAGAACTTCTGGTAAAGTATTTCCACAAACCTGATAGCTCCACTCAAGAAATACTGGATGAACTCGGCAAGTCAGGCGGCAGTTGATGTCTCTCTGGAGTTGATGCTTCAGTTCTGGAAAGGAAGAGAGAAGAAGCAGAATAAGAAGGTGAGAGAATAAGAAGCCAGAGAGGCGAAGGAGTACAGGTCGGAAGGTGATGGGTGAACCCAGGTGAGGGGGTGGGTAGGTGGGTGGAGGAGGCTGGTTTCCATGGCAGAGACGTCCCATTTTTGTGTGTCTCATTTGATATTATGACTGAAAGTGGAGTTTTCTAATTCTGGAATTGAATACTGACCCCAGGACAATGCTTTCAGTAATATGGGAGAAAAATTAAAGGTCTAGATCAGGGGTTTCCAACCTGGGGTTCACAGACCTCCTTGGTCAATGATAGGAGTCAATGGCATGAAGAAGGTTGGGAACCCCAGTCCAGATGAATAGGAAGGAACCATTTTCTTTAGCAAACCAGGGGTCTTTGATTTAAAGTAATCAGTAGAAGGTGTAGAGCGGGGATGAGGGTGATGGGGATCTGTGAAGGTGGTGGAGACAGGAAGTCTCTTCTCAGTTGGATGTGTGCATGAGGAACTGTGACTTGTAGGTCCATCCCTGGTGCAGAAGATGGGAATAGACTGGGTGGCTCCTTTTCATCTAGTTTAGACATAACTCAACATGTAGCCTCCATCTCCATCATAAATTTTTCAATGATTTTTATAAACCCAAGACATTCTGCTGATTACAGAATTCTTGATCAACACACTCAAAATGCTGGAGGAACTCAGCAGGTCAGGCAGCATTTATGGAGGGGAATAAACAGAAGTTTTAAGCTGAGACCTTTCATTATTACCGTGACTGAAATATTGACTGTTTATTCCCTTCCATTGGTGCTGCCTGACTTGCAGAGTTCCTTCAGCATTTTGTATGAGTTCATGGAATGAATGAAAATTCTGCATTACTGACTGTCATTATTGTCCAATTGTGAAAGAAAGTTTGTGAACTATCCAATCAGTGCGGCTGAGCTGCAGGAACTGACATGTTGGGCAGCCAATAGCAGGAGTGGGAGCAGGCATGTTAACAGGAATGAGACAGTCATGGGAAACAACTTGAAGGCAAACATCCAATCAGAGATTGAATTCCTCATTGTCTGGGAGGACTGGATGGATGTTTGGCACCACCCAACATCTGTCTATCCCTCTTTCCCAGGATCTTTCTGAAGTCCTGGAATTCAAGGGAACAATGTTGAACAGCTGACACCCTGAAACCTGGCCAGGGAAATAATGGCGGGACCAATTATCAAAGGGTGGATATGAGGCCTGATGGAGACACTGTAGTCACGTCCAGCAGCGGGTTCTTTGCATGTCCATCTTGTGTCCCTGTGTATGTATAAACACACACACTTAAACGAAGATGCACACAGTTACTTATCCAGCTGTCTTTTGCATGCCACTGTTGAATCTGCCTCAGTCACCACTCCTGGCAGTCCGGTCCAGCCTCTCCTCACTCACTACAAACAGGATTATTTCCTTGGATTTGTCAGTCACGTCATTCAATGAGTTGTTGATCTCTTTGCCAATACAGAAAAGATATTAAAGATGAGCTTTATTTGTCACATGTACATCGAAACATCAAAGCATACAATGAATGGCATCATTTGCATCAATAACCAATGCTGTCTGAGGACGTGCTGGGGGCAGCCTGCAAATGTCACCACCCATCACCCGACAAGCCCACAACTCACTAACTCAAACCCATAGGTCTTTGGGATGTGGGAGGAAACCCACACGGTCACGGGGAGAACAAACAAACTCCTTACAGACAAAAGTGGGAATCGAAATCAGATCACTGGCACTATAAAGCATTATGTTAACCACCATGCTACCATGCTGTCCTTTTCCAATGGGAGCCATACCTCCCAATCTACTCTGCACTAGTCTTTATATAATAGACCTCTGTTAGAATTTTCACAACATGTTCTTTCCAAGGGAAATAAAATAACCCCTGGTTTGGTTAATTCCTTAGATTAGTAAGGTTATCTTTCCTTTTACACTCACAATAAGTACGTTCTGCCTGTTTTCCCTAGTGCTCCAGTTTCACTCCACATTCCAAAGACATGTGATTAGTAAGTTACTTGGTCACGTGGGTGTGCTTGGGTAGCAGGGGCTCATTGGCCAGAATGGTCTGTTACCATGTTATATCTCTAACTAAAAATAAAACACAACTGAATGAGTTCAAAGTGGTTATCACTGAGTTCAATTGGCTTTAACTGCCAACTCCAGTGAGGCGGGAGCTATTGTTATGGTCGCCGAATGTAGCTGTCAACCATGTTGAGTGTGATGCTGGCGCGTCTGGATCAAGTGGGAGGTCAAGCAATGTATTTCTTCATCGGTATGCTTGAAACATGAAAAATTGTGCTAATTTAGGAAGAGACAATGGGCTGATCAGATGACACTGCGCCTGCATCTTCTCACAAACCTCCCGTGAGTATAAGGAGGGTATTTACAGGTTGAACAACCTGGGTTAAATGTTGTGGTTTGAGGTGATGTCTCATAATTCCCAAGTACTTAGCATTAACATCATCTGATAAGGCTGCAAGTCGACTGTGCATTTGTTCTTTCCCTTGGTATTTTTCTGTTTAAGAAGAGAAGATGTGTTAGCTTCCTGAACTGAAACACCCTCCACCTTTTTCAGCAAAACACATTTTTTCCTTTGTTCTATTTAGTCACGTCAGCTGTTTTCTGGCCGGTGCTGTTCCATGTCCAAAATTTTTCCTCGGGTTGATGTGAATTCCCCACTATTCAGGACATTTACAGCGACAGGTGTGTAAAAAGAGCCTGAAGGATCATTGGGGACCTGAGTCACCCCAACCACAAACTGTTCCAGCTGCTACCATCTGGGAAACGGTACCGCAGCATAAAAGCCAGGACAAACAGGCTCCGGGACAGCTTGTTCCACCAGGCCATCAGACTGATTAATTCACGCTGACTCAATCGTATTTCTATGCTATATTGACTGTCTGTTGTATATCTCACTGTATTATTACAAATGCTGTTCTATTTGCTAGACTATTTATTACAAATTACTAATTTGTACATTGTACATTCAGATGGAGACATAACGTAAAGATTTTTACTCTTCACATATGTGAAGGATGTAAGAAATAAAGTCAATTCAATGATAGAGAAAAAAATTAAATTAATTTGCACCATAGTCTGTGTGCTCTATTTAAAGTTATCAGGTTCACTGGAAAATTTATTAAACTGTAGCATCTAATAAAAAGTAAATTTAAAATGTGTTTGAGTATTAATGAGGTCTAACATTCGATAGTCTGAGAAATATACTAGAAAAGCACCACCAAAGTCCCAGTGCCATTAACATCATTTAATTGGACTGAGTTATTGCAATGACCCAACAGATTCACCAGGTCCACTGCCAATCCACTTCCTTTGCCCCATTTACAGGATTATCCAGTTCAGCTTTTTCTGTTGACCTGTTCTCCCTTTGCTAGACGTGGCTTCAATACAGTCTTAATTCAATGGAAAGAGGGAAGTCAGCTACTTAATCTCCTTATCTCCTTTGAAATTCAGACATAAATACTGATGTCAGGACCAGTCAGTCAGAACCATGCATTCCAAGTATCAGACATGAATCTTCTTTGTACTTTAAGATTACATATTTTGACAGTAGTCATGCATACCCAACAGTGACATTCCATTAGAGAGTGGTTAGTATTATGACTCACGAGAGCAGAAGAAAGTAAGTTGCATGATACTCACATATACACTCAGTGGCCACTTTATTAGGTACCTCCTGTATCTAATAAAGTGGCCACTGAGTGTATGTTCGTGGTCTTCTGCCGCTGTAGCCCATCCACTTCAAGATTCGATGTGTTGTGTGTCCAGAGATGCTTTTCTGCACACCACTGTTGTAATGTATGGTTATTTGAGTTACTGTCACATTTCTGTCAGCTTGAACCAGTCTGACCATACTCCTCTGACCTCTCTCATTAACAAGGCATTTTCACCCACAGAACTACAGCTCCCTAAATATTTTTTTGTTTCTTGCATGATTCTCTCTAAACTCTGGAGACTTGTGCATAGAATCCCAGGAGATCAGCAGCTTCTTAGAAACTGAAATCACCTGGTCAATCATTCCACAATCAAAGTCACTTAGATCACATTTCTTGCCCCATTTACCAACAACTGAACCTCTGCCCATGTCTACATGATTTTTTGCATTGGCTTGCTGCCACACGATTGGCTGATTAGATAATTGAACTAATGGGCAGGTGTGCTAGTGTATCTAATAAAGAGGCCATTAATATACATACTTCAAAAATTACAAAGTGGATTTTGATTGGAGCAAGATATGGCAATCATAGTTACTGTATCATCCCACAAACAGTATTTGAGATTATTGGTTGATTACACCATTGTTAATAGTGTTTGCTGAGGCAAGAATGTTGGCCAAGACTCTCAGAGATCTCCCTTCTGTTAATACTGACACTAAAGGTCTTAGTATTACCTAGGAGCCTTCAATCACTGTATCATCTGAAGATTGCTACTACTGTGGATGTTACAGTACTTATTTGTCTTTGTATGATACATTTATACACTGATAAGGAAGTCAAACTCACAACAAGTGCAAAAAAATACTTAAGAAAGAAATCAGGAGGGCTAAAAGAAGACATGAGGTAGATTTGGCAGTCAAGGTGAAGGATAATCCAAAGAGTTTCTACAGGTATATTAAGAGCAAAAAGATAGTAAGGGATAAAATTGGTCCTCTTGAAGATCAGAGTGCTTGGCTATGTATGGAACCAAAAGAAATGGGGGAGATCTTAAATGGGTTTTTTGCATCTATATTTACTAAGGAAACTGGCATGGAGTCAATGGAAATAAGCCAAACAAGTAGTGAGGTCAAGGAACCTATACAGATTGAAGAGGAGGAAGTGCTTGCTATCTTGAGGCAAATCAGAGTAGATAAATCCCCGGGACCTGACAGGGTATTCCCTCGGACCTTGAAGGAGACTAGTGTTGAAATTGCAGGGACCCTGGCAGATATATTTAAAATGTCGGTATCTACAGGAAAGGTGCCGGAGGATTGGAGTTTGTGTTGTTCCATTGTTTAATAAAGGCTCTAAAAGTAATCCAGGAAATTATAGGCTGGTAAGTTTGATGTCGATGGTAGGTAAATTATGGTAAGAGATAGGATCTACAATTATTTAGATAGACAGGGACTTATTAGGGAGAGTCAACACGGCTTTGTGTGTGGTAGGTCATGTTTAACAAATCTATTAGAGTTTTTCGAGGAAGTTACCAGGAAAGTGGATGAGGGTAAGGCAGTGGATGTTGTCTACATGGACTTCAGTAAGGCCTTTGACAAGGTCCCACATGGGAGGTTAGTTAGGAAGATTCAGTCGCTGGGTATACATGGTGATGCAGTAAATTGGATTAGACATTGGCTCAATTGGAGAAGCTAGAGAGTGGTAGTGGAGGATCGCTTCTCTGAGTGGAGGCCTGTGACTAGTGGTGTGCCATAGGGATCAGTGCTGGGTCCATTGTTATTTGTCATCTATATCAATGATCTGGATGATAAAGTAGTAAATTGGATCAGCAAATTTGCTGATGATACAAAGATTGGAGGTGTAGTGGACAATGAGGAAGGTTTTCAAAGCTTGTAGAGGGATTTGGACCAGTTGGAAAAATGGGCTGAAAAATTGCAGATGGAGTTTAATACAGACAAGTGTGAGGTATTGCACTTTGGAAGGAAAAACCAAGGTAGAACATACAAGGTAAATGGTAGGGCACTGAGGAGTGTAGTAGAACAGAGGGATCTAGGAATACAGATACAAAATTCCCTAAAAGTGGTGTCACAGGTAGATAGACAGCTTTTGGTACATTGGCCTTTATAAATCAAAGTATTGAGTATAAGAGTTGGAATGTTATGGTGATGTTGTGTAAGGCATTGTTGAGGCTGAATTTGGAGTATTGTGTGCAGTTTTGGTCACCGAATTACAGGAAGGATATTAATAAGGTTGAAAGAGTGCAGAGAAGGTTTACAAGGATGTTGCCGGGACCTGAGAAACTGAGTTACAGAGAAAGGTTGAATAGATTAGGACTTTATTCCCTGGAGCGTAGAAGAGTGAGGGGTGATTTGATAGAGGTATATAAAATTATGATGGGTATAGATAGAGTGAATGCAAGCAGGCTTTTTCCACTGAGGCTAGGGGAGAAAAAAAACCAGAGGACATGGGTTAAGGGTGAAGGGGGAAATGTTTAAAGGGAACATTGGGGGGGCTTCTTCACACAGAGAGTGGTGGGAGTGTGGAATGAGCTGCCAGATGAAGTGGTAAATGTGGGCTCAGTTTTAACATTTAAGAAAAACTCGGACAGGTACGTGGATGAGAGGTGTATGGAGGGATATGGTCCAGGTGCAGGTCAATGGGACTAGGCAGAAAAATGGTTCAGCACAGCCAAGAAGGGCCAAAAGGCCTGTTTCTGTGCTGTAATGTTCTATGGTTCTAAGATGATAATTGATTCAGCAAAGCCTTCTGTCAATTTTTATTATTTAACAGATTTTATTTTATAACCATATACTTAATGATTTTAATTATGAAATTTGATTCAAGAACATTCTAAATGTGTTAGATGTTATTTTCCAATACACACTGAAATGTCCCTATAACTTTCAGCAGGTACATGAACATTTTTTAGCATGGGGGATCTAAAGGACATGATCAGTCAGATGTCAGATGGGTCCTCCTGACTTGACAATAGCAAGAACCTCTCTCAGCTTTGGGGCTGTCACTAACACTTTCTTGGTGAGCTGCTTGGTTTGGGGTAGTGGTGGGATTGGGTAGAGACAACCGATACCAGCCTGAATGGAGAGAGGGAAAAATATGGTAAAACAGGGCAGCAGCAGGGTCAGAGGTTTTTGTGGTGACTTTTGAGAACTCTTCAAGGTAAAGATACAAGTTTATTTATCACATATACAGTAAATTGAGACATTGAGTGGCAGAGTGGGGATACATCTCTACCAAAGGAGGCGTCTCCTTCCCTCTACTAGCCTACAGGTTAACCTTGGACAAAGTGTAGCACCTACTTATACCTCCAATAAGGGTCACCTGAAGCCACAGAAGCAGGTGGTGGATGGTTGTATGAGTAGCTGGTCCTGGTTATGCGAACACTGATGTAAGGCAGACAATCTCTGAAGAGTATTGATAATGGTTGGGGTCACCCATCTTATAAAGACACTGCCCAGAAGAAGGCAATGGCAAACCACTTCCGTGGAAAAATTTGCCAAGAACAATCATGGTTATGGAAAGTCCATGATCGCCCACGTCATACAACACGGCACATTAGGAATGAATGAACATGGATACACTGAGATGCATCTGAGGGTGTGCTGGGGGCAGTCCGTAAGAGTCGCCACACATTCCGGTGCCGACCTAGCATGCCCACAATATTCGGCAGAACAACACAAAACTCAACAAAGCAGAACACAACAAGCAACAAAACTAGAACAACAAAACTATTCCCGTCCCACCCTCCCACCCACACACGTACTCTTGATTCGCTGGCCAACAAAAAATGTTATTGGAGACTCCTCCAAAAATTGCACCTTTTGAGAGAAGCCACCAGTGAATTAATCAACATTTTCAATGAAATCACTTCAAATGTTGAAAACCTGAGGGTAGATATACTGGAAAAATCTAGCGAATTTAAGGAGAGAGGCAGAGTCAACATTTCAAGTTGGTGAACCAAGATTCTGCTTCCTTCCTACAGACACTGCCTGTGCCTTTAACACTGCAGATCAGGCTTCCCAATGTCTGGAGAAATGAGGCATTCATAAACCATTTATGCTTCACTCACTTCACAGGGCATAATTTTAAGGTGATTGGAGGAAAGTATAGGAGGGATGTCAGAATTAAGTTCTTTACACAGAGACGAGTGGGTGCATGGAACGTGCTGCCAGGGGTGATGGTACAGGCAGATACATTTGGCACATCTAAGAAACTCTTAGATTGGTATGTGAATGATAGAAAAAATAGACGGCTATGTAAGAGGGAAGGGTTATTGATTTGAGTAGATAAAAGACAAGCACAATATTGTGGGCCAATGGACCTATACTGTGTTCTTGTGTTCTATGTTCTATTTCTCCATTAAAGCTGCAGTGAGCGTTGAATCTGGATGAAGACATCTAAACAGCTTTTGAGTGATTTTAGTTGGAGTTTCTGCCTTTACTCTTGAGTAAAGAGTAAACCAGTGGCCAACCCAGTCTACTGCTGCTATTGGAATTGGGTTATTACTGTCATCTGTAGTGAGACACGGTGTTCACACAGATCAATATATGACACAGTGCATTGAGGGAGAAGAAGATAAAACAATGTGGAATAAAGTGTAACAGCTACAGAAAAAGTGCAGTGCAGGTAGATAGTGAAATGTAAGATCATAACAAGGTAGAATGTGAAGATAAGGGTCCATCTTATTGTACAAGTGAACTATTTACTAGGCTTATAACAGCGGGGTAGAAACTGTCCTTGAGCCTAGTGATCGGCGCTTTCAGTTTTTTGTAGCTTTTGTCCAATGGAAGAGTGGCTCATGATGGAGAAGAACAGGAGAGGAGGCAACAGAACAATTGGGAGTAGAATAAATTATCCCCTTGGCCATCCATGCTCTCAATGATGTACTCCAAATAGCTCAGAATTCAGTTCATCTCAAAAAGAAACACCAACTGATAATGTGAGGAGGGGCAACATATTCAGGAAGACGAGAGGTTCCTTGGCCTGTTGAACTTGCTCTGCCTTTGAACAGGATTATAGATGATCTCCAACTTAAATTTCATTTGGTGGTTATTCTAGGCACCCTGCTTCAATTTAAATCTATCTTGAAAGCATAAATTATCTCTGCATCCAGTCATCATGGAGGAAAGAATTCTAGGTTTTTACATGTTCTATGAAAAAAAGGTTTCCTGATGTAATTTCCTTGAGGCTTACCTTTGGTTTCTTTGTCCTGAATTCTCCCACTTAAGGAAATAGATTTTCCCTGTTCACCTTGATCTTCCATCATCAGAAGTGTGAGCTATGTTAATACACCCAGTTCTACTTCTCCAAGCCACGAGGGGAGCCCTATTTCCACAATCTGTAACAGTAATGGGAAAAATCAGAGCTTTCTCATTACTGGGGTTTAGTTTAACTTTCAAGGAAGTGGGGACACACAAAGAGGAAGCAGTTCTGAAGAAGTTCACATCTTACACAGGCTGAATATGAAAGAATTATTTACCTGTGAGAGGTTCCTTTTAACTCAAAGTTTTTACCTGCGGAACCAAAGATCAGAAAGTTGTGCAGATGGTCCTCGTGGTTTTCATTATAATAAACCTTTGAAGGCCACAGGACATAATTTGGTGACCCCATGCTCCCAACGGGCAATCACTGGAATGTCAGTTTCCCACTTCCCACTTGTGAAAATGTCTACTATGGGGTCATGGGATCATGGGATCAACCCTTGGTTTTATTCCTTCCAAAACTCTTATGGTTCATTCTCCTTCTGAAGAAAGCTTCATCTTTACTTTCTTAGGAGATTAAGTAGATTCAGCTTGTTACCGGACACTCTAACAAACATATACAGATGTACTGTTGAAAGTATCCTGACTAGTTGCATCACAGTCTGATACAACAATTCAAATGCCCAGGAGGCACTGCCTCAAGAAGGCTGCTTCCAAATCACCAAAGACCATGTCACTTTCTACCAGATACCACTGGTCAGGAGGTGCAGAAGCCTGAAGTCCCACACCACCAAGTCAAGAACAGCTAGTTCCCTTCAACAATATGGACTTTGACCCAACCGGCTCAACCCTACTGTTAAATAACTACAGAATGACACCACGAACAGTTGCTTGTGCATGTAACAATGAACTTGACTTTGACGTTGGCCAACATCTTGAGCTAAATGTCAGAGCTGACACTATCATGCTGTGCCACAGGAAAGCTGATTAACTGCTGGAGGAAGCTATCTTTCAGATGAGGTATTAAACAAAGTAATTGTCTTGTTTCTTAGAAGGATGTAAAAATATTATTTTGAAAAAGAACAGTAGGATTCTGTCCATTGTTTATCTCTCGGCCAACATCACTGAAAGCAAATAGCTTGTCCATTTGCAGAACTGTTCACTCTGTAAATCAGCCACCATGAGTAACCTTACGGTAGATACAACCTTCTCTACACAAAGCTGCAATACCTCAGTAAATTCTAAGGCTTTGCGTGCATTAGGATTAGGTAACTAGTTAATTACTGCCTCCAGCATATTCTTGGACTGTGTTAGTCATTGATGTAAACAACACATTTCACTGTATGTTTCGACATACATGTGAAAAAAATAAGGCTAACTGTTACGTTTAACTTGGAGACATTGTACAAATCGTGTTAAATGCATTTAGATTTAACAAAGCCCAGGATGGTAATGGTGACTATCAAACCAACAGGCCCCCAAACGTCACTTGGAGAACTAAACCCTCTGGCTTAAAGGCACAGAATCAGAATCAGCTTTAACACCACTGGAATATGTCATGAAATTTGTTGTCTTTGTGACAGCAGCACATTGCAATGCATAATTTTTAAAAACTGTAAATTATATTAAGTGTATATATATTTTAAAAAGTTAAAAAAGTAGTGAGGTGGCGTACATGGGATCAATGTCCATTCAGAAATCAGATGGTAGAGGGGAAGAAGCTGTTCCTGAGTCATTGGGTGTGTGCCTTCAGGCTCCTTTACCTTCTTCCTGATGTTATCAATGAGAAGAGGGCATGTCCTGGATGACGGGGGTTCTTAATGAAGGATGCCACCTTTCTGAGGCATTGCTCCTTGAAGATATCCTGGATGCTGGGAAGGCTAGTGCCTGTGATAGAGCTGATTGAGTTTACAACTCTCTGCAGCTTACTTTGATCCTGTGCAGTAGCTTCCCATGACCCCCCCCCCCATACCAGATGGTGATGCAGCCAGATGTCTGTAGAAATTTGCTAGTGTCTTTGGTGACATATCAAATCTCCCTAAACTCCTAATGAAATATAGCTGTTGTTGTGCCTTCTTTGAACTGCATTAATATGTTCAGCCCAGGATAGATCCTCAGAGATGTTGACACCCAGGACCTTGAAATTGCTCACCCTTTGCACTTCTAATCCCTCGATGAGGACTGCTGTGTGTTCCCTTGTCTTACCTTTCTGAAGACCACAATCCATTCTGTGGTAGTACAGAAGTTGAGTGCAAGGTTTTTGCTGCAACTTCACGCAATCTGCTGACTTATTTCACTGCTCTACGTTGTCTCATCACCATCTGAAATTCTGTCAATGATAGTTGTGTTGTCAGAAAATTCATAGATGGCATTGACCTGTGCCCAGCCTCACAGTCATGAATGTAAAGAGCGTAGAGCAGTGGGCTAAGCACACATTCTTGAGGTGTGTATGCAACTCTCTTCTGCCCTGCCTGGGGGACTTAATGCTGGTCTTATCTGTAAAGTCTATATCCAGCAACTCACTTACAAAATTCTTACTGTCATAAACCATGTTTCACATGCTGATCTCCAAAATGAAAGGTTAATTTTTAATTTTCAAAAGTCTATAAATGGAATCTGTACACTGTTGGAAAATGAAGGAAAATGAGACAGTGATATCAAATTTAGGTTTTAAAAGCCAGAATAGTGTGTAATTAAGGGAAGTGTTGGGAGACAGATGCACCCAACTCTAGTGGATTCCAAAGTATATAGCACTGACGTTGCTCTGAATTCTAAATATGCAGCTCTGAAAGGAAGAGATCTGTTCGAAACACTCTTCAGCACCTCTGACTCATTCCTTCTAATGCGAGGATATATTAACTCCCAGTGGATGTGGTCTCTTATTCAGCCACTGTAGTTCCCACTGTAGACCTCTACAAGGGAAGCAACTCTGTGTAAGGGTCAGGGCATGTGTCTCTTGGTCTATTTGGGTGGAAACACAGTGAAGGTTCCTGGTAATGACTCTGTAGCAGAACAGTGATATTTTGGATGAAAATTTACCCCTTTGTTTCTGTTGAGAAATAAGGACAAGCGAAATAAATATTTGTCCACTGTCAGGAAACTCTGGGATTATTGAATCTTTCTGCCGTTGATTCTATTGAGACCTTCTATGTGCATATTACATCAACGATTGGTGTATCAACTCCTTTTTAACATAGAAATATAGAACACAAGAAAGTATGAGCAGGTGTAGGCCACTTGGTCTGCCCCACTATTCTAAAGATAAACTTTATTTGTCACACGTATACCAAAACATCGAAACATACAGTAAACTATGTTATTCCTGTCAACGACCATTCATCTGTATTTTAGGGCCCTATGATGTAAACCATTTGATCAGAGGTGATGCTGTCTACTCCAAGGGCATTAAAAGATAATTGGTCATCTGATAAGAGAGGAGAGTGGACCATGGGAGAAAGGGAAGGAGGAGGGGCACCCGGGGGAAGTGATAGGCAGGTGAGGAAAAGAGGTAAGAGGAATTGAAGAAGGGAGAGGGGTAAAATACCAAAGTTAGAGACATTGGTGTTTATGCCATCAGATTGAAGGCTACCTAGGTGGAATATTGAGGTGTTGCTACTTCATCCTGAGCATGGCCTCATTGTGGCAGAATGGGAGGCCACTGACTAACATGTCAGAACAGGAGTGGGGATAGGAATTAAAATGGCTGACCACTGGGTAATCCTGCTTTTGTGGATGGAGTGGAGGGGCTCGATAAAGCAGTCCCCCGATCTGAGCACTCTCCCAAGCAAATTACCTGAGTCACATTGAGTGGAAATTCCTGAAGCTGTTTCTGGTCTTGGTATGTATTTGAAAACTGATGAGCTCAAAACATTCACCAAAAAACAGCCTTTTTTTTTCCCTCTGACCCCCATCTGACAACTCTTATCTCTTCATTGACATTGGGCAGCCTTACATGCTTTCTGCTGTACTAGTGTTTGTACAGTACCACTAATGGTTAGCTGTCTAAAGCCAGGGATTATCAGAGAACCTGGATAAACCAATGCATGAACACAAGGTTATCAGCAAACAACCTTTACAGGCAATTAATCCATCAGTAACAACCACCAGGGAAACCAAATGATTTCTTACTTCTGTCCTTAATATTTGATTTATATTGTGTTCCCTACACCCAAGTACCCCATGAGAAGAGGCATTGGCAACTGATTTCATTTGAGCTATTTCCCAATATCTGCACCACAAAATGAAAGTATGCGAGAGTAGATGAACGTAATAACATAACACTTGCTCACCAGTGATTGGAAGATCGGGGTTCAATTCCCGCTGCTGACTGTAAGGAGTTTGTACGCTTTCCCCTTTACCAGTCTCCATATCTTTGAAGTGTGCTCCTGCTTCATCCCACATTTCATAGACATACAGGTTAGGGTTAGGGTTAGTGAGCTGTAGGGATGATGGGTTGACATCAGAAGTAAGGTGACGTTTGTAGGCTGCTCCAGCAACATCCTCAGACATTAATGCAAACGACACGTTTCACTCTATGTTCTAATGTTTCAATGTACATGTAAAAAACTAAGGTTACCTTAATATGAATTTCATAATTTGGAAATTAATAATTGTGTCAATTTCCATGAGCAGAAGAAAGCTTTAAAATTCTATCATCTTTCCTGTGGAAAACTAAGGCACAAAGATATTTCACTGATTAGTCACTTGGCCAGCTGAGAATGATTATTCTTTCAGCCAAATGTTGCTTCATCAGCCTGCTCCCACTGGCCTGTGACAGCAATGATGTTGATAGGACACACAATTTCCTTCTTAACCATTGCCCCACATCCAAAGCTACCCTACAGCTTGTTCTATTTTTTTTATTTTTACTGAGTGAGACTTGGTGGTGGGATGGGAACTGGTGAGGACCAACAAAGTTGTAAGGCAATCCAGCAGAAACCAAGCCAATCTAGAGAACAATCAACAAGAATTAGCTTTTAATTAACGTTAAGGCATATTAGGGCCACCTCACTATGGTGAACATTGAGTGCTGGGCAAACGTACAGAAGCAAATATGACAAACATACTTTGTATTCAAAAGCAATGCCAACGGAGATCAAAGGTCCATGAGACCATAAAACAATCAGAGCAGAATTAGGCCATTCAGCCCATCAGTTCTGCTCTGCCATTCAATCATGGCTGACTTATTATGCCTCTCAGCCTCATTCTCTCTCATTTTTCCCCCATTACATTTAATGCCCTTACTAATCAAGAATCTATGAACGTCCACTTTAAATATACCTATTGACTTTGCCTCCACAGCCGTAAGAGACAACGATTTCTGCAAATTCACCACCCTCTGGCTGAAGAAATTCCTCTTCATCTCTGTACTAAAGGGTCATAGATTCATAGAGTCACAGAGCACTATGGCACAGCAGCAGGCCTTTTGGTCCATCTAGCCCATGCTGTACTGTTATTCTGCCTAATCCCGTTGACCTGCACATTGGCTATAGTCCTCCATTCTCCCCATCCATGTATTTATCCAAACTATCTTAAATGTTGCAATTGAACCGGCACCCACCACTTCTGCTGGCAGCTTGTTCCACACTCACACCACCCTCTGAGTGAAGGTTCCCCCTCAGGGTCCCCTTAAATGTTTCATCTTTCATCCTTAACCTGTGATCTCACCCAACCTCAGTGGAGAAAGCTTGCTCACATTTACTCAATCTATACCCCTCATAATCTTGTATACCTCTATTAAATTTCCCCTCATACTCCTACATTCAACCTTTCCCTATAATTCAGGTCCTCAAGTCCTGGCAAAATCCTTGTAATTTTCTCTGTATTTGAGATACTGGTTAGGATTCCAGGGTGAATTAAATATCAGGAAATATGGAGGAGGCTTGACCCTTAAGCAGAGCAGCAGAAACGATTCAGTGATGAACGATAATTTTAATAAGAGACTGCAAAATTAACAAGCCACAAGTGATCACAGAACAAGAGGGAAATGATACTAAGCTCACGGATAACAAGGTAACTGAAAGCCAGGAGCAACTTGTTGAGGCTGGCTGGTTCAATTAGCTATTCCCAGACTCCGAAACTGATGAAGAACCCCCGAGAATAATAAACAAAGGGAATCAAGAGGAGGAATATTAAAGAAAAAGGAAAAGACCACCTGTAAAAAGTCACCAACATTTGTGGAAATGTTTAGCACTGAGAGCACACCGGATATTTTATGTTCCCCGATGATATCCAGTTTTCCACTTCTCTGCGCGTATGTAGTCTCATCGCATTGTCCTGGGCCAGTCCTGTTGACAGTTCCAAGCCCGTTTTAAGTGGTTATGAAATGGTGCAAATCCTGCATGACAGGTCTCTTCCTGTAAAGTCATTTATGTAATTAGTCACAAGGCCTGCTACAGACCTAGATAGGTCTATGGAACACAGTTATTTTCTCAGTGGGAGATATTGACTCAGCTGTCTGTTATACATCTTAGTACCTGAAAGGAGCTCTTCCTTCATTATATCTCAATAGAAACCAGACAATCCACCCTTCATAGCTACTTGTTCCCATTTCATCTGATAATCAAGTCCACTTATAATTCCTTTCTTTCACCTCTAAGGTAAAAGCCAGTGAAAGGCAGAAGCTGAAATTCATCTGTTTAAGAGTTCATCAGCGCTTCAATTACTTTCACCAATCAGTTATTTTCAAACATGATTTGCAACGACGAGATGGGTGAGTAGCATTCCAACCTGGAGAGGTTATCAGAGATTCTCTGATTAAAGATGAAAGATTAACTTTATTTGTCACATGTACAGCAAAACATTGAAACACACACATTGAAATGTGTTGTTTTGCAGCCACAGCCAGTGCAGTTCAAGGACAAGAGAAAGTCCACAGATGCTGGAAATCCTGAGCAACACACGCAAAATGCTGGAGGAACTCAGCAGGTCAGGCAGCGTCTATGGAAAAGCGTAAACAGCCAACGTTTTGGGCTGAGATCCTTCTTCAGGACTGAGGAGGAAGATGCCTGAATAAAAAAGGGGTGGGGGGGGGGCGGGGGAAGAGGCTAGCTGGAAGGTGAAAGGTGAAACCAGGTGGGTGGGATAGGTCAAGGGCTGGAGAAGAAGGAATCTGATAGGAGAGGAGAGTGGACAATAGGATAAAGGGAAGGAGGAGGGGACCCAGTGAAGATGATAGGCAGGTAAGAAGAAGTAAAAGCTCATAGTGGGGGAAATTTGTTCACCTGAAGGAGAAGTCAATAAACATGCCATCAGACAGAATATAAGGAGTTGCTCCTCCACCCTGATGGTGGCCTCATCCACGCGTCGCCAGGCTTCCTGTACCAACATAGCATGCCCACAACTCACTCCCTCTAACCCTCGCCATCTGTGTTTGGAACGTGGAGGGAAACTGGAGCGTCCTGAGGAAATCCACACGACCGTGGGGAAAACATACAAACTGCTTTCAGACGGGGTGGGAATCGAACCCTCATGAGTGGCCACTGCCACTGCAAAGCAATTGGGCTAACCAGGCCACCCTACTCATTATAAGGAATAAAACTGCTTGTATGTGGTGTAATCTCAAATACGTGATATATGCAACATGAACTGATTGAGAAGATTTAGGGCGGCAAGCCAGCGTAGCAGTTAGTGTGATGCCATTACAGTTCCATGGTTCAATAACCGCCACTGCCTGTAAGGAGTTTGTACATTCTCCTGCGACAATGTGGGGTTCCTCTGCATGCTCTGGTTTCCATAAACATTTCAAAGAGGTATGGGTTAGTACACATGGGTGCAGTTGGGCCTGTTAACTGCACTGTATCTCTAAATCACTGTTTGAGACGACTTGGCCAGTTGTATTAACTACAGGAGTACGAAGCTGTTGTCCTCAGCAGTCTCCTGCACGGATGTGAACCCTGGACCGTATACAGAAGACACCTCGAAATGCTAGAGGGATTCCATATGTGTAATACGGCATCCGTTGGCAGGACGGAGTCACAAACCTCGAGAGGTCCTCGACGGGGCAGGGGCATCGAGTGTTGAGGGCATGATAGTAAATGAGCAGCTTCATTTCACAGGGCGCGTCATATGCATGAAGGTTCTTGAATCGACAAGCAGCCACTATTTGGTGAGGTTTTCCAGAGCCCTGTGAGAGGTTCAAACCAGGTGAAAGCTAACATTGCACATGCTGAGCTTGTACCAAAACAGCTGGAACAGAGTGCACAAGACCAGAGTGGCTGGCGATCCTTGATTAGAACCGCTCACAATAACCTGGAGAAGAGACTAATCACTGCCCGACAAAGAAACAAAGCAATACTAGCAGCTTCTCTTGCTGATCCAGCACAGTTTTTATATCCTTATTGTGGACGTCTACGTGGCTCACAACCTGGGCTCGGCAGCCACCTACGAACACACCACAGAACTGCATATTGTCAGATGCGACTGACAACCAATCACATCATCTATAAATAAAATTTAAAAACTGGGTCATACAGACAAAGTCAAAGTCAAGTTTATTGTCATGTGGACAAGTACACTAATGCAGAGGAGAAATCCAATCCTGTTCAAGTTTAATTGTCATTCAACCGTACATGAATATTCATGAATACAGCCCGACGGGACAGCGTTACTCTGGGGTCAAAAAGTACCAACAGCAGAAGGCACACCTAGCAGCTATAAGATAGAAAGATACAGCCACTCGATAAAAGAGTCCAAACTAAAGTCAGCCAATGTCACCAAAATCTGCAGGCGACCACAAAAGAGTTTGTCTTCTGCTGAGTGAACAATGGGGGAGTGGGGGGAGTTGTTGGTGAACAGCACGACTGCAGCCTGGATACCGTGTCACACTGTACACGGTGGAGCGCACAAGCTCCGACGCCTCTCCTTGGCGATTGTAAATAGGTGACACTGCGGCCTGAGGCCTGGTCCTCGCACATACAAGATAGCGAGCACATATAGGATATCAGCCGTAGCGAGCGGGTCTAGGACCAGAGGGCACAGCCTCAGAACAGTGGGACGTCCATTTAGAACGGAGGTGAGGAGGAATTTCTTTAGCCAGTGGGAGGTGAATCTGTGGAATTCATTGCTGCAGACGGCTGTGGAAGACAAGTATTTGGGTATATTTAAAGCAGAGGTTGATAGGTTCTCGATTAGTCAGGAGAATGGTGTACATATATGCATATTACTTGCAAACAGCATGGCACTGAAGTGGTTCCAATCGACGAACAGGTCATTTGTCCCCGGAGCTTTACGTCAGATTTCATCCGAGTCCCAAAAGGTGTTAGACATCACATCGGATCACTTAGTCCCTGCATGTGAACCCAAGCTCAGTTTATGAGCTGCTTGGCTTGGCATGTGCAGAATCTTAATGATTAAAATTAATTCAGTGACATGATTTATAACCAAACAGCTCCGATATCAAAACAGAGCAGAGCTCCCAGCTGGTGATTGCAATGGGTCGAGGGTCTACACCCTGGAATCTGAAACCTGATTAACAGCAAGTACACGATGCAATATCAGAGGCAAATTAACTGGACTTGTCGCCCAGCTTCCAGGACACAGGAGGGTTTCATGTTTCATCACACTGCAAAGAACAAAGGAGGTTTTGACTCGCAAACGCAGTCGGTACAATTTAATGGTCTAATTACTCTTACCGAGCCTCGCATGCAAACTGGCTCCAAAGTAAAACTATGACAGTAAAGTGATAATGTGCAGTTTTTATTCAGATCAATGAAGTAAGTTTCCTTTCAGAGCAATGTAGCAGATAAAATCCTTGTTTTTGCTTGTAAATGGTTTCATCTCCTCTTGACTCTCCTTGAATATTGAAAGGCCTAGCTAGAATGGATGTGGAGAGGACGTATCCTATAGTGAGCAAGTCTAGCACCAGAGGCACAGCCTCAGAATAGTGGGGCATCCATTTGGAACACAGGTGAGGAGGAAATTTTTTAGCCAGTGGAAGGTGAATCTGTGGAATTCAATGCTGCAGACGGCAGTGGAAGACAAGTCATTGGGTATGTTTAAAGCGGAGGTTGATAGGTTCTTGATTAGTCAGGTTACAGAGAGAATGCGGGAGAATGGCCTTGAGAGAGATAATAAATCAGCCATGATGAATGGCAGTGTAGACTCGATGGGCCAAATGGCCTAATTCTGTTCCTATATCTTATGCTTTTATGATCTTATTCCATACTTACATCAGTCTGACACCACTTCTCTCTCTCTCTCTCTCTCTCTCTCTCTAATAGTCTTGTCCCACTCTACAGCAAACTAGCCTCCTCTCTCTCCATTGTGGTTTTGCACATGTCCCACTTCAGCCACGTGGCAAAGCTAAAGGTCACAGTGCAGTACTCAGTGGGTCTGGAGGTCGAAGACCGAAATGGGCAAGTGCAGAGGTAGAGGCCCAGTGGTCGAATCTGCAATTAGGGCCAGCAGCTGTATGTTGGTGGCCTGATGCCTGTGAGTCTGGAGGCCCGGAGACTGCCTGTCCTGGGGTGGTAGTCTGCCTGTATGGGTAGGGGGGTGGGAAAGGGCCAGTTTATCTCATATCATCCACTCTTTGTTGATCAAGTACTCCTCAGAATGCTCAAGAGCCAGATTTCCATTTCTTCTTATGGTTAGACTTCCTGGAACTTGTAAGGCCTACACCAGTGACTTGGATGGAGCACCGGGATCAACTTTCTGTCATAAATGCATCAAACATCCAGCTATATTTTTAATATGCATCTACAACTGTTAAGATTGAAAATAATATTGAAGAACTATCCTTAGCAATGAACTGCATTCTTGGGATACAAGGTCAAGAAATAAGCTAGTACATACAAGTGTAGAATTTATTTTATGGGGCTTAATATCATGAAGGTGACATGGCAGCATAGTGTTAGTGTAATGCTTTACTGTGTCTGCTAATGGGGTTCAATTCTTCTATAAAGAGTATGTACATTCTTCCCATGCCCACGTGGGCTTCCTCGGAGTGCTCTGGTTTCCTGCTGCTTTCTGAAGACGTACACATTAGGGTTAGTAGGTTGTGGCCATGCTGTGTTGACACCAGAAATGTGGTGATAATTCTGGGCTGCCTTCAGTACATCCTTAGACTGTAGATAGTTGATGCAAACAAAAATATTTCACTGAACGTTACGATGTACGTGTGACATATAAAGTGAATCTTTCTCCAAGATATTCTTTATCAAGGTAGCAGTATGGCTTCTCTTGTGCCTACCTGAGAGAGCAGAGGTCCTAATATATTGAGGACACTATTTCACCACCATCAATAAGGACCCTCACCAACTAGAACACATCCGCTTCTCATTACTTCCATCAGAAAGGAGATTCAGGAGCCTGAAGACACACACTCAACATTTTAGGAACAGCTTCTCTTCTATGGCCTTTAGAGTTCTGAACGGTCCATGAACCCATAAACACTACACCACAATTTGCTCTTTTTGCACTACTTAGTTTTTATATTTCTTTTTTATAGTAACTTTTAAAATGTATTTCATGCAAAACAACAAGTTTCATGAGATACACTCGGTGGCCACATTATTAGGTACACCCGTACACCTGCTCATTAATGCAAATATCTAATCAGCCAATCACGTGGCAGCAACTCAATGTGCATGAAAGCATGCAGACATGGTCAGCAGGTTCAGACCAAAGATCAGAATGGGAAAGAAATGTGATCTAAGTGACTTCAACCATGAAAAGATTGTTGGTGCCAGACAAGGTGGTTTGAGTATCTCAGAAACTGAGGATCTCCTGGGATTTTCACACACTACAGTCTGTGGCGTTTACAGAGAATGGTGCACAAAACGAAAAAAAAAACATCCAGTGAGTGGCAGTTCTGTGGGTGAAAACACCTTGTTAATGAGAGAGGTTGAAGGAGGATGGCCAGACTGGTTCCGGCTAACAGGAAGGTTACAGTAACTCAAATAACCATGTGTTTACAGCTGTGGTGAGCTGAAGAGTGTAACTTAAAGTGGATGGGCTACTGCAGCAGAAGAACATGAACGTGCACTCAGTGGCCACTTTATCAGGTATAAGTGTACCGAATAAAGAGGCCACTGAATGTGTACATCATTGATAATAAACCTGATTCTGACTGTGTATTCAAGTGGATGTTGTACCTAGGATTGTGTAACCAAGGAAAAGAATTTGGTGTAAGTTCATTCTTGTCTCTCAGAGAAGGCATTAGAATGAGGTTAGAAATCCAATTGGCATCTTGTCCTTGGGTTACATTGGCTTTATCCTGAATGTTTGTGCAACTTCCGTTAGCAGTGTTGCATGCAATAGAAACACCAATGCACTCGAATGGAAAACCCTACAAAATAATAGTGGAGACGGCTCAGTCCATCACTGGTAAAGCCCTCCCCACCATTGAGACATCCTCACAAAATGCTGTCACGGGAAAGCAGCATCCATCATCAGGGACCCCCGCCACCCAGGACATGCTCTCTTCTCACTGCTCCATCCAGGAGTCTCAGGACCCTCACCACTGGGTTCAGGAACAGTTATTACCCCTGAACCATCAGGCATCTGAGCCAAAGGGGGATAACGTCACTCAACTTCACTTGCCCCAACATTGAAATGTACCCACAACCAATGGACTCACTTTCAAGGACTCTTCATCTCATGTTCTCAATATTTATTGCTTATTTACTTATTATTTTTATTTCTTTTTGAATTTGTTCAGCATGTTGTCTTCTGCACACTGGTTGAATGCCCAAGTTGGTGCAGTTGATTCTGTTATGATTATTATTCTAGTTATTGAGTACATCTGCAAGAAGCTGAATCGCAGGGTTGTTAATGGTGACTTTGATAGTAAATTTACTTTGAGCTTTGAACAATACGGGTGATGGGAACATGTGAAATTCTGGCTGTGTTTAAATGCTGGAGGCTTCATTCTTCAGCCCTGGAATAAATAACATTTTATATTTTTGTAGTAGCTGCAGTGGCTTGTGCTTATAAAGCAACCACATCGACAGCCACTGACAAAGAACTGGGTGGGTACAAACTCACACGCACAGGGTGAGGACAGCAATGGAACTGATGTTGTCTTAAAGACACAGAGCTCCAGTTTCAATACAGACTATTCCTGCAGTTACTAAAATCCAGAATGGACGGAAATCACACTTATGTACAGAGTGACCCCATTGAGTCATGGGGTTATACAGAACAGGCCCTTCGGTCCAACTTGTCCATGCTGACCAGGTTATCTCTCCGAGCTAGTCCCGTTTGCAGGCACTTTGACCATATTTCTCTAAACCTTTTCTATCAATTAAATTACCCACAAGCCTTTCAAATGTTGCAATTGGACTTGCTGAGGGCTAGGTCTGTGGCATTCAAGTCTGGTGACCCAGGTCTACACACAAAGAAAAGAGGCATGACTTGCAGAGGGCTATTTCAAGAGCCAAGAAACAATTCTGAGTGAGGTCGGAGGCAAAATTGGATGCACGTCAACTCTGGCAGGGTTTGCAGGCCATTACTTCCTAGAGAGCAAAACCCAACATCATGAAGGGCAGCGATGCTTCACTACCAGATGAGCTCAATGCCTTTTATGCTCACTTTGAAAGGGAAAATAAAACCACAGCTACGAAGGTTACTGCAGCATCTGATGACCCTGTGACCTTTGTCTCCGAGGTCGACGTCAGACTGTCTTTCAAGAATGTGAGCCCTCGCAAGGCAGCAGAGCCCGATGAAGTACCTGGTAAGGCTCTGAAAACCTGTGCCAACCAATTGGCAGGAGTATTCAAAGACATTTTCCATCTCTCACTGCTACAGTTTGCACCTGCTTCAAAGGAGCAACAACCAGTGCCCAAGAAGAGCAGTGTGAGCAGCCTCAATGACTATCGTCCAGCAGCACTCATATCTACGGTGATGAAATGCTCTGAGAGGTTGGTCATGACTAGAATCAACACCCGTCTCAGGAAAGACCGGGGCCCACTACAATTTGCCTATCGCCACTATCAGTCTACAGCAGATGTGGTCTCAATGGCTCTTCACACAACCTTGGATCACCTGGGCAATGCAGATACCTAGGTCAGAATGCTGTTTATTGACCACAGCTCAGCATTTAACACCATCAGTCCTACAGTCCTGATCGAAAAGCCACAGAACCTGGGCCTCTGCAACTGGATCCTCAACTTCCTAACTGGAAGTCCACAATCTGTATGGGTTGGAAATAACATCTCCACCTCACTGACAATTAACACTGGCAATCCACAGGGATGTGTGCTTAACCCACTGCTCTAATGTCTCTACACCCATGACTGTGTGGCTAGGCAAAGCTCAGACAGCATCTATAAACTTGCTGATGATACAACCATAGTTGGCAGAATTTCAGATGGTGACAAAAAGGCGTACAGAAGCAAGACATACCAGTTAGTTGGGTAGTGTCACAGCAACAACTTTTCACTCAACGACAGCAGGACCAAAGAGCTGCTTGTAGATTTCAGGAAGGGTAAGACGAGGGAACACAAACCAATCTTCATTGAGGGATCAGAAGTGGAGAGAGTGAGCAATTTTAACTTCCTGGGTGTCAATATCTCTGAGGATCTAACCTGGACGCAAACTATTGATGCAGCTATGAAGAAGGCAAGACTGCGGCTGCAGAATATTCCATTAGAACTTTGAAGAGATTTGGTTTGTCAACTAAAACATTCGAAAACTTCTACAAATCTACCACGGAGAGCATCCTGACTGGCTGCATCACCATCTGGTATGGTGGAGGGTGGGGGGCTACAGTGCAAGATCAAAATAAGTTGCAGAAGCTTGTAAAATTAGTCAGCTCTGTCGTGGGTACCAGCCTCTGTAGTGTCCAAGACATCGTCAAGGAGTGCCATAGGATGTCGGTGTCCATCATTACGGTCCCCCGTCACCTAGAGTCATTGTTCTTATTATTACCATCAGGAAGGAGGTACAGAACCCTGAAGGCACAGACTGAGTAATTAGGAACAACTTCTTCCCCCTGCCATCTGACTTCTAAATGGACACTGAACTCGTGAATACTACCTCACTACTTTTTTATTTCCGTTTTTTTTGTACTTTTTATTTTAAGTTAACTATTTAATAAACATATATTTATTAAATGCAACTCAGTTTTCTCTCTCTCTCTATATATATATATATATATGTAATCATGTATTTTATTGTACTGCTGCCATAAAGTTAACAAATTTCATGAGATATGCCAGTGAGATTAAATTTGATCCTGAGTTGACCCTAGAGTCCCCTTTAAACCTTTCCCTGTCACTTTATATCCTCTAGTTTTGAGCTCCCTTTCCCTGGTAAAAAAACTGTGGCTATTCATCTCATCTCTGCCCAATCCCAAGCGATGGGTAGAAATTTGTATTTATGTAGAACTTCTAATAAAATCTAGGTCCTCCCCGTGCTTTATGTTCTGCTAAGCCCTCTGAAGTGTGGCTGATAATCTGTTGCAGGAAATGCGGTGGGGAAATTGTACAGAGAAAGACCCCATTAACGGAAATGAACGTATTGGCTTTGCCGATTTGCAGGTTGAGGGATGGATATTGGGGCAGGATCTTTGGAACAGGTTCTCAGGTCTTCATTAGAATTGTGCCGTGGGTGTCCTTTTGAGAGGGAGGCAGCGCAGGTTTCAAGTCGCAAGGTAAGCATACTGGTTAGCACAATGCTTTACAGTACAGGCAGCCCAGGTTCAATTCCTGCTGCTGCCTGTAAGGAGTTTGTATGTTGTCCCCGTGACCGCGTGGGTCCCTAACAATTGAGAAATAAATGTGCTTGGCTATGCCTGTACCTCTGGTTTTACCAGCTTGAGCTGAGAGAAAAAAATAACAATCATAATAAATAAGTAAATAAATAATACCAAGAAAATGAGTTGTAGAGTCCTTGAAAGTGAGTTTCTAGGTTGTGGAATCAGTTCAGTGTTGAGGTTATCCACGCTGGTTTAGGAGCCTGAAGATGGGTGGGTAAGGCCTGTTCCTGATCTTGATGGTGTGGGCCTAAGGTTCCTGTACCTCCTTCCTGATGGCAGAAACATGAAGAGAGCATGGCCTGGAAGGTGAGGGTCCTTGATGATGGGTGCTGCCTTCTTGTGACAGCGCTCCTTGAAAACGTGATGGATGGGTTGTACCCACCACTGTTTTTATAGGCTTCTCCATTCTTGGGCATTTGGTGTTTCTGCACCAGACAGTGTTGCACTCAGAGATTCAATAGGTATAACACTACCTAGTTTCAGGCTGGTTTAGAAGCTGTTTACTACCTCTACCATTGAATTTGCATCTGCCTGACAGGGTAAAATACTCCGCTGTGCTCTAGGTTAGATATTGTATACAAAGAGACTGATTGACAGTGTAATGAACACACTGCTGTGGCCAGGTTCTCTCTTGAGTTAACTAGTGATGAGTGATTTTAATTAAGACTATTGTTCACCTTTCACTCTGGCCCTATAGTGAGACAAGAGTAGACTAACTGCACCTTTGAAATGGAAAATCCTCTCCAATCAGTATCAGTCTGATAAGCAAACACTTTGGCATCCAGAGCAGCCTAGTAAAGTGTGTGTTGTCATGGGTAATAGCCCTCCAATACAGAAAAGCTTGCAGTAGCTTGCGATTGACATGCCTGGGTTCTGATCTGTCTGGAAAACATTGGAGTGTGATTTTGTGTTTATCTTGCCAACCAGCATTTAATGATTTGCTTGTAATATGATGAACGAAAAATATACACATGGGCTTGCATACAAGATTAGATATTTTGGTGACTGGAGTTGAAAGTAAGGTCAAAAACGCACGTTATGCCTTGGACCTCAGAAGCAGACCTTCAAAAAGATTATCAGAATCAGAAACAGGTTTATTATCACTGTCAGATGTCATACAATATGTTGTTTTGTGACAGGAATACAGTGCAATACATTATATATATATATATAAACAGTGCTAAAGAGGAATAACAAACTAGTGTTCATGGTTTCACAACAATTCAGAAACCCAAGGGTGGAGGGGAAGAAGCTGTTGCTAAAACACTGAGTGTGGGTCTTCAGGCTCCCCATTAGTGGAACTGAGAGAAGGTTGTGTCCCAGATGGTGATGGTCCTTAATAATGGATACTGTCTTCTTGAGGTTCCGCCATTTAAAGATGATGGGGACTCGTGTACATCCCAACCACCACTTGGTTTTCATAAACTCTTTTTGTAACTAAGAGAGGGTCGTAGAGACTTGGATTAGTACAAACAGAAACTGTCTCTTTGGATAACTCATCAATGCAGACCAAAGAGCCAATCTAAGCTGGAGATAGAAGAGACTGCAGATGTTGCAATCTGAAGGAACCCCAGAATAATATTGGAGCAACTCAGCAGGTTGGGCAGCATCTATGGAGGGAAATGGGCAATAGGTGGTTTGAGCTGAAACCCTTCATCTCATACCTCTTGTGAGGTGTGTTAATATGATGCTTTATGTTAGTGGTTGGTAAGACAGACACCTGACCTACTGGCCAGGAGATAAGACCTGACATCCCAACATGCTAGCTGGGTAATTTCAATTCAATTAATAGCCAAAGCTGGAATAAAAGGCTATTGCCAGCCACCACGAAACCACTAAAATTAGGACTTTTTTTCCCCTGGAGCATAGGAGAATGAGGGGAGATTTGATAAGAGGTATAAAAATTAAGATGGGTACAGATAGGCTAAATGTGTGCAGGCTTTTTCCACTGAGGTTGGGTGAGACTAGAACTTGAGGCCATAGGTTAAGAGTGAAGAGGGAATATTTAAGGGGAATCTGAGGGGGAACTTCTTCACTCACGGATGGTGTGAGTGTGGAAAGAGTTGCCGATGGAAGTGATGGATGCGGGTTCAATTGCAACGTTTGAAAGAAGCACGGATAAGTTCATGGATAGGAGGGAAGTGGAGATCCAGGTGCAGGTTGATGGAACTAGACAGAAAACCAGATCAGTATGAACTGTAGAGACCAAAGGGCCTGTTTTTGTGCTGTTGTGCTCTATGACTCTATGGAATATAAGAAATAGAAACAGGAGTAGCCCTTTTGGCCCTTCTAGCTGGATTTTCATTTAATATCAGGGCTGATCTGTTCATGGGTCTCTTTTGAATTTCCTTGCCTGAACTTACAAATCTTTTATTCTGTCATACTCTAAAAATCTTTCTTTATGTTGAAGATACTTACTGATACAGCAACCTCTGTTCATAGAGTCATACTGCTCAGAAACGGGTCTTATGGCCCTGCTGATAAAGATTGACCAAGATTCCCATCCAAGCTTGCCCCATTCACACATGAAGATGCCAGTCTTCAATGGGCAACCCTTTCTCCTGAGGATACCCTTCTTGTTCTTGACTCTCCTGCTATGGAAACCAAAGCTCTCAGCATCCACTTTGCTAAACCCTGTGTGTCCTAACTAGATGGTGCCTCTTTTTTCTAAGCTTCAGTGCCATATAGTCCCAAGCTAGTCATGGATGAACAACCCTATCATCCCTGAAATCAATCCAATAAACCTTCATTCCACCATCTGTATGACAGGTATCTCCTGTGGATATATCCTCAGCATATTCCAAGTGCGGTCTCAGCAAAGTTATGTAAATTGTACCAAAACCCCCTAAGTCTTATGCTCCTTCCTCTTTTGCTGAAAATCAAGCTTCAATTTGCCTTAATTGCTTGTACCAGTGTGCTAACTTGCAATGCTTCTTAAATAAAGATGCACAGAACTAAACACCCAGATTTAATAGTCATGTGCAGTATCAATAATGCCTTGTTTTTATAGTGTACCTCCAAAAACAGATCTTCTGACAACTTTCCTCATGAGATATCACTAGCAAGATCTGTGCCTACTTGTGTGCCTGTCTATGATCCTTGTCAGATGCTTATTGTCTTCTTCACAACTTAATTTCTCAATGAATGTTGCAGAAGCAGCAAATGTGGAAACACTGGTAGTATGAGAGGGCATAATTTTAAGGTGATTGGAGGAAAGTCTAGAGGGGGATGTCAGGGGTAAAAAAACATAGGGAGTGGTGGGTGTGTGGAATACCTTGCTGGGGATGGGCGTGGGTGGTGATGGAGGCTGATACATTAGGGCCATTTAAGAGATCCTTTGATAGGTACATGGATGACAGAAAAATGGAACTCTATATGGGAGGGAAGAGGTAAGATTGATTTTAGAGTCGCTTATAAGGTCAACATTGTAGGTTGAAGGGCCTGTACTGTGCTGTAGTGGTTAATGTTCTATGTTCAAAGGTTCATTTATTATCAGAGCATGTATCCAAAGACAACTCTGAAATCTGTCTTCTCCAGATAGTCATGAAACAAAGAAGGAACATGAAAATCGCTTAGAGAGAAACATCAAACCTACCCCCAGCACGAAAAAGAATGGCATCCCAATCATCAACCTCCCCAAACACCCCCCTCGCACAATAAAATAGAAAAGGAACAGCTGATAAAAAACACAGAATATTAAATATATTATAAATAGTACAGATTTTTGTGTTCCCCCACCCTTGCCATTACTTTCACCTTGCTGACTTTTAAATGACTTGATTATTCCAACCCTTAATTTTCTATCTGTATTAATACCTTATTCTCAATTTTACAAGCCTTTGTGACAACAATAACTTTTACATTGCATCTTGTCAAACATATTTTGGAAATACAAATATACCAAACCCACTTGCACCCCTTTGTCCATCCTGTCTGTTATATCCACAAAGAACTCTATTTGTTATGGAATCATTTCTACCTACGTTACCTTTGCTTAATTATGTTGTACCTCATGTAGTCCACCTACATATCCTTAATAATGGATTTTAATATTTTCCTGACATCTGACTTCCAGCTAAGTGGCCTACATTTCCCTGTTTTATCTCTCACTTTATGTTGAGTGGTGGTGTTATATTTGATGGTTTGAAAGTTGCTAGGACCTTTACAGAAACAAGGGAGTTTGGAAGATGACATAGAGAGCACATGTCATCTCCGTAACCATCCCTTTTTAAAACCTAGAATATACAGTAGGTCTTCATGGTAGGGGTAGTTTTCTCAGTAAAATTACTTGTGTGTAGTACATAATACACAGGGCAGCACAGAAAGAGCCCCTTCAGCCCACGATGATGGTCAATAAAATTAATCCATGATCAGGGCTATACTCTACATCTTTTCACATCTCCTTTCGAAGAGATTACCAAGGGGGTTGACAATGGCAGAGCAGAAGACGTTGTCTCAATGGACTTTGGCGTGGCATTTGAAAAAGTTCCCCGTGGTTGACCGGACTCGAGGATGAGATCACATAGGATCCAGGGTGAGCTGGGCAACTGGGTGTGAAATAGGGTTTGTGGAAGCAGCTAGAGGGTGGTCATGGGAAGTTGGTTTTCAGATTGGAGGCCTGTGACCAATCACATGACACAGAGACTGGTGCTGGGTACCCTGTTATATCAATTAATATTTAATATAAAGCTACTTAATCTCTTTCGAGCAATCAAAACAAAAACTTCAGACCATCTTAAAAATTTCTTCCCACAGACAATGAATCTGATCAACCACTCTAGTTAGCTCCCCTTCGCTTCCTCTGTCTATTACCCCACCACGTTCCCCCCCCAACCCCATCACTGCACTGCACTGTAAACACTTCAAACCATTTTTATAATGCTGTTTACATTGTAAATACATACGGGCATTTACGTATTTATGTACATTTTATTCCATATCCATACCTTAACCTTTAACTTTATTTTTATATAATTCTGAATGTGGTTGTTTTCGATTGCATAGTGCAGATTGACCAACGCACCACGGCAAATTCCTAATACATATAAATATACATGGTGAATAATGCCGATCCTTGATTCTGTTGTTTTTTTCCTATGGACAGTGTATATTAATGATCTGGTGAGAATGTAGGTGTCATTATTAGTAGGTTTACAGATGACGCCAAAGCAGGTGGTGTGTTGGGCAGTGAAGAAGGTTGTCTAAGGTTCCAGAAAGATCTAGGTCAGCTGGGAAAGCGGGCTAAGGAATGCCAGGGGGAATTTAACTCAGACAAGTGCAAAGTTAAATATAAACAAGGGCAGCAAATGGCACTGCCCTGGGAAGTGTTGTAGATCTGAGGAATCCTGGATTATACAGAGTTCCCTGAGAGTGGCAACAGGGATGGACAAGGTGGTGAGGAAGGTGTATGGATGGCACGCCTGCCTTCATTGGACTGGGCACTGAGTACAATAGATGGGTTGTCATATTACAGCTGTATAGGACGTTACTGCGACCACACATGGATTATTGGCAGCTGGTCTGGTCGCCATTGGACAATCAAGGGTTGGTTAAGCTAGAGGCGGTGCTGAAAAGACCCACAAGGATGCCACCCAGACTGAAGGTCTTGAGTTATGAGAAGAGATAAGAACACAGAACAGTACAGGCCCTTCGGCCCACAATGTTCTGCTGACCTTTTAACCAACTCTAAAATCAATCTAATCCTTCCCTCCTACATAGCTCTCCATTTCTTTTTCATCCATGTGTCTTAAGAGTCTCTTGCATGACCCTAATGTGTCTGCCTTTACCATAAACCCTGGCAGTGCATTCCATGCACCCACAGCACTGTGTAAAAAAGACTTCCAATATCCCCCTTGTACTTTCCTCCAATCACCTTTTGTTGTTTTAGCCATCCCCATCCTGGAAGAAGTCTCCGGATGTCCACTCAGTAGGCTGACGCCGGAGTGAAGGAGGCTGACGGATGACTCCTGTAGAGGTTCATAAACAGGTGGAGCAGTAGCATAACCATCAGTGCAATGTTTTACAATGCTGACAGTCAGCAATTGGAGTTCAGTTCCTGCCGCAGTCTGTAAGAAGTTCGTACGTTCTCCCTGTGGCCACATGGGTTTCCTCTGGGCGCTCTGGTTTCCTCCCACATTCCAAAGATGTACAGGTTAGGATTAGTAAGATAAGTTGGTGCTGGAAGCACGAAGATATTTGTGGGCTGATCCCAGAACCTTCTCGGACTGTGTTGGTTGTTGACGCAAATGATCCATTTCACTGTATGTTTCAATCTTTTAGCCAAATAAAGTTCTTCTTTATCTTTATAAGGTGGGTGGTCACTGCCTTTTTTCCCAGAGCAGGGGAGTGTAAAACTAAAGGGCAGAGGTTTAAGGTGAGGGGTAAATTCAAAGGCAACCAGAGAGAAAAGTTTTTCACACAGAGGATGGTGGATTTATGGAAAGTTTGGACAGGTACATGGATAGGACAGGATTAAGGATTAAAGATAACTTGCCACAAGTTCATTTAAATATTGAAGCATACAATGAAATGCATAATTTTGCAACAATCAGAATGCGTCTGCGCTGGGAGCAGCCTGCAAGTGTGGCCTGGCTTCCAGTGCGAGCATAGCAGGCCCACAATTTGCCGGTACTGAGCGTGTTTGGAACGTAGGAGGAACCTGGAGCATCTGAAGACTAAGCCACCAATGGTGAGACAAGTAATAATTAAATTTAAAGACAGCTATCTTTGCTGGTTTTGATCATCTGCTTTACACCCTCTCACATCTTACCTTTTTAATTGTCTGCTTGTAAAATACCTCAGTGTTAATTATGCCTTTCCTTGTAACCACAGGGCTGAAACATCTCCATTTATCACCATCCAGGATCTTAAACACTGTCCAGGTGAAGATTTATGTGCTTTCTCGTCCAATCTACCACATTCAAACAGACAGCTTGTTCCATCTACAACATGTGGGTCAAGTGACGATTAAAGAGAGAGTCACAAAGACAGGACCTTCAGCCCATCAAATTCATGCTGACCATCAGCCACCTGTTCACACTAAGCAGAGGGTGGTGAATCTGTGGAATTCAATGCCACAGACAGCTATGCCAGCCAAGTCACTGACTGTATTTAAATGGCGGTTGACAGGTTCTTGATTAGTACGGATGGTAAAGGTTACAAGGAGAAGGCAGGAGAATGGGTTTGAAAGGGACAATGAATCAGCCATAATGGAACAGCAGAACAGACTCAGTGGAGCGGATGGCCTAATTCTGCTCCTCTGTTTTATGGTCTAATCTATATTAAGCTCATTTTCTATTCTCCCCACATTCCCATCAACTCACCCAGATTCTACTACCCAATTACATACTTCGGGTAATTTTAGACCATAAGACATAGGAGCAGAATTAGGCCATTTGGTCCATCGAGTCTCCTCCGCCTTTCAATCATGGCTGATCCTTTTTACCCCCTCCTCAACCCCATTTCCTGGCCTTCTCCCCATCACCTTTGATGCTGTGTCCAATCACAAACCTATCAGTCTCTGCCTTAAATACACCCAATGTCCTGGCCTCCACAGCTGTCGGTGGTAATAAATTTCACAAATTCACCACCTTCTGGCTAAAGAAATTTCTCGGCATCTCTGTTTTAAATGGATGCCCCACTCTCCTGAAGCTGTGCCCTCTTGTCCTAGACTCCCCCACCATGGGAAACATCCTTTCCACATCTGCTCTGTCTAGGCCATTTAATATTAGAAAGGTTTCAATGAGATCCCTCCTCATCCCCTCATCCTTCTAAACTTCAGTGAGTACAGACCCAGAGTCATCAAAGTACAGACCAAGAGCCATCAATTTAATTTAAACAGAGCTGTAATTTTTATGTGCCCAAGTAACCTACCAACTCATTTTAGGATGTGCTGGGGGTGGGTGAGGAAACCAGAACACCAGCAGACAAAGGAAGAACATGCAAGCTCCACACAGACAGCACCTGGAAATGAAAATGGTTTATTATCGTCACAAGTACCAATGACGAGCTTGTCTTGCACACTGTTCATCAGATCAAAATCATCACACAGTGCATTGTAGTAGAACAAGGTAAAACAATACAACTGCAAAATAAAGTGTAACAGCTACGGAGAAAGTGCAGATAAACCGAGATCTGATCACATCGTACTAGGGAGCCATTTAATAGTCTCATAGCAGTGGGATAGAAGTTGTCCTTGAACCTGGTGGTACACACTTTCTGGTTTTTGAATCTTCCGCTCCGGGGTAGGGGTGGGGGGGGGAAGGTCTGGGGGTGGGTGGGGTCTTTGACTATGCTAGCTCCTTCACCGAGGTTGTGAGAAGTGTAGCCGGAGTTTATAGAAGGAGGGCTGGTTTCTGTGATGTGCTGAACTCGGCAGTTTCTTGCAGTCGCGTTCAGAGAAGTTGCCACAAGTTGCATCCAGATAGAGCATGGTGTATTGATTATGGTAGAGTCATAGTGCATTGATAAAAATTGGTAATTTTTTAAGAGGAATGTGCCAAATTTCTTTAGCCTCCTGAGGGAGCAGAGGAGATGATGAGTTTTTTTGGTCTGAGGTCAGGATTGAACCCTCGCCTCTGACGTTGTGAGAAAGCAACTCTTCCAGCAACACAAGAAAATTTGTTCAAATTTTCACGCTGACACCACAAGCCCTTTCTTACCTGAGCTTGCAAACCAGTTGAATTATTGAATATTTCAATTCGAACCATATTGGCCACAGAATTATTTTGCACAGCAGAGTGCACTTTTGCACAATGTGAAAGCATTTAATCAAAAACCCAATCGTACGTGTTTGTGTTGCAGTTCCAGGGTCCTCTGTGCATTGCTGTCATTCTGTGTGGAGATCACTCAACATGCACAGACACATGTTTAGATGTAGTTATAAACGATTCAATTACACATACGCATTCTGCTAAAGGAGTGGGTCATTTATGAGGGAGCAGCCATAAATATAAAGATTGATTGGCTTTACTTGTCGCATCATTGAAACATCGAGACATACAGTGAAATGGATCACCTGCGTCAACAGCCAACGCAGTCCGCGGATGTGCTAGGGGCAGCCCGCAAGTGTCACCATGCTTCCGGTACCAAAATAGCTCGCCCGTTATTAGGGGAGGCCTCTTTTGTTGTTCATCAAGAGGAATGATCTTGACCAGGTTTGGGGTGACTGAATCCTTCAAGAAAGTTCCCCTCCATTTTTGCTGCTGGTCGCATCTGACCCAAGCCAGTTCACAACCCAGAGCCCCCTCCACACCTTATTCAGTTATGATGCCCTCCTTGGTTCCAAGTCTGTTGATTTAGGTGCCAATGTTTTCACCTCTCAAGTCCCCAAATGAAGCTTTGGCCTTTCCTTAAACACCCAGTCTAGTCACTCCAATGAAACCTGGCCTCTGGTTCTGAGTGTGGCAGAATAAAGGGCTTGTGGGATCAGGCAAGAAAATGAAATAGAACCCAATGAACAGTTCAGCTGTGGTATAAATGAGGGATCGTCTTGAAGGACCAAAAGGACTACTACGGCTTCTTTTCATTTTTTAATTTTTATTTGCAGAAGAGGTTTACCAGGATGCTGCCCGGTTTAGAGGCATGTGCTCGCACGAGAGGCTGAGCAAACTTGGGTTGTTTTCTCTGGAGAGGCTGAGGCAGAGGGAGATTGATAGAGGTTTAGAAGATCATGAGAGGCAGACAGACAGACAGACTTTATTGATCCCGAGGGAAATTGGGTTTCGTTACAGCCGCACCAACCAAGAATAGTGAAGAAATATAGCAATATAAAACCATAAATAATTAAATAATAATAAGTTTATCATGTCAAGTGGAAATAAGTCCAGGACCAGCCTATTGGCTCAGGGTGTCTGACACTCCGAGGGAGGAGTTGTAAAGTTTGATGGCCACAGGCAGGAATAACTTCCTATGACGCTCAGTGTTGCATCTCGGTGGAATGAGTCTCTGGCTGAACGTACTCCTGTGCCTAACCAGTACATTATGGAGTGGATGGGAGTCATTGTCCAAGATGGCATGCAACTTGGACAGCATCCTCTTTTCAGACACCACCGTCAGAGACTCCAGTTCCACCCCCACAACATCACTGGCCTTACGAATGAGTTTGTTGATTCTGTTGGTGTCTGCTACCCTCAGCCTGCTGCCCCAGCACACAACAGCAAACATGATAGCACTGGCCACCACAGACTCGTAGAACATCCTCAGCATCGTCCAGCAGATGTTAAAGGACCTCAGTCTCCTCAGAAAATAGAGACGACTCTGACCCTTCTTGTAGACAGCCTCAGTGTTCTTTGACCAGTCCAGTTTATTGTCCATTCGTATCCCCAGGTATTTGTAATCCTCCACCATGTCCACACTGAGCCCTTGGATGGAAACAGGGGTCACCGGTGCCTTAGCATATATAGAGTAGATAGAGAGTCTCTTTTTCCCAGGGTTCTGTTCTGTGTGTTTCCTTATTTTTGATTTGCTTTTTTAGCTGGTGTGGCACAACATTGTGGGCCGAATGGCCTATTCCTATACTGTACTGTTCTAATACCAGAGGGGGTGCATTGAAGGTGAGAGGGGGTAGGTTCAAGGGGTAAAGTTTTTACTCGGGGAGTGGAGGATGCCTGGAATAAGCTGCCTGGTCTGGTGATAGAGGCAAATATGTTAGAGGCTTTTAAGAGGCTTTTAGATGGCTTCATGGATGTGAGGAAGATGGATGAAGCTGTGTAGTTGGGAGGGATTAGTGTTTGGGGGTTGCTGATTTACTTTTATTGGGTTCGGCACAACATTGTGGACCGAAGGGCCTTTTTCTGTGCTGTACTGTTCTATGCTCTAGAGATACAGCACAACAACAAGCCCTTCCCACACAACAAGCCCGCACTACCCAATTACACCAACGTGACCAATTTTCCAAATAATCCCTACATCTTTGGAATGTGGGAGGAAACTGGAGCACCTGGAGAAAACCTGCCTGGTCACGGGGAGAAGGATAAGCTCTTCACAGTCAGTGGCAGGAACTGAACCTTGGTCTCTGGTGTTACACTACTGTGCCACCCCACAAATTAATGGCACGCTGTATTACTCAATGACAAAATTCCTTTCCATTATTACACAGTATATGCTTGGACTCTGGAACCTTGAATCCATCGTGGTGGAGACTGGTTGCACTGCGTCCTTCAACAGGATATTCACCCAGTGGCCACTTTATTAGGCTCCATGGTCTTCTGCTGCTCTAGCCCATCCACTTCAAGGTTCAACATGTGTGTTCAGAGATGCTCTTCTGCACACCACTGTTGTAACACATAGTATTTGAGTTACTGTCGCCTTCCTGTCATCTTAAACCAGTCTGGCCATTCCCCTCTGACCTCTCTCATCAACAAAGTGCTTTCACTCACAGAACCTCCACTCACTGCGCCATTCTCTATGAATTCAGGAGACTGGTGTGCATGAAAATCCCAGGAGATCCGTAGTTTTTGAGAGATTCAAACCACCTTGTCTGGCACCAACCATCATTCCATCCTCAAAGTCACTCAGATCACATTTCTTCCCCGTTCTGGTGTTTGGTCTGAACAACAATCGAACTTGCTGACCATGTCTGCATGCTTTTTATGCGTTGAGTTGCTGCCACAAGATTGGCTGATTAGATAGTTACATTAATGAGCAGGTGTGCAGGGTACCTAATAAAGCGGCCACTGAGTGTATCCAGTGAGTAAAAATTTGTAAAGTAGAATGGAAAAAATGTTTGCTTTAATAGTCAGCCAGACACGATGGGCTGACTATTAAAGCCCATTATGCTGGAACCATTCTACAATTCTGTGTACTATTTTGTGTACATTGGGTGAGTGAGTCGACTGCATTAATTATGCATGGTACAGTCAATTAGCATTGTGGAATTTAAACTTATAATGATATGTCTCATTATTGTAAGAGTGTGTTTGATAATGAATGACATGTCCCAGTAACCAAAAAGTGTTGCAGTAACATCACGATATTTCCACGCTACAACATGCTCCATTAAAGAGTTATTGTGTTTTATCAACAAAGCTGGATCGTTCATGAAGATAAGCCGCAAGATGTGGTAATGAACAGGCATGTTTCAGGAAGTTATCGATGTGTTTTGGAAATAAATCACCTGATTTCAGGAAAGCAATGATTTAGTTTGGTTAAAATAATAATGGTCTAAAATCTCTGTGTTGGCTTACCCTGTGCAATGAAAACATTTTGTTAAGGAAATTAGAGACTTACTAAATGAATCCCAGAGCCAAAATTTTCCTTCTGGTTTACCTGTGCATCTGACATACTAACCCACCTTCTTATTCCAGCTATTCCCCCTTCCTTTCCAGTCCTGGTGAAGGATCTCAGTTTGAAATGTCAACAGTTTTTTCCCCTCCATCGACGCTGCCTGACTTGCTGAGTTCCTCTGGCATTTTGTGTGCGTTGCTATGGATGGCCAGCATCTGCAGAATATCTTGCATTTATAACACATTGAGGGCTGTGCACATGTATTGTGATGGGTCTTCAGAGCACACAAAGGATGACATGATAGTGTATTGGTTAGTGTGACACTATTACAGCACCAGCAATCCGGGTTCAATACCGTCACTGTCTGTCAGGTGATGGTTCTTCCCAAGACCACTTCTGTATCTTCAGGCTCCTGTACCTCCTCTCTGATGGTAGTAGTGAGAAGATGGCAAGTCCTGGATGGTGAGGATCCTTCCTGATGGATGCTGCCTTCTTGAGGCATTGCCCTTTGGGGAGGCTAGTGCCCATGATGGAGCTGGATGTATCTACAACCTTTTGCAGCTTTTTTTTCGATCCTGTGCTTTGGCATCTTCTCAGGTGGTGATGCAGCCAGTCAGAAAGTTCTCCATGGTACATCCGTAGAAATTTCCTAGAGATTCCAGCGAAATTTCTTGCACTGTCTTAGCCACTTATTGGTGTGCTTCAGTAAGTTAATAACATGCGTCTGTTAATATAGATCTCAAAATTCTAGTTTTGCCCCTTTGAAGCATTTTAATCGGGGGCCAAGTGCTGCCAACACAGCCGATCATTCACACTGTGCTTGCAAACTGCCCCTTGGAAGTGTAACTTCTTCTTCTTCACATGTCTTGCGCGTTACACGCTTGGGCAATCATGGCTCTCCACATCGAACGATCCCTCACAACGTCAATGATATCTCGCACACTTAGATCTGTTAGTTCTTTCACAGTGTCCATATATTTTCCTCTTTACCTTCCTCTTCCGCATTTCCCAGGCACACAGCCTTGTAATGTAAGGCATTCTATTTCTCCCTTTCTGATGACATGGCCCAGGAAATTAAGTTTCCTTTCATTTAATGTTCTCATTAAAGATCTTTTTGTATGGGCACGTTGGAGTACTGTCTCATTAGTTACCCTATCTCTATATGATATTCTCAGCATTCTTCTAAGAAACCACATTTCTGTTGCTTCGAAGTTTCTTTGGAGTTCAGGTGTTACAGTCCGTGTTTCGGAAGCTTACAGCAAAGTTGACCAGAGGTAACATTTTAGTAGCCTAAGCCTTGTTGTCATAGAAGTGTGTCTGTTGGTAAAAATGGGTTTCATTTTTTGGAAGCTGGTTTTGGCAATGGCAATTCTTCCTTTTATTTCTACTTTACTGCTAGCATCTTGTGATATAAAGCTACCAAGGTAATTAAAGCTGGTGTTTTGTTCAATCTCTTGGTTACCGATGTACAATTGGCAGTTGGGAGTATCCTGCTGGTTTGATATTACCATACATTTGTATTTTTTACAGTTGATGGTCAGACCAAAATCTGCACTTGTTTGTACTACTTTGTCTAGGAGGATTTGTAGGTCTTCTGCAGCACTTGCTATGAGGGTGGTATTGTCTGCATATCTTATATTGTTGATGTTAACACCTCCAATTTTTATTCCATCTCTGAGAATTATTTCACTATAGATATTAAATAATTCCAGTGAGGCAACACATCCCTGTCTAAATCCTCTTTGAATTTTAATCCAACTGCTTATGTTATCATCAATTTTTACCGCCACCGTTTGATTCCAATATAAATTTTGAAGCAGTTGTTGGTCCCTTCCGTCAATGTTTAGTTTAGCAAGAATTTGAAATAATTTTTCATGTTGCACTTTGTCGAATGCTTTAGTGAAATCAATAAAACATGAAAAGATATCAATTTGATATTCAATTGCCCTTTCTGAAAACATTCGTAGTATGAAAATTGCATTCATAGTTCCTCTATCCTCAATAAACCCATATTGCAGTTTAGCAGTTTCTGGCCTTAACTTGTTTTTAATTCGACTCAGAATAATTCTCAACAAAATCTTTATTATGTGACTCATAAGACTAATAGTTCTATAATTTTCGCAGTCAATAGTTCCAGGAATTTTTGGCAGAGTTATAAATACTGATTTCAAGAGATCGTCAGGCAATACACCAGACTCATATATGCCATTAAACAGTTCAAAAAGAATATCTATGCCCAGATCTTCTGGGGCTTGTACTATTTCCACTGAAATTTCATCAGGTCCAATGGCTTTACCATGTTTCATGCTTTTCATTGCTTTAGCTATTTCTTCTTTGGTAATAGGTGGGCCAGAATTAGGGTGTTTAATATCTGGGGGTTCCCCTCTATTATCTTCAAAAAGCTGCTCTATATACTGAATCCCTCTCTCACATACTTTATCTGGATCCGTCTGCTGATCTTATGTATCCTGTCGAGGAGGTTTTCTTAATTCAGATTCAGATTCAGTTTATTGTCATTTAGAAACCACAAATGCAATGCAGTTAAAAAATGAGACAACGTTCCTCCAGAATGATATCACAAAAGCATATGACAAAACAGACTACACTAGAAAATCCACATAACATTTGGCAATCCCCAATCCAGAGTCCGGAGAGGCTGCTGCATATTAATATCGCGCTACTGTCTTAGCGCGTTCCCCGGAAAGGAGCTCCAAATCCACCAGACAATTAATTCCAGTAATTTCCTTAATTTTATTGTGTATTTCTTTGCTATTGTTAATATGGCCTTCTACTTCATTGCATTTTTGATTCAGCCATTCTTCCTTTGCAATATTACACAATTGTCTGGTCTGTCTTTCTAGCACTCTGTATTGCACTTCATTATTCTTCACCAACCTTCTTTGTTCCATCAGGTCTAGAATTTCTTGGGTTATCCACCCCTTGCTGGTGTGTTGGATTTCTTGTACTGGGATTATCTCCTCTGCTGATTTCTGTATAGCATATTTAAATCTGTCCCGAATAGGTGTTTCATTTTCGTTGAGGTGTTCTTCTACAGCTGTTTTGAATTGTTGCTTAAGTACGCCATCATTTTTAAGTTCTCCCAACATATACTTCTTTCTCTTTTTTCCATGTTTCAGTTTCTTTAATTTTGTTTTAATGGTAGCTATTAATGGATGGTGATCTGAACCACAGTCTGCTCCTGGGTAGGCTTTAGAATCTGTGATATTATTTCTAAAGCGTTCATTGATGGTAATGAAATCTATTTGATTCCTTGTTCTATCTCCAGGGCTAATCCAAATACACAATCTACGTGGATGGTTTTTATTCCAAGTATTGGCGATCACTTGGTTGTTTCTGACATTCCAATCAGTAAACCTTTCTCCATTTTCATTTTTCTCCCCTAATCCAACAGGTCCTATGATGTTATCAACCCTTCCCTGTCCAACTTTGGAGTTTAAATCTGCCATGACTAGTTTTATATCCTGAGATTTACATTGCTCATAAGGACCTTCGAGATCTTCACAAAACTTGTTGATAGCCTCTTCATTCGCATCATTTGTTGGTGCATAGGCTTGGATTATGCTAATGTTAAAAAGGGTTACCCCTTAATTTAACTAAAAGGAGCCGGTCGGATATCACCCAATATCCCTCAAGATATTTTGATACTTCTTTGTTTAAAATAATTCCAACTCCATACATATGCTGTTGATCTCCGGAATACATTATCAGAGAACTATCCTTAGTGAATTTGCCACTGTCAGCCCATCTAATTTCTGACAGGTTAAGATATCAACTCCCAACCTTTTAATGTCATTTAATGTGTTGTCCAACTTTCCTTTCTGGTAAAGTGTACGGATGTTCCATGTTGCCAGCCTTAGCCTTTCCCTATCACTTACAGTCTCTGGATGACGGTCTGGTGTCACCTGCAGCTCATGACTACCCCTACCGAGCGAGGTGCTGTTCTGTTGATGAGAATCAACCCCATTCACGCTGTTGTCTGGTTTCCTTCTTTTGTTTCTTTCCATGATTGACTAGGCAGATATTTCAACAGTGGTTTGCCGTTGCCTTCTGTTGCCGCAGTGCTCATTGAACCAGAGCATTTGAGTGCTACTGGTGTTCTCAATTGGGAATCATACACTAGACGTCGCCCAACCTTTGCTGTTGTTGTACAAAGACAATCCTCCACCGAAGCTTGGAATCCATCTCCCTGTTGCCGAAGAATTTGGTGATTTTAGGTGATACCACCACCATTGGTCCGCCAAACACTCGCCATAGACAGACCTCCTTCAGTGAGACAGGGTGCACCTGGACCTGTGTCCTACATGAAGGTGGAGTTGTCTTGGGTGGGAGAAGCTACATAATCGCTATTGGCATTTCCTGGTATTTAGTCAGGACCAAATCACCCCATACACCCCAGAAGTGTAACAGTATCATCAAAATGCCCAGAGCATTCCTTAGTCTAAACATGGTTGCAGAGAAAGGAAAAGATCAGTTACAAATTACTTAAGAAGCATTCGGATGAGCCCATGATTCACCAAGGAAGAGTAAGCCAGGACCAAATGCTAATAATGGGTTAGTACAGGAAGTTACTTGATAGCTGGCATTGACATAGTAGGCCAAGAGGTCTGCTTCTGTGCAATATGGCTCTCATAAAAAACATGGAGACACTTAATATAAGCCTACAAATCTCAACAAGAAGTTGCATTCAAATAACACCTCAAAAAATATTACTACACTTGAATAAAACTGACAAGGAGATGCATGGTCTGTCAAGGCTGATGGCTAAACCCTTGGTCATCAAAGAGAAATAAAAAGTTTAAAGAGTAACTTTAGATTTTAGAGTGCAGCTGCCCATCAAGTAGGTAGGTAGGTAGGTAAGTAGGGAAGAGTGTGGTAGATGCCAGAGAGAGCTGATTTAGAGATATAGTTGTACTCTTGCAGGTCCGGAGTAGGATACAGAGGTTGAGCAGGATGAGAACATGGGTAACATAGTGTCTAGTCCACCGCTTTATAGCTAGGGCGGCACGGTAGCATAGTGGTTAGCACAATGCTTTACAGCACAGGTTCAATTCCCGCCGGTTCCTGTAAGGTGACCACGTGGGTTTTCTCCGATTTCCCCACAGTCCAAAGACATAGCAGTTGCTAGATTCATTGGTCATTGAAAATTGTACTGTGATTAGGCTAGGATTTAATCAGGGAATTGCTGGGTTGTGTGGCTTGAAGGGCCTGTTCCTCACTGTATCTAAATAGATAAACAGCGACCCTCCCCCAATTGGGGTTCAGCTCCAAAGAGTCTGCATGTTCTCCCTGTGACGGTGTGGATTTACTCCAGGTGATGCACTTTCCTCCTACATTCCAAAGGGTTAGTAGGTTGTGGGCATGCTATGTTGGTGCTGGAAGTGTGGTGTCCCCAGCACGTTCTCGGAATGTGTTGATCATTGATGCAAAGCGATGCATTTCACTGCATGTTTTAATTTTTTTATCTACTTGTGACAAATAGAGCTAATTGCTCTATTTATTGATTGATTGATTGATTGATTCCTTCTTCCTTCCTTTCTTTCCTTGAAACCAATGTTGTCCGATGAACAGTGAGTGGTGGATAAAGAATGTTAGAAATGTTTTTCCTTATTTGGCGGTAAAATGCACTGTTGTTACATTGCTAACTCCTTTGGTTGTCCAGCCTATGGTGAGTTAACTGAATCTGCTGATTGGTCAGAGGTCTGGTCCAAAGTAAAGGAATTGCACTGCTCGAATTCCTCAACTGCCAACATAGCAGCTGAGCAAATTAAACTCTGTTAATTAAATAACATGGAATTCAGTAAAAGTGCTGACACTCAGCCACAAAATTCATAAATAACAAATATTCCCCGAAATCAGAGCAATTAGATCTTCCATGCCTTAATCAGCAGTTTGAAAGAACTTTCTATTAAGAACTATTCTGTCTCCGGTCACTGTGGTATTTTATTTCAAATATTGAAATGCTTCCTCACTTAAAAAGAACATTCTCAATCCAGCTGGTGTCTTCTTCTCAGGGTTGAAATGTCTAATAATGGAGGGCATGCATTTAAAGTGAGATGGGATAGGTTCAAAGAGGTGCAGGGCAGCTTCTGTATTTACACAGAGAGTGGTGGTGCCTGGAATGCCCTGCACTAGAGGTGTTTGATGGGCGCATAGATTGACACATGAACGTAGAACATAAAACACAGCACAGTACGAGCCCTTGGCCCACAATGTTGTATCATCCTTTTAACTTTCTCTAGGAACCAATCTAAACCTTCCTTTCTGCATTGCCCACTATTTTTATATCATCGATGAGCCTATCTAAGAGTTTTTTAAATACCCCTAATGTATCGGTCTCTACCACAACCCCTGGCAGGGTGTTTCATGCACCCACCACTCTGTGTAGAAAATTTACCTCTGGAGCATGGAATACTGTGGACCATGGGTCAGTCCTAAAGAGGGTCTCGGCCTGAAACATCAGCTGTCTATTCTTCTCCACAGATGCTGCCTGACCTGCTGAGTTCCTCCAGCATTTTGTGTGTGTCGTTATGGGCCATGTGTGGGCAGAAGGGATCAGTTTAGTTAGGCATTTCATTAGTTTAGCCGAACATTATAGGCCAAAGAATCTGTTGTTGAGCAGTACTCTTTGTTCAACGGTAAAATATTGATCTATCTCATTACCAGCTTCAAGGTTATTTTATTTTTTTCAGTTTTCTTGGGAGATTGGAGTATATTAATTAAAACACCCCTTCCTTGATTTGAATATCTTTTTCTTCTTTAGTGATGTCATCTGAGGCATCTCCATTTGTTTATGGCCTGTTTGAGAAAAATATGTACAAAGTAGAGAAGATAAGCTTATCATTTGGACCTTTTGAATTTGGTGTGACTAACAGGAGTTCTACTCTCATCACATACTCTCCACATCCCAACCAGTGTAAGAGTCTTCCCAGGTGAAGGCTTATCATTTATTTACTTGATGCAGGGCAGAAGCCTAAGGCCTACAGTCAGTCAGATATTTAACAAGGATTAAACCCAGTCTGGATTAATCTGATAGTTCATCTGATGTTGGCCAGCACACCGTTTGAAGCAACAGAGACTGGAAATGATAACAAGATGTCATTTGTCAGTACAGCCAAGGCCTGCACGCACACCCTTGCTGCTTGCTTCTGTGAAGACAAGGTTGTGTTGATGGGAATTTGATGGGTCAGGTGTCAAAGGTCAGTTTATGAATGCTTATCCGTTCGATAGAGCAACAGGAGTGTGCCTGGGGAGGGGGAAGGAAGGGAAGCAATTTAGATCTGTTGACCAAACTTTCATCATCAGCAGATTATAGAGAAATTGAAAAATGGTGTCATTGTTTACTCTGGTTGACACTAGAAATTAATCAAGGGCAGGTCATCTTAATCTAAAGGGCAGAAATCTGTCTGGGTTACCACAGAAATAGAGTGTTATTAACACTGCTTTGTAAACCATATAGCTTTAAAATAACTCTAAATAGATGCAAGCAATAACATTCCCCCAGCTTGGAGGCCCCAAGTTTAAAACACAGACAGAGCTATAATGTGTTTCTTCATGAGACACAGCACACATTTTTATCCATTTAGAGCTGATCTTCTCTGATAAAAACACTGGGGGAGAGAAAATAGACATTTCATTTAATTTAACTCTTCCCTTACCTGTTATGTGTGTCACTTATTTAAGTCTTTGTTGAGTTAAAAAAAAGTATCTAAATTAACATTTATTTTCCCTCTCTGAACTGTTCAGGCAATGATTTCCTTGCTCCCCCTCCTTCCACTTAAAAGGGGTGGAGACTATGTTGCCATGACAATGAATACCAATAATTCAGGATGTAGAAAGGAAGAGGCTTCTGTCCCGCACTACAGGAAGCGAGAAGGTGCGGTCAAGAAGTTAAGGGTGAATGAGGAGCTGGAGTAGTACCTTCTTGTCTGCTCCAATTGACTTTTGGAAAAAAGTTGCAAGATATCTGGTCTGCTCTTTGCTGTTAACGGTGAAGCACTTTGCTCTGCGTGTGAGTCTCTAGATTAAACTCACCCACCATTTTCACTTCCAAAATGGAGAATTTGCTGGCTCCAATTTCAGCTGTGGTGTCCAGCAAAGCAGTGGGAGATGTCCACAAGTAAATTCTGCTTCAAGAGTGAGGCCAGACTGAAAATGTTCATTGACAGTCAGCCGAGCTGGTTCCAGGTTTAACCAGCTGCCAAATTCCACAAATGATATGAATTGCATTTGGCTTTGCAAAATTCAAAAATGCTTAGATGATTAGAAATTAATGAAACTGTACCTGAACCAGAGTCAACCATATCTCATAGTTAACCCTTTACACCACTTGGTTTACCTACAGCCACCTGGTTGCCGATGATCATGAGGCTGCACCAGTGTGACAGTTCTCTGAAGTAGAGAGGACCACAAGCAGTGAATAGGCTTCAATCCCATCTACAGACCACTTTCTGATAGCTTGTGTCGTCTAAGAGCTTCTCACCATTTCCTAACCTTGCTAAAGATTAAAAAAAATTAGTAACACATGAAGAACAATTAAATAATTAGGAACCTTAAGATAAATAACACAAAAATTAAATTTATTGAATACAAACAAAACATTTATTAAATATAAAAAAAATTATTTAATAATTGCTCACCATGGATGAATTAAGCTGTCTTCCTCCTGTATAAATCTGTGATTCTCTTATTAAAAAAATAAATTCTTAAATTTAAAAGTTACTGCTAAATTATTTCTAAAATTTAAAAAAATCACTAAATGTTTACTTTCTACTCAAATAAATAAAATCAACTCCTCATCTTTTTTCTCCAGTCCTAATGAAGGGTCTTGACTGTACTCTTTTCCATAGATCCTGCCTGGCCTGTTAAGTTTCTCCAGTGTTTTGTTTGCGTTGCTTACCATTTTATTGAAAGTTGGCGACTCTATTCAAAGGACTGGGGATAAGCTAACTATGGCTGATATAAAGCTGAGAGGCCAGATTCGAAGTGCATCCTTTGCCCCCTCCCTCCCCCAACCTTAGCCCAGCAGCTTCTGGAAAACCATTGGACTCATTGATGGAATGGAGGTCAGGTGCACGTGTATCTGTCCTCCAGCAGTTCTCGGGAATACACTGCATGGAGCTATTGATTCTTTATTGATCTATTGGTAACCAATACATTCAAATTCTATCAGCATATTGAAATAGTTACTACAAATTTTAAATTAAAAGCTAAAGCATGAAAATATTGATTAAAAAAGACACACATTTAAACAAAAATCCCAAAATAATAGCGTTTACTTTGACTGATCACATTGAAACCAGTGTGGAAGTTGTGAAAAACTGATTGTGGAAAATCAAATTCCCTGCACTGTCAGAGAATGAGAGGGTGTCCTGTTAGAGGTATATAATATTATGAAGAGCACAGACTTAGTGAAAAAACTTAAGTCTTTTTTTCCCAGGGAGGGATTGCTAAAACAAGAGCGAATAGGTCCACAGTGACTGATGCCTCCTTCTTGACTCACTGCCCCTTGAAGATGTCCTCTGCCTCACTCATGGGTGCCTTCTTGTCGCCTTCTGAGATTCTACCGATGGCAATGGTGATATCAGACAATTTATGGATTGCATTTGAGCTGTGCTTAATGGCGCGGTCATGAGTGCAGGGAGTGTCAAGGGGAAGTAGCTAGTCTGAAAAGGTGAGAGAGAGGAGGAAGTCAGGGACTGGTATGTGATAGATGGAGCCAGGTAAAGTGGGGGATGTTCAACCATGGATCCAGGGTCTGAAGATCACTTTATTGAAGGACAATAGGTTGATCTATCCTTACACTTGACAATTGTGGTTCAATGTCATTGTGGGTCCAGATTTATTTATCACGTGTTCATCGAAACATACAGTGAAACGAGCCATTTTCATCAAGAGCCATCACACCCAGGGATGTTGCTGGGGGCAGCCCACAATGTTCCACAGAACACAACAAATCAGAACATAGAAAACAACCAAGTGACAACACTAAGACCTGCCCTGTTCCTGCCACCCACCCACCCTCACACATACTGTACACGGCCCACTAACTTCAGGACAGGTGTCTTTGGCTCCAGCATCTAGCGGACTCATGGATTTGCAGACACTGGACTTCAATTTCCTCACTCTGGTGTTCAGGCCTCAACCTCTGAACTTCCTATTGACCTCCAGGCTTCAATATGGACCTCCAATCGCCTTTCAGGTTTTGATCCAGACTTCTGATAGACTGTTCATAGATGTTGACGAATGAGGGCCTGAACTCCAGGCTTTGAATGTCAGACTCGCTGATGACTGGACCCCAAAAACTAGGCCTTGAACTCCAGTCTGACCAATAACGGAACCACAAACGTCCTTACTGTTCTGCTTGTGTTCCAGAGATCTTAGCGCAATAATCCAGCTAAATACTCCAGAGCAGTGCTGAGAAAGCAGAGATTTCAATTTCCAGAGGAGAGATTAAACCAAGCCCCCATCTACCTTCTCAGGTAGTTGTGAAAGAGCCCGCAGCCTGGTTTCAAAGCGAGCTCTCCTCAATGCCCTGGCCAACATCCATCCTTCAACCAAACTCATTGGCTTGTGGTGATAAAAATCTTCTGATATTAATCACATTGCTGCTCATATGGGAGCAAACTGCCTGCCATATTTCCTAACAGTGGCCACATCTAAAAAATCTTCACCATGAACAAAATGTATCAAGACAGCCTGTAGCCATGAAAGATGAAATAATAAAGTAACACCTATTCTATCAGCAGCCAGTAGAAATAAACAGTCAAAGAGGTGGAAATATCTGTCCCTGAGGTGTCCCAAGTTGTCATTCATGTAACAGCATAGTTATTTTATTTAGAGATACGGCACAGTGACAGGCCCTTCCGGCCCACTGAGCCTCCACCACCCAATTATCTCCAAGGAGAATTCGATATTCATGCCATCAGGCTGACAGGTACCCAGATGGGGCATATTGTGCTGTTCCTCCACCCTGAGTGTGGCCTCATCCCAACACAAGAGGAAGCCATGGACTGTCATGTTGGAATGGGAATGGCAATCAGAATTTAAATGTTTGGGCACTGGGAAGTCCTGCTTGTGGCAGATGGTGCGGAGGTACCTTCCAACCTGATGATACAAATATCGATTTCTCCATCCCGTGAACAAATTTTCCCACCAGCCGTCCAGTATTCCCTACTCTCTTTCTTCTTCTCACCTGCCTATTACTTTGCAGGGTCCCCTCCTCCCTCCCTCTCACCTTTTATCCACACTCCTCTCCTATCAGTTTCCTGCTTCTCTAACCCTTGACCTTCCCCCCCCCCCCCCCCCAGCTTCACCTATCACCTTCTTGCTAGCCTCCTTACCCGCTCCCCGACCTTCTTATTCTGGCAACCCTCCACCCCACCCCCCCCCCAACTTCCTTCTCAGTCCTGAAGAATGGACTTGGCCTCAAACGTCGACTGTTTACTTATTTCCATGGCTGCTGCCTGACCTGCTGAGTTCCTCCAGCATCTTGTGTGTGTTGCTACATATAATATATTTATATTTATATATGAGAACATGAGTTATAGAGTCCTTGAAAGAGTGAGTCCGTAGAACATTAAACGTAGAACAGTACTGCACAGGAAGAGACCCTTCGGCCCACGGTGTTGTGCCAAACCAATTAAATTGGTAATCAAATGGTCAACTAAACTAATCTCTTCTGCCTACTGAATGTCCCTAATGTATCTGCCTCTACCAGCACCCCAGGTTGCGTAATCAGTTCAGAGTCGAGCTGAATGAACTTATCCACGTTGGTTCTGGAGCCCGATAACTGCAGAGTAATAACTGTTCCTGAACCTGGTGGTGTGGGGCCTAAGGCCTCCTTCCCACTGGTAGTAGCAAGAAGAGAGCATGGTCTGGATGGTGGGGGTCTTTGATGATGGATTTTGCTTAACTGTGGCAGTACTCCCTGTAATGGCGCTCAGCGGTGGGAAGAGCTTTGGTAGTTGTTCCTGTACCTGTTAGTGTGCAAGGTAATCTTCAGGAGCTCCGACCCGATGGTAAGGGGCATGCTGCCTTCTTACCTCATGTGGGTGTTTGTGATGGCGGGCTGGACCGTACCTGTGATGGACGAGGCTGTGTCCATGACGACAAGGCTACCACAGCCACCATTTGCCCACTCTTCATCACCTGACTCATCACTCCACCCCAGCCGGCCCTCAACAGCAAGCTGAAGTGCTTTTTACATTCAGTTTAACATTTAGCATCTGATAACAGTTATTTGCTGGTTCCCGCAGGTGAAAGTAATGTAGAAAGCTGTTAGTATATGTGTGAGAGAAAACAACAGATAGATATTCAGTGATTACCGGCATGCAGGTGATGACAGGAAGGTTTTGACTGTGCGGCATTTCAATTATGTTACACCACTTCAGCCTGCAGAGTCTAGGTAGCTTTTGTTCACTACTGACAGGTTTCAGACAAGATTTTCGGTGAATTTTTACAAATTTTACGCCACAATTCTGACACAGGGGACAAAATGTAACTGATAGACATCCCACCAGTTTGTCCTTCAAAGAAATGTAATCTAGTTGTATTTAAAATAAGCATTGCTTTGACCTATAAGACGGTGAGATATGGGAGCAGAACTTGGCAATTCGGCACATCGAGTCTGCTCCGTTGTTCAGTCATGGCTGATTTATTTTCCTTCTTAACACCAAACCCTCCACCATAGGCAAAGCCTTCAATTCATGGGAGCATTCTCGTGAGCCTCCTCTGGACCTTCTCCAGGGCCAACACATCTCTCTTCAGATACGGGACCCAAAATTTCTCTGAATATCACAAACACTGGCTGACCAATAACCTATGACGCCTTCAGAGTGTTGATGGTGAGGGACACTGAGACGGTAACGCCACAGGTCCTGAAGTAGTTATACTCTCAGTTAGAGGTAGGCAGTGCTTCATACATCGCTGGAGAGCATGGATGACAAATGGCGTAAATTCTTCACACGACAGAAGACTTTTCAGCCCACTAATGTTTGCCAGCAGATAGACATCGGAAAATAACAGCAAAGACCAGATCTCACAAATTTTTAAAAAATAGCTCTAATGTAAAACTAAAATGCCACATCTGAACAAAAAGCTAAGATGTCTCGGTTGAATATTGTATTACTGTTCATTTCACTTCTAAAACTACCCTTGGGATTCTGTGACCTTCTGTACTAAGCAAGGACCTGTAGAAAGGATGTCGTTAAACTAGAAAGAGTGCAAAAACAATTTATCAGGACGTTGGCTGTATTTGTGGGCTGAACTACAAGGAGAGGTTGCTAGAGTAAAACTTTATTGTCTGGAACGTAGGAGATTGAGGGGTGACCTGATAGAGGTGCACAGAATGATGAGCGTGAAAGCACATGGTCTTTTCTTCCCCCAGGGAAGAGGTGTGGAAAACAAGAAGGAATAATTTAAGACTGGAGGCAAAAGTTTTAAAAGGGACAAAGTAGGCAGTTTCTTTGCACCATGGGTGGTGAGTATTTGGAATGAGCTGCCAGAAAACGCAGGTGAGGTAGGCAACACTAGCAACATTTAAACACCATCTAGATAAGTGGATGGATGGGGGAGTGTGGTTAATGCACAAATGCAGGCAAATGGGACTAGGTTGCTCGGGCAGTACAGTTGGCATGGACGAGTTGGGCTGAAGGCTTATTTCTCTGCTGACTCTATATCTCTACTGATTAGGCCACGACTGAAGTTCTGTAACACAAGAGATTTTGCAGATGCTGGAAACCCAGTGTAACAGACACAAAATGCTGCAGAAACTCAGCAGGTCAGGCAGCATCTACAGAGAGGGATAAACCATCCAAGTTTCGATGAAGGGTCTTGGCCCGGAACGTCAACCGTTCATTCCTCCCCATTAATGCCATCGGAAGCTCTGTGTCTGGATATGGAGATTTCAGAGAAGGTGCAGAAAGGACTGGCTGGTCCAAGGGATGAGATATTTCAATTCCAAAGAAAGACTGGGGAGGCTGAGGTAGTTCCTGGAGCTGGACTAGATCAGGACAGCAGGTAAACAGAGAAGCTGTTCTCAGAGACACTGTTAATAAGAAATATGCAAGGATGATGTGAAGGAAACTTTTTTTTTGCAGGTAGAAGGTCATTATCATCCAGAACTTATTGCTTGCCCGGCTTTCAAATGGGAGAGTAATCGCTTCTGGGAAAATAATCCACAGGCTATATGGAAAGAGTTGGGGAAATGGACTGGTAAATTAATGAGTCAGCTCAGATTTAATAAACTGAAAAACCTTTTTCTGTGCCGTGATAATTCCATGACCTGATGGAGATTCACTTATACTAACACCGTAAGTGAATCCTGGATTATCTTTATATTCTACGAAAAGAAAGCCTTTAAAAAGTGCTGACACTCAGTGCCCTCCACTTGTGCAGGCTCCCTACCAGCAGCTTTCTGCAGATTGTCCATTACTGTACGCTATCTCCACACAGGCCCAGAGAACTCCTGTCATTTTATCACAGTGTTTACAGTGCTAACAGAACACCTTGTGCTCGCGGAATCTCCATTATTTGTCAGGGATTTATCAGTTCCTTATGTTATCTGCAGATTTGTCTGCCTGCGTACCACCTCACAAATTTTAAAGCAACATTCATACGGCTTTGGGTGGTCTGGAGTATCTGAAAATAAATGCTGCAGGCCACAACAGCAGGCTACTGTTCCCTCTCACAGATCTCTGTTCGCATTTTAGCTCCCATCAGATCACCGCAAGGAATACTAACCAATTTAACCACTGGTGTTTGATGGGCTGATGTATGAAACGCTCTCCAAGTTATCCAAGGGATCTTCATTGAAGAGCATACTGGATTGATGGAATGGCTTCCTCTCATTCTTATGGATGGTAAGGAAGACCCAGGTGTTTTGTCCTGATCTTTACTCCAGTTCGAGTTACTCAAATTACTTTAATTTTCAACCCCACTCCTCTGCTGACATGCCTGTCTGCAGTCTCTTCCACTATCACAGCAAGACCCAATGCAAACCAGAGGAACGGCATCTCTCCTTCCATTCAGCATGCAACCTTCTGTATTTTCCAACTTATAGTAGACTGATACCTAATTTTTTCTCATCATCTTACATACACGCCTTTCTCATAGTTTCTATAAAACGTTCTTCTAATGATCAAATACAAACATAAAGATGACCTTTATTCGTTAAGCCCACAACAAAACATTGAAACATACAGTGAAACATCAATGACCAACACGGTCTGAAAATAAGACCATAAGACTATAAGACGTAGAAGCAGAATTAGGCCATCTGGCCCATCGAGTCTGCTCTGTCATTCAATCATGGCTGATCCTCTTTTTCTATCTCCTCCTTAACCCCAGTTCCCGGCCTTGTCCCTGTACCCTCTGATGCCATGTACAATCAAGAACCTATCAAGCTCTGCCTTAAATACGCCCAATGACCTGGCCTCCGCAGCTGCACATGGCAACAAATTCCACAAATTCACCACCCTTTGGCTAAAGAAATTTCTCCGCATCTCTGTTTTGAAAGGGCGCCCCTCTATCCTGAGGCTGTGCCCTCTTGTCCTACACTCTCCCACCACGGGAAACATCCTTTCCACATCTACTCTGTCTAAGCCTTTCAACATTCGAAAGGTTTCAATGAAATCCTCCCTCATCCTTCTGAATTCCAGCGAGTACAGACCCAGAGCCATCAAACGTTCCTCGTATGATAACCCTTTCATTCCTGGAATCATCCTTCTGAACTTCCTCTGGACCTTCTCCAATGCCAGCACATCTTTTCTAAGATGGGGAGCCCAAAACTGTTCACAATATTCAAGGTGAGGCCTCACCAGTGCCTTATAAAGCCTCAGCATCACATCCCTGCTCTTGTACTCTAGACCTCTTGAAATGAATGCTAACGTGGCATTTGCCTTCCTCACCACCGACCCATCCTGCAAGTTAATCTTCAGGGTGTTCTGCACCAGGACTCCTAAGTCCCACTGAATCTCAAATTTTCTCCCCGTTTAGAAAATAGTCAGCACATTTACTTCTACTATTAAAGTGCATGACCATGCAGTTTCCAACATTGTATGGAGGCAAATGTGCTGGAGGTAAACTGCAAGTGACGCCACGGTTCCGGCACCAACATATCATGCCCATAGCTTACTAAGCCTAACCCATATGTTTTGGGAATGTGGGCGGAAACTGGAAACTGGAATACCCGGTGGAAACCCATGTGGTCAAGGGGAGAATGTACAAATTCCACACATATGGTGGCTTATAATAGTGCTTACAATCTGGTGCTATAATAGTGTGTCACTAACTGCTACACTACTGTGCCATTTTTGAGAACCACGTCCATGCCAGTGATCAGGTCCTCAGCTCTACTGCGCTTTATCTGAGCTGTATTTATCAGGTTTCAGTGATTGGAGGGAGAAGGATCCATAGACGATGGGAGCTGGAGCATCACACAATCTGCTTGAGGAACGCAAGGGGTCAAGTAGCAACTGTGGAAGGAAGATTTCAGGTCAAAACCCTGGGATTGTTGGAATAGATTTACAGCAGTGGACAATTTCCTCATTTTCCTGTGGATTTATTTATTGAAACAATAACTGCTGACTCACGTCCAAAGCAACACACACAAAATACTGGAGTAGCTCAGCAGGTCAGGCAGCATCTATGGAAGTGAATAGCCAATGTTTCGGGCTGAGACCCTTCTTCAGGACAGAGAAGGAAGGGGGAAGATGGCACAATAAAAAGGTGAGGGGAGAGGAAAGAGGTTAGCTGGAAGGTGAGAGGTGAACACAAAGTACACTGCAGATGCTGTGGTCAAATCAATTTGTACAAGCAAGCTGGATGAACTCAGCAGGTTGGGCAGCATCCGTTGAAATGAGCAGTCAACATTTCGGGCTAAGACCTGACGAAGGGTCTCGGCCTGAAACATTGACTGCTCATTTCAATGGATGCTGCCCGAACTGCTGAGTTCTTTCCAGCTTGTTTGTAGGTGGGAGGTAAAGCCAGTTGAGTAGAAAAGGTCAAGGGCTGGAGAAGAAGGAACCTGATAGGAGGAGGGTGGATCATAGGAGAAAGGGACCCAGAGGGAAGGTGATAGGCTGGTGAGAAGAGGTGAAAGGGCAGAGTGGGGAATAGAAGAAGGGGAGAGGGAATTTGTCGAGCTTGCTCTTTGCTCCATTCACTGCAGATGATATTAGAGTGTTTTGGTTTGGTCTGGTACAGTGAGCTAGGATCGAAATGAATCAGAGTCAGAATCAGGACCTACTGTATATCATAAAATCTGTTGCTTTGTGGCAGCACTACAGTGCAATATATATTTTTAAAATCTAGAAGTTACAAATAAGAAATATTTTAAAAATAAACAAGCAGACCCAAAAACATTGTGTGTCTTCAGGCTTCCCTACCTCCTCCTTGAGTGTAGTAACGAGAAGAGGACATGTCTCAGATGGTTAGGGTTTGTTCTTCATGATAGATGCTACCTTCTTGAGGCATCACCATTTGAAGATGTCCTTGAATGTAGGGGGAAGGGAGTTTTCGACTCCAGTGCGCATGATGTAGCTGACTGAGTTTACAACCCTCTGTGACTTTTTCTGTTCCTTTGTATTGGTGCCTCCATAAAGTGAGGCAACCGGTTAGTATCCAGGAGGAAATCTGCAGATTTCGGGCCGAGACCCTTCGTCAGGACAACCGGTCAGTATGCTCTCCACAGCCCCTATGATTAGTCTGCCTCACCATCCCCGATTGCAGGACACAGTGTCCATGCCCATGTTGGAACAAGTCTATCAGCCCATTCCATCATTTATTCAGCTATTTAATGCCCCCACTCTGCAAGTATCATGTGGACTTCAGACACAATGTCTCCCCTTGCCAAACAGCTCACAGAGAGTTCTCTTTTTTTTGACTTTTGATTCCATTGGAGGAATCTTACTGTAGACTAACTGTGTTCTATCACCTTGCTGCCCTAAACGCCAGTGGCATAACAGACAGTCACTAACTAACTGTGATCTTGCACCTTGCTGCTTTCCTCTGTACTGTAACATTCTGTTATTATTTTATCTTGTACCACCTCAGTGCACTGTGTAATGAATTGATCCATATGGGCAGTATGCAAGACAAGTTTCCCACTGTAGCTCAGTTCATGGGTCAGTAATAAACCAACTTACCAGTTTGTGTCAACTTTATTGCTAGTTGAGTGAACTTGAATGAATTTGTTCTTTCACACAACGCAAACACATGCTTCAGTGAAGAAATGATTGTAACAAACTATGTTTAAAACTGGCTCCTTACTTCATCCTGTTGGCATCCACTGAGCAGCTCAGGCTAAAATTAACTTCCTTATATCCATCTGAAGAGCCATAGAGCCTTACTTATAGAATCATAGAGCACTATAGCACAGAAACAGGCCCTTCGGCCCATCTGGCCCATGTTGAACAATTATTTTGCCTCGTCCCATCAACCTGCACCTGGACCATAGCCCTCCATATACTTATCCAAACTTCTCTTAAGTGTTCTTTTAAAAGAGTGCATAATATTGAATCTTCAGCTGGAAATTTGCCAAGCCCATGACTATATCTCGAGGGCTGTGGCCATCCGAAGTTCCAGAGGACCTTGCGCATGCATTATGTACCAAGAAACGCCTCCCCCCCCCCACCCCCGAACACTTTCCCCACCACCTCCTCACCCAGTGAGCTGTCTGGGGACACATGGCTGGCGTGTACATTTTCCTGTGAGGCCATTATCATTCTCTGTGCTCAGTCAGTGCAGGGTTTACCAGTTTCCAGGCCACTGTGACTGATTGATCGGCCTCCTGGGCAATAGCCATTGCATCTGTTTAATTAATACAGTCAGCTCGGTCCTTGTGTCGGTCTTTGACTTTCTAAATGTACATTTCACTTCATAATTCAAAGGCCAGCTGACCAGTCTCTGCTGATAAGCTCGAGCGTTTCTTTCATTATGCAAGATGATGCTATTAGTCACCAATTACAGTGATTTATTGCAAGACACCAAAGGCAGAATTAATTCTGCTGGCAGTGACAAGCCTGCAATCTTTTCCCAGAATCAAAGAGGACAGAAAACTCAGCTCCACATCTCCACATTCCATCACAGAACCTTCTGGATGAGCACAGTAGCTTTCATGGCTTCAGGCTATGGAAAAGAATGTAGAACAGTACAGGCCCTTCGGCCCACAACATTGTGCTGACCTTTTAACCTATCTAACCCTTACATCCATCATTGTCCTCAGAATTTTTAATTCATGTGCCTATCTAAGAGTCTTTTACATGTTCTTAATGTATCTGTCTCTACCAGCACCCTCCAAGTATGTTCCACTCTGTGTAAAAAACCTACCTTTGACATTCCTTCCCCCCACCCCCCGCCCCCCCAAACTTTCCTCCAATCATCTTAAAATTGCGTCTTCTTGTTTAGCCATTTCCACCCTGGGGCAAAGTCTCTGGTTGTCCACTCGGTCATCTTGTTAAGCTCTACAACCACGATGAGGTCATTCTTGGAGCAGCAGCACCTCATGTTCTGCCTGGATGGCCTTCAACCTGACAGCATGAACGTTGATTTCTCTCTAACTTCCAGTAATCTCTCCACCCTCCTCCTCCTCTCTTTTTCCTTTCCCATTCTGACTCTTGTCTGAGCTCTTCACCCCACCTGCCCATCACCTCCCTCTGGTACCCCTCCTCCTTCCCTTTGTCCCAAGGTCCACTCTGCCCTCCTATCATTTTCCTTCTTTCACGGTCCTTTAGTTTTTCCATCTATTACCTCACAGCTTCTCACTTCATCCCCTCGCCCTCACCTGACTTCATCTATTCCCTGCCAGCTCGTACTCGTCCTTCCTCCTCCTTCTTATTCTGGCCTCTTCCCCCTTCCTTTCCAGTCTGGATGAAGGGGCTCAGCCCAAAACATCAATTTTTATTTAGAAATACAGCACAGAACAGGCCAACGAGCTGTACCACCCAGCCACCCACTAGCCTGACTGCAGGACAATTTACAATGACAAGTTAACCTCCTAAATGTCTCTTGACTGTGGAGGAAACTGGAGCACTATTAAGAAACCCCTGTGATCACGGGGAGAATGTCCAAACTCCTTACAGACGGTGCTGGAATTGAACTCTGAACTCCGACACCCTGAGCTGTTATTCCTTTCCGTAGATGCTGCCTGTCCTGCTGAGCTCCTCCAGCACTTTGTGTGTGTTGCTCTGGATTTCCAGCATCTGCAGAGTCTACTGTGTTCATGTTCTACCAGACCTGACCACTTCTCACCTCCCTGTTAATCACTCCTACCCCTCAATCTGCTCTGCCCACCTCTCCTGTCCAGAACCGTCAACCTTCTGGAAACATAAGTGACAGCAGAGTAGGAAACTTGTTGAGTAGGAAACTGGACTGCCAACACAGATGCCTTGTGCAGGAAGGCACAGAGTCGACTGTACTTCCTAAGAAGGTTGGCGTCATTCAATGTCTGTAGTGAGATGCTGAAGCTGTTCTATAGGTCAGTTGTGGAGAGCGCCCTCTTCTTTGTGGTGGCGTGTTGGGGAGGAAGCATTAAGAAGAGGGACGCCTCACGTCTTAATAAGCTGGTAAGGAAGGCGGGCTCTGTCGTGGGCAAAGTACTGGAGGGTTTAACATCGGTAGCTGAGCGAAGGGCGCTGAGTAGGCTACGGTCAATTATGGATAACTCTGAACATCCTCTACATAGCACCATCCAGAGACAGAGAAGCAGTTTCAGCGACAGGTTACTATCGATGCAATGCTCCTCAGACAGGATGAAGAGGTCAATACTCCCCAATGCCATTAGGCTTTACAATTCTACCGCCAGGACTTAAGAACTTTTTAAAAGCTATTATTAATGCTTTTTGAGATAGTGATTTAGATGCATATCATATTTTTTTTTACTGAGTTAAGTATTGTATGTAATTAGTTTTGCTACAACAAGTGTATGGGACATTGGAAAAAAAGTTGAATTTCCCCATGGGGATGAATAAAGTATCTATCTATCTATCTATCTATCTATCTATCTATCTATCTATCTATCTAACTGAATCTGCTTATCATTGTCACCCGACTGACTCGAGGAACAAGGAAAATCTTCTGTCACGTGCCATTTAGACAAGACATTCAGGAGGGGAGTTGTCCAAAACAAGAGAAAATCTGCAGATGCTGGCAATCTGAGCAACACACACAAAACACTGGAGGAACTCAGCAGGCCAGCCAGCATCGATGGAAAAGACCTACACCTTGGTCTTCTCTGAGGCTGAAGTACGCAGGTGTTTCCAATGAGCTGACAGTGGCAAGGCTGTGGGATGGCACAACAAGTGTGCACAACACAACTGGCTGGCGTGTTTGCAGACATTTTTAATCTCTCCCTCTCCCAGTGTAGAGTGGCCTCCTGTTTCAAAACATTCACCATTGTCCCTGTGCCTAAAAAGACCAAGGTAACATGTCTGAACGACCGGCGTCCTGTCGCACTCACCTCAATAATAAGCAAATGGTTTGAGAGGCTGGTCGAGGACTACATCTGCAGCTTGCTACCACCCACACTGAACCCCTACAATTTGCCTATTGACACAAATGATCAACAGATGACGCAATAGTCACAGCTTACACAACGTTCTTATACACCTGGAGAAGAGGGATGCTTATGTGAGAAAGCTGTTCTTGGACTACAGTTCAGCATTCAACACCATAGTTCCACCCAGGCTTGACAAGAAGTTCAGAGACCTCATCCTTCATCCTGCCTCGTGTAGCTGGATCCTGGTCTTCCTGTCAGATCACTGGCTGGTGGTAAGAGTGAGCTTCCTCACCTCTGCCCCTCTGACCCTCAGCACAGGTGCCCCTCAGGGCTGTGTCCTAAGCCCCCTCCTTTACTCCCTGTATACCCATGACCGTGTTGCCACCCACAGCTCCAATCTGCTAATTAAATTTGCAGATGATTCTACACTGATTGACCTTATTTCAAATAATAATGAGGCAGCTTACAGAGAAGAAGTCATCTCTCTGACACAGTGGTGTCAGGAGGACAACCTCTCCCTCAACGTCGCAAAAACAAAGGAGCTGGTTGTGGACTACAGGAGGAATAGAGACGGGCTCACCCCTATTGATATCAATGGATCTGGGGTTGAGAGGGTGAACAGCTTCAAGTTTCTCAGTTTACACATCACTGAGGATCTCACGTGGCCTGTACGTACCGGCTATGTGGTGAAAAAAGCACATCAGCGCCTCTTTCATCTCAGACGGTTGAAGAAGTTTGGTATGGGTCCTCAAATCCTAAGGACTTTCTCCAGGGCACAATTGAGAGCATTCTGACTGGCTGTATCTCTACCTGGTATGGGAACTGTACTTCCCTCAATCGCAGACCTCTGCAGAGAGAGGTGCAGACAGCCCAGCACATCTGTAGATGTGAACTTTCCACTATTCAGGACATTTATAGCGGCAGGTGCATAAAAAGGGCCCGAAGGATCATTGGGGACCCAAGTCACCCCAACCACAAATCGTTCCAGCTGCTTGCATCCGGGAAATGGTACCACAGCATTAAAGCCAGGATCAATAGTCTCTGGGACAGCTTCTTCCACCAGGCCATCAGACTCATTAATTCATGCTGACACAATTGTATTTCTATGTTATATTGACTGTCCTCTTGTACATACTACTTATTACAAATTACTATAATTTGCACTTTGCACATTTAGACGGAGATGTAATGTAAAGATTTTTACTCCTCACATTTGTGAAGGATGTAAGAAATAAAGTCAATTCAATTCAATTCAATACTGCCTGTCTGCTGAGTTCCTCCAGCATTTGTGTGTGTTGCCTGGAGCGGAGTTGGATAATTTGGGGCAGGATCCACTTGGGAATTTCATAGGATGTCTCGCTCCAGGTCAGAAATCTTCATCTGGGATACTGGAGAGACCTCACCTGGGGAACTGCCCTCTGCGTGCTCTTCTGATGTAAGAGGGGTGCTGGGGAGAGAGTGCACGTTAGGGGTTCCGGGGGAAATGTCAGCCTCCCACCCTTGCACTCCCCAGCCCTCGGGAGCTCACAACGGGATGTCTACCCCTCTATGACATCATTCATCTGCCCCAGTGAGGTGAAGTTTGGGACGGACGTTTCTGGGTGAACTCAGAGAGCGGGGAGTATATCAGAGTCTCTCACTGTCCACAGCAACTCAAAACACTGGCGAACAGCACTTAAAATCCCACTATCCTATGGGAACTGACACATCTCTGGGTTGATCAACACTGCCTGCCAGATGACAGAGGGAAGGTGAGGGAGCCAAAGAGAGGAGGGTTGGGGCTTTATGGAGGTGGGAGGGCTGTGAGGGTGAGGTTCAGTTAAGGGGAGAGGGAGTGCACAGTGATTTTGTGTGGGAAGTAGAAAATGTCCTATCGAGAACAAATGGGCCTGGGGAGTCACAGATTAACTCTTTGGCTGGGCCTGCAGTGAGAGGCAAATGGTCAATGACAGCAGTGTCTATGTGTCCTCGTCCTCCTCCCCCTCCAGGAACTGGGCATCAGACACACTGTCCTCCATCCTTCCCTAGACTGGACATCAGAAACACTGAGTGAGCTCCCTCCACAACCTCCAAAACATATTACCATGGTCAGACACAGAGTGAAGCTCCCTCCACAACATCCCATCACACACTCCCAGATCAGACACAGAGTGAAGCTCCTTCCACAACATCCCATCACACACTCCCAGGGTCAGAGACAGAGTGAAGCTCCCTCCACAACATCCCATCACACACTCCCAGGGTCAGAGACAGAGTGAAGCTCCCTCCACAACATCCCATCACACACTCCCAGATCAGACACAGAGTGAAGCTCCTTCCACAACATCCCATCACACACTCCCAGGATCAGACACAGAGTGAAGCTCCTTCCACAACATCCCATCACACACTCCCAGATCAGACACAGAGTGAAGCTCCTTCCACAACATCCCATCACACACTCCCAGGGTCAGAGACAGAGTGAAGCTCCCTCCACAACATCCCATCACACACTCCCAGGGTCAGAGACAGAGTGAAGCTCCCTCCACAACATCCCATCACACACTCCCAGATCAGACACAGAGTGAAGCTCCCTCCACAACATCCCATCACACACTCCTGGGGTCAGACACAGAGTGAAGCTCCCTCCACAACATCCCATCACACACTCCCAGGATCAGACACAGAGTGAAGCTCCCTCCACAACATCCCATCACACACTCCCAGGGTCACAGATTGAGGCTCCTTATATTCCTGTCCCAATGCAGAAAACGTGACTGCGTAGAACAAATAATTCAAGAAGACATTGAATTCCTTCACATGTTGCTTCATTCTTTGGTGCAATGAGGAAAATTCTCAGCTACTGCCCATCTTGTTTGTTGGAGAGTAGAACTTAAGGCATAAGCATAGAAGTAGGCCATTCAGCCCATCGAGTCTCATTGAGTTCTCCGCCAAGACTAAATCCTGCAGGAAATACGATTAGGAGGAAGAACATCAGCCCCCTGACCTTACTCACCCCTGCTGCTGCACTCTCTGTGATGCCGATCATTTCTTCCTCCCACCCTCCCCCCCAACCCTTCCAGAAAAATAACTCCACCCCTAATATGAGCCAGCAATGCATCTTGACCGATTTGCACCCACTCTAAACAATTCTGACTTTACTACAGGCTTGCCTGAGTTCTGCACTCATAGAGGCATAAGAAGGATGTTGGGGTCCAAGTCCACAACCCCCTGAAGGTGGGTGCACAGGTTCAGAGTGGTGAAGGCGCACAACACACTTGCCCTTAGAAGTTGTGTCTTTGAGTTCGGGAGTCGAGGGGTTCCAGTGCAGCGGTATAAAATTCTGTTCAGGCCACATCTGGAGCATTGCATTCAGCCCTAGATGCCTCATTATAGGAAGGATGTGGAGGCTCTGGAAAGGGTGCAGAAGGGGTTTGCCAGGATGCTGTCTGGATAAGAGGGTATCATCAATGAGGTGAAGTTGGACAACTTGGGTTGTTTTTTTTTCTCAAGTCAAGTCAAGTCAAATCACTTTTTATTGTCATTTCAACCATAACTGCTGGTACAGAACACAATAAAAATGAGACAACGTTTTTCAGGACCATGGTGCTACATGAAACACTACAAAAAGTACACTGAACTATGTGAAAACAACACAGAAAAAAATCTACACTAGACTACAGACCTACCCAGGACTGCGTAAAGTGCACAAAACAGTCCTGGGTAGGTTTTACAATAAATAATAATAATTACAATAAATAAATTACAAAAAATTACAATAAATAATAAACAAGACAATAGGCACAGTAGAGGGCAGTAAGTTGGTGTCAGTCCAGGCTTCGGGTACTGAGGAGTCTGATAGCTTGGGGGAAGAAACTGTTACATAGTCTGGTCGTGAGAGCCCGAATGCTTTGGTGCCTTTTCCCAGACGGCAGGAGGGAGAAGAATTTGTATGAGGGGTGCATGTGGTCCTTCACAATGCTGTTTGCTTTGCGGATGCAGCGTGTAGTGTAAATGGTTGTAATGACGAGAAGAGAGACCCCAATGATCTTCTCAACTGACCTCACTGTCCGCTGCAGGGTCTTGTGATCCGAGATGGTGCAGTTTCCGAACCTGGTGCAATGAAGGATGAAGGGAGTCCTAATAGCAATTGATAAGATTGTGAGAGGTATAGATAGACAGAGAGCTGTAATCTTTCACCCCTAGGGTGTAATTCTCTAATTCACGATTGTGGCACATTTAACATGAGAGGGGTAAGTTCACAGGAGAAGTGTGGGGCAAGGTTCCTACACAGAGAATGGTGGCTGCCTGTAATGCGCTACAGGGGAGAGATCAGATATAGAAGAGGTGGTCAAGAGATTCTTAGATACGTACATGAATGTGCAGAGTCTGGAAGGGTATGAACATTGTGTAGGAAGAAGGGATTAGTTTAGTTAGCTGTTTAGTTACAAGTCTAATTAGTTCAGCAGAATATCACAGGCAGAAGTGTTTGTTCCTGTTCAATGTTCTCCCAAAAAGTCACCAGGATTCAACTATGTAAAGTTTCAACACACCAAGGCAGGAAATTCTGACTCACTCTCCTACAACAGGTGGGCAGGAACTCATTTACACCAGCTTCCTTTATCGCACCATCACCAGATTTTGCACTTAGCTCTCTGAACAATGCTTCTGAGAACACAGTGCGTGGTATCCCTGGACCAGACTACAGTGTGTGGTTATCCCTGGGCCAGACTACAGTGTGTGGTTATCCCTGGGCCAGACTACAGTGCGTGGTATCCCTGGGCCAGACTACAGTGTGTGGTATCCCTGGGCCAGACTACAGTGCGTGGTATCCCTGGGCCAGACTACAGTGCGTGGTATCCCTGGGCCAGACTACAGTGTGTGGTATCCCTGGGCCAGAACACAGTGCATGGTATCCCTGGGACAGACCACAGTGCGTGGTAACCCTGGGCCAGCCTACAGTGTGTGGAATCCCTGGGCCAGACTACAGTGCGTGGTTATCCCTGGGCCAGACTACAGTGAGTGGTATCCCTGGGCCGGACTACAGTGCGTAGTATCCCTGGGCCAGACTACAGTGCGTGGTATCCCAGGGCCAGACAACAGTGGGTGGTATCCCTGGGCCAGACTACAGTGCGTGGTATACCTGGGCCAGACTACAGAGCGTGGAATCCATGGGCCAGACCACAGTGCGTGATATCCCTGGGCCAGACAACAGTGCGTGGTTATCCCTGGGCCAGACCACAGTGCGTGGTATCCCTGGGCCAGACTACAGTGCGTGGTATCCCTGGGCCAGACAACAGTGCGTGGTTATCCCTGGGCCAGACCACAGTGCGTGGTATCCCTGGGCCAGACTACAGTGCGTGGTATCCCTGGGCCAGACTAGTGTGTGGTATCCCTGGGCCAGACTACGGTGCGTGGTATCCCTGGCCCAGACTACAGTGTGTGGAATCCCTGGGCCAGACTACAGTGCGTGGTATCCCTGGGCCAGACTACAGTGAGTGGTTATCCCTGGGCCAGACTACAGTGTGTGGTATCCCTGGGCAAGACAACAGTGCATGGTATCCCTGGGCCAGACTACAGTGTGTGGTTATCCCTGGGCCAGACTACAGTGCGTGGTTATCCCTGGGCCAGACTACAGTGTGTGGTATCCCTGGGCCAGAACACAGTGCGTGGTATCCCTGGGACAGACCACAGTGCGTGGTAACCCTGGGCCAGCCTACAGTGTGTGGAATCCCTGGGCCAGACTACAGTGCGTGGTTATCCCTGGGCCAGACTACAGTGAGTGGTATCCCTGGGCCGGACTACAGTGCGTAGTATCCCTGGGCCAGACTACAGTGCGTGGTATCCCAGGGCCAGACAACAGTGGGTGGTATCCCTGGGCCAGACTACAGTGCGTGGTATACCTGGGCCAGACTACAGAGCGTGGAATCCATGGGCCAGACCACAGTGCGTGGTATCCCTGGGCCAGACAACAGTGCGTGGTTATCCCTGGGCCAGACCACAGTGCGTGGTATCCCTGGGCCAGACTACAGTGTGTGGTATCCCTGGGCCAGACTACAGTGCGTGGTTATCCCAGGGCCAGACCACAGTGCGTGGTTATCCCTGGGCCAGACTAGTGTGTGGTATCCCTGGGCCAGACTACAGTGCGTGGTATCCCTGGGCCAGACTACAGTGTGTGGTATCCCTGGGTCAGACCACAGTGCGTGGTATCCCTGGGTCAGACCACAGTGCATGGTATCCCTGGGCCAGAACACAGTGTGTGGTATGCCTGGGTCAGACCACAGGGCGTGGATATCCCTGGGCCAGACCACAGTGTGTGGTATCCCTGGGCCAGACTACGGTGCGTGGTATCCCTGGGCCAGACTACAGTGAGTGGTTATCCCTGGGCCAGACTACAGTGCGTGGTATCCCTGGGCCAGACAACAGTGCATGGTATCCCTGGGCCAGACCACAGTGCGTGGTATCCCTGGACCAGACTACAGTGTGTGGTTATCCCTGGGCCAGACTACAGTGCGTGGTATCCCTGGGCCAGACTACAGTGTGTGGTATCCCTGGGCCAGACTACAGTGCGTGGTATCCCTGGGCCAGACTACAGTGTGTGGTATCCCTGGGCCAGAACACAGTGCATGGTATCCCTGGGACAGACCACAGTGCGTGGTAACCCTGGGCCAGCCTACAGTGTGTGGAATCCCTGGGCCAGACTACAGTGCGTGGTTATCCCTGGGCCAGACTACAGTGAGTGGTATCCCTGGGCCGGACTACAGTGCGTAGTATCCCTGGGCCAGACTACAGTGCGTGGTATCCCAGGGCCAGACAACAGTGGGTGGTATCCCTGGGCCAGACTACAGTGCGTGGTATACCTGGGCCAGACTACAGAGCGTGGAATCCATGGGCCAGACCACAGTGCGTGGTATCCCTGGGCCAGACAACAGTGCGTGGTTATCCCTGGGCCAGACCACAGTGCGTGGTATCCCTGGGCCAGACTACAGTGCGTGGTATCCCTGGGCCAGACAACAGTGCGTGGTTATCCCTGGGCCAGACCACAGTGCGTGGTATCCCTGGGCCAGACTACAGTGCGTGGTATCCCTGGGCCAGACTAGTGTGTGGTATCCCTGGGCCAGACTACGGTGCGTGGTATCCCTGGCCCAGACTACAGTGTGTGGAATCCCTGGGCCAGACTACAGTGCGTGGTATCCCTGGGCCAGACTACAGTGAGTGGTTATCCCTGGGCCAGACTACAGTGTGTGGTATCCCTGGGCCAGACAACAGTGCATGGTATCCCTGGGCCAGACTACAGTGTGTGGTTATCCCTGGGCCAGACTACAGTGCGTGGTTATCCCTGGGCCAGACTACAGTGTGTGGTATCCCTGGGCCAGAACACAGTGCGTGGTATCCCTGGGACAGACCACAGTGCGTGGTAACCCTGGGCCAGCCTACAGTGTGTGGAATCCCTGGGCCAGACTACAGTGCGTCGTTATCCCTGGGCCAGACTACAGTGAGTGGTATCCCTGGGCCGGACTACAGTGCGTAGTATCCCTGGGCCAGACTACAGTGCGTGGTATCCCAGGGCCAGACAACAGTGGGTGGTATCCCTGGGCCAGACTACAGTGCGTGGTATACCTGGGCCAGACTACAGAGCGTGGAATCCATGGGCCAGACCACAGTGCGTGGTATCCCTGGGCCAGACAACAGTGCGTGGTTATCCCTGGGCCAGACCACAGTGCGTGGTATCCCTGGGCCAGACTACAGTGTGTGGTATCCCTGGGCCAGACTACAGTGCGTGGTTATCCCAGGGCCAGACCACAGTGCGTGGTTATCCCTGGGCCAGACTAGTGTGTGGTATCCCTGGGCCAGACTACAGTGCGTGGTATCCCTGGGCCAGACTACAGTGTGTGGTATCACTGGGTCAGACCACAGTGCGTGGTACCCCTGGGTCAGACCACAGTGCATGGTATCCCTGGGCCAGACCACAGTGTGTGGTATGCCTGGGTCAGACCACAGGGCGTGGATATCCCTGGGCCAGACTACAGTGCGTGGTATCCCTGGGACAGACTACAGTGCGTGGTATACCTGGGCCAGACCACAGTGCGTGATATCCCTGGGCCAGACTACAGTGCGTGGTATCCCTGAACCAGACTACAGTGCGTGGTGTCCCTGTGCCAGACTACAGTGTGTGGTTATCCGTGGGCCAGACCACAGTGCGTGGTATCCCTGGGCTAAACCACAGTGCTTGGTATCCCTGGGCCAGACTACACTGCGTGGTATCCCTGGGCCAGACTACAGTGCGTGGTTATCCCAGGGCCAGACCACAGTGCGTGGTTATCCCTGGGCCAGACTAGTGTGTGGTATCCCTGGGCCAGACTACAGTGCGTGGTATCCCTGGGCCAGACTACAGTGTGTGGTATCCCTGGGTCAGACCACAGTGCATGGTATCCCTGGGCCAGACCACAGTGAGTGGTATGCCTGGGTCAGACCACAGGGCGTGGATATCCCTGGGCCAGACCACAGTGTGTGGTATCCCTGGGCCAGACTACGGTGCGTGGTATCCCTGGGCCAGACTACAGTGAGTGGTTATCCCTGGGCCAGACTACAGTGTGTGGTATCCCTGGGCCAGACAACAGTGCATGGTATCCCTGGGCCAGACCACAGTGCGTGGTATCCCTGGACCAGACTACAGTGTGTGGTTATCCCTGGGCCAGACTACAGTGCGTGGTATCCCTGGGCCAGACTACAGTGTGTGGTATCCCTGGGCCAGACTACAGTGCGTGGTATCCCTGGGCCAGACTACAGTGTGTGGTATCCCTGGGCCAGAACACAGTGCATGGTATCCCTGGGACAGACCACAGTGCGTGGTAACCCTGGGCCAGCCTACAGTGTGTGGAATCCCTGGGCCAGACTACAGTGCGTGGTTATCCCTGGGCCAGACTAAAGTGAGTGGTATCCCTGGGCCGGACTACAGTGCGTAGTATCCCTGGGCCAGACTACAGTGCGTGGTATCCCAGGGCCAGACAACAGTGGGTGGTATCCCTGGGCCAGACTACAGTGCGTGGTATACCTGGGCCAGACTACAGAGCGTGGAATCCATGGGCCAGACCACAGTGCGTGGTATCCCTGGGCCAGACAACAGTGCGTGGTTATCCCTGGGCCAGACCACAGTGCGTGGTATCCCTGGGCCAGACTACAGTGCGTGGTATCCCTGGGCCAGACAACAGTGCGTGGTTATCCCTGGGCCAGACCACAGTGCGTGGTATCCCTGGGCCAGACTACAGTGCGTGGTATCCCTGGGCCAGACTAGTGTGTGGTATCCCTGGGCCAGACTACGGTGCGTGGTATCCCTGGCCCAGACTACAGTGTGTGGAATCCCTGGGCCAGACTACAGTGCGTGGTATCCCTGGGCCAGACTACAGTGAGTGGTTATCCCTGGGCCAGACTACAGTGTGTGGTATCCCTGGGCCAGACAACAGTGCATGGTATCCCTGGGCCAGACTACAGTGTGTGGTTATCCCTGGGCCAGACTACAGTGCGTGGTTATCCCTGGGCCAGACTACAGTGTGTGGTATCCCTGGGCCAGAACATAGTGCGTGGTATCCCTGGGACAGACCACAGTGCGTGGTAACCCTGGGCCAGCCTACAGTGTGTGGAATCCCTGGGCCAGACTACAGTGCGTGGTTATCCCTGGGCCAGACTACAGTGAGTGGTATCCCTGGGCCGGACTACAGTGCGTAGTATCCCTGGGCCAGACTACAGTGCGTGGTATCCCAGGGCCAGACAACAGTGGGTGGTATCCCTGGGCCAGACTACAGTGCGTGGTATACCTGGGCCAGACTACAGAGCGTGGAATCCATGGGCCAGACCACAGTGCGTGGTATCCCTGGGCCAGACAACAGTGTGTGGTATCCCTGGGCCAGACTACAGTGCGTGGTTATCCCAGGGCCAGACCACAGTGCGTGGTTATCCCTGGGCCAGACTAGTGTGTGGTATCCCTGGGCCAGACTACAGTGTGTGGTATCCCTGGGTCAGACCACAGTGCGTGGTATCCCTGGGTCAGACCACAGTGCATGGTATCCCTGGGCCAGACCACAGTGTGTGGTATGCCTGGGTCAGACCACAGGGCGTGGATATCCCTGGGCCAGACTACAGTGCGTGGTATCCCTGGGACAGACTACAGTGCGTGGTATACCTGGGCCAGACCACAGTGCGTGATATCCCTGGGCCAGACTGCAGTGCGTGGTATCCCTGAACCAGACTACACTGCGTGGTGTCCCTGGGCCAGACTACAGTGTGTGGTTATCCCTGGGCCAGACCACAGTGCGTGGTATCCCTGGGCTAAACCACAGTGCTTGGTATCCCTGGGCCAGACTACACTGCGTGGTATCCCTGGGCCAGACTACAGTGCGTGGTTATCCCAGGGCCAGACCACAGTGCGTGGTTATCCCTGGGCCGGACTAGTGTGTGGTATCCCTGGGCCAGACTACAGTGCGTGGTATCCCTGGGCCAGACTACAATGTGTGGTATCCCTGGGTCAGACCACAGTGCGTGGTATCCCTGGGTCAGACCACAGTGCATGGTATCCCTGGGCCAGACCACAGTGTGTGGTATGCCTGGGTCAGACCACAGGGCGTGGATATCCCTGGGCCAGACCACAGTGCGTGATATCCCTGGGCCAGACTGCAGTGCGTGGTATCCCTGAACCAGACTACACTGCGTGGTGTCCCTGGGCCAGACTACAGTGTGTGGTTATCCCTGGGCCAGACCACAGTGCGTGGTATCCCTGGGCTAAACCACAGTGCTTGGTATCCCTGGGCCAGACTACACTGCGTGGTATCCCTGGGCCAGACTACAGTGCGTGGTTATCCCAGGGCCAGACCACAGTGCGTGGTTATCCCTGGGCCGGACTAGTGTGTGGTATCCCTGGGCCAGACTACAGTGCGTGGTATCCCTGGGCCAGACTACAATGTGTGGTATCCCTGGGTCAGACCACAGTGCGTGGTATCCCTGGGTCAGACCACAGTGCATGGTATCCCTGGGCCAGACCACAGTGTGTGGTATGCCTGGGTCAGACCACAGGGCGTGGATATCCCTGGGCCAGACCACAGTGTGTGGTATCCCTGGGCCAGACTACGGTGCGTGGTATCCCTGGGCCAGACTACAGTGAGTGGTTATCCCTGGGCCAGACTACAGTGTGTGGTATCCCTGGGCCAGACAACAGTGCATGGTATCCCTGGGCCAGACCACAGTGCGTGGTATCCCTGGACCAGACTACAGTGTGTGGTTATCCCTGGGCCAGACTACAGTGCGTGGTATCCCTGGGCCAGACTACAGTGTGTGGTATCCCTGGGCCAGACCACAGTGCGTGGTATCCCTGGGCCAGACTACAGTGTGTGGTATCCCTGGGCCAGAACACAGTGCATGGTATCCCTGGGACAGACCACAGTGCGTGGTAACCCTGGGCCAGCCTACAGTGAGTGGTATCCCTGGGCCGGACTACAGTGCGTAGTATCCCTGGGCCAGACTACAGTGCGTGGTATCCCAGGGCCAGACAACAGTGGGTGGTATCCCTGGGCCAGACTACAGTGCGTGGTATACCTGGGCCAGACTACAGTGAGTGGTATCCCTGGGCCGGACTACAGTGCGTAGTATCCCTGGGCCAGACTACAGTGCGTGGTATCCCAGGGCCAGACAACAGTGGGTGGTATCCCTGGGCCAGACTACAGTGCGTGGTATACCTGGGCCAGACTACAGAGCGTGGAATCCATGGGCCAGACCACAGTGCGTGGTATCCCTGGGCCAGACAACAGTGCGTGGTTATCCCTGGGCCAGACCACAGTGCGTGGTATCCCTGGGCCAGACTACAGTGTGTGGTATCCCTGGGCCAGACTACAGTGCGTGGTTATCCCAGGGCCAGACCACAGTGCGTGGTTATCCCTGGGCCAGACTAGTGTGTGGTATCCCTGGGCCAGACTACAGTGTGTGGTATCCCTGGGTCAGACCACAGTGCGTGGTATCCCTGGGTCAGACCACAGTGCATGGTATCCCTGGGCCAGACCACAGTGTGTGGTATGCCTGGGTCAGACCACAGGGCGTGGATATCCCTGGGCCAGACTACAGTGCGTGGTATCCCTGGGACAGACTACAGTGCGTGGTATACCTGGGCCAGACCACAGTGCGTGATATCCCTGGGCCAGACTGCAGTGCGTGGTATCCCTGAACCAGACTACACTGCGTGGTGTCCCTGGGCCAGACTACAGTGTGTGGTTATCCCTGGGCCAGACCACAGTGCGTGGTATCCCTGGGCTAAACCACAGTGCTTGGTATCCCTGGGCCAGACTACACTGCGTGGTATCCCTGGGCCAGACTACAGTGTGTGGTTATCCCTGGGCCAGACCACAGTGCGTGGTATCCCTGGGCTAAACCACAGTGCTTGGTATCCCTGGGCCAGACTACACTGCGTGGTATCCCTGGGCCAGACTACAGTGCGTGGTTATCCCAGGGCCAGACCACAGTGCGTGGTTATCCCTGGGCCGGACTAGTGTGTGGTATCCCTGGGCCGGACTAGTGTGTGGTATCCCTGGGCCAGAACACAGTGCATGGTATCCCTGGGACAGACCACAGTGCGTGGTAACCCTGGGCCAGCCTACAGTGTGTGGAATCCCTGGGCCAGACTACAGTGCGTGGTTATCCCTGGGCCAGACTACAGTGAGTGGTATCCCTGGGCCGGACTACAGTGCGTAGTATCCCTGGGCCAGACTACAGTGCGTGGTATCCCAGGGCCAGACAACAGTGGGTGGTATCCCTGGGCCAGACTACAGTGCGTGGTATACCTGGGCCAGACTACAGTGAGTGGTATCCCTGGGCCGGACTACAGTGCGTAGTATCCCTGGGCCAGACTACAGTGCGTGGTATCCCAGGGCCAGACAACAGTGGGTGGTATCCCTGGGCCAGACTACAGTGCGTGGTATACCTGGGCCAGACTACAGAGCGTGGAATCCATGGGCCAGACCACAGTGCGTGGTATCCCTGGGCCAGACAACAGTGCGTGGTTATCCCTGGGCCAGACCACAGTGCGTGGTATCCCTGGGCCAGACTACAGTGTGTGGTATCCCTGGGCCAGACTACAGTGCGTGGTTATCCCAGGGCCAGACCACAGTGCGTGGTTATCCCTGGGCCAGACTAGTGTGTGGTATCCCTGGGCCAGACTACAGTGTGTGGTATCCCTGGGTCAGACCACAGTGCGTGGTATCCCTGGGTCAGACCACAGTGCATGGTATCCCTGGGTCAGACCACAGGGCGTGGATATCCCTGGGCCAGACCACAGTGTGTGGTATCCCTGGGCCAGACTACGGTGCGTGGTATCCCTGGGCCAGACTACAGTGAGTGGTTATCCCTGGGCCAGACTACAGTGTGTGGTATCCCTGGGCCAGACAACAGTGCATGGTATCCCTGGGCCAGACCACAGTGCGTGGTATCCCTGGACCAGACTACAGTGTGTGGTTATCCCTGGGCCAGACTACAGTGCGTGGTATCCCTGGGCCAGACTACAGTGTGTGGTATCCCTGGGCCAGACCACAGTGCGTGGTATCCCTGGGCCAGACTACAGTGTGTGGTATCCCTGGGCCAGAACACAGTGCATGGTATCCCTGGGACAGACCACAGTGCGTGGTAACCCTGGGCCAGCCTACAGTGTGTGGAATCCCTGGGCCAGACTACAGTGCGTGGTTATCCCTGGGCCAGACTACAGTGAGTGGTATCCCTGGGCCGGACTACAGTGCGTAGTATCCCTGGGCCAGACTACAGTGCGTGGTATCCCAGGGCCAGACAACAGTGGGTGGTATCCCTGGGCCAGACTACAGTGCGTGGTATACCTGGGCCAGACTACAGTGTGTGGTATCCCTGGGCCAGACTACGGTGCGTGGTATCCCTGGGCCAGACTACAGTGAGTGGTTATCCCTGGGCCAGACTACAGTGTGTGGTATCCCTGGGCCAGACAACAGTGCATGGTATCCCGGGGCCAGACCACAGTGCGTGGTATCCCTGGACCAGACTACAGTGTGTGGTTATCCCTGGGCCAGACTACAGTGCGTGGTATCCCTGGGCCAGACTACAGTGTGTGGTATCCCTGGGCCAGACCACAGTGCGTGGTATCCCTGGGCCAGACTACAGTGTGTGGTATCCCTGGGCCAGAACACAGTGCATGGTATCCCTGGGACAGACCACAGTGCGTGGTAACCCTGGGCCAGCCTACAGTGTGTGGAATCCCTGGGCCAGACTACAGTGCGTGGTTATCCCTGGGCCAGACTACAGTGAGTGGTATCCCTGGGCCGGACTACAGTGCGTAGTATCCCTGGGCCAGACTACAGTGCGTGGTATCCCAGGGCCAGACAACAGTGGGTGGTATCCCTGGGCCAGACTACAGTGCGTGGTATACCTGGGCCAGACTACAGTGAGTGGTATCCCTGGGCCGGACTACAGTGCGTAGTATCCCTGGGCCAGACTACAGTGCGTGGTATCCCAGGGCCAGACAACAGTGGGTGGTATCCCTGGGCCAGACTACAGTGCGTGGTATACCTGGGCCAGACTACAGAGCGTGGAATCCATGGGCCAGACCACAGTGCGTGGTATCCCTGGGCCAGACTACAGTGCGTGGTATACCTGGGCCAGACTACAGAGCGTGGAATCCATGGGCCAGACCACAGTGCGTGGTATCCCTGGGCCAGACCACAGTGCGTGGTATCCCTGGGCTAAACCACAGTGCTTGGTATCCCTGGGCCAGACTACACTGCGTGGTATCCCTGGGCCAGACTACAGTGCGTGGTTATCCCAGGGCCAGACCACAGTGCGTGGTTATCCCTGGGCCGGACTAGTGTGTGGTATCCCTGGGCCAGACTACAGTGCGTGGTATCCCTGGGCCAGACTACAATGTGTGGTATCCCTGGGTCAGACCACAGTGCGTGGTATCCCTGGGTCAGACCACAGTGCATGGTATCCCTGGGCCAGACCACAGTGTGTGGTATGCCTGGGTCAGACCACAGGGCGTGGATATCCCTGGGCCAGACCACAGTGTGTGGTATCCCTGGGCCAGACTACGGTGCGTGGTATCCCTGGGCCAGACTACAGTGAGTGGTTATCCCTGGGCCAGACTACAGTGTGTGGTATCCCTGGGCCAGACAACAGTGCATGGTATCCCTGGGCCAGACCACAGTGCGTGGTATCCCTGGACCAGACTACAGTGTGTGGTTATCCCTGGGCCAGACTACAGTGCGTGGTATCCCTGGGCCAGACTACAGTGTGTGGTATCCCTGGGCCAGACCACAGTGCGTGGTATCCCTGGGCCAGACTACAGTGTGTGGTATCCCTGGGCCAGAACACAGTGCATGGTATCCCTGGGACAGACCACAGTGCGTGGTAACCCTGGGCCAGCCTACAGTGTGTGGAATCCCTGGGCCAGACTACAGTGCGTGGTTATCCCTGGGCCAGACTACAGTGAGTGGTATCCCTGGGCCGGACTACAGTGCGTAGTATCCCTGGGCCAGACTACAGTGCGTGGTATCCCAGGGCCAGACAACAGTGGGTGGTATCCCTGGGCCAGACTACAGTGCGTGGTATACCTGGGCCAGACTACAGTGAGTGGTATCCCTGGGCCGGACTACAGTGCGTAGTATCCCTGGGCCAGACTACAGTGCGTGGTATCCCAGGGCCAGACAACAGTGGGTGGTATCCCTGGGCCAGACTACAGTGCGTGGTATACCTGGGCCAGACTACAGAGCGTGGAATCCATGGGCCAGACCACAGTGCGTGGTATCCCTGGGCCAGACAACAGTGTGTGGTTATCCCTGGGCCAGACCACAGTGCGTGGTATCCCTGGGCTAAACCACAGTGCTTGGTATCCCTGGGCCAGACTACACTGCGTGGTATCCCTGGGCCAGACTACAGTGCGTGGTTATCCCAGGGCCAGACCACAGTGCGTGGTTATCCCTGGGCCGGACTAGTGTGTGGTATCCCTGGGCCAGACTACAGTGCGTGGTATCCCTGGGCCAGACTACAATGTGTGGTATCCCTGGGTCAGACCACAGTGCGTGGTATCCCTGGGTCAGACCACAGTGCATGGTATCCCTGGGCCAGACCACAGTGTGTGGTATGCCTGGGTCAGACCACAGGGCGTGGATATCCCTGGGCCAGACCACAGTGTGTGGTATCCCTGGGCCAGACTACAGTGTGTGGTATCCCTGGGCCAGACTACAGTGCGTGGTTATCCCAGGGCCAGACCACAGTGCGTGGTTATCCCTGGGCCAGACTAGTGTGTGGTATCCCTGGGCCAGACTACAGTGTGTGGTATCCCTGGGTCAGACCACAGTGCGTGGTATCCCTGGGTCAGACCACAGTGCATGGTATCCCTGGGCCAGACCACAGTGTGTGGTATGCCTGGGTCAGACCACAGGGCGTGGATATCCCTGGGCCAGACTACAGTGCGTGGTATCCCTGGGACAGACTACAGTGCGTGGTATACCTGGGCCAGACCACAGTGCGTGATATCCCTGGGCCAGACTGCAGTGCGTGGTATCCCTGAACCAGACTACACTGCGTGGTGTCCCTGGGCCAGACTACAGTGTGTGGTTATCCCTGGGCCAGACCACAGTGCGTGGTATCCCTGGGCTAAACCACAGTGCTTGGTATCCCTGGGCCAGACTACACTGCGTGGTATCCCTGGGCCAGACTACAGTGCGTGGTTATCCCAGGGCCAGACCACAGTGCGTGGTTATCCCTGGGCCGGACTAGTGTGTGGTATCCCTGGGCCAGACTACAGTGCGTGGTATCCCTGGGCCAGACTACAATGTGTGGTATCCCTGGGTCAGACCACAGTGCGTGGTATCCCTGGGTCAGACCACAGTGCATGGTATCCCTGGGCCAGACCACAGTGTGTGGTATGCCTGGGTCAGACCACAGGGCGTGGATATCCCTGGGCCAGACCACAGTGTGTGGTATCCCTGGGCCAGACTACGGTGCGTGGTATCCCTGGGCCAGACTACAGTGAGTGGTTATCCCTGGGCCAGACTACAGTGTGTGGTATCCCTGGGCCAGACAACAGTGCATGGTATCCCTGGGCCAGACCACAGTGCGTGGTATCCCTGGACCAGACTACAGTGTGTGGTTATCCCTGGGCCAGACTACAGTGCGTGGTATCCCTGGGCCAGACTACAGTGTGTGGTATCCCTGGGCCAGACCACAGTGCGTGGTATCCCTGGGCCAGACTACAGTGTGTGGTATCCCTGGGCCAGAACACAGTGCATGGTATCCCTGGGACAGACCACAGTGCGTGGTAACCCTGGGCCAGCCTACAGTGTGTGGAATCCCTGGGCCAGACTACAGTGCGTGGTTATCCCTGGGCCAGACTACAGTGAGTGGTATCCCTGGGCCGGACTACAGTGCGTAGTATCCCTGGGCCAGACTACAGTGCGTGGTATCCCAGGGCCAGACAACAGTGGGTGGTATCCCTGGGCCAGACTACAGTGCGTGGTATACCTGGGCCAGACTACAGTGAGTGGTATCCCTGGGCCGGACTACAGTGCGTAGTATCCCTGGGCCAGACTACAGTGCGTGGTATCCCAGGGCCAGACAACAGTGGGTGGTATCCCTGGGCCAGACTACAGTGCGTGGTATACCTGGGCCAGACTACAGAGCGTGGAATCCATGGGCCAGACCACAGTGCGTGGTATCCCTGGGCCAGACAACAGTGCGTGGTTATCCCTGGGCCAGACCACAGTGCGTGGTATCCCTGGGCCAGACTACAGTGTGTGGTATCCCTGGGCCAGACTACAGTGCGTGGTTATCCCAGGGCCAGACCACAGTGCGTGGTTATCCCTGGGCCAGACTAGTGTGTGGTATCCCTGGGCCAGACTACAGTGTGTGGTATCCCTGGGTCAGACCACAGTGCGTTGTATCCCTGGGTCAGACCACAGTGCATGGTATCCCTGGGCCAGACCACAGTGTGTGGTATGCCTGGGTCAGACCACAGGGCGTGGATATCCCTGGGCCAGACTACAGTGCGTGGTATCCCTGGGACAGACTACAGTGCGTGGTATACCTGGGCCAGACCACAGTGCGTGATATCCCTGGGCCAGACTGCAGTGCGTGGTATCCCTGAACCAGACTACACTGCGTGGTGTCCCTGGGCCAGACTACAGTGTGTGGTTATCCCTGGGCCAGACCACAGTGCGTGGTATCCCTGGGCTAAACCACAGTGCTTGGTATCCCTGGGCCAGACTACACTGCGTGGTATCCCTGGGCCAGACTACAGTGCGTGGTTATCCCAGGGCCAGACCACAGTGCGTGGTTATCCCTGGGCCGGACTAGTGTGTGGTATCCCTGGGCCAGACTACAGTGCGTGGTATCCCTGGGCCAGACTACAATGTGTGGTATCCCTGGGTCAGACCACAGTGCGTGGTATCCCTGGGTCAGACCACAGTGCATGGTATCCCTGGGCCAGACCACAGTGTGTGGTATGCCTGGGTCAGACCACAGGGCGTGGATATCCCTGGGCCAGACCACAGTGTGTGGTATCCCTGGGCCGGACTACAGTGCGTGGTATACCTGGGCCAGACTACAGTGAGTGGTATCCCTGGGCCGGACTACAGTGCGTAGTATCCCTGGGCCAGACTACAGTGCGTGGTATCCCAGGGCCAGACAACAGTGGGTGGTATCCCTGGGCCAGACTACAGTGCGTGGTATACCTGGGCCAGACTACAGAGCGTGGAATCCATGGGCCAGACCACAGTGCGTGGTATCCCTGGGCCAGACAACAGTGCGTGGTTATCCCTGGGCCAGACCACAGTGCGTGGTATCCCTGGGCCAGACTACAGTGTGTGGTATCCCTGGGCCAGACTACAGTGCGTGGTTATCCCAGGGCCAGACCACAGTGCGTGGTTATCCCTGGGCCAGACTAGTGTGTGGTATCCCTGGGCCAGACTACAGTGTGTGGTATCCCTGGGTCAGACCACAGTGCGTTGTATCACTGGGTCAGACCACAGTGCATGGTATCCCTGGGCCAGACCACAGTGTGTGGTATGCCTGGGTCAGACCACAGGGCGTGGATATCCCTGGGCCAGACTACAGTGCGTGGTATCCCTGGGACAGACTACAGTGCGTGGTATACCTGGGCCAGACCACAGTGCGTGATATCCCTGGGCCAGACTGCAGTGCGTGGTATCCCTGAACCAGACTACACTGCGTGGTGTCCCTGGGCCAGACTACAGTGTGTGGTTATCCCTGGGCCAGACCACAGTGCGTGGTATCCCTGGGCTAAACCACAGTGCTTGGTATCCCTGGGCCAGACTACACTGCGTGGTATCCCTGGGCCAGACTACAGTGCGTGGTTATCCCAGGGCCAGACCACAGTGCGTGGTTATCCCTGGGCCGGACTAGTGTGTGGTATCCCTGGGCCAGACTACAGTGCGTGGTATCCCTGGGCCAGACTACAATGTGTGGTATCCCTGGGTCAGACCACAGTGCGTGGTATCCCTGGGTCAGACCACAGTGCATGGTATCCCTGGGCCAGACCACAGTGTGTGGTATGCCTGGGTCAGACCACAGGGCGTGGATATCCCTGGGCCAGACCACAGTGTGTGGTATCCCTGGGCCAGACTACGGTGCGTGGTATCCCTGGGCCAGACTACAGTGAGTGGTTATCCCTGGGCCAGACTACAGTGTGTGGTATCCCTGGGCCAGACAACAGTGCATGGTATCCCTGGGCCAGACCACAGTGCGTGGTATCCCTGGACCAGACTACAGTGTGTGGTTATCCCTGGGCCAGACTACAGTGCGTGGTATCCCTGGGCCAGACTACAGTGTGTGGTATCCCTGGGCCAGACCACAGTGCGTGGTATCCCTGGGCCAGACTACAGTGTGTGGTATCCCTGGGCCAGAACACAGTGCATGGTATCCCTGGGACAGACCACAGTGCGTGGTAACCCTGGGCCAGCCTACAGTGTGTGGAATCCCTGGGCCAGACTACAGTGCGTGGTTATCCCTGGGCCAGACTACAGTGAGTGGTATCCCTGGGCCGGACTACAGTGCGTAGTATCCCTGGGCCAGACTACAGTGCGTGGTATCCCAGGGCCAGACAACAGTGGGTGGTATCCCTGGGCCAGACTACAGTGCGTGGTATACCTGGGCCAGACTACAGAGCGTGGAATCCATGGGCCAGACCACAGTGCGTGGTATCCCTGGGCCAGACAACAGTGCGTGGTTATCCCTGGGCCAGACCACAGTGCGTGGTATCCCTGGGCCAGACTACAGTGCGTGGTATCCCTGGGCCAGACAACAGTGCGTGGTTATCCCTGGGCCAGACCACAGTGCGTGGTATCCCTGGGCCAGACTACAGTGCGTGGTATCCCTGGGCCAGACTAGTGTGTGGTATCCCTGGGCCAGACTACGGTGCGTGGTATCCCTGGCCCAGACTACAGTGTGTGGAATCCCTGGGCCAGACTACAGTGCGTGGTATCCCTGGGCCAGACTACAGTGAGTGGTTATCCCTGGGCCAGACTACAGTGTGTGGTATCCCTGGGCCAGACAACAGTGCATGGTATCCCTGGGCCAGACTACAGTGTGTGGTTATCCCTGGGCCAGACTACAGTGCGTGGTTATCCCTGGGCCAGACTACAGTGTGTGGTATCCCTGGGCCAGAACACAGTGCGTGGTATCCCTGGGACAGACCACAGTGCGTGGTAACCCTGGGCCAGCCTACAGTGTGTGGAATCCCTGGGCCAGACTACAGTGCGTGGTTATCCCTGGGCCAGACTACAGTGAGTGGTATCCCTGGGCCGGACTACAGTGCGTAGTATCCCTGGGCCAGACTACAGTGCGTGGTATCCCAGGGCCAGACAACAGTGGGTGGTATCCCTGGGCCAGACTACAGTGCGTGGTATACCTGGGCCAGACTACAGAGCGTGGAATCCATGGGCCAGACCACAGTGCGTGGTATCCCTGGGCCAGACAACAGTGCGTGGTTATCCCTGGGCCAGACCACAGTGCGTGGTATCCCTGGGCCAGACTACAGTGTGTGGTATTCCTGGGCCAGACTACAGTGCGTGGTTATCCCAGGGCCAGACCACAGTGCGTGGTTATCCCTGGGCCAGACTAGTGTGTGGTATCCCTGGGCCAGACTACAGTGCGTGGTATCCCTGGGCCAGACTACAGTGTGTGGTATCCCTGGGTCAGACCACAGTGCGTGGTATCCCTGGGTCAGACCACAGTGCATGGTATCCCTGGGCCAGACCACAGTGTGTGGTATGCCTGGGTCAGACCACAGGGCGTGGATATCCCTGGGCCAGACTACAGTGCGTGGTATCCCTGGGACAGACTACAGTGCGTGGTATACCTGGGCCAGACCACAGTGCGTGATATCCCTGGGCCAGACTACAGTGCGTGGTATCCCTGAACCAGACTACAGTGCGTGGTGTCCCTGGGCCAGACTACAGTGTGTGGTTATCCCTGGGCCAGACCACAGTGCGTGGTATCCCTGGGCTAAACCACAGTGCTTGGTATCCCTGGGCCAGACTACACTGCGTGGTATCCCTGGGCCAGACTACAGTGCGTGTTTATCCATGGGCTAGACTAGTGTGTGGTATCCCTGGGCCAGACCAAAGTGCGTGGTTATCCCTGGGCTAGACTAGTGAGTGGTATCCCTAGGCCAGACCACAGTGTGTGGTATCCCTGGGCCAGACGACAGTGAATGGTTATCCATGGGCCAGACTACAGTGCGTGGTATCCCTGGGCCAGACCACAGTGTGTGGTATCCCTGGGCCAGACTACAGTGAGTGGTATCCTTGGGCCAGACTACAGTGCGTGGTATCCCTGGGCCAGACCACAGTGCGTGGTTATCCCTGGGCCGGACTACAGTGTGTGGTATCCCTGGGCCAGACTACAGTGTGTGGTATCCCTGGGCCAGACTACAGTGCGTGGTATCCCTGGGCCAGACTACAGTGCGTGGTTATCCCTGGGGCAGACTACAGTGAGTGGTTATCACTGGGGAAGACTACAGTGAGTGGTATCCCTGGGCCAGACTACAGTGCGTGGTTATCCCTGGGCCAGACCACAGTGTGTGGTATCCCTGGGCCAGACGACAGTGAATGGTTATCCATGGGCCAGACTACAGTGCGTGGTATCCCTGGGTCAGACCACAGTGTGTGGTATCCCTGGGCCAGACTACAGTAAGTGGTATCCTTGGGCCAGACTACAGTGCGTGGTATCCCTGGGCCAGAATACAGTGCGTGGTATCCTTGGGCCAGACTACAGTGTGTGGTATCCCTGGGCCAGACCACAGTGTGGGGTATCCCTGGGCCAGACTACAGTGTGTGGTATCCCTGGGCCAGACCACAGTGCGTGGTATCCCTGAGCCAGACTACAGTGCGTGGTATCCCTGGGCCAGACCACAGTGTGGGGTATCCCTGGGCCAGACTACAGTGTGTGGTATCCCTGGGCCAGACCACAGTGCGTGGTATCCCTGGGCCAGACTACAGTGAGTGGTGTCTCTGGGCCAGACCACAGTGTGTGTTATCCCTGGGCCAGACCACAGTGTGTGGAATCCCTGGGCAAGACTACAGTGAGTGGTTATCCCTGGGCCAGACTACAGTGCGTGGTATCCCTGGGCCAGACCACAGTGAGTGGTATCACTGGGCCAGACTACAGTGCGTGGTTATCCCTGGGCCAGACTACAGTGCGTGGTATCCCTGGGCCAGACTACAGTGCGTGGTATCCCTGGGCCAGACTACAGTGCGTGGTATCCCTGGGCTAAACCACAGTGCTTGGTATCTCTGGGCCAGACTACACAGCGTGGTATCCCTGAGCCAGACCACAGTGCGTGGTATCCCTGGGCCAGACTACAGTGTGTGGTTATCCCTGGGCCAGACTACAGTGCGTGGTATCCCTTGGCCAGAATACAGTGCGTGGTATCCCTTGGCCAGACTACAGTGTGTGGTATCCGTGGGCCAGACTACAGTGCGTGGTATTCCTGGGCCAGACTACAGTGCGTGGAATTCCTGGGCCAGACTAAGTGCGTGGTATCCCTGGGCCAGACTACAGTGCGTGGTATACCTGGGCCAGACTACAGTGCGTGGTATACCTGGGCCAGACTACAGTGAGTGGTATCCCTGGGCCAGACCACAGTGTGTGGTATCCCTAGGCCAGACCACAGTGTGTGGTATCCCTGGGCCAGACCACAGTGAATGGTTATCCATTGGCCAGACTACAGTGCGTGGTATCCCTGGGCCAGACTACAGTGAGTGGTATCCCTGGGCCAGACTACAGTGAGTGGTATCCCTAGGCCAGACCACAGTGTGTGGTATCCCAGGGCCAGACGACAGTGAATGGTTATCCATGGGCCAGACTACAGTGCGTGGTATCCCTGGGCCAGACCACAGCGTGTGGTATCCCTGGGCCAGACTACAGTGAGTGGTATCCCTGGACCAGACTACAGTGAGTGGTATCCCAGGGCCAGACTACATTGCGTGGTATCCCTGGGCCAGACCACAATGCGTGGTTATCCCTGGGCCAGACTACAGTGCGTGGTATCCCTGGGCCAGACTACAGTGTGTGGTATCCCTGGGCCAGACTACAGTGAGTGGTATCCTTGGGTCAGACTACAGTGCGTGGTATACCTGGGCCAGACTACAGAGCGTCGAATCCATGGGCCAGACCACAGTGCGTGGTATCCCTGGGCCAGACAAAAGTGCGTGGTTATCCCTGGGCCAGACCACAGTGCGTGGTATCCCTGGGCCAGACTACAGTGTGTGGTATCCCTGGGCCAGACTACAGTGCGTGGCATCCCTGCGCCAGACTACAGCACGTGGTTATCCCAGGGATAGACCACAGTGCGTGGTTATCCCTGGGCCAGACTAGTGTGTGGATTCCCTGGGCCAGACCACAGTGTGTGGTATCCCTGGACAGACCACAGTGCGTGGTTATCCCTGGGCCAGACTACAGTAAGTGGTATCCTTGGGCCAGACTACAGTGCGTGGTATCCCTGGGCCAGAATACAGTGCGTGGTATCCTTGGGCCAGACTACAGTGTGTGGTATCCCTGGGCCAGACCACAGTGTGGGATATCCCTGGGCCAGACTACAGTGTGTGTTATCCCTGGGCCAGACCACAGTGCGTGGTATCCCTGAGCCAGACTACAGTGCCTGGTATCCCTGGGCCAGACCACAGTGTGCGGTATCCCTGGGCCAGACTACAGTGTGTGGTATCCCTGGGCCAGACCACAGTGCGTGGTATCCCTGGGCCAGACTACAGTGAGTGGTGTCTCTGGGCCAGACCACAGTGTGTGTTATCCCTGGGCCAGACCACAGTGTGTGGAATCCCTGGGAAAGACTACAGTGAGTGGTTATCCCTGGGCCAGACTACAGTGCGTGGTATCCCTGGGCCAGACCACAGTGAGTGGTATCACTGGGCGGGACTACAATGCGTGGTATCCCTGGGCCAGACTACAGTGCGTGGTTATACCTGGGCCAGACCACAGTGAGTGGAATCCCTGGGCCAGACAACAGTGCGTGGTTATCCCTGGGCCAGACTACAGTGTGTGGTATCCCTGGGCCAGACCACAGTGCGTGGTATGCCTGGGTCAGACCACAGTGCATGGTTATCCCTGGGCCAGACTACAGTGTGTGGTATCCCTGGGTCAGACCACAGTGCATGGTATCCCTGGGCCAGACTACAGTGTGTGGTATCCCTGGGACAGACTACAGTGCGTGGTATCCCTGGGACAGACTACAGTGCGTGGTATCCCTGGGCCAGACCACAGTGCGTGATATCCCTGGGCCAGACTACAGTGCGTGATATCCCTGGGCCAGACTGCAGTGCGTGATATCCCTGGGCCAGACTACAGTGCGTGGTATCCCTGGGCCAGACTACAGTGCGTGGTATCCCTGGGACAGACTACAGTGCATGGTACCCCTGGGCCAGACCACAGTGCGTGGTATCCCTGGGCCAGACTACAGTGCGTGGTATCCCTGGGCCAGACTACAGTGTGTGGTATCCCTGGGCCAGACCACAGTGCGTGGTATCCCTGGGACAGACAACAGTGCATGGTATCCCTGGGCCAGACCACAGTGCGTGGTATCCCTGGGCCAGACTACAGTGCGTGGTATCCCTGGGCCAGACTACAGTGTGTGGTATCCCTGGGCCAGACTACAGTGTGTGGTATCCCTGGGCCAGACCACAGTGCGTGGTTATCCCTGGGCCAGACTACAGTGCGTGGTTATCCCTGGGCCAGACCACAGTGCGTGGTATCCCTTGGCCAGACTACAGTGTGTGGTATCCCTGGGCCAGACTACAGTGTGTGGTTATCCCTGGGCCAGACCACAGTACGTGGTATCCCTGGGACAGATTACAGTGCGTGGTATCCCTGGGCCAGACTACAGTGCGTGGTATCCCTAGGCCAGACCACAGTGTGTAGTATCCCAGGGCCAGACGACAGTGAATGGTTATCCATGGGCCAGACTACAGTGCGTGGTATCCCTGGGCCAGACCACAGCGTGTGGTATCCGTGGGCCAGACCACAGTGAGTGGTATCCCTGGACCAGACTACAGTGAGTGGTATCCCAGGGCCAGACTACAGTGAGTGGTATCCCTGGACCAGACTACAGTGCGTGGTTATCCCTGGGCCAGACCACAGTGCGTGGTATCCCTGGGCCAGACTACAGTGTGTGGTATCCCTGGGCCAGACTACAGTGCGTGGCATCCCTGGGCCAGACTACAGTGTGTGGTATCCCTGGGCCAGACCACAGTGCGTGGTATCCCTGGGCCAGACTACAGTGTGTGGTATCCCTGGGCCAGACTACAGTGCGTGGCATCCCTGCGCCAGACTACAGCGCGTGGTTATCCCAGGGCCAGACCACAGTGCGTGGTTATCCCTGGGCCAGACTAGTGTGTGGATTCCCTGGGCCAGACCACAGTGTGTGGTATCCCTGGCCAGACCACAGTGCGTGGTTATCCCTGGGCCAGACTACAGTGAGTGGTATCCTTGGGCCAGACTACAGTGCGTGGTATCCCTGGGCCAGAATACAGTGCGTGGTATCCCTGGGCCAGACCACAGTGTGGGGTATCCCTGGGCCAGACTACAGTGAGAGGTATCCCTGGGCCGGACTTCAGTGCGTGGTATCCCTGGGCCAGACCACAGTGTGTGGTATCCCAGGGCCAGAATACAGTGCGTGGTATCCCTGGGCCAGACTTCAGTGCGTGGTATCCCTGGGCCAGACTACAGAGCGTCGAATCCATGGGCCAGACCACAGTGCGTGGTATCCCTGGGCCAGACAACAGTGCGTGGTTATCCCTGGGCCAGACCACAGTGCGTGGTATCCCTGGGCCAGACTACAGTGTGTGGTATCCCTGGGCCAGACTACAGTGCGTGGCATCCCTGCGCCAGACTACAGCGCGTGGTTATCCCAGGGATAGACCACAGTGCGTGGTTATCCCTGGGCCAGACTAGTGTGTGGATTCCCTGGGCCAGACCACAGTGTGTGGTATCCCTGGACAGACCACAGTGCGTGGTTATCCTTGGGCCAGACTACAGTAAGTGGTATCCTTGGGCCAGACTACAGTGCGTGGTATCCCTGGGCCAGAATACAGTGCGTGGTATCCTTGGGCCAGACTACAGTGTGTGGTATCCCTGGGCCAGACCACAGTGTGGGGTATCCCTGGGCCAGACTACAGTGTGTGGTATCCCTGGGCCAGACTACAGTGCGTGATATCCCTGGGCCAGACTACACTGCGTGGTATCCCTGGGCCAGACCACAGTGCGTGGTATCCCTGAGCCAGACTACAGTGCGTGGTATCCCTGGGCCAGACCACAGTGTGGGGTATCCCTGGGCCAGACTACAGTGTGTGGTATCCCTGGGCCAGACCACAGTGCGTGGTATCCCTGGGCCAGACTACAGTGAGTGGTGTCTCTGGGCCAGACCACAGTGTGTGTTATCCATGGGCCAGACCACAGTGTGTGGAATCCCTGGGCTAGACTACAGTGAGTGGTTATCCCTGGGCCAGACTACAGTGCGTGGTATCCCTGGGCCAGACCACAGTGAGTGGTATCACTGGGCGGGACTACAATGCGTGGTATCCGTGGGCCAGACTACAGTGCGTGGTATCCCTGGGCCAGACTACAGTGAGTGGTTATCCCTGGGCCAGACTACAGTGAGTGGTTATCCCTGGGCCAGACTACAGTGCGTGGTATCCCTGGGCCAGACCACAGTGAGTGGTATCACTGGGCGGGACTACAATGCGTGGTATCCGTGGGCCAGACTACAGTGCGTGGTATCCCTGGGCCAGACAACAGTGCGTGGTTATCCCTGGTCCAGACCGGAGTGCGTGGTATTCCTGGGCGAGACTACAGTGCGTGGTTATACCAGGGCCAGACCACAGTGAGTGGTATCCCTGGGCCAGACAACAGTGCGTGGTTATCCCTGGGCCAGACTACAGTGCGTGGTATCCCTGGGCCAGACCACAGTGCGTGGTATGCCTGGGTCAGAACACAGTGCATGGTTATCCCTGGGCCAGACTACAGTGCGTGGTATCCCTGGGTCAGACCACAGTGCGTGGTATCCCTGGGCCAGACTACAGTGCGTGGTATCCCTGGGCCAGACTACAGTGCGTGGTTATCCCTGGGCCAGACTACAGTGTGTGGTTATCCCTGGGCCAGACCACAGTACGTGGTATCCCTGGGACAGACTACAGTGCGTGGTATCCCTGGGCCAGACTACAGTGCGTGATATCCCTGGGCCAGTCTACAGTGCGTGGTATCCCTGGGCCAGACCACAGTGCGTGATATCCCTGGGCCAGTGTACAGTGCGTGGTATCCCTGGGCCAGACTACAGTGCGTGGTATCCCTGGGCCAGACTACAGTGCGTGGTATCCCTGGGCTAAACCACAGTGCTTGTTATCCCTGGGCCAGACTACACTGCGTGGTATCCCTGAGCCAGACCACAGTGCGTGGTATCCCAGGGCCAGATCACAGTGCGTGGTATCCCTGGGCCAGACTACAGTGCGTGGTATCCCTTGGCCAGACTACAGTGTGTGGTATCCGTGGGCCAGACCACAGTGCATGGTATCCCTGGGAGAGAACACAGTGCGTGGTATCCCTGGGCCAGCCTACAGTGTGTGGAATCCCTGGGCCAGACTAAGTGCGTGGTATCCCTGGGCCAGACTACAGTGAGTGGTATCCCTGGGCCAGACTACAGTGAGTGGTTATCCCTGGGCCAGACTACAGTGTGTGGTATCCCTAGGCCAGACCACAGTGTGTGGTATCCCTGGGCCAGACTACAGTGAGTGGTATCCCTGGGCCAGACTAAGTGCGTGGTATCCCTGGGCCAGACTACAGTGTGTGGTTATCCCTGGGCCAGACTACAGTGAGTGGTATCCCTGGGCCAGACTACAGTGAGTGGTTATCCCTGGGCCAGACTACAGTGAGTGGTATCCCTAGGCCAGACCACAGTGTGTGGTATCCCTGGGCCAGACCACAGTGTGTGGTATCCCTGGGCCAGACCACAGTGAATGGTTATCCATGGGCCAGACTACAGTGTGTGGTATCCCTGGGCCAGACTACAGTGTGTGGTATCCCTTGGCCAGACCACAGTGTGTGGTATCCCTGGGCCAGACTACAGTGAGTGGTATCCCTGGGCCAGACCACAGTGTGTGGTATCCCTGGGCCAGACCACAGTGAATGGTTATCCATGGGCCAGACTACAGTGTGTGGTATCCCTGGGCCAGACTACAGTGTGTGGTATCCCTAGGCCAGACCACAGTGTGTGGTATCCCTGGGCCAGACTACAGTGAGTGGTATCCCTGGGCCAGACTACAGTGAGTGGTTATCCCTGGGCCAGACTACAGTGTGTGGTATCCCAGGGCCAGACGACAGTGAATGGTTATCCATGGGCCAGACTACAGTGCGTGGTATCCCTGGGCCAGACCACAGTGTGTGGTATCCCTGGGCCAGACTACAGTGAGAGGTATCCCTGGGCCGGACTACAGTGTGTGGTATCCCAGGGCCAGAATACAGTGCGTGGTATCCCTGGGCCAGACCACAATGCGTGGTTATCCCTGGGCCAGACTACAGTGCGTGGTATCCCTTGGCCAGAATACAGAGCGTCGAATCCATGGGCCAGACCACAGTGCGTGGTATCCCTGGGCCAGAAAACAGTGCGTGGTTATCCCTGGGCCAGACCACAGTGCGTGGTATCCCTGGGCCAGACTACTGTGTGTGGTATCCCTGTGCCAGACTACAGTGCGTGGCATCCCTGCGCCAGACTACAGCGCGTGGTTATCCCAGGGCCAGACCACAGTGCGTGATTATCCCTGGGCCAGACAACAGTGCGTGGTATCCCTGGGCCAGACAACAGTGCGTGGTATCCCTGGGCCAGACTACAGTGTGTGGTATCCCTGGGCCAGACTACAGTGCGTGGCATCCCTGCGCCAGACTACAGCGCGTGGTTATCCCTGGGCCAGACTAGTGTGTGGATTCCCTGGGCCAGACTACAGTGTGTCGTTATCCCTGGCCAGTCCACAGTGCGTGGTTATCCCTGGGCCAGACTACAGTGAGTGGTATCCCTGGGCCAGAATACAGTGCGTGGTATCCTTGGGCCAGACTACAGTGCGTGGTTATCCCTGGGCCGGACTACAGTGCGTGGTATCCCTGGGCCAGACCACAGTGTGTGGTATCCCAGGGCCAGAATACAGTGCGTGGTATCCCTGGGCCAGACTTCAGTGCGTGGTTATCCCTGGGCCAGACTACAGTGCGTGGTATCCCTGGGCCAGACCACAATGCGTGGTTATCCCTGGGCCAGACTACAGTGCGTGGTATCCCTGGGCCAGACTACAGAGCGTCGAATCCATGGGCCAGACCACAGTGCGTGGTATCCCTGGGCCAGACAACAGTGCGTGGTTATCCCTGGGCCAGACCACAGTGCGTGGTATCCCTGGGCCAGACTACAGTGCGTGGCATCCCTGCGCCAGAGTACAGCGCGTGTTTATCCCAGGGCCAGACCACAGTGCGTGGTTGTCCCTGGGCCAGACTAGTGTGTGGATTCCCTGGGCCAGACTACAGTGTGTGGTATCCCTGGCCAGACCACAGTGCGTGGTTATCCCTGGGCCAGACTACAGTGAGTGGTATCCTTGGGCCAGACTACAGTGCGTGGAATCCCTGGGCCAGAATACTGTGCGTGGTATCCTTGGGCCAGACTACAGTGTGTGGTATCCCTGGGCCAGACCACAGTGTGGGGTATCCCTGGGCCAGACTACAGTGTGTGGTGTCCCTGGGCCAGACCACAGTGCGTGGTATCCCTGAGCCAGACTACAGTGCGTGGTATCCCTGGGCCAGACCACAGTGTGGGGTATCCCTGGGCCAGACTACAGTGGGTGGTATCCCTGGGCCAGATAACAGTGCGTGGTATCCCTGGGCCAGACTACAGTGAGTGGTGTCTCTGGGCCAGACCACAGTGTGTGTTATCCCTGGGCCAGACCACAGTGTGTGGAATCCCTGGGCAAGACTACAGTGAGTGGTTATCCCTGGGCCAGACTACAGTGTGTGGTATCCGTGGGCCAGACCACAGTGCATGGTATCCCTGGGAGAGAACACAGTGCGTGGTATCCCTGGGCCGGACTACAGTGTGTGGAATTCCTGGGCCAGACTACAGTGCGTGGTATACCTGGGCCAGACTACAGTGAGTGGTATCCCTGGGCCAGACCACAGTGTGTGGTATCCCTAGGCCAGACCACAGTGTGTGGTATCCCTGGGCCAGACCACAGTGAATGGTTATCCATGGGCCAGAGTACAGTGCGTGGTATCCCTGGGCCAGACTACAGTGAGTGGTATCCCTGGGCCAGACTACAGTGAGTGGTATCCCTAGGCCAGACCACAGTGTGTGGTATCCCTGGGCCAGACTACAGTGAGTGGTATCCCTGGGCCAGACTACAGTGAGTGGTATCCCTAGGCCAGACCACAGTGTGTTGTATCCCAGGGCCAGACGACAGTGAGTGGTATCACTGGGCGGGACTACAATGCGTGGTATCCCTGGGCCAGACTACAGTGCGTGGTATCCCTGGGCCAGACAACAGTGCGTGGTTATCCCTGGTCCAGACCGGAGTGCGTGGTATCCCTGGGCGAGACTACAGTGCGTGGTTATACCTGGGCCAGACCACAGTGAGTCGTATCCCTGGGCCAGACAACAGTGCGTGGTTATCCCTGGGCCAGACTACAGTGTGTGGTATCCCTGGGCCAGACCACAGTGCGTGGAATGCCTGGGTCAGACCACAGTGCATGGTTATCCCTGGGCCAGACGACAGTGCGTGGTATCCCTGGGTCAGACCACAGTGAATGGTATCCCTGGGCCAGACTACAGTGTGTGGTATCCCTGGGACAGACTACAGTGCGTGCTTTCCCTGGGCCAGACTACAGTGCGTGGTATCCCTGGGCCAGACCACAGTGCGTGATATCCCTGGGCCAGTGTACAGTGCGTGGTATCCCTGGGCCAGACTACAGTGCGTGGTATCCCTGGGCCAGACTACAGTGCGTGGTATCCCTGGGCCAGACCACAGTGCTTGGTATCCCTGGGCCAGACTACAGTGTGTGGTATCCCAGGGCCAGACTACAGTGCTTGGTATCCCTGGGCCAGACTACACTGCGTGGTATCCCTGAGCCAGACCACAGTGCGTGGTATCCCTGGGCCTGACCACAGTGCTTGGTATCCCCTGGGCCAGACTACACTGCGTGGTATCCCTGAGCCAGACCACAGTGCGTGGTATCCCTGGGCCAGACTACAGTGTGTGGTTATCCCTGGGCCAGACTACAGTGCGTGGTATCCCTTGGCCAGACTACAGTGTGTGGTATCCGTGGGCCAGACCACAGTGCATGGTATCCCTGGGACAGAACACAGTGCGTGGTATCCCTGGGCCAGCCTACAGTGTGTGGTTATCCCTGGGCCAGACTACAGTGCGTGGTATCCCTTGGCCAGACTACAGTGTGTGGTATCCGTGGGCCAGACCACAGTGCATGGTATCCCTGGGACAGAACACAGTGCGTGGTATCCCTGGGCCAGAAGACAGTGCGTGGTATCCCTGGGCCAGCCTACAGTGTGTGGAATCCCTGGGCCAGACTAAGTGCGTGGTTATCCCTGGGCCAGACTACAGTGAGTGGTATCCCTGGGCCGGACTACAGTGTGTGGTATCCCTGGGCCAGACCACAGTGTGTGGTATCCCTGGGCCAGACCACAGTGTGTGGTATCCCTAGGCCAGACCACAGTGTGTGGTATCCCTGGGCCAGACCACAGTGAATGGTTATCCATGGGCCAGACTACAGTGCGTGGTATCCCTGGGCCAGACTACAGTGAGTGGTATCCCTGGGCCAGACTACAGTGAGTGTTATCCCTAGGCCAGACCACAGTGTGTGGTATCCCAGGGCCAGACGACAGTGAATGGTTATCCATGGGCCAAACTACAGTGCGTGGTATCCCTGGGCCAGACCACAGCGTGTGGTATCCCTGGGCCAAACTACAGTGAGAGGTATCCCTGGGCCGGACTACAGTGTGTGGTATCCCAGGGCCAGACTACAGTGCGTGGTATCCCTGGGCCAGACCACAATGCGTGGTTATCCCTGGGCCAGGCTACAGTGCGTGGTATCCCTGGGCCAGACTACAGAGCGTCGAATCCATGGGCCAGACTACAGTGCGTGGTATCCCTGGGCCAGACAACAGTGCGTGGTTATCCCTGGGCCAGACCACAGTGCGTGGTATCCCTGGGCCAGACTACAGTGTGTGGTATCCCTGGGCCAGACTACAGTACGTGGTTATCCTTGGGCCAGACCACAGTGCGTGGCATCCCTGCGCCAGACTACAGCGCGTGGTTATCCCAGGGCCAGACCACAGTGCGTGGTTATCCCTGGGCCAGACTAGTGTGTGGATTCCCTGGGCCAGACCACAGTGTGTGGTATCCCTGGCCAGACCACAGTGCGTGGTTATCCCTGGGCCAGACTACAGTAAGTGGTATCCTTGGGCCAGACTGCAGTGCGTGGTATCCCTGGGCCAGAATACAGTGCGTGGTATCCTTGGGCCAGACTACAGTGTGTGGTATCCCTGGGCCAGACCACAGTGCATGGTATCCCTGAGCCAGACTACAGTGCGTGGTATCCCTGGGCCAGACCACAGTGTGGGGTATCCCTGGGCCAGAACACAGTGTGTGTTATCCCTGGGCCAGACCACAGTGTGTGGAATCCCTGGGCAAGACTACAGTGAGTGGTTATCCCTGGGCCAGACTACAGTGCGTGGTATCCCTGGGCCAGACCACAGTGTGTGGTTTCCCTGGGCCAGACCACAGTGCGTGGTATGCCTGGGTCAGACCACAGTGCTTGGTTATCCCTGAGGCAGACTACAGTGTGTGGTATCCCTGGGCCAGACCACAGTGCATGGTTATCCCTGGGCCAGACTACAGTGTGTGGTATCCCTGGGCGAGACCACAGTGCATGGTTATCCCTGGGCCAGACCACAGTGTGTGGTATCCCTGAGCCAGACCACAGTGCGTGGTATCCCTGGGCCAGACCAAAGTGCGTGGTTATCCCTGGGCTAGACTAATGTGTGGTATCCCTGGGCCAGACTACAGTGTGTGGTATCCCTGGGCCAGACCACAGTGCGTGGTTATCCCTGGGCTAGACTAGTGTGTGGTATCCCTGGGCCAGACTACAGTGTGTGGTATCCTTGGGCCAGACTACAGTGTGTGGAATCCCTGGGCCAGACCACAGTGCATGGTTATCCCTGGGCTAGACTAGTGTGTGGTATCCTTGTGCCAGACCACAGTGCGTGGTTATCCCTGGGCTAGACTAGTGTGTGGTATCCCAGGGACATACCACAGTGTGTGGTATCCCTGGGCCAAATCACAGTGCTTGGTATCCCTGGGCCAGACTACAGTGCGTGGTTATCCCTGGCCAGACCACAGTGCGTGGTTATCCCTGGGCCAGACTACAGTGAGTGGTATCCTTGGGCCAGACTACAGTGCGTGGTATCCCTGGGCCAGAATACAGTGCGTGGTATCCTTGGGCCAGACTACAGTGTGTGGTATCCCTGGGCCAGACCACAGTGCGTGGTATCCCTGGGCCAGACTACAGTGAGTGGTGTCTCTGGGCCAGACCACAGTGTGTGTTATCCCTGGGCCAGACCACAGTGTGTGGAATCCCTGGGCAAGACTACAGTGAGTGGTTATCCCTGGGCCAGACTACAGTGCGTGGTATCCCTGGGCCAGACCACAGTGAGTGGTATCACTGGGCGGGACTACAATGCGTGGTATCCCTGGGCCAGACTACAGTGCGTGGTATCCCTGGGCCAGACAACAGTGCGTGGTTATCCCTGGTCCAGACCGGAGTGCGTGGTATCCCTGGGCGAGACTACAGTGCGTGGTTATACCTGGGCAAGACCACAGTGAGTCGTATCCCTGGGCCAGACACACAGTGCGTGATTATCCCTGGGCCAGACTACAGTGTGTGGTATCCCTGGGCCAGACCACAGTGCGTGGTATGCCTGGGTCAGACCACAGTGCGTGGTATCCCTGGGTCAGACCACAGTGCGTGGTATCCCTGGGCCAGACTACAGTGTGTGGTATCCCTGGGACATACTACAGTGCGTGGTATCCCTGGGCCAGACTACAGTGCGTGGTATCCCTGGGACTGACTACAGTCCGTGGTATCCCTGGGCCAGACCACAGTGCGTGATATCCCTGGGCCAGTCTACAGTGCGTGGTATCCCTGGGCCAGACTACAGTGCGTGGTATCCCTGGGCCAGACTACATTGTGTGGTTATCCCTGAGCCAGACTACAGTGCATGGTAGCCCTGGGCCAGACTACAGTGCGTGGTATCCCTGGGACTGGCTACAGTGCGTGGTATCCCTGGGCCAGACAACAGTGCGTGGTTATCCCTGGTCCAGACCGGAGTGCGTGGTATCCCTGGGCGAGACTACAGTGCGTGGTTATACCTGGGCCAGACCACAGTGAGTCGTATCCCTGGGCCAGACAACAGTGCGTGGTTATCCCTGGGCCAGACTACAGTGTGTGGTATCCCTGGGCCAGACCACAGTGCGTGGAATGCCTGGGTCAGACCACAGTGCATGGTTATCCCTGGGCCAGACGACAGTGCGTGGTATCCCTGGGTCAGACCACAGTGAATGGTATCCCTGGGCCAGACTACAGTGTGTGGTATCCCTGGGACAGACTACAGTGCGTGCTTTCCCTGGGCCAGACTACAGTGCGTGGTATCCCTGGGCCAGACCACAGTGCGTGATATCCCTGGGCCAGTGTACAGTGCGTGGTATCCCTGGGCCAGACTACAGTGCGTGGTATCCCTGGGCCAGACTACAGTGCGTGGTATCCCTGGGCCAGACCACAGTGCTTGGTATCCCTGGGCCAGACTACAGTGTGTGGTATCCCAGGGCCAGACTACAGTGCTTGGTATCCCTGGGCCAGACTACACTGCGTGGTATCCCTGAGCCAGACCACAGTGCGTGGTATCCCTGGGCCTGACCACAGTGCTTGGTATCCCTGGGCCAGACTACACTGCGTGGTATCCCTGAGCCAGACCACAGTGCGTGGTATCCCTGGGCCAGACTACAGTGTGTGGTTATCCCTGGGCCAGACTACAGTGCGTGGTATCCCTTGGCCAGACTACAGTGTGTGGTATCCGTGGGCCAGACCACAGTGCATGGTATCCCTGGGACAGAACACAGTGCGTGGTATCCCTGGGCCAGCCTACAGTGTGTGGTTATCCCTGGGCCAGACTACAGTGCGTGGTATCCCTTGGCCAGACTACAGTGTGTGGTATCCGTGGGCCAGACCACAGTGCATGGTATCCCTGGGACAGAACACAGTGCGTGGTATCCCTGGGCCAGCCTACAGTGTGTGGAATCCCTGGGCCAGACTAAGTGCGTGGTTATCCCTGGGCCAGACTACAGTGAGTGGTATCCCTGGGCCGGACTACAGTGTGTGGAATTCCTGGGCCAGACTAAGTGCGTGGTTATCCCTGGGCCAGACCACAGTGTGTGGTATCCCTAGGCCAGACCACAGTGTGTGGTATCCCTAGGCCAGACCACAGTGTGTGGTATCCCTAGGCCAGACCACAGTGTGTGGTATCCCTGGGCCAGACCACAGTGAATGGTTATCCATGGGCCAGACTACAGTGCGTGGTATCCCTGGGCCAGACTACAGTGAGTGGTATCCCTGGGCCAGACTACAGTGAGTGGTATCCCTAGGCCAGACCACAGTGTGTGGTATCCCAGGGCCAGACGACAGTGAATGGTTATCCATGGGCCAAACTACAGTGCGTGGTATCCCTGGGCCAGACCACAGCGTGTGGTATCCCTGGGCCAAACTACAGTGAGAGGTATCCCTGGGCCGGACTACAGTGTGTGGTATCCCAGGGCCAGACTACAGTGCGTGGTATCCCTGGGCCAGACCACAATGCGTGGTTATCCCTGGGCCAGGCTACAGTGCGTGGTATCCCTGGGCCAGACTACAGAGCGTCGAATCCATGGGCCAGACTACAGTGCGTGGTATCCCTGGGCCAGACAACAGTGCGTGGTTATCCCTGGGCCAGACCACAGTGCGTGGTATCCCTGGGCCAGACTACAGTGTGTGGTATCCCTGGGCCAGACTACAGTACGTGGTTATCCTTGGGCCAGACCACAGTGCGTGGCATCCCTGCGCCAGACTACAGCGCGTGGTTATCCCAGGGCCAGACCACAGTGCGTGGTTATCCCTGGGCCAGACTAGTGTGTGGATTCCCTGGGCCAGACCACAGTGTGTGGTATCCCTGGCCAGACCACAGTGCGTGGTTATCCCTGGGCCAGACTACAGTAAGTGGTATCCTTGGGCCAGACTGCAGTGCGTGGTATCCCTGGGCCAGAATACAGTGCGTGGTATCCTTGGGCCAGACTACAGTGTGTGGTATCCCTGGGCCAGACCACAGTGCATGGTATCCCTGAGCCAGACTACAGTGCGTGGTATCCCTGGGCCAGACCACAGTGTGGGGTATCCCTGGGCCAGAACACAGTGTGTGTTATCCCTGGGCCAGACCACAGTGTGTGGAATCCCTGGGCAAGACTACAGTGAGTGGTTATCCCTGGGCCAGACTACAGTGCGTGGTATCCCTGGGCCAGACCACAGTGTGTGGTTTCCCTGTGCCAGACCACAGTGCGTGGTATGCCTGGGTCAGACCACAGTGCTTGGTTATCCCTGAGGCAGACTACAGTGTGTGGTATCCCTGGGCCAGACCACAGTGCATGGTTATCCCTGGGCCAGACTACAGTGTGTGGTATCCCTGGGCGAGACCACAGTGCATGGTTATCCCTGGGCCAGACCACAGTGTGTGGTATCCCTGAGCCAGACCACAGTGCGTGGTATCCCTGGGCCAGACCAAAGTGCGTGGTTATCCCTGGGCTAGACTAATGTGTGGTATCCCTGGGCCAGACTACAGTGTGTGGTATCCCTGGGCCAGACCACAGTGCGTGGTTATCCCTGGGCTAGACTAGTGTGTGGTATCCCTGGGCCAGACTACAGTGTGTGGTATCCTTGGGCCAGACTACAGTGTGTGGAATCCCTGGGCCAGACCACAGTGCATGGTTATCCCTGGGCTAGACTAGTGTGTGGTATCCTTGTGCCAGACCACAGTCCGTGGTTATCCCTGGGCTAGACTAGTGTGTGGTATCCCAGGGACATACCACAGTGTGTGGTATCCCTGGGCCAAATCACAGTGCTTGGTATCCCTGGGCCAGACTACAGTGCGTGGTTATCCCTGGCCAGACCACAGTGCGTGGTATCCCTGGGCCAGAATACAGTGCGTGGTATCCTTGGGCCAGACTACAGTGTGTGGTATCCCTGGGCCAGACCACAGTGCGTGGTATCCCTGGGCCAGACTACAGTGAGTGGTGTCTCTGGGCCAGACCACAGTGTGTGTTATCCCTGGGCCAGACCACAGTGTGTGGAATCCCTGGGCAAGACTACAGTGAGTGGTTATCCCTGGGCCAGACTACAGTGCGTGGTATCCCTGGGCCAGACCACAGTGAGTGGTATCACTGGGCGGGACTACAATGCGTGGTATCCCTGGGCCAGACTACAGTGCGTGGTATCCCTGGGCCAGACAACAGTGCGTGGTTATCCCTGGTCCAGACCGGAGTGCGTGGTATCCCTGGGCGAGACTACAGTGCGTGGTTATACCTGGGCAAGACCACAGTGAGTCGTATCCCTGGGCCAGACACACAGTGCGTGATTATCCCTGGGCCAGACTACAGTGTGTGGTATCCCTGGGCCAGACCACAGTGCGTGGTATGCCTGGGTCAGACCACAGTGCGTGGTATCCCTGGGTCAGACCACAGTGCGTGGTATCCCTGGGCCAGACTACAGTGTGTGGTATCCCTGGGACAGACTACAGTGCGTGGTATCCCTGGGCCAGACTACAGTGCGTGGTATCCCTGGGACTGACTACAGTCCGTGGTATCCCTGGGCCAGACCACAGTGCGTGATATCCCTGGGCCAGTCTACAGTGCGTGGTATCCCTGGGCCAGACTACAGTGCGTGGTATCCCTGGGCCAGACTACATTGTGTGGTTATCCCTGAGCCAGACTACAGTGCATGGTAGCCCTGGGCCAGACTACAGTGCGTGGTATCCCTGGGACTGGCTACAGTGCGTGGTATCCCTGGGCCAGACCTCAGTGAGTGGTATCCCTGGGACAGACTACAGTGCGTGGTATCCCTGGGCCAGACTACAGTACGTGGTATCCCTGGGACTGACTACAGTGCGTGGTATCCCTGGGCCAGACCACAGTGAGTGGTATCCCTGGGACAGACTACAGCGCGTGGTATCCCTGGGCCAGACTACAGTGTGGGGTATCCCTGGGCCAGACTACAGTGTGTGGTATCCCTGGGCCAGAACACATGCGTGGTATCCCTGGGCCAGATTACAGTGAGTGGTGTCTTTGGGCCAGAACACAGTGTGTGTTATCCCTGGGCCAGACCACAGTGAGTGGTATCACTGGGCCAGACTACAGTGCGTGGTATCCCTGGGCCAGACAACAGTGCGTGGTTATCCCTGGTCCAGACCGGAGTGCGTGGTATCCCTGGGCGAGACTACAGTGCGTGGTTATACCTGGGCAAGACCACAGTGAGTCGTATCCCTGGGCCAGACAACAGTGCGTGATTATCCCTGGGCCAGACTACAGTGTGTGGTATCCCTGGGCCAGACCACAGTGCGTGGTATGCCTGGGTCAGACCACAGTGCGTGGTATCCCTGGGTCAGACCACAGTGCGTGGTATCCCTGGGCCAGACTACAGAGTGTGGTATCCCTGGGCCAGACTACAGTGCGTGGTATCCCTGGGACTGACTACAGTGCGTGGTATCCCTGGGCCAGACCACAGAGCGTGATATCCCTGGGCCAGTCTACAAGCGTGGTATCCCTGGGCCAGTCTACAGTGCGTGGTATCCCTGGGCCAGACTACATTGTGTGGTTATCCCTGAGCCTGACTACAGTGCATGGTAGCCCTGCGCCAGACTACAGCGCGTGGTTATCCCAGGGCCAGACCACAGTGCGTGGTTATCCCTGGGCCAGACTAGTGTGTGGATTCCCTGGGCCAGACCACAGTGTGTGGTATCCCTGGCTAGACCACAGTGCGTGGTTATCCCTGTGCCAGACTACAGTGAGTGGTATCCTTGGGCCAGACTGCAGTGCGTGGTATCCCTGGGCCAGAATACAGTGCGTGGTATCCTTGGGCCAGACTACAGTGTGTGGTATCCCTGGGTCAGACCACAGTGTGGGGTATCCCTGGGCCAGACTACAGTGTGTGGTATCCCTGGGCCAGACCACAGTGCATGGTATCCCTGAGCCAGACTACTGTGTGTGGTATCCCTGGGCCAGACCACAGTGTGGGGTATCCCTGGGCCAGACTACAGTGTGTGGTATCCCTGGGCCAGAACACAGTGCGTGGTATCCCTGGGCCAGACTACAGTGAGTGGTGTCTTTGGGCCAGAACACAGTGTGTGTTATCCCTGGGCCAGACCACAGTGTGTGGAATCCCTGGGCAAGACTACAGTGAGTGGTTATCCCTGGGCCAGACTACAGTGCGTGGTATCCCTGGGCCAGACCACAGTGCGTGGTATCCCTGGGCCAGACAACAGTGCGTGGTTATCCCTGGTCCAGACCGGAGTGCGTGGTATCCCTGGGCGAGACTACAGTGCGTGGTTATACCTGGGCCAGACCACAGTGAGTCGTATCCCTGGGCCAGACAACAGTGCGTGATTATCCCTGGGCCAGACTACAGTGTGTGGTTTCCCTGGGCCAGACCACAGTGCGTGGTATGCCTGGGTCAGACCACAGTGCATGGTTATCCCTGAGGCAGACTACAGTGTGTGGTATCCCTGGGCCAGACCACAGTGCATGGTTATCCCTGGGCCAGACTACAGTGTGTGGTATCCCTGGGCCAGACCACAGTGCATGGTTATCCCTGGGCCAGACCACAGTGCGTGGTATCCCTGAGCCAGACCACAGTGCGTGGTATCCCTGGGCCAGACCACAGTGCGTGGTATCCCTGAGCCAGACCACAGTGCGTGGTATCCCTGGGCCAGACCACAGTGCGTGGTATCCCTGGGCCAGACTACAGTGCGTGGTATCCCTGAGCCAGACCACAGTGCGTGGTATCCCTGGGCCAGACCAAAGTGCGTGGTTATCCCTGGGCTAGACTAATGTGTGGTATCCCTGGGCCAGACTACAGTGTGTGGTATCCCTGGGCCAGACTACAGTGTGTGGTATCCCTGGGCCAGACCACAGTGCGTGGTTATCCCTGGGCTAGACTAGTGTGTGGTATCCCTGGGCCAGACTACAGTGCGTGGTATCCTTGGGCCAGACTACAGTGTGTGGAATCCCTGGGCCAGACCACAGTGCATGGTTATCCATGGGCTAGACTAGTGTGTGGTATCCTTGTGCCAGACCACAGTGCGTGGTTATCCCTGGGCTAGACTAGTGTGTGGTATCCCTGGGCCAAATCACAGTGCTTGGTATCCCTGGGCCAGACTACAGTGCGTGGTTATCCCTGGCCAGACCACAGTGCGTGGTTATCCCAGGGACAGACCACAGTGTGTGGTATCCCTGGGCCAAATCACAGTGCTTGGTATCCCTGGGCCAGACTACAGTGTGTGGAATCCCTGGGCCAGACCACAGTGCATGGTTATCCATGGGCTAGACTAGTGTGTGGTATCCTTGTGCCAGACCACAGTGCGTGGTTATCCCTGGGCTAGACTAGTGTGTGGTATCCCTGGGCCAAATCACAGTGCTTGGTATCCCTGGGCCAGACTACAGTGCGTGGTTATCCCTGGCCAGACCACAGTGCGTGGTTATCCCAGGGACAGACCACAGTGTGTGGTATCCCTGGGCCAAATCACAGTGCTTGGTATCCCTGGGCCAGACTACAGTGCGTGGTTATCCCTGGCCAGACCACAGTGCGTGGTTATCCCTGGGCCAGACTACAGTGAGTGGTATCCTTGGGCCAGACTACAGTGCGTGGTATCCCTGGGCCAGAATACAGTGCGTGGTATCCTTGGGCCAGACTACAGTGCGTGGTATCCCTGGGCCAGACCACAGTGCGTGGTATCCCTGGGCCAGACTACAGTGAGTGGTGTCTCTGGGCCAGAACACAGTGTGTGTTATCCCTGGGCCAGACCACAGTGTGTGGAATCCCTGGGCAAGACTACAGTGAGTGGTTATCCCTGGGCCAGACTACAGTGCGTGGTATCCCTGGGCCAGACCACAGTGAGTGGTATCACTGGGCGGGACTACAATGCGTGGTATCCCTGGGCCAGACTACTGTGTGGGGTATCCCTGGGCCAGACTACAGTGTGTGGTATCCCTGGGCCAGAACACATGCGTGGTATCCCTGGGCCAGATTACAGTGAGTGGTGTCTTTGGGCCAGAACACAGTGTGTGTTATCCCTGGGCCAGACCACAGTGAGTGGTATCACTGGGCGGGACTACAATGCGTGGTATCCCTGGGCCAGACTACAGTGCGTGGTATCCCTGGGCCAGACAACAGTGCGTGGTTATCCCTGGTCCAGACCGGAGTGCGTGGTATCCCTGGGCGAGACTACAGTGCGTGGTTATACCTGGGCAAGACCACAGTGAGTCGTATCCCTGGGCCAGACAACAGTGCGTGATTATCCCTGGGCCAGACTACAGTGTGTGGTATCCCTGGGCCAGACCACAGTGCGTGGTATGCCTGGGTCAGACCACAGTGCGTGGTATCCCTGGGTCAGACCACAGTGCGTGGTATCCCTGGGCCAGACTACAGAGTGTGGTATCCCTGGGCCAGACTACAGTGCGTGGTATCCCTGGGACTGACTACAGTGCGTGGTATCCCTGGGCCAGACCACAGAGCGTGATATCCCTGGGCCAGTCTACAAGCGTGGTATCCCTGGGCCAGTCTACAGTGCGTGGTATCCCTGGGCCAGACTACATTGTGTGGTTATCCCTGAGCCTGACTACAGTGCATGGTAGCCCTGCGCCAGACTACAGCGCGTGGTTATCCCAGGGCCAGACCACAGTGCGTGGTTATCCCTGGACCAGACTAGTGTGTGGATTCCCTGGGCCAGACCACAGTGTGTGGTATCCCTGGCTAGACCACAGTGCGTGGTTATCCCTGTGCCAGACTACAGTGAGTGGTATCCTTGGGCCAGACTGCAGTGCGTGGTATCCCTGGGCCAGAATACAGTGCGTGGTATCCTTGGGCCAGACTACAGTGTGTGGTATCCCTGGGTCAGACCACAGTGTGGGGTATCCCTGGGCCAGACTACAGTGTGTGGTATCCCTGGGCCAGACCACAGTGCATGGTATCCCTGAGCCAGACTACTGTGCGTGGTATCCCTGGGCCAGACCACAGTGTGGGGTATCCCTGGGCCAGACTACAGTGTGTGGTATCCCTGGGCCAGAACACAGTGCGTGGTATCCCTGGGCCAGACTACAGTGAGTGGTGTCTTTGGGCCAGAACACAGTGTGTGTTATCCCTGGGCCAGACCACAGTGTGTGGAATCCCTGGGCAAGACTACAGTGAGTGGTTATCCCTGGGCCAGACTACAGTGCGTGGTATCCCTGGGCCAGACCACAGTGCGTGGTATCCCTGGGCCAGACAACAGTGCGTGGTTATCCCTGGTCCAGACCGGAGTGCGTGGTATCCCTGGGCGAGACTACAGTGCGTGGTTATACCTGGGCCAGACCACAGTGAGTCGTATCCCTGGGCCAGACAACAGTGCGTGATTATCCCTGGGCCAGACTACAGTGTGTGGTTTCCCTGGGCCAGACCACAGTGCGTGGTATGCCTGGGTCAGACCACAGTGCATGGTTATCCCTGAGGCAGACTACAGTGTGTGGTATCCCTGGGCCAGACCACAGTGCATGGTTATCCCTGGGCCAGACTACAGTGTGTGGTATCCCTGGGCCAGACCACAGTGCATGGTTATCCCTGGGCCAGACCACAGTGCGTGGTATCCCTGAGCCAGACCACAGTGCGTGGTATCCCTGGGCCAGACCACAGTGCGTGGTATCCCTGAGCCAGACCACAGTGCGTGGTATCCCTGGGCCAGACCACAGTGCGTGGTATCCTTGGGCCAGACTACAGTGCGTGGTATCCCTGAGCCAGACCACAGTGCGTGGTATCCCTGGGCCAGACCAAAGTGCGTGGTTATCCCTGGTCTAGACTAATGTGTGGTATCCCTGGGCCAGACTACAGTGTGTGGTATCCCTGGGCCAGACTACAGTGTGTGGTATCCCTGGGCCAGACCACAGTGCGTGGTTATCCCTGGGCTAGACTAGTGTGTGGTATCCCTGGGCCAGACTACAGTGCGTGGTATCCTTGGGCCAGACTACAGTGTGTGGAATCCCTGGGCCAGACCACAGTGCATGGTTATCCATGGGCTAGACTAGTGTGTGGTATCCTTGTGCCAGACCACAGTGCGTGGTTATCCCTGGGCTAGACTAGTGTGTGGTATCCCTGGGCCAAATCACAGTGCTTGGTATCCCTGGGCCAGACTACAGTGCGTGGTTATCCCTGGCCAGACCACAGTGCGTGGTTATCCCAGGGACAGACCACAGTGTGTGGTATCCCTGGGCCAAATCACAGTGCTTGGTATCCCTGGGCCAGACTACAGTGTGTGGAATCCCTGGGCCAGACCACAGTGCATGGTTATCCATGGGCTAGACTAGTGTGTGGTATCCTTGTGCCAGACCACAGTGCGTGGTTATCCCTGGGCTAGACTAGTGTGTGGTATCCCTGGGCCAAATCACAGTGCTTGGTATCCCTGGGCCAGACTACAGTGCGTGGTTATCCCTGGCCAGACCACAGTGCGTGGTTATCCCAGGGACAGACCACAGTGTGTGGTATCCCTGGGCCAAATCACAGTGCTTGGTATCCCTGGGCCAGACTACAGTGCGTGGTTATCCCTGGCCAGACCACAGTGCGTGGTTATCCCTGGGCCAGACTACAGTGAGTGGTATCCTTGGGCCAGACTACAGTGCGTGGTATCCCTGGGCCAGAATACAGTGCGTGGTATCCTTGGGCCAGTCTACAGTGTGTGGTATCCCTGAGCCTGACTACAGTGCATGGTAGCCCTGCGCCAGACTACAGCGCGTGGTTATCCCAGGGCCAGACCACAGTGCGTGGTTATCCCTGGACCAGACTAGTGTGTGGATTCCCTGGGCCAGACCACAGTGTGTGGTATCCCTGGCTAGACCACAGTGCGTGGTTATCCCTGTGCCAGACTACAGTGAGTGGTATCCTTGGGCCAGACTGCAGTGCGTGGTATCCCTGGGCCAGAATACAGTGCGTGGTATCCTTGGGCCAGACTACAGTGTGTGGTATCCCTGGGTCAGACCACAGTGTGGGGTATCCCTGGGCCAGACTACAGTGTGTGGTATCCCTGGGCCAGACCACAGTGCATGGTATCCCTGAGCCAGACTACTGTGCGTGGTATCCCTGGGCCAGACCACAGTGTGGGGTATCCCTGGGCCAGACTACAGTGTGTGGTATCCCTGGGCCAGAACACAGTGCGTGGTATCCCTGGGCCAGACTACAGTGAGTGGTGTCTTTGGGCCAGAACACAGTGTGTGTTATCCCTGGGCCAGACCACAGTGTGTGGAATCCCTGGGCAAGACTACAGTGAGTGGTTATCCCTGGGCCAGACTACAGTGCGTGGTATCCCTGGGCCAGACCACAGTGCGTGGTATCCCTGGGCCAGACAACAGTGCGTGGTTATCCCTGGTCCAGACCGGAGTGCGTGGTATCCCTGGGCGAGACTACAGTGCGTGGTTATACCTGGGCCAGACCACAGTGAGTCGTATCCCTGGGCCAGACAACAGTGCGTGATTATCCCTGGGCCAGACTACAGTGTGTGGTTTCCCTGGGCCAGACCACAGTGCGTGGTATGCCTGGGTCAGACCACAGTGCATGGTTATCCCTGAGGCAGACTACAGTGTGTGGTATCCCTGGGCCAGACCACAGTGCATGGTTATCCCTGGGCCAGACTACAGTGTGTGGTATCCCTGGGCCAGACCACAGTGCATGGTTATCCCTGGGCCAGACCACAGTGCGTGGTATCCCTGAGCCAGACCACAGTGCGTGGTATCCCTGGGCCAGACCACAGTGCGTGGTATCCCTGAGCCAGACCACAGTGCGTGGTATCCCTGGGCCAGACCACAGTGCGTGGTATCCTTGGGCCAGACTACAGTGCGTGGTATCCCTGAGCCAGACCACAGTGCGTGGTATCCCTGGGCCAGACCAAAGTGCGTGGTTATCCCTGGGCTAGACTAATGTGTGGTATCCCTGGGCCAGACTACAGTGTGTGGTATCCCTGGGCCAGACTACAGTGTGTGGTATCCCTGGGCCAGACCACAGTGCGTGGTTATCCCTGGGCTAGACTAGTGTGTGGTATCCCTGGGCCAGACTACAGTGCGTGGTATCCTTGGGCCAGACTACAGTGTGTGGAATCCCTGGGCCAGACCACAGTGCATGGTTATCCATGGGCTAGACTAGTGTGTGGTATCCTTGTGCCAGACCACAGTGCGTGGTTATCCCTGGGCTAGACTAGTGTGTGGTATCCCTGGGCCAAATCACAGTGCTTGGTATCCCTGGGCCAGACTACAGTGCGTGGTTATCCCTGGCCAGACCACAGTGCGTGGTTATCCCAGGGACAGACCACAGTGTGTGGTATCCCTGGGCCAAATCACAGTGCTTGGTATCCCTGGGCCAGACTACAGTGTGTGGAATCCCTGGGCCAGACCACAGTGCATGGTTATCCATGGGCTAGACTAGTGTGTGGTATCCTTGTGCCAGACCACAGTGCGTGGTTATCCCTGGGCTAGACTAGTGTGTGGTATCCCTGGGCCAAATCACAGTGCTTGGTATCCCTGGGCCAGACTACAGTGCGTGGTTATCCCTGGCCAGACCACAGTGCGTGGTTATCCCAGGGACAGACCACAGTGTGTGGTATCCCTGGGCCAAATCACAGTGCTTGGTATCCCTGGGCCAGACTACAGTGCGTGGTTATCCCTGGCCAGACCACAGTGCGTGGTTATCCCTGGGCCAGACTACAGTGAGTGGTATCCTTGGGCCAGACTACAGTGCGTGGTATCCCTGGGCCAGAATACAGTGCGTGGTATCCTTGGGCCAGTCTACAGTGTGTGGTATCCCTGGGCCAGACCACAGTGCGTGGTATCCCTGGGCCAGACTACAGTGAGTGGTGTCTCTGGGCCAGAACACAGTGTGTGTTATCCCTGGGCCAGACCACAGTGTGTGGAATCCCTGGGCAAGACTACAGTGAGTGGTTATCCCTGGGCCAGACTACAGTGCGTGGTATCCCTGGGCCAGACCACAGTGAGTGGTATCACTGGGCGGGACTACAATGCGTGGTATCCCTGGGCCAGACTACAGTGCGTGGTATCCCTGGGCCAGACAACAGTGCGTGGTTATCCCTGGTCCAGACCGGAGTGCGTGGTATCCCTGGGCGAGACTACAGTGCGTGGTTATACCTGGGCAAGACCACAGTGAGTCGTATCCCTGGGCCAGACAACAGTGCGTGATTATCCCTGGGCCAGACTACAGTGTGTGGTATCCCTGGGCCAGACCACAGTGCGTGGTATGCCTGGGTCAGACCACAGTGCGTGGTATCCCTGGGTCAGACCACAGTGCGTGGTATCCCTGGGCCAGACTACAGTGTGTGGTATCCCTGGGACAGACTACAGTGCGTGGTATCCCTGGGCCAGACTACAGTGCGTGGTATCCCTGGGACTGACTACAGTCCGTGGTATCCCTGGGCCAGACCACAGTGCGTGATATCCCTGGGCCAGTCTACAGTGCGTGGTATCCCTGGGCCAGACTACAGTGCGTGGTATCCCTGGGCCAGACTACATTGTGTGGTTATCCCTGAGCCAGACTACAGTGCATGGTAGCCCTGGGCCAGACTACAGTGCGTGGTATTCCTGGGACTGACTACAGTGCGTGGTATCCCTGGGCCAGACCACAGTGAGTGGTATCCCTGGGACAGACTACAGTGCGTGGTATCCCTGGGCCAGACTACAGTACGTGGTATCCCTGGGACTGACTACAGTGCGTGATATCCCTGGGCCAGAACACAGTGCGTGGTATCCCTGGGCCAGACTACAGTGAGTGGTGTCTTTGGGCCAGAACACAGTGTGTGTCATCCCTGGGCCAGACCACAGTGAGTGGTATCACTGGGCGGGACTACAATGCGTGGTATCCCTGGGCCAGACTACAGTGCGTGGTATCCCTGGGCCAGACAACAGTGCGTGGTTATCCCTGGTCCAGACCGGAGTGCGTGGTATCCCTGGGCGAGACTACAGTGCGTGGTTATACCTGGGCAAGACCACAGTGAGTCGTATCCCTGGGCCAGACAACAGTGCGTGATTATCCCTGGGCCAGACTACAGTGTGTGGTATCCCTGGGCCAGACCACAGTGCGTGGTATGCCTGGGTCAGACCACAGTGCGTGGTATCCCTGGGTCAGACCACAGTGCGTGGTATCCCTGGGCCAGACTACAGTGTGTGGTATCCCTGGGCCAGACTACAGTGCGTGGTATCCCTGGGACTGACTACAGTGCGTGGTATCCCTGGGCCAGACCACAGAGCGAGATATCCCTGGGCCAGTCTACAGTGCGTGGTATCCCTGGGCCAGTCTACAGTGCGTGGTATCCCTGGGCCAGACTACATTGTGTGGTTATCCCTGAGCCAGACTACAGTGCATGGTAGCCCTGGGCCAGACTACAGTGCGTGGTATCCCTGGGACTGACTACAGTGCGTGGTATCCCTGGGCCAGACCACAGTGAGTGGTATCCCTGGGACAGACTACAGTGCGTGGTATCCCTGGGCCAGACTACAGTACGTGGTATCCCTGGGACAGACTACAGTGCGTGGTATCCCTGGGCCAGACTACAGTGCGTGGTATCCCTGGGACAGACTACAGTTCGTGGTATCCCTGGGCCAGACCACAGTGCGTGATATCCCTGGGCCAGTCTAAAGTGCGTGGTATCCCTGGGCCAGACTACAGTGCGTGGTATCCCTGGGCCAGACTACAGTGCGTGGTATCCCTGGGCCAGACCACAGTGCGTGGTATCCCTGGGCCAGACTACAGTGCGTGGTATCCCTGGGCCAGACAACAGTGCGTGGTTATCCCTGGTCCAGACCGGAGTGCGTGGTATCCCTGGGCGAGACTACAGTGCGTGGTTATACCTGGGCAAGACCACAGTGTGTCGTATCCCTGGGCCAGACAACAGTGCGTGATTATCCCTGGGCCAGACTACAGTGTGTGGTATCCCTGGGCCAGACCACAGTGCGTGGTATGCCTGGGTCAGACCTCAGTGCGTGGTATCCTTGGGCCAGACCACAGTGCATGGTTATCCCTGGGCCAGACTACAGTGTGTGGTATCCCTGGGCCAGACCACAGTGCATGGTTATCCCTGGGCCAGACCACAGTGTGTGGTATCCCTGAGCCAGACCACAGTGCGTGGTATCCCTGGGCCAGACCAAAGTGCGTGGTTATCCCTGGGCTAGACTAATGTGTGGTATCCCTGGGCCAGACTACAGTGTGTGGTATCCCTGGGCCAGACCACAGTGCGTGATTATCCCTGGGCTAGACTAGTGTGTGGTATCCCTGGGCCAGACTACAGTGTGTGGTATCCTTGGGCCAGACTACAGTGTGTGGTATCCCTGGGCCAGACCACAGTGCATGGTTATCCCTGGGCTAGACTAGTGTGTGGTATCCTTGTGCCAGACCACAGTGCGTGGTTATCCCTGGGCTAGACTAGTGTGTGGTATCCCTGGGCCAAATCACAGTGCTTGGTATCCCTGGGCCAGACTACAGTGCGTGGTTATCCCTGGCCAGACCACAGTGCGTGGTTATCCCTGGGCCAGACTACAGTGAGTGGTATCCCTGGGCCAGACTACAGTGCGTGGTATCCCTGGGCCAGAATACAGTGCGTGGTATCCTTGGGCCAGACTACAGTGTGTGGTATCCCTGGGCCAGACCACAGTGTGTGGTATCCCTGGGCCAGACTACAGTGAGTGGTGTCTCTGGGCCAGACCACAGTGTGTGTTATCCCTGGGCCAGACCACAGTGTGTGGAATCCCTGGGCAAGACTACAGTGTGTGGTATCCCTGGGCCAGACAACAGTGCGTGGTTATCCCTGGGCCAGACTACAGTGCGTGGTATCCCTGGGCCAGACCACAGTGAGTGGTATCACTGGGCGGGACTACAATGCGTGGTATCCCTGGGCCAGACTACAGTGCGTGGTATCCCTGGGCCAGACAACAGTGCGTGGTTATCCCTGGTCCAGACCGGAGTGTGTGGTATCCCTGGGCGAGACTACAGTGCGTGGTTATACCTGGGCAAGACCACAGTGAGTCGTATCCCTGGGCCAGACAACAGTGCGTGATTATCCCTGGGCCAGACTACAGTGTGTGGTATCCCTGGGGCAGACCACAGTGCGTGGTATGCCTGGGTCAGAACACAGTGCGTGGTATCCCTGGGTCAGACCACAGTGCGTGGTATCCCTGGGCCAGACTACAGTGTGTGGTATCCCTGGGACAGACTACAGTGCGTGGTATCCCTGGGCCAGACTACAGTGCGTGGTATCCCTGGGACTGACTACAGTGCGTGGTATCCCTGGGCCAGACCACAGTGCGTGATATCCCTGGGCCAGTCTACAGTGCGTGGTATCCCTGGGCCAGACTACAGTGCGTGGTATCCCTGGGCCAGACTACATTGTGTGGTTATCCCTGAGCCAGACTACAGTGCATGGTAGCCCTGGGCCAGACTACAGTGCGTGGTATCCCTGGGACTGACTACAGTGCGTGGTATCCCTGGGCCAGACCACAGTGAGTGGTATCCCTGGGACAGACTACAGTGCGTGGTATCCCTGGGCCAGACTACAGTACGTGGTATCCCTGGGACTGACTACAGTGCGTGGTATCCCTATGCCAGACCACAGTGAGTGGTATCCCTGGGACAGACTACAGTGCGTGGTATCCCTGGGCCAGACTACAGTGTGGGGTATCCCTGGGCCAGACTACAGTGTGTGGTATCCCTGGGCCAGAACACAGTGCGTGGTATCCCTGGGCCAGACTACAGTGCGTGGTATCCCTGAGCCAGACCACAGTGCGTGGTATCCCTGGGCCAGACCAAAGTGCGTGGTTATCCCTGGGCTAGACTAATGTGTGGTATCCCTGGGCCAGACTACAGTGTGTGGTATCCCTGGGCCAGACTACAGTGTGTGGTATCCCTGGGCCAGACCACAGTGCGTGGTTATCCCTGGGCTAGACTAGTGTGTGGTATCCCTGGGCCAGACTACAGTGCGTGGTATCCTTGGGCCAGACTACAGTGTGTGGAATCCCTGGGCCAGACCACAGTGCATGGTTATCCATGGGCTAGACTAGTGTGTGGTATCCTTGTGCCAGACCACAGTGCGTGGTTATCCCTGGGCTAGACTAGTGTGTGGTATCCCTGGGCCAAATCACAGTGCTTGGTATCCCTGGGCCAGACTACAGTGCGTGGTTATCCCTGGCCAGACCACAGTGCGTGGTTATCCCAGGGACAGACCACAGTGTGTGGTATCCCTGGGCCAAATCACAGTGCTTGGTATCCCTGCGCCAGACTACAGTGTGTGGAATCCCTGGGCCAGACCACAGTGCATGGTTATCCATGGGCTAGACTAGTGTGTGGTATCCTTGTGCCAGACCACAGTGCGTGGTTATCCCTGGGCTAGACTAGTGTGTGGTATCCCTGGGCCAAATCACAGTGCTTGGTATCCCTGGGCCAGACTACAGTGCGTGGTTATCCCTGGCCAGACCACAGTGCGTGGTTATCCCAGGGACAGACCACAGTGTGTGGTATCCCTGGGCCAAATCACAGTGCTTGGTATCCCTGGGCCAGACTACAGTGCGTGGTTATCCCTGGCCAGACCACAGTGCGTGGTTATCCCTGGGCCAGACTACAGTGAGTGGTATCCTTGGGCCAGACTACAGTGCGTGGTATCCCTGGGCCAGAATACAGTGCGTGGTATCCTTGGGCCAGTCTACAGTGTGTGGTATCCCTGGGCCAGACCACAGTGCGTGGTATCCCTGGGCCAGACTACAGTGAGTGGTGTCTCTGGGCCAGACCACAGTGTGTGTTATCCCTGGGCCAGACCACAGTGTGTGGAATCCCTGGGCAAGACTACAGTGAGTGGTTATCCCTGGGCCAGACTACAGTGCGTGGTATCCCTGGGCCAGACCACAGTGAGTGGTATCACTGGGCGGGACTACAATGCGTGGTATCCCTGGGCCAGACTACAGTGCGTGGTATCCCTGGGCCAGACAACAGTGCGTGGTTATCCCTGGTCCAGACCGGAGTGCGTGGTATCCCTGGGCGAGACTACAGTGCGTGGTTATACCTGGGCAAGACCACAGTGAGTCGTATCCCTGGGCCAGACAACAGTGCGTGATTATCCCTGGGCCAGACTACAGTGTGTGGTATCCCTGGGCCAGACAACAGTGCGTGGTATGCCTGGGTCAGACCACAGTGCGTGGTATCCCTGGGTCAGACCACAGTGCGTGGTATCCCTGGGCCAGACTACAGTGTGTGGTATCCCTGGGACAGACTACAGTGCGTGGTATCCCTGGGCCAGACTACAGTGCGTGGTATCCCTGGGACTGACTACAGTCCGTGGTATCCCTGGGCCAGACCACAGTGCGTGATATCCCTGGGCCAGTCTACAGTGCGTGGTATCCCTGGGCCAGACTACAGTGCGTGGTATCCCTGGGCCAGACTACATTGTGTGGTTATCCCTGAGCCAGACTACAGTGCATGGTAGCCCTGGGCCAGACTACAGTGCGTGGTATTCCTGGGACTGACTACAGTGCGTGGTATCCCTGGGCCAGACCACAGTGAGTGGTATCCCTGGGACAGACTACAGTGCGTGGTATCCCTGGGCCAGACTACAGTACGTGGTATCCCTGGGACTGACTACAGTGCGTGATATCCCTGGGCCAGAACACAGTGCGTGGTATCCCTGGGCCAGACTACAGTGAGTGGTGTCTTTGGGCCAGAACACAGTGTGTGTCATCCCTGGGCCAGACCACAGTGAGTGGTATCACTGGGCGGGACTACAATGCGTGGTATCCCTGGGCCAGACTACAGTGCATGGTATCCCTGGGCCAGACAACAGTGCGTGGTTATCCCTGGTCCAGACCGGAGTGCGTGGTATCCCTGGGCGAGACTACAGTGCGTGGTTATACCTGGGCAAGACCACAGTGAGTCGTATCCCTGGGCCAGACAACAGTGCGTGATTATCCCTGGGCCAGACTACAGTGTGTGGTATCCCTGGGCCAGACCACAGTGCGTGGTATGCCTGGGTCAGACCACAGTGCGTGGTATCCCTGGGTCAGACCACAGTGCGTGGTATCCCTGGGCCAGACTACAGTGTGTGGTATCCCTGGGCCAGACTACAGTGCGTGGTATCCCTGGGACTGACTACAGTGCGTGGTATCCCTGGGCCAGACCACAGAGCGAGATATCCCTGGGCCAGTCTACAGTGCGTGGTATCCCTGGGCCAGTCTACAGTGCGTGGTATCCCTGGGCCAGACTACATTGTGTGGTTATCCCTGAGCCAGACTACAGTGCATGGTAGCCCTGGGCCAGACTACAGTGCGTGGTATCCCTGGGACTGACTACAGTGCGTGGTATCCCTGGGCCAGACCACAGTGAGTGGTATCCCTGGGACAGACTACAGTGCATGGTATCCCTGGGCCAGACTACAGTACGTGGTATCCCTGGGACAGACTACAGTGCGTGGTATCCCTGGGCCAGACTACAGTGCGTGGTATCCCTGGGACAGACTACAGTGCGTGGTATCCCTGGGCCAGACCACAGTGCGTGATATCCCTGGGCCAGTCTAAAGTGCGTGGTATCCCTGGGCCAGACTACAGTGCGTGGTATCCCTGGGCCAGACTACAGTGCGTGGTATCCCTGGGCCAGACCACAGTGCGTGGTATCCCTGGGCCAGACTACAGTGCGTGGTATCCCTGGGCCAGACAACAGTGCGTGGTTATCCCTGGTCCAGACCGGAGTGCGTGGTATCCCTGGGCGAGACTACAGTGCGTGGTTATACCTGGGCAAGACCACAGTGTGTCGTATCCCTGGGCCAGACAACAGTGCGTGATTATCCCTGGGCCAGACTACAGTGTGTGGTATCCCTGGGCCAGACCACAGTGCGTGGTATGCCTGGGTCAGACCTCAGTGCGTGGTATCCCTGGGCCAGACCACAGTGCATGGTTATCCCTGGGCCAGACTACAGTGTGTGGTATCCCTGGGCCAGACCACAGTGCATGGTTATCCCTGGGCCAGACCACAGTGTGTGGTATCCCTGAGCCAGACCACAGTGCGTGGTATCCCTGGGCCAGACCAAAGTGCGTGGTTATCCCTGGGCTAGACTAATGTGTGGTATCCCTGGGCCAGACTACAGTGTGTGGTATCCCTGGGCCAGACCACAGTGCGTGATTATCCCTGGGCTAGACTAGTGTGTGGTATCCCTGGGCCAGACTACAGTGTGTGGTATCCTTGGGCCAGACTACAGTGTGTGGTATCCCTGGGCCAGACCACAGTGTGTGGTATCCCTGGGCCAGACCACAGTGCATGGTTATCCCTGGGCTAGACTAGTGTGTGGTATCCTTGTGCCAGACCACAGTGCGTGGTTATCCCTGGGCTAGACTAGTGTGTGGTATCCCTGGGCCAAATCACAGTGCTTGGTATCCCTGGGCCAGACTACAGTGCGTGGTTATCCCTGGCCAGACCACAGTGCGTGGTTATCCCTGGGCCAGACTACAGTGAGTGGTATCCCTGGGCCAGACTACAGTGCGTGGTATCCCTGGGCCAGAATACAGTGCGTGGTATCCTTGGGCCAGACTACAGTGTGTGGTATCCCTGGGCCAGACCACAGTGTGTGGTATCCCTGGGCCAGACTACAGTGAGTGGTGTCTCTGGGCCAGACCACAGTGTGTGTTATCCCTGGGCCAGACCACAGTGTGTGGAATCCCTGGGCAAGACTACAGTGAGTGGTTATCCCTGGGCCAGACTACACTGCGTGGTATCCCTGGGCCAGACCACAGTGCGTGGTATCCCTGGGCCAGACAACAGTGCGTGGTTATCCCTGGTCCAGACCGGAGTGCGTGGTATCCCTGGGCGAGACTACAGTGCGTGGTTATACCTGGGCAAGACCACAGTGAGTCGTATCCCTGGGCCAGACAACAGTGCGTGATTATCCCTGGGCCAGACTACAGTGTGTGGTATCCCTGGGGCAGACCACAGTGCGTGGTATGCCTGGGTCAGAACACAGTGCGTGGTATCCCTGGGTCAGACCACAGTGCGTGGTATCCCTGGGCCAGACTACAGTGTGTGGTATCCCTGGGACAGACTACAGTGCGTGGTATCCCTGGGCCAGACTACAGTGCGTGGTATCCCTGGGACTGACTACAGTGCGTGGTATCCCTGGGCCAGACCACAGTGCGTGATATCCCTGGGCCAGTCTACAGTGCGTGGTATCCCTGGGCCAGACTACAGTGCGTGGTATCCCTGGGCCAGACTACATTGTGTGGTTATCCCTGAGCCAGACTACAGTGCATGGTAGCCCTGGGCCAGACTACAGTGCGTGGTATCCCTGGGACTGACTACAGTGCGTGGTATCCCTGGGCCAGACCACAGTGAGTGGTATCCCTGGGACAGACTACAGTGCGTGGTATCCCTGGGCCAGACTACAGTACGTGGTATCCCTGGGACTGACTACAGTGCGTGGTATCCCTGTGCCAGACCACAGTGAGTGGTATCCCTGGGACAGACTACAGTGCGTGGTATCCCTGGGCCAGACTACAGTGTGGGGTATCCCTGGGCCAGACTACAGTGTGTGGTATCCCTGGGCCAGAACACAGTGCGTGGTATCCCTGGGCCAGACTACAGTGAGTGGTGTCTTTGGGCCAGAACACAGTGTGTGTTATCCCTGGGCCAGACCACAGTGTGTGGAATCCCTGGGCAAGACGACAGTGAGTGGTTATCCCTGGGCCAGACTACAGTGCGTGGTATCCCTGGGCCAGACCACAGTGCGTGGTATCCCTGGGCCAGACAACAGTGCGTGGTTATCCCTGGTCCAAACCGGAGTGCGTGGTATCCCTGGGCGAGACTACAGTGCGTGGTTATACCTGGGCCAGACCACAGTGAGTCGTATCCCTGGGCCAGACAACAGTGCGTGATTATCCCTGGGCCAGACTACAGTGTGTGGTATCCCTGGGCCAGACCACAGTGCGTGATTATCCCTGGGCTAGACTAGTGTGTGGTATCCCTGGGCCAGACTACAGTGTGTGGTATCCTTGGGCCAGACTACAGTGTGTGGTATCCCTGGGCCAGACCACAGTGCATGGTTATCCCTGGGCTAGACTAGTGTGTGGTATCCTTGTGCCAGACCACAGTGCGTGGTTATCCCTGGGCTAGACTAGTGTGTGGTATCCCTGGGCCAAATCACAGTGCTTGGTATCCCTGGGCCAGACTACAGTGCGTGGTTATCCCTGGCCAGACCACAGTGCGTGGTTATCCCTGGGCCAGACTACAGTGAGTGGTATCCCTGGGCCAGACTACAGTGCGTGGTATCCCTGGGCCAGAATACAGTGCGTGGTATCCTTGGGCCAGACTACAGTGTGTGGTATCCCTGGGCCAGACCACAGTGTGTGGTATCCCTGGGCCAGACTACAGTGAGTGGTGTCTCTGGGCCAGACCACAGTGTGTGTTATCCCTGGGCCAGACCACAGTGTGTGGAATCCCTGGGCAAGACTACAGTGAGTGGTTATCCCTGGGCCAGACTACACTGCGTGGTATCCCTGGGCCAGACCACAGTGCGTGGTATCCCTGGGCCAGACAACAGTGCGTGGTTATCCCTGGTCCAGACCGGAGTGCGTGGTATCCCTGGGCGAGACTACAGTGCGTGGTTATACCTGGGCAAGACCACAGTGAGTCGTATCCCTGGGCCAGACAAGAGTGCGTGATTATCCCTGGGCCAGACTACAGTGTGTGGTATCCCTGGGGCAGACCACAGTGCGTGGTATGCCTGGGTCAGAACACAGTGCGTGGTATCCCTGGGTCAGACCACAGTGCGTGGTATCCCTGGGCCAGACTACAGTGTGTGGTATCCCTGGGACAGACTACAGTGCGTGGTATCCCTGGGCCAGACTACAGTGCGTGGTATCCCTGGGACTGACTACAGTGCGTGGTATCCCTGGGCCAGACCACAGTGCGTGATATCCCTGGGCCAGTCTACAGTGCGTGGTATCCCTGGGCCAGACTACATTGTGTGGTTATCCCTGAGCCAGACTACAGTGCTTGGTAGCCCTGGGCCAGACTACAGTGCGTGGTATCCCTGGGACTAACTACAGTGCGTGGTATCCCTGGGCCAGACCACAGTGAGTGGTATCCCTGGGACAGACTACAGTGCGTGGTATCCCTGGGCCAGACTACAGTACGTGGTATCCCTGGGACTGACTACAGTGCGTGGTATCCCTGGGCCAGACCACAGTGAGTGGTATCCCTGGGCCAGACTACAGTGTGTTGTTGTCCCTGGGCCAGACCACAGTGCATGGTTATCCCTGGGCCAGACTACAGTGCGTGGTATCCCTGGGACAGACCACAATGCGTGGTTATCCCTGGGCCAGACTACAGTGCGTGGTATCCCTGGGCCAGACTACAGAGCGTTGAATCCATGGGCCAGACCACAGTGCGTGGTATCCCTGGGCCAGACAACAGTGCGTGGTTATCCCTGGGCCAGACCACAGTGCGTGGTATCCCTGGGCCAGACTACAGTGTGTGGTATCCCTGGGCAAGACTACAGTGCGTGGCATCCCTGCGCCAGACTACAGCGCGTGGTTATCCCAGGGCCAGACCACAGTGCGTGGTTATCCCTGGGCCAGACTACAGTGAGTGGTATCCTTGGGCCAGACTACAGTGCGTGGTATCCCTGTGCCAGAATACAGTGCGTGGTATCCTTGGGCCAGACTACAGTGTGTGGTATCCCTGGGCCAGACCACAGTGTGGGGTATCCCTGGGCCAGACTACAGTGTGTGGTATCCCTGGGCCAGACCACAGTGCGTGGTATCCCTGAGCCAGACTACAGTGCGTGGTATCCCAGGGCCAGACCACAGTGTGGGGTATCCCTGGGCCAGACTACAGTGTGTGGTATCCCTGGGCCAGACCACAATGCGTGGTATCCCTGGGCCAGACTACAGTGAGTGGTGTCTCTGGGCCAGACCACAGTGTGTGTTATCCCTGGGCCAGACCACAGTGTGTGGAATCCCTGGGCAAGACTACAGTGAGTGGTTATCCCTGGGCCAGAATATAGTGTGTGGTATCCCTGGGCCAGACCACAGTGAGTGGTATCCCTGGGCCAGACTACAGTGCATGGTATCCCTGGGCCAGACAACAGTGCGTGGTTATCCCTGGGCCAGACTACAGTGCGTGGTATCCCTGGGCCAGACCACAGTGAGTGGTATCACTGGGCGGGACTACAATGCGTGGTATCCCTGGGCCAGACTACAGTGCGTGGTATCCCTGGGCCAGACAACAGTGCGTGGTTATCCCTGGTCCAGACCGGAGTGCGTGGTATCCCTGGGCGAGACTACAGTGCGTGGTTATACCTGGGCAAGACCACAGTGAGTCGTATCCCTGGGCCAGACAACAGTGCGTGATTATCCCTGGGCCAGACTACAGTGTGTGGTATCCCTGGGCCAGACCACAGTGCGTGGTATGCCTGGGTCAGACCACAGTGCGTGGTATCCCTGGGTCAGACCACAGTGCGTGCTATCCCTGGGCCAGACTACAGTGTGTGGTATCCCTGGGCCAGACTACAGTGCGTGGTATCCCTGGGACTGACTACAGTGCGTGGTATCCCTGGGCCAGACCACAGTGCGTGATATCCCTGGGCCAGTCTACAGTGCGTGGTATCCCTGGGGCAGTCTACAGTGCGTGGTATCCCTGGGCCAGACTACATTGTGTGGTTATCCCTGAGCCAGACTACAGTGCATGGTAGCCCTGGGCCAGACTACAGTGCGTGGTATCCCTGGGACTGACTACAGTGCGTGGTATCCCTGGGCCAGACCACAGTGAGTGGTATCCCTGGGACAGACTACAGTGCGTGGTATCCCTGGGCCAGACTACAGTACGTGGTATCCCTGGGACAGACTACAGTGCGTGGTATCCCTGGGCCAGACTACAGTGCGTGGTATCCCTGGGACAGACTACAGTGCGTGGTATCCCTGGGCCAGACCACAGTGCGTGATATCCCTGGGCCAGTCAACAGTGCGTGGTATCCCTGGGCCAGACTACAGTGCGTGGTATCCCTGGGCCAGACTACAGTGCGTGGTATCCCTGGGCCAGACCACAGTGCGTGGTATCCCTGGGCCAGACTACAGTGCGTGGTATCCCTGGGCCAGACAACAGTGCGTGGTTATCCCTGGTCCAGACCGGAGAGCGTGGTATCCCTGGGCGAGACTACAGTGCGTGGTTATACCTGGGCAAGACCACAGTGAGTCGTATCCCTGGGCCAGACAACAGTGCGTGATTATCCCTGGGCCAGACTACAGTGTGTGGTATCCCTGGGCCAGGCCACAGTGCGTGGTATGCCTGGGTCAGACCACAGTGCGTGGTATCCCTGGGCCAGACCACAGTGCATGGTTATCCCTGGGCCAGACTACAGTGTGTGGTATCCCTGGGCCAGACCACAGTGCGTGGTTATCCCTGGGCCAGACTACAGTGTGTGGTATCCCTGGGCCAGACCACAGTGCGTGGTATCCCTGGGCCAGACCAAAGTGCGTGGTTATCCCTGGGCTAGACTAGTGTGTGGTATCCCTGGGCCAGACTACAGTGTGTGGTATCCCTGGGCCAGACCACAGTGCGTGGTTATCCCTGGGCTAGACTAGTGTGTGGTATCCCTGGGCCAGACTACAGTGTGTGGTATCCTTGGGCCAGACTACAGTGTGTGGTATCTTTGGGCCAGACCACAGTGCATGGTTATCCCTGGGCTAGACTAGTGTGTGGTATCCTTGTGCCAGACCACAGTGCGTGGTTATCCCTGGGCTAGACTAGTGTGTGGTATCCCAGGGACAGACCACAGTGTGTGGTATCCCTGGGCCAGACCACAGTGCGTGGTATCCCTGGGCCAGACTACAGTGAGTGGTTATCCCTGGGCCAGTCTACAGTGCGTGGTATCCCTGGGCCAGACCACAGTGAGTGGTATCACTGGGCGGGACTACAATGCGTGGTATCCCTGGGCCAGACTACAGTGCGTGGTATCCCTGGGCCAGACAACAGTGCGTGGTTATCCCTGGTCCAGACCGGAGGGCGTGGTATCCCTGGGCGAGACTACAGTGCGTGGTTATACCTGGGCAAGACCACAGTGAGTCGTATCCCTGGGCCAGACAACAGTGCGTGATTATCCCTGGGCCAGACTACATTGTGTGGTATCCCTGGGGCAGACCACAGTGCGTGGTATGCCTGGGTCAGAACACAGTGCGTGGTATCCCTGGGTCAGACCACAGTGCGTGGTATCCCTGGGCCAGACTACAGTGTGTGGTATCCCTGGGACAGACTACAGTGCGTGGTATCCCTGGGCCAGACTACAGTGCGTGTTATCCCTGGGACTGACTACAGTGCGTGGTATCCCTGGGCCAGACCACAGTGCGTGATATCCCTGGGCCAGTCTACAGTGCGTGGTATCCCTGGGCCAGACTACAGTGCGTGGTATCCCTGGGCCAGACTACATTGTGTGGTTATCCCTGGGCTAGACTAGTGTGTGGTATCCCAGGGACAGACCACAGTGTGTGGTATCCCTGGGCCAGACCACAGTGCGTGGTATCCCTGGGCCAGACTACAGTGAGTGGTTATCCCTGGGCCAGTCTACAGTGCGTGGTATCCCTGGGCCAGACCACAGTGAGTGGTATCACTGGGCGGGACTACAATGCGTGGTATCCCTGGGCCAGACTACAGTGCGTGGTATCCCTGGGCCAGACAACAGTGCGTGGTTATCCCTGGTCCAGACCGGAGTGCGTGGTATCCCTGGGCGAGACTACAGTGCGTGGTTATACCTGGGCAAGACCACAGTGAGTCGTATCCCTGGGCCAGACAACAGTGCGTGATTATCCCTGGGCCAGACTACATTGTGTGGTATCCCTGGGGCAGACCACAGTGCGTGGTATGCCTGGGTCAGAACACAGTGCGTGGTATCCCTGGGTCAGACCACAGTGCGTGGTATCCCTGGGCCAGACTACAGTGTGTGGTATCCCTGGGACAGACTACAGTGCGTGGTATCCCTGGGCCAGACTACAGTGCGTGTTATCCCTGGGACTGACTACAGTGCGTGGTATCCCTGGGCCAGACCACAGTGCGTGATATCCCTGGGCCAGTCTACAGTGCGTGGTATCCCTGGGCCAGACTACAGTGCGTGGTATCCCTGGGCCAGACTACATTGTGTGGTTATCCCTGAGCCAGACTACAGTGCATGGTAGCCCTGGGCCAGACTACAGTGCGTGGTATCCCTGGGACTGACTACAGTGCGTGGTATCCCTGGGCCAGACCACAGTGAGTGGTATCCCTGGGACAGACTACAGTGCGTGGTATCCCTGGGCCAGACTACAGTACGTGGTATCCCTGGGCCAGACCACAGTGAGTGGTATCCCTGGGACAGACTACAGTGCGTGGTATCCCTGGGCCAGACTACAGTGTGGGGTATCCCTGGGCCAGACTACAGTGTGTGGTATCCCTGGGCCAGAACACAGTGCGTGGTATCCATGGGCCAGACTACAGTGAGTGGTGTCTTTGGGCCAGAACACAGTGTGTGTTATCCCTGGGCCAGACCACAGTGCGTGGTATCCCTGGGCCAGACCACAGTGCGTGATATCCCTGGGCCAGTCTACAGTGCGTGGTATCCCTGGGCCAGACTACAGTGCGTGGTATCCCTGGGCCAGACTACAGTGCGTGGTATCTCTGGGCCAGACTACATTGTGTGGTTATCCCTGAGCCAGACTACAGTGCATGGTAGCCCTGGGCCAGACTACAGTGCGTGGTATCCCTGGGACTGAATACAGTGCGTGGTATCCCTGGGCCAGACTACAGTACGTGGTATCCCTGGGACAGACTACAGTGCGTGGTATCCCTGGGCCAGACTACAGTGCGTGGCATCCCTGGGACAGACTACAGTGCGTGGTATCCCTGGGCCAGACCACAGTGCGTGATATCCCTGGGCCAGTCTACAGTGCGTGGTATCCCTGGGCCAGACTACAGTGCGTGGTATCCCTGGGCCAGACTACAGTGCATGGTATCCCTGGGCCAGACCACAGTGCGTAGTATCCCTGGGCCAGACTACAGTGCTTGGAATGCCTGGGCCAGACTACACTGCGTGGTATCCCTGAGACAGACTACACTGCGTGGTATCCCTGGGCCAGACTACACTGCGTGGTATCCCTGAGCCAGACCACAGTGCGTGGTATCCCTGGGCCAGACCAAAGTGCATGGTTATCCCTGGGCCAGACCACAGTGCGTGGTATCCCTGGGCCAGACTACAGTGCATGGTTATCCCTGGGCCAGACTACAGTGTGTGGTATCCCTGGGCCAGACCACAGTGCATGGTTATCCCTGGGCCAGACCACAGTGTGTGGTATCCCTGGGCCAGACCAAAGTGCGTGGTTATCCCTGGGCTAGACTAATGTGTGGTATCCCTGGGCCAGATACAGTGTGTGGTATCCCTGGGCCAGACCACAGTGCGTGGTTATCCCTGGGCTAGACTAGTGTGTGGTATCCCTGGGCCAGACTACAGTGTGTGGTATCCTTGGGCCAGACTACAGTGCATGGTATCCCTGGGCCAGACCACAGTGCGTGGTATCCCTGGGCCAGACTACAGTGCTTGGTATGCCTGGGCCAGACTACACTGCGTGGTATCCCTGAGACAGACTACACTGCGTGGTATCCCTGAGCCAGACCACAGTGCGTGGTATCCCTGGGCCAGACCAAAGTGCGTGGTTATCCCTGGGCTAGACTAATGTATGGTATCCCTGGGCCAGACTACAGTGTGTGGTATCCCTGGGCCAGACCACAGTGCATGGTTATCCCTGGGTCAGACTACAGTCTGTGGTATCCCTGGGCCAGACCACAGTGCATGGTTATCCCTGGGCCAGACCACAGTGTGTGGTATCCCTGAGCCAGACCACAGTGCGTGGTATCCCTGGGCCAGACCAAAGTGCGTGGTTATCCCTGGGCTAGACTAATGTGTGGTATCCCTGGGCCAGACTACAGTGTGTGGTATCCCTGGGCCAGACCACAGTGCGTGGTATCCCTGGGCCAGACCAAAGTGCGTGGTTATCCCTGGGCTAGACTAATGTGTGGTATCCCTGGGCCAGACTACAGTGTGTGGTATCCCTGGGCCAGACCACAGTGCATGGTTATCCCTGGGCTAGACTAGTGTGTGGTATCCCTGGGCCAGACTACAGTGTGTGGTATCCTTGGGCCAGACTACAGTGTGTGGTATCCCTGGGCCAGACCACAGTGCATGGTTATCCCTGGGCTAGACTAGTGTGTGGTATCCTTGGGCCAGACTACAGTGTGTGGTATCCTTGTGCCAGACCACAGTGCGTGGTTATCCCTGGGCCAGACAACAGTGTGTGGTATCCTTGGGCCAGACTACAGTGTGTGGTATCCTTGTGCCAGACCACAGTGCGTGGTTATCCCTGGGCCAGACTACAGTGAGTGGTATCCTTGGGCCAGACTACAGTGCGTGGTATCCCTGGGCCAGAATACAGTGCGTGGTATCCTTGGGCCAGACTACAGTGTGGGGTATCCCTGGGCCAGACTACAGTGTGTGGTATCCCTGGGCCAGACCACAGTGCGTGGTATCCCAGAGCCAGACTACAGTGCGTGGTATCCCTGGGCCAGACCACAGTGTGGGGTATCCCTGGGCCAGACTACAGTGTGTGGTATCCCTGGGCCAGACTACAGTGTGTGTTATCCCTGGGCCAGACCACAGTGTGTGGAATCCCTGGGCACGACTACAGTGAGTGGTTATCCCTGGGCCAGACTACAGTGCGTGGTATCCCTGGGCCAGACTACTGTGCGTGGTATCCCTGGGCCAGGCAACAGTGCGTGGTTATCCCTGGTCCAGACCGGAGTGCGTGGTATCCCTGGGCGAGACTACAGTGCGTGGTTATACCTGGGCCAGACCACAGTGAGTGGTATCCCTGGGCCAGACAACAGTGTGTGGTATCCCTGGGCCAGACCACAGTACGTCGTATCCCTGGGACAGACTGCAGTGCGTGGTATCCCTGGGCCAGACTACAGTGCGTGGTATCCCTGGGACAGACTACAGTGCGTGGTATCCCTGGGCCAGACTACAGTGCGTGGTATCCCTGGGACAGACTACAGTGCGTGGTATCCCTGGGCCAGACCACAGTGCGTGATATCCCTGGGTCAGTGTACAGTGCGTGGTATCCCTGGGCCAGACTACAGTGCGTGGTATCCCTGGGCCAGACTACAGTGTGTTGTTGTCCCTGGGCCAGACCACAGTGCATGGTTATCCCTGGGCCAGACTACAGTGCGTGGTATCCCTGGGCCAGACCACAATGCGTGGTTATCCCTGGGCCAGACTACAGTGCGTGGTATCCCTGGGCCAGACTACAGAGCGTCGAATCCATGGGCCAGACCACAGTGCGTGGTATCCCTGGGCCAGACAACAGTGCGTGGTTATCCCTGGGCCAGACCACAGTGCGTGGTATCCCTGGGCCAGACTACAGTGTGTGGTATCCCTGGGCAAGACTACAGTGCGTGGCATCCCTGCGCCAGACTACAGCGCGTGGTTATCCCAGGGCCAGACCACAGTGCGTGGTATCCCTGGGCCAGAATACAGTGCGTGGTATCCTTGGGCCAGACTACAGTGTGTGGTATCCCTGGGCCAGACCACAGTGTGGGGTATCCCTGGGCCAGACTACAGTGTGTGGTATCCCTGGGCCAGACCACAGTGCGTGGTATCCCTGAGCCAGACTACAGTGCGTGGTATCCCAGGGCCAGACCACAGTGTGGGGTATCCCTGGGCCAGACTACAGTGTGTGGTATCCCTGGGCCAGACCACAATTCGTGGTATCCCTGGGCCAGACTACAGTGAGTGGTGTCTCTGGGCCAGACCACAGTGTGTGTTATCCCTGGGCCAGACCACAGTGTGGGGTATCCCTGGACCAGACTACAGTGTGTGGTATCCCTGGGCCAGACCACAGTGCGTGGTATCCCTGAGCCAGACTACAGTGCGTGGTATCCCAGGGCCAGACCACAGTGTGGGGTATCCCTGGGCCAGACTACAGTGTGTGGTATCCCTGGGCCAGACCACAATGCGTGGTATCCCTGGGCCAGACTACAGTGAGTGGTGTCTCTGGGCCAGACCACAGTGTGTGTTATCCCTGGGCCAGACCACAGTGTGTGGAATCCCTGGGCAAGACTACAGTGAGTGGTTATCGCTGGGCCAGAATACAGTGCGTGGTATCCCTGGGCCAGACCACAGTGAGTGGTATCACTGGGCGGGACTACAATGCGTGGTATCCCTGGGCCAGACTACAGTGCGTGGTTATCCCTGGGCCAGACTACAGTGCGTGGTATCCCTGGGCCAGACCACAGTGAGTGGTATCACTGGGCGGGACTACAATGCGTGGTATCCCTGGGCCAGACTACAGTGCGTGGTATCCCTGGGCCAGACAACAGTGCGTGGTTATCCCTGGTCCAGACCGGAGTGCGTGGTATCCCTGGGCGAGACTACAGTGCGTGGTTATACCTGGGCAAGACCACAGTGAGTCGTATCCCTGGGCCAGACAACAGTGCGTGATTATCCCTGGGCCAGACTACAGTGTGTGGTATCCCTGGGCCAGACCACAGTGCGTGGTATGCCTGGGTCAGACAACAGTGCGTGGTATCCCTGGGTCAGACCACAGTGCGTGCTATCCCTGGGCCAGACTACAGTGTGTGGTATCCCTGGGCCAGACTACAGTGCGTGGTATCCCTGGGACTGACTACAGTGCGTGGTATCCCTGGGCCAGACCACAGTGCGTGATATCCCTGGGCCAGTCTACAGTGCGTGGTATCCCTGGGCCAGTCTACAGTGCGTGGTATCCCTGGGCCAGACTACATTGTGTGGTTATCCCTGAGCCAGACTACAGTGCATGGTAGCCCTGGGCCAGACTACAGTGCGTGGTATCCCTGGGACTGACTACAGTGCGTGGTATCCCTGGGCCAGACCACAGTGAGTGGTATCCCTGGGACAGACTACAGTGCGTGGTATCCCTGGGCCAGACTACAGTACGTGGTATCCCTGGGACAGACTACAGTGCGTGGTATCCCTGGGCCAGACTACAGTGCGTGGTATCCCTGGGGCAGACTACAGTGCGTGGTTATCCCTGGTCCAGACCACAGTGCGTGATATCCCTGGGCGAGACTACAGTGCGTGGTTATACCTGGGCCAGACCACAGTGAGTGGTATCCCTGGGCCAGACAACAGTGTGTGGTATCCCTGGGCCAGACCACAGTACGTCGTATCCCTGGGACAGACTGCAGTGCGTGGTATCCCTGGGCCAGACTACAGTGCGTGGTATCCCTGGGACAGACTACAGTGCGTGGTATCCCTGGGCCAGACTACAGTGCGTGGTATCCCTGGGACAGACTACAGTGCGTGGTATCCCTGGGCCAGACCACAGTGCGTGATATCCCTGGGTCAGTGTACAGTGCGTGGTATCCCTGGGCCAGACTACAGTGCGTGGTATCCCTGGGCCAGACTACAGTGTGTTGTTGTCCCTGGGCCAGACCACAGTGCATGGTTATCCCTGGGCCAGACTACAGTGCGTGGTATCCCTGGGCCAGACCACAATGCGTGGTTATCCCTGGGCCAGACTACAGTGCGTGGTATCCCTGGGCCACACTACAGAGCGTCGAATCCATGGGCCAGACCACAGTGCGTGGTATCCCTGGGCCAGACAACAGTGCGTGGTTATCCCTGGGCCAGACCACAGTGCGTGGTATCCCTGGGCCAGACTACAGTGCGTGGTATCCCTGGGCCAGACTACAGTACGTGGTATCCCTGGGCCAGTCAACAGTGCGTGGTATCCCTGGGCCAGACTACAGTGCGTGGTATCCCTGGGCCAGACCACAGTGCGTGGTATCCCTGGGCCAGACTACAGTGCGTGGTATCCCTGGGCCAGACAACAGTGCGTGGTTATCCCTGGTCCAGACCGGAGTGCGTGGTATCCCTGGGCGAGACTACAGTGCGTGGTTATACCTGGGCAAGACCACAGTGAGTCGTATCCCTGGGCCAGACCACAGTGCGTGATATCCCTGGGCCAGTCAACAGTGCGTGGTATCCCTGGGCCAGACTACAGTGCGTGGTATCCCTGGGACAGACTACAGTGCGTGGTATCCCTGGGCCAGACCACAGTGCGTGATATCCCTGGGTCAGTGTACAGTGCGTGGTATCCCTGGGACAGACTACAGTGCGTGGTATCCCTGGGCCAGACCACAGTGCGTGATATCCCTGGGTCAGTGTACAGTGCGTGGTATCCCTGGGCCAGACTACAGTGCGTGGTATCCCAGGGCCAGACTACAGTGTGTTGTTGTCCCTGGGCCAGACCACAGTGCATGGTTATCCCTGGGCCAGACTACAGTGCGTGGTATCCCTGGGCCAGACCACAATGCGTGGTTATCCCTGGGCCAGACTACAGTGCGTGGTATCCCTGGGCCAGACTACAGAGCGTCGACTCCATGGGCCAGACCACAGTGCGTGGTATCCCTGGGCCAGACAACAGTGCGTGGTTATCCCTGGGCCAGACCACAGTGCGTGGTATCCCTGGGCCAGACTACAGTGTGTGGTATCCCTGGGCAAGACTACAGTGCGTGGCATCCCTGCGCCAGACAACAGCGCGTGGTTATCCCAGGGCCAGACCACAGTGCGTGGTTATCCCTGGGCCAGACTACAGTGAGTGGTATCCTTGGGCCAGACTACAGTGCGTGGTATCCCTGGGCCAGAATACAGTGCGTGGTATCCTTGGGCAAGACTACAGTGTGTGGTATCCCTGGGCCAGACCACAGTGTGGGGTATCCCTGGGCCAGACTACAGTGTGTGGTATCCCTGGGCCAGACCACAGTGCGTGGTATCCCTGAGCCAGACGACAGTGCGTGGTATCCCAGGGCCAGACCACAGTGTGGGGTATCCCTGGGCCAGACTACAGTGTGTGGTATCCCTGGGCCAGACCACAATGCGTGGTATCCCTGGGCCAGACTACAGTGAGTGGTGTCTCTGGGCCAGACCACAGTGTGTGTTATCCCTGGGCCAGACCACAGTGTGTGCAATCCCTGGGCAAGACTACAGTGCGTGGTATCCCTGGGCCAGACCACAGTGAGTGGTATCACTGGGCGGGACTACAATGCGTGGTATCCCTGGGCCAGACTACAGTGCATGGTATCCCTGGGCCAGACTACAGTGAGTGGTATCACTGGGCGGGACTACAATGCGTGGTATCCCTGGGCCAGACTACAGTGAGTGGTATCACTGGGCGGGACTACAATGCGTGGTATCCCTGGGCCAGACTACAGTGCATGGTATCCCTGGGCCAGACAACAGTGCGTGGTTATCCCTGGGCCAGACTACAGTGCGTGGTATCCCTGGGCCAGACAACAGTGTGTGGTATCCCTGGGCCAGACCACAGTGTGTGGTATCCCTGGGCGAGACTACAGTGCGTGGTTATACCTGGGCAAGACCACAGTGAGTCGTATCCCTGGGCCAGACAACAGTGCGTGATTATCCCTGGGCCAGACTACAGTGTGTGGTATCCCTGGGCCAGACCACAGTGCGTGGTATGTCTGGGTCAGACAACAGTGCGTGGTATCCCTGGGTCAGACCACAGTGCGTGCTATCCCTGGGCCAGACTACAGTGTGTGGTATCCCTGGGCCAGACTACAGTGCGTGGTATCCCTGGGACTGACTACAGTGCGTGGTATCCCTGGGCCAGACCACAGTGCGTGATATCCCTGGGCCAGTCTACAGTGCGTGGTATCCCTGGGCCAGTCTACAGTGCGTGGTATCCCTGGGCCAGACTACATTGTGTGGTTATCCCTGAGCCAGACTACAGTGCATGGTAGCCCTGGGCCAGACTACAGTGCGTGGTATCCCTGGGACTGACTACAGTGCGTGGTATCCCTGGGCCAGACCACAGTGAGTGGTATCCCTGGGACAGACTACAGTGCGTGGTATCCCTGGGCCAGACTACAGTACGTGGTATCCCTGGGACAGACTACAGTGCGTGGTATCCCTGGGCCAGACTACAGTGCGTGGTATCCCTGGGACAGACTACAGTGCGTGGTATCCCTGGGCCAGACCACAGTGCGTGATATCCCTGGGCCAGTCAACAGTGCGTGGTATCCCTGGGCCAGACTACAGTGCGTGGTATCCCTGGGCCAGACCACAGTGCGTGGTATCCCTGGGCCAGACTACAGTGCGTGGTATCCCTGGGCCAGACAACAGTGCGTGGTTATCCCTGGTCCAGACCGGAGTGCGTGGTATCCCTGGGCGAGACTACAGTGCGTGGTTATACCTGGGCAAGACCACAGTGAGTCGTATCCCTGGGCCAGACAACAGTGCGTGATTATCCCTGGGCCAGACTACAGTGTGTGGTATCCCTGGGCCAGACCACAGTGCGTGGTATGCCTGGGTCAGACCACAGTGCGTGGTATCCCTGGGCCAGACCACAGTGCATGGTTATCCCTGGGCCAGACTACAGTGTGTGGTATCCCTGGGCCAGACCACAGTGCATGGTTATCCCTGGGCCAGACCACAGTGTGTGGTATCCCAGAGCCAGACCACAGAGCGTGGTATCCCTGGGCCAGACCAAAGTGCGTGGTTATCCCTGGGCTAGACTAATGTGTGGTATCCCTGGGCCAGACTACAGTGTGTGGTATCCCTGGGCCAGACCACAGTGCGTGGTTATCCCTGGGCTAGACTAGTGTGTGGTATCCCTGGGCCAGACTACAGTGTGTGGTATCCTTGGGCCAGACTACAGTGTGTGGTATCTTTGGGCCAGACCACAGTGCATGGTTATCCCTGGGCTAGACTAGTGTGTGGTATCCTTGTGCCAGACCACAGTGCGTGGTTATCCCTGGGCTAGACTAGTGTGTGGTATCCCAGGGACAGACCACAGTGTGTGGTATCCCTGGGCCAAATCACAGTGCTTGGTATCCCTGGGCCAGACTACAGTGCGTGGTTATCCCTGGCCTGACCACAGTGCGTGGTTATCCCTGGGCTAGACTAGTGTGTGGTATCCCAGGGACAGACCACAGTGTGTGGTATCCCTGGGCCAAATCACAGTGCTTGGTATCCCTGGGCCAGACTACAGTGCGTGGTTATCCCTGGCCAGACCACAGTGCGTGGTTATCCCTGGGCCAGACTACAGTGAGTGCTATCCTTGGGCCAGACTACAGTGCGTGGTATCCCTGGGCCAGAATACAGTGCGTGGTATCCTTGGGCCAGACTACAGTGTGTGGTATCCCTGGGCCAGACCACAGTGCGTGGTATCCCTGGGCCAGACTACAGTGAGTGGTTATCCCTGGGCCAGTCTACAGTGCGTGGTATCCCTGGGCCAGACCACAGTGAGTGGTATCACTGGGCGGGACTACAATGCGTGGTATCCCTGGGCCAGACTACAGTGCGTGGTATCCCTGGGCCAGACAACAGTGCGTGGTTATCCCTGGTCCAGACCGGAGTGCGTGGTATCCCTGGGCGAGACTACAGTGCGTGGTTATACCTGGGCAAGACCACAGTGAGTCGTATCCCTGGGCCAGACAACAGTGCGTGATTATCCCTGGGCCAGACTACATTGTGTGGTATCCCTGGGGCAGACCACAGTGCGTGGTATGCCTGGGTCAGAACACAGTGCGTGGTATCCCTGGGTCAGACCACAGTGCGTGGTATCCCTGGGCCAGACTACAGTGTGTGGTATCCCTGGGACAGACTACAGTGCGTGGTATCCCTGGGCCAGACTACAGTGCGTGTTATCCCTGGGACTGACTACAGTGCGTGGTATCCCTGGGCCAGACCACAGTGCGTGATATCCCTGGGCCAGTCTACAGTGCGTGGTATCCCTGGGCCAGACTACAGTGCGTGGTATCCCTGGGCCAGACTACATTGTGTGGTTATCCCTGAGCCAGACTACAGTGCATGGTAGCCCTGGGCCAGACTACAGTGCGTGGTATCCCTGGGACTGACTACAGTGCGTGGTATCCCTGGGCCAGACCACAGTGAGTGGTATCCCTGGGACAGACTACAGTGCGTGGTATCCCTGGGCCAGACTACAGTACGTGGTATCCCTGGGCCAGACCACAGTGAGTGGTATCCCTGGGACAGACTACAGTGTGTGGTATCCCTGGGCCAGACTACAGTGTGTGGTATCCTTGGGCCAGACTACAGTGCATGGTATCCCTGGGCCAGACCACAGTGCGTGGTATCCCTGGGCCAGACTACAGTGCTTGGTATGCCTGGGCCAGACTACACTGCGTGGTATCCCTGAGACAGACTACACTGCGTGCTATCCCTGAGCCAGACCACAGTGCGTGGTATCCCTGGGCCAGACCAAAGTGCGTGGTTATCCCTGGGCTAGACTAATGTATGGTATCCCTGGGCCAGACTACAGTGTGTGGTATCCCTGGGCCAGACCACAGTGTGTGGTATCCCTGAGCCAGACCACAGTGCGTGGTATCCCTGGGCTAGACTAATGTGTGGTATCCCTGGGCCAGACTACAGTGTGTGGTATCCCTGGGCCAGACCACAGTGCGTGGTTATCCCTGGGCTAGACTAGTGTGTGGTATCCCTGGGCCAGACTACAGTGTGTGGTATCCTTGGGCCAGACTACAGTGTGTGGTATCCCTGGGCCAGACCACAGTGCGTGGTTATCCCTGGGCCAGACTACAGTGTGTGGTATCCTTGGGCCAGACTACAGTGTGTGGTATCCTTGTGCCAGACCACAGTGCGTGGTTATCCCTGGGCTAGACTAGTGTGTGGTATCCCAGGGACAGACCACAGTGTGTGGTATCCCTGGGCCAAATCCCAGTGCTTGGTATCCCTGGGCCAGACTACAGTGCGTGGTTATCCCTGGCCAGACCACAGTGCGTGGTTATCCCTGGGCCAGACTACAGTGAGTGGTATCCTTGGGCCAGACTACAGTGCGTGGTATCCCTGGGCCAGAATACAGTGCGTGGTATCCTTGGGCCAGACTACAGTGTGGGGTATCCCTGGGCCAGACTACAGTGTGTGGTATCCCTGGGCCAGACCACAGTGTGGGGTATCCCTGGGCCAGACCACAGTGTGGGGTATCCCTGGGCCAGACCACAGTGCGTGGTATCCCTGGGCCAGAGTACAGTGAGTGGTGTCTCTGGGCCAGACCACAGTGTGTGTTATCCCTGGGCCAGACCACAGTGTGTGGAATCCCTGGGCAAGACTACAGTGAGTGGTTATCCCTGGGCCAGACTACAGTGCGTGGTATCCCTGGGCCAGACTACAGTGCGTGGTATCCCTGGGCCAGGCAACAGTGCGTGGTTATCCCTGGTCCAGAACGGAGTGCGTGGTATCCCTGGGCGAGACTACAGTGCGTGGTTATACCTGGGCCAGACCACAGTGAGTGGTATTCCTGGGCCAGACAACAGTGTGTGGTATCCCTGGGCCAGACCACAGTACGTCGTATCCCTGGGACAGACTGCAGTGCGTGGTATCCCTGGGCCAGACTACAGTGCGTGGTATCCCTGGGACAGACTACAGTGCGTGGTATCCCTGGGCCAGACTACAGTGCGTGGTATCCCTGGGACAGACTACAGTGCGTGGTATCCCTGGGCCAGACCACAGTGCGTGATATCCCTGGGTCAGTGTACAGTGCGTGGTATCCCTGGGCCAGACTACAGTGCGTGGTATCCCTGGGCCAGACTACAGTGTGTTGTTGTCCCTGGGCCAGACCACAGTGCATGGTTATCCCTGGGCCAGACTACAGTGCGTGGTATCCCTGGGCCAGACCACAATGCGTGGTTATCCCTGGGCCAGACTACAGTGCGTGGTATCCCTGGGCCAGACTACAGAGCGTCGAATCCATGGGCCAGACCACAGTGCGTGGTATCCCTGGGCCAGACAACAGTGCGTGGTTATCCCTGGGCCAGACCACAGTGCGTGGTATCCCTGGGCCAGACTACAGTGTGTGGTATCCCTGGGCAAGACTACAGTGCGTGGCATCCCTGCGCCAGACTACAGCGCGTGGTTATCCCAGGGCCAGACCACAGTGCGTGGTTATCCCTGGGCCAGACTACAGTGAGTGGTATCCTTGGGCCAGACTACAGTGCGTGGTATCCCTGGGCCAGAATACAGTGCGTGGTATCCTTGGGCCAGACTACAGTGTGTGGTATCCCTGGGCCAGACCACAGTGTGGGGTATCCCTGGGCCAGACTACAGTGTGTGGTATCCCTGGGCCAGACCACAGTGCGTGGTATCCCTGAGCCAGACTACAGTGTGTGGTATCCCTGGGCCAGACAACAGTGCATGGTATCCCTGGGCCAGACCACAGTGCGTGGTATCCCAGGGCCAGACCACAGTGTGGGGTATCCCTGGGCCAGACTACAGTGCGTGGTATCCCAGGGCCAGACCACAGTGTGGGGTATCCCTGGGCCAGACTACAGTGTGTGGTATCCCTGGGCCAGACCACAATGCGTGGTATCCCTGGGCCAGACTACAGTGAGTGGTGTCTCTGGGCCAGACCACAGTGTGTGTTATCCCTGGGCCAGACCACAGTGTGTGGAATCCCTGGGCAAGACTACAGTGAGTGGTTATCCCTGGGCCAGAATATAGTGTGTGGTATCCCTGGGCCAGACCACAGTGAGTGGTATCACTGGGCGGGACTACAATGCGTGGTATCCCTGGGCCAGACTACAGTGCATGGTATCCCTGGGCCAGACAACAGTGCGTGGTTATCCCTGGGCCAGACTACAGTGCGTGGTATCCCTGGGCCAGACCACAGTGAGTGGTATCACTGGGCGGGACTACAATGCGTGGTATCCCTGGGCCAGACTACAGTGCGTGGTATCCCTGGGCCAGACAACAGTGCGTAGTTATCCCTGGTCCAGACCGGAGTGCGTGGTATCCCTGGGCGAGACTACAGTGCGTGGTTATACCTGGGCAAGACCACAGTGAGTCGTATCCCTGGGCCAGACAACAGTGCGTGATTATCCCTGGGCCAGACTACAGTGTGTGGTATCCCTGGGCCAGACCACAGTGCGTGGTATGCCTGGGTCAGACCACAGTGCGTGGTATCCCTGGGTCAGACCACAGTGCGTGCTATCCCTGGGCCAGACTACAGTGTGTGGTATCCCTGGGCCAGACTACAGTGCGTGGTATCCCTGGGACTGACTACAGTGCGTGGTATCCCTGGGCCAGACCACAGTGCGTGATATCCCTGGGCCAGTCTACAGTGCGTGGTATCCCTGGGACAGTCTACAGTGCGTGGTATCCCTGGGCCAGACTACATTGTGTGGTTATCCCTGAGCCAGACTACAGTGCATGGTAGCCCTGGGCCAGACTACAGTGCGTGGTATCCCTGGGACTGACTACAGTGCGTGGTATCCCTGGGCCAGACCACAGTGAGTGGTATCCCTGGGACAGACTACAGTGCGTGGTATCCCTGGGCCAGACTACAGTACGTGGTATCCCTGGGACAGACTACAGTGCGTGGTATCCCTGGGCCAGACTACAGTGCGTGGTATCCCTGGGACAGACTACAGTGCGTGGTATCCCTGGGCCAGACCACAGTGCGTGATATCCCTGGGCGAGACTACAGTGCGTGGTTATACCTGGGCAAGACCACAGTGAGTCGTATCCCTGGGCCAGACAACAGTGCGTGATTATCCCTGGGCCAGACTACAGTGTGTGGTATCCCTGGGCCAGACCACAGTGCGTGGTATGCCTGGGTCAGACCACAGTGCGTGGTATCCCTGGGTCAGACCACAGTGCGTGCTATCCCTGGGCCAGACTACAGTGTGTGGTATCCCTGGGCCAGACTACAGTGCGTGGTATCCCTGGGACTGACTACAGTGCGTGGTATCCCTGGGCCAGACCACAGTGCGTGATATCCCTGGGCCAGTCTACAGTGCGTGGTATCCCTGGGACAGTCTACAGTGCGTGGTATCCCTGGGCCAGACTACATTGTGTGGTTATCCCTGAGCCAGACTACAGTGCATGGTAGCCCTGGGCCAGACTACAGTGCGTGGTATCCCTGGGACTGACTACAGTGCGTGGTATCCCTGGGCCAGACCACAGTGAGTGGTATCCCTGGGACAGACTACAGTGCGTGGTATCCCTGGGCCAGACTACAGTACGTGGTATCCCTGGGACAGACTACAGTGCGTGGTATCCCTGGGCCAGACTACAGTGCGTGGTATCCCTGGGACAGACTACAGTGCGTGGTATCCCTGGGCCAGACCACAGTGCGTGATATCCCTGGGCCAGTCAACAGTGCGTGGTATCCCTGGGCCAGACTACAGTGCGTGGTATCCCTGGGCCAGACCACAGTGCGTGGTATCCCTGGGCCAGACTACAGTGCGTGGTATCCCTGGGCCAGACAACAGTGCGTGGTTATCCCTGGTCCAGACCGGAGTGCGTGGTATCCCTGGGCGAGACTACAGTGCGTGGTTATACCTGGGCAAGACCACAGTGAGTCGTATCCCTGGGCCAGACCACAGTGCATGGTTATCCCTGGGCCAGACCACAGTGTGTGGTATCCCTGAGCCAGACCACAGTGCGTGGTATCCCTGGGCCAGACCAAAGTGCGTGGTTATCCCTGGGCTAGACTAATGTGTGGTATCCCTGGGCCAGACTACAGTGTGTGGTATCCCTGGGCCAGACCACAGTGCGTGGTTATCCCTGGGCTAGACTAGTGTGTGGTATCCCTGGGCCAGACTACAGTGTGTGGTATCCCTGGGCCAGACCACAGTGCGTGGTATCCCTGGGCTAGACTAGTGTGTGGTATCCTTGTGCCAGACCACAGTGCGTGGTTATCCCTGGGCTAGACTAGTGTGTGGTATCCCAGGGACAGACCACAGTGTGTGGTATCCCTGGGCCAAATCACAGTGCTTGGTATCCCTGGGCCAGACTACAGTGCGTGGTTATCCCTGGCCAGACCACAGTGCGTGGTTATCCCTGGGCCAGACTACAGTGAGTGGTATCCTTGGGCCAGACTACAGTGCGTGGTATCCCTGGGCCAGAATACAGTGCGTGGTATCCTTGGGCCAGACTACAGTGTGTGGTAACCCTGGGCCAGACCACAGTGCGTGGTATCCCTGGGCCAGACTACAGTGTGTGGTATCCCTGGGCCAGACCACAGTGCGTGGTATGCCTGGGTCAGACCACAGTGCGTGGTATCCCTGGGCCAGACCACAGTGCATGGTTATCCCTGGGCCAGACTACAGTGTGTGGTATCCCTGGGCCAGACCACAGTGCATGGTTATCCCTGGGCCAGACCACAGTGTGTGGTATCCCTGAGCCAGACCACAGTGCGTGGTATCCCTGGGCCAGACCAAAGTGCGTGGTTATCCCTGGGCTAGACTAATGTGTGGTATCCCTGGGCCAGACTACAGTGTGTGGTATCCCTGGGCCAGACCACAGTGCGTGGTTATCCCTGGGCTAGACTAGTGTGTGGTATCCCTGGGCCAGACTACAGTGTGTGGTATCCTTGGGCCAGACTACAGTGTGTGGTATCTTTGGGCCAGACCACAGTGCATGGTTATCCCTGGGCTAGACTAGTGTGTGGTATCCTTGTGCCAGACCACAGTGCGTGGTTATCCCTGGGCTAGACTAGTGTGTGGTATCCCAGGGACAGACCACAGTGTGTGGTATCCCTGGGCCAGACTACAGTGCGTGGTATCTCTGGGCCAGACTACATTGTGTGGTTATCCCTGAGCCAGACTACAGTGCATGGTAGCCCTGGGCCAGACTACAGTGCGTGGTATCCCTGGGACTGAATACAGTGCGTGGTATCCCTGGGCCAGTCCACAGTGAGTGGTATCCCTGGGACAGACTACAGTGCGTGGTATCCCTGGGCCAGACTACAGTACGTGGTATCCCTGGGACAGACAACAGTGCGTGGTATCCCTGGGCCAGACTACAGTGCGTGGCATCCCTGGGACAGACTACAGTGCGTGGTATCCCTGGGCCAGACCACAGTGCGTGATATCCCTGGGCCAGTCTACAGTGCGTGGTATCCCTGGGCCAGACTACAGTGCGTGGTATCCCTGGGCCAGACTACAGTGCATGGTATCCCTGGGCCAGACCACAGTGCGTGGTATCCCTGGGCCAGACTACAGTGCTTGGTATGCCTGGGCCAGACTACACTGCGTGGTATCCCTGAGACAGACTACACTGCGTGGTATCCCTGGGCCAGACTACACTGCGTGGTATCCCTGAGCCAGACCACAGTGCGTGGTATCCCTGGGCCAGACCAAAGTGCATGGTTATCCCTGGGCCAGACTACAGTGCGTGGTATCCCTGGGCCAGACTACAGTGCATGGTTATCCCTGGGCCAGACTACAGTGTGTGGTATCCCTGGGCCAGACCACAGTGCATGGTTATCCCTGGGCCAGTCAACAGTGCGTGGTATCCCTGGGCCAGACTACAGTGCGTGGTATCCCTGGGCCAGACTACAGTGCGTGGTATCCCTGGGCCAGACCACAGTGCGTGGTATCCCTGGGCCAGACTACAGTGCGTGGTATCCCTGGGCCAGACAACAGTGCGTGGTTATCCCTGGTCCAGACCGGAGTGCGTGGTATCCCTGGGCGAGACTACAGTGCGTGGTTATACCTGGGCAAGACCACAGTGAGTCGTATCCCTGGGCCAGACAACAGTGCGTGATTATCCCTGGGCCAGACTACAGTGTGTGGTATCCCTGGGCCAGACCACAGTGCGTGGTATGCCTGGGTCAGACCACAGTGCGTGGTATCCCTGGGCCAGACACAGTGCATGGTTATCCCTGGGCCAGACTACAGTGAGTGGTATCCCTGGGCCAGACCACAGTGCATGGTTATCCCTGGGCCAGACCACAGTGTGTGGTTATCCCTGGGCCAGACTACAGTGAGTGGTATCCCTGAGCCAGACCACAGTGCGTGGTATCCCTGGGCCAGACCAAAGTGCGTGGTTATCCCTGGTCTAGACTAATGTGTGGTATCCCTGGGCCAGACTACAGTGTGTGGTATCCCTGGGCCAGACCACAGTGCGTGGTTATCCCTGGGCTAGACTAGTGTGTGGTATCCCTGGGCCAGACTACAGTGTGTGGTATCCTTGGGCCAGACTACAGTGTGTGGTATCTTTGGGCCAGACCACAGTGCATGGTTATCCCTGGGCTAGACTAGTGTGTGGTATCCTTGTGCCAGACCACAGTGCGTGGTTATCCCTGGGCTAGACTAGTGTGTGGTATCCCAGGGACAGACCACAGTGTGTGGTATCCCTGGGCCAAATCACAGTGCTTGGTATCCCTGGGCCAGACTACAGTGCGTGGTTATCCCTGGCCAGACCACAGTGCGTGGTTATCCCTGGGACAGACTACAGTGAGTGGTATCCTTGGGCCAGACTACAGTGCGTGGTATCCCTGGGCCAGAATACAGTGCGTGGTATCCTTGGGCCAGACTACAGTGTGTGGTATCCCTGGGCCAGACCACAGTGCGTGGTATCCCTGTGCCAGACTACAGTGAGTGGTTATCCCTGGGCCAGTCTACAGTGCGTGGTATCCCTGGGCCAGACCACAGTGAGTGGTATCACTGGGCGGGACTACAATGCGTGGTATCCCTGGGCCAGACTACAGTGCGTGGTATCCCTGGGCCAGACAACAGTGCGTGGTTATCCCTGGTCCAGACCGGAGTGCGTGGTATCCCTGGGCGAGACTACAGTGCGTGGTTATACCTGGGCAAGACCACAGTGAGTCGTATCCCTGGGCCAGACAACAGTGCGTGATTATCCCTGGGCCAGACTACATTGTGTGGTATCCCTGGGGCAGACCACAGTGCGTGGTATGCCTGGGTCAGAACACAGTGCGTGGTATCCCTGGGTCAGACCACAGTGCGTGGTATCCCTGGGCCAGACTACAGTGTGTGGTATCCCTGGGACAGACTACAGTGCGTGGTATCCCTGGGCCAGACTACAGTGCGTGTTATCCCTGGGACTGACTACAGTGCGTGGTATCCCTGGGCCAGACCACAGTGCGTGATATCCCTGGGCCAGTCTACAGTGCGTGGTATCCCTGGGCCAGACTACAGTGCGTGGTATCCCTGGGCCAGACTACATTGTGTGGTTATCCCTGAGCCAGACTACAGTGCATGGTAGCCCTGGGCCAGACTACAGTGCGTGGTATCCCTGGGACTGACTACAGTGCGTGGTATCCCTGGGCCAGACCACAGTGAGTGGTATCCCTGGGACAGACTACAGTGCGTGGTATCCCTGGGCCAGACTACAGTACGTGGTATCCCTGGGCCAGACCACAGTGAGTGGTATCCCTGGGACAGACTACAGTGCGTGGTATCCCTGGGCCAGACTACAGTGTGGGGTATCCCTGGGCCAGACTACAGTGTGTGGTATCCCTGGGCCAGACTACAGTGAGTGGTGTCTTTGGGCCAGAACACAGTGTGTGTTATCCCTGGGCCAGACCACAGTGCGTGGTATCCCTGGGCCAGACCACAGTGCGTGATATCCCTGGGCCAGTCTACAGTGCGTGGTATCCCTGGGCCAGACTACAGTGCGTGGTATCCCTGGGCCAGACTACAGTGCGTGGTATCTCTGGGCCAGACTACATTGTGTGGTTATCCCTGAGCCAGACTACAGTGCATGGTATCCCTGGGCCAGACTACAGTGCGTGTTATCCCTGGGACTGACTACAGTGCGTGGTATCCCTGGGCCAGACCACAGTGCGTGATATCCCTGGGCCAGTCTACAGTGCGTGGTATCCCTGGGCCAGACTACAGTGCGTGGTATCCCTGGGCCAGACTACATTGTGTGGTTATCCCTGAGCCAGACTACAGTGCATGGTAGCCCTGGGCCAGACTACAGTGCGTGGTATCCCTGGGACTGACTACAGTGCGTGGTATCCCTGGGCCAGACCACAGTGAGTGGTATCCCTGGGACAGACTACAGTGCGTGGTATCCCTGGGCCAGACTACAGTACGTGGTATCCCTGGGCCAGACCACAGTGAGTGGTATCCCTGGGACAGACTACAGTGTGTGGTATCCCTGGGCCAGACTACAGTGTGTGGTATCCTTGGGCCAGACTACAGTGCATGGTATCCCTGGGCCAGACCACAGTGCGTGGTATCCCTGGGCCAGACTACAGTGCTTGGTATGCCTGGGCCAGACTACACTGCGTGGTATCCCTGAGACAGACTACACTGCGTGCTATCCCTGAGCCAGACCACAGTGCGTGGTATCCCTGGGCCAGACCAAAGTGCGTGGTTATCCCTGGGCTAGACTAATGTATGGTATCCCTGGGCCAGACTACAGTGTGTGGTATCCCTGGGCCAGACCACAGTGTGTGGTATCCCTGAGCCAGACCACAGTGCGTGGTATCCCTGGGCTAGACTAATGTGTGGTATCCCTGGGCCAGACTACAGTGTGTGGTATCCCTGGGCCAGACCACAGTGCGTGGTTATCCCTGGGCTAGACTAGTGTGTGGTATCCCTGGGCCAGACTACAGTGTGTGGTATCCTTGGGCCAGACTACAGTGTGTGGTATCCCTGGGCCAGACCACAGTGCGTGGTTATCCCTGGGCCAGACTACAGTGTGTGGTATCCTTGGGCCAGACTACAGTGTGTGGTATCCTTGTGCCAGACCACAGTGCGTGGTTATCCCTGGGCTAGACTAGTGTGTGGTATCCCAGGGACAGACCACAGTGTGTGGTATCCCTGGGCCAATTCACAGTGCTTGGTATCCCTGGGCCAGACTACAGTGCGTGGTTATCCCTGGCCAGACCACAGTGCGTGGTTATCCCTGGGCCAGACTACAGTGAGTGGTATCCTTGGGCCAGACTACAGTGCGTGGTATCCCTGGGCCAGAATACAGTGCGTGGTATCCTTGGGCCAGACTACAGTGTGGGGTATCCCTGGGCCAGACTACAGTGTGTGGTATCCCTGGGCCAGACCACAGTGTGGGGTATCCCTGGGCCAGACCACAGTGTGGGGTATCCCTGGGCCAGACCACAGTGTGGGGTATCCCTGGGCCAGACCACAGTGCGTGGTATCCCTGGGCCAGAGTACAGTGAGTGGTGTCTCTGGGCCAGACCACAGTGTGTGTTATCCCTGGGCCAGACCACAGTGTGTGGAATCCCTGGGCAAGACTACAGTGAGTGGTTATCCCTGGGCCAGACTACAGTGCGTGGTATCCCTGGGCCAGACTACAGTGCGTGGTATCCCTGGGCCAGGCAACAGTGCGTGGTTATCCCTGGTCCAGACCGGAGTGCGTGGTATCCCTGGGCGAGACTACAGTGCGTGGTTATACCTGGGCCAGACCACAGTGAGTGGTATCCCTGGGCCAGACAACAGTGTGTGGTATCCCTGGGCCAGACCACAGTGCGTGGTATCCCTGGGCCAGACTACAGTGCGTGGTATCCCTGGGACAGACTACAGTGCGTGGTATCCCTGGGCCAGACCACAGTGCGTGATATCCCTGGGTCAGTGTACAGTGCGTGGTATCCCTGGGCCAGACTACAGTGCGTGGTATCCCTGGGCCAGACTACAGTGTGTTGTTGTCCCTGGGCCAGACCACAGTGCATGGTTATCCCTGGGCCAGACTACAGTGCGTGGTATCCCTGGGCCAGACCACAATGCGTGGTTATCCCTGGGCCAGACTACAGTGCGTGGTATCCCTGGGCCAGACTACAGAGCGTCGAATCCATGGGCCAGACCACAGTGCGTGGTATCCCTGGGCCAGACAACAGTGCGTGGTTATCCCTGGGCCAGACCACAGTGCGTGGTATCCCTGGGCCAGACTACAGTGTGTGGTATCCCTGGGCAAGACTACAGTGCGTGGCATCCCTGCGCCAGACTACAGCGCGTGGTTATCCCAGGGCCAGACCACAGTGCGTGGTTATCCCTGGGCCAGACTACAGTGAGTGGTATCCTTGGGCCAGACTACAGTGCGTGGTATCCCTGGGCCAGAATACAGTGCGTGGTATCCTTGGGCCAGACTACAGTGTGTGGTATCCCTGGGCCAGACCACAGTGTGGGGTATCCCTGGGCCAGACTACAGTGTGTGGTATCCCTGGGCCAGACCACAATGCGTGGTATCCCTGGGCCAGACTACAGTGAGTGGTGTCTCTGGGCCAGACCACAGTGTGTGTTATCCCTGGGCCAGACCACAGTGTGTGGAATCCCTGGGCGGGACTACAATGCGTGGTATCCCTGGGCCAGACTACAGTGCATGGTATCCCTGGGCCAGACAACAGTGCGTGGTTATCCCTGGGCCAGACTACAGTGCGTGGTATCCCTGGGCCAGACCACAGTGAGTGGTATCACTGGGCGGGACTACAATGCGTGGTATCCCTGGGCCAGACTACAGTGCGTGGTATCCCTGGGCCAGACAACAGTGCGTGGTTATCCCTGGTCCAGACCGGAGTGCGTGGTATCCCTGGGCGAGACTACAGTGCGTGGTTATACCTGGGCAAGACCACAGTGAGTCGTATCCCTGGGCCAGACAACAGTGCGTGATTATCCCTGGGCCAGACTACAGTGTGTGGTATCCCTGGGCCAGACCACAGTGCGTGGTATGCCTGGGTCAGACCACAGTGCGTGGTATCCCTGGGTCAGACCACAGTGCGTGCTATCCCTGGGCCAGACTACAGTGTGTGGTATCCCTGGGCCAGACTACAGTGCGTGGTATCCCTGGGACTGACTACAGTGCGTGGTATCCCTGGGCCAGACCACAGTGCGTGATATCCCTGGGCCAGTCTACAGTGCGTGGTATCCCTGGGACAGTCTACAGTGCGTGGTATCCCTGGGCCAGACTACATTGTGTGGTTATCCCTGAGCCAGACTACAGTGCATGGTAGCCCTGGGCCAGACTACAGTGCGTGGTATCCCTGGGACTGACTACAGTGCGTGGTATCCCTGGGCCAGACCACAGTGAGTGGTATCCCTGGGACAGACTACAGTGCGTGGTATCCCTGGGCCAGACTACAGTACGTGGTATCCCTGGGACAGACTACAGTGCGTGGTATCCCTGGGCCAGACTACAGTGCGTGGTATCCCTGGGACAGACTACAGTGCGTGGTATCCCTGGGCCAGACCACAGTGCGTGATATCCCTGGGCCAGTCAACAGTGCGTGGTATCCCTGGGCCAGACTACAGTGCGTGGTATCCCTGGGCCAGACCACAGTGCGTGGTATCCCTGGGCCAGACTACAGTGCGTGGTATCCCTGGGCCAGACAACAGTGCGTGGTTATCCCTGGTCCAGACCGGAGTGCGTGGTATCCCTGGGCGAGACTACAGTGCGTGGTTATACCTGGGCAAGACCACAGTGAGTCGTATCCCTGGGCCAGACCACAGTGCATGGTTATCCCTGGGCCAGACCACAGTGTGTGGTATCCCTGAGCCAGACCACAGTGCGTGGTATCCCTGGGCCAGACCAAAGTGCGTGGTTATCCCTGGGCTAGACTAATGTGTGGTATCCCTGGGCCAGACTACAGTGTGTGGTATCCCTGGGCCAGACCACAGTGCGTGGTTATCCCTGGGCTAGACTAGTGTGTGGTATCCCTGGGCCAGACTACAGTGTGTGGTATCCCTGGGCCAGACCACAGTGCGTGGTATCCCTGGGCTAGACTAGTGTGTGGTATCCTTGTGCCAGACCACAGTGCGTGGTTATCCCTGGGCAAGACTAGTGTGTGGTATCCCAGGGATAGACCACAGTGTGTGGTATCCCTGGGCCAAATCACAGTGCTTGGTATCCCTGGGCCAGACTACAGTGCGTGGTTATCCCTGGCCAGACCACAGTGCGTTGTTATCCCTGGGCCAGACTACAGTGAGTGGTATCCTTGGGCCAGACTACAGTGCGTGGTATCCCTGGGCCAGAATACAGTGCGTGGTATCCTTGGGCCAGACTACAGTGTGTGGTAACCCTGGGCCAGACCACAGTGCGTGGTATCCCTGGGCCAGACTACAGTGTGTGGTATCCCTGGGCCAGACCACAGTGCGTGGTATGCCTGGGTCAGACCACAGTGCGTGGTATCCCTGGGCCAGACCACAGTGCATGGTTATCCCTGGGCCAGACTACAGTGTGTGGTATCCCTGGGCCAGACCACAGTGCATGGTTATCCCTGGGCCAGACCACAGTGTGTGGTATCCCTGAGCCAGACCACAGTGCGTGGTATCCCTGGGCCAGACCAAAGTGCGTGGTTATCCCTGGGCTAGACTAATGTGTGGTATCCCTGGGCCAGACTACAGTGTGTGGTATCCCTGGGCCAGACCACAGTGCGTGGTTATCCCTGGGCTAGACTAGTGTGTGGTATCCCTGGGCCAGACTACAGTGTGTGGTATCCTTGGGCCAGACTACAGTGTGTGGTATCTTTGGGCCAGACCACAGTGCATGGTTATCCCTGGGCTAGACTAGTGTGTGGTATCCTTGTGCCAGACCACAGTGCGTGGTTATCCCTGGGCTAGACTAGTGTGTGGTATCCCAGGGACAGACCACAGTGTGTGGTATCCCTGGGCCAAATCACAGTGCTTGGTATCCCTGGGCCAGACTACAGTGCGTGGTTATCCCTGGCCAGACCACAGTGCGTGGTTATCCCTGGGCCAGACTACAGTGAGTGGTATCCTTGGGCCAGACTACAGTGCGTGGTATCCCTGGGCCAGAATACAGTGCGTGGTATCCTTGGGCCAGACTACATTGTGTGGTTATCCCTGAGCCAGACTACAGTGCATGGTAGCCCTGGGCCAGACTACAGTGCGTGGTATCCCTGGGACTGACTACAGTGCGTGGTATCCCTGGGCCAGACCACAGTGAGTGGTATCCCTGGGACAGACTACAGTGCGTGGTATCCCTGGGCCAGACTACAGTACGTGGTATCCCTGGGCCAGACCACAGTGAGTGGTATCCCTGGGACAGACTACAGTGCGTGGTATCCCTGGGCCAGACTACAGTGTGGGGTATCCCTGGGCCAGACTACAGTGAGTGGTATCCCTGGGCCAGAACACAGTGCGTGGTATCCCTGGGCCAGACTACAGTGAGTGGTGTCTTTGGGCCAGAACACAGTGTGTGTTATCCCTGGGCCAGACCACAGTGCGTGATATCCCTGGGCCAGTCTACAGTGCGTGGTATCCCTGGGCCAGACTACAGTGCGTGGTATCCCTGGGCCAGACTACAGTGCGTGGTATCTCTGGGCCAGACTACATTGTGTGGTTATCCCTGAGCCAGACTACAGTGCATGGTAGCCCTGGGCCAGACTACAGTGCGTGGTATCCCTGGGACTGAATACAGTGCGTGGTATCCCTGGGCCAGTCCACAGTGAGTGGTATCCCTGGGACAGACTACAGTGCGTGGTATCCCTGGGCCAGACTACAGTACGTGGTATCCCTGGGACAGACTACAGTGCGTGGTATCCCTGGGCCAGACTACAGTGCGTGGTATCCCTGGGACAGACTACAGTGCGTGGTATCCCTGGGCCAGACCACAGTGCGTGATATCCCTGGGCCAGTCAACAGTGCGTGGTATCCCTGGGCCAGACTACAGTGCGTGGTATCCCTGGGCCAGACCACAGTGCGTGGTATCCCTGGGCCAGACTACAGTGCGTGGTATCCCTGGGCCAGACAACAGTGCGTGGTTATCCCTGGTCCAGACCGGAGTGCGTGGTATCCCTGGGCGAGACTACAGTGCGTGGTTATACCTGGGCAAGACCACAGTGAGTCGTATCCCTGGGCCAGACCACAGTGCATGGTTATCCCTGGGCCAGACCACAGTGTGTGGTATCCCTGAGCCAGACCACAGTGCGTGGTATCCCTGGGCCAGACCAAAGTGCGTGGTTATCCCTGGGCTAGACTAATGTGTGGTATCCCTGGGCCAGACTACAGTGTGTGGTATCCCTGGGCCAGACCACAGTGCGTGGTTATCCCTGGGCTAGACTAGTGTGTGGTATCCCTGGGCCAGACTACAGTGTGTGGTATCCCTGGGCCAGACCACAGTGCGTGGTATCCCTGGGCTAGACTAGTGTGTGGTATCCTTGTGCCAGACCACAGTGCGTGGTTATCCCTGGGCAAGACTAGTGTGTGGTATCCCAGGGATAGACCACAGTGTGTGGTATCCCTGGGCCAAATCACAGTGCTTGGTATCCCTGGGCCAGACTACAGTGCGTGGTTATCCCTGGCCAGACCACAGTGCGTTGTTATCCCTGGGCCAGACTACAGTGAGTGGTATCCTTGGGCCAGACTACAGTGCGTGGTATCCCTGGGCCAGAATACAGTGCGTGGTATCCTTGGGCCAGACTACAGTGTGTGGTAACCCTGGGCCAGACCACAGTGCGTGGTATCCCTGGGCCAGACTACAGTGTGTGGTATCCCTGGGCCAGACCACAGTGCGTGGTATGCCTGGGTCAGACCACAGTGCGTGGTATCCCTGGGCCAGACCACAGTGCATGGTTATCCCTGGGCCAGACTACAGTGTGTGGTATCCCTGGGCCAGACCACAGTGCATGGTTATCCCTGGGCCAGACCACAGTGTGTGGTATCCCTGAGCCAGACCACAGTGCGTGGTATCCCTGGGCCAGACCAAAGTGCGTGGTTATCCCTGGGCTAGACTAATGTGTGGTATCCCTGGGCCAGACTACAGTGTGTGGTATCCCTGGGCCAGACCACAGTGCGTGGTTATCCCTGGGCTAGACTAGTGTGTGGTATCCCTGGGCCAGACTACAGTGTGTGGTATCCTTGGGCCAGACTACAGTGTGTGGTATCTTTGGGCCAGACCACAGTGCATGGTTATCCCTGGGCTAGACTAGTGTGTGGTATCCTTGTGCCAGACCACAGTGCGTGGTTATCCCTGGGCTAGACTAGTGTGTGGTATCCCAGGGACAGACCACAGTGTGTGGTATCCCTGGGCCAAATCACAGTGCTTGGTATCCCTGGGCCAGACTACAGTGCGTGGTTATCCCTGGCCAGACCACAGTGCGTGGTTATCCCTGGGCCAGACTACAGTGAGTGGTATCCTTGGGCCAGACTACAGTGCGTGGTATCCCTGGGCCAGAATACAGTGCGTGGTATCCTTGGGCCAGACTACATTGTGTGGTTATCCCTGAGCCAGACTACAGTGCATGGTAGCCCTGGGCCAGACTACAGTGCGTGGTATCCCTGGGACTGACTACAGTGCGTGGTATCCCTGGGCCAGACCACAGTGAGTGGTATCCCTGGGACAGACTACAGTGCGTGGTATCCCTGGGCCAGACTACAGTACGTGGTATCCCTGGGCCAGACCACAGTGAGTGGTATCCCTGGGACAGACTACAGTGCGTGGTATCCCTGGGCCAGACTACAGTGTGGGGTATCCCTGGGCCAGACTACAGTGAGTGGTATCCCTGGGCCAGAACACAGTGCGTGGTATCCCTGGGCCAGACTACAGTGAGTGGTGTCTTTGGGCCAGAACACAGTGTGTGTTATCCCTGGGCCAGACCACAGTGCGTGATATCCCTGGGCCAGTCTACAGTGCGTGGTATCCCTGGGCCAGACTACAGTGCGTGGTATCCCTGGGCCAGACTACAGTGCGTGGTATCTCTGGGCCAGACTACATTGTGTGGTTATCCCTGAGCCAGACTACAGTGCATGGTAGCCCTGGGCCAGACTACAGTGCGTGGTATCCCTGGGACTGAATACAGTGCGTGGTATCCCTGGGCCAGTCCACAGTGAGTGGTATCCCTGGGACAGACTACAGTGCGTGGTATCCCTGGGCCAGACTACAGTACGTGGTATCCCTGGGACAGACTACAGTGCGTGGTATCCCTGGGCCAGACTACAGTGCGTGGCATCCCTGGGACAGACTACAGTGCGTGGTATCCCTGGGCCAGACCACAGTGCGTGATATCCCTGGGCCAGTCTACAGTGCGTGGTATCCCTGGGCCAGACTACAGTGCGTGGTATCCCTGGGCCAGACTACAGTGCATGGTATCCCTGGGCCAGACCACAGTGCGTGGTATCCCTGGGCCAGACTACAGTGCTTGGTATGCCTGGGCCAGACTACACTGCGTGGTATCCCTGAGACAGACTACACTGCGTGGTATCCCTGGGCCAGACTACACTGCGTGGTATCCCTGAGCCAGACCACAGTGCGTGGTATCCCTGGGCCAGACCAAAGTGCATGGTTATCCCTGGGCCAGACCACAGTGCGTGGTATCCCTGGGCCAGACTACAGTGCATGGTTATCCCTGGGCCAGACTACAGTGTGTGGTATCCCTGGGCCAGACCACAGTGCATGGTTATCCCTGGGCCAGTCAACAGTGCGTGGTATCCCTGGGCCAGACTACAGTGCGTGGTATCCCTGGGCCAGACTACAGTGCGTGGTATCCCTGGGCCAGACCACAGTGCGTGGTATCCCTGGGCCAGACTACAGTGCGTGGTATCCCTGGGCCAGACAACAGTGCGTGGTTATCCCTGGTCCAGACCGGAGTGCGTGGTATCCCTGGGCGAGACTACAGTGCGTGGTTATACCTGGGCAAGACCACAGTGAGTCGTATCCCTGGGCCAGACAACAGTGCGTGATTATCCCTGGGCCAGACTACAGTGTGTGGTATCCCTGGGCCAGACCACAGTGCGTGGTATGCCTGGGTCAGACCACAGTGCGTGGTATCCCTGGGCCAGACCACAGTGCATGGTTATCCCTGGGCCAGACTACAGTGAGTGGTATCCCTGGGCCAGACCACAGTGCATGGTTATCCCTGGGCCAGACCACAGTGTGTGGTTATCCCTGGGCCAGACTACAGTGAGTGGTATCCCTGAGCCAGACCACAGTGCGTGGTATCCCTGGGCCAGACCAAAGTGCGTGGTTATCCCTGGGCTAGACTAATGTGTGGTATCCCTGGGCCAGACTACAGTGTGTGGTATCCCTGGGCCAGACAACAGTGCGTGGTTATCCCTGGTCCAGACCGGAGTGCGTGGTATCCCTGGGCGAGACTACAGTGCGTGGTTATACCTGGGCAAGACCACAGTGAGTCGTATCCCTGGGCCAGACCACAGTGCATGGTTATCCCTGGGCCAGACCACAGTGTGTGGTATCCCTGAGCCAGACCACAGTGCGTGGTATCCCTGGGCCAGACCAAAGTGCGTGGTTATCCCTGGGCTAGACTAATGTGTGGTATCCCTGGGCCAGACTACAGTGTGTGGTATCCCTGGGCCAGACCACAGTGCGTGGTTATCCCTGGGCTAGACTAGTGTGTGGTATCCCTGGGCCAGACTACAGTGTGTGGTATCCCTGGGCCAGACCACAGTGCGTGGTATCCCTGGGCTAGACTAGTGTGTGGTATCCTTGTGCCAGACCACAGTGCGTGGTTATCCCTGGGCAAGACTAGTGTGTGGTATCCCAGGGACAGACCACAGTGTGTGGTATCCCTGGGCCAAATCACAGTGCTTGGTATCCCTGGGCCAGACTACAGTGCGTGGTTATCCCTGGCCAGACCACAGTGCGTTGTTATCCCTGGGCCAGACTACAGTGAGTGGTATCCTTGGGCCAGACTACAGTGCGTGGTATCCCTGGGCCAGAATACAGTGCGTGGTATCCTTGGGCCAGACTACAGTGTGTGGTAACCCTGGGCCAGACCACAGTGCGTGGTATCCCTGGGCCAGACTACAGTGTGTGGTATCCCTGGGCCAGACCACAGTGCGTGGTATGCCTGGGTCAGACCACAGTGCGTGGTATCCCTGGGCCAGACCACAGTGCATGGTTATCCCTGGGCCAGACTACAGTGTGTGGTATCCCTGGGCCAGACCACAGTGCATGGTTATCCCTGGGCCAGACCACAGTGTGTGGTATCCCTGAGCCAGACCACAGTGCGTGGTATCCCTGGGCCAGACCAAAGTGCGTGGTTATCCCTGGGCTAGACTAATGTGTGGTATCCCTGGGCCAGACTACAGTGTGTGGTATCCCTGGGCCAGACCACAGTGCGTGGTTATCCCTGGGCTAGACTAGTGTGTGGTATCCCTGGGCCAGACTACAGTGTGTGGTATCCTTGGGCCAGACTACAGTGTGTGGTATCTTTGGGCCAGACCACAGTGCATGGTTATCCCTGGGCTAGACTAGTGTGTGGTATCCTTGTGCCAGACCACAGTGCGTGGTTATCCCTGGGCTAGACTAGTGTGTGGTATCCCAGGGACAGACAACAGTGTGTGGTATCCCTGGGCCAAATCACAGTGCTTGGTATCCCTGGGCCAGACTACAGTGCGTGGTTATCCCTGGCCAGACCACAGTGCGTGGTTATCCCTGGGCCAGACTACAGTGAGTGGTATCCTTGGGCCAGACTACAGTGCGTGGTATCCCTGGGCCAGAATACAGTGCGTGGTATCCTTGGGCCAGACTACATTGTGTGGTTATCCCTGAGCCAGACTACAGTGCATGGTAGCCCTGGGCCAGACTACAGTGCGTGGTATCCCTGGGACTGACTACAGTGCGTGGTATCCCTGGGCCAGACCACAGTGAGTGGTATCCCTGGGACAGACTACAGTGCGTGGTATCCCTGGGCCAGACTACAGTACGTGGTATCCCTGGGCCAGACCACAGTGAGTGGTATCCCTGGGACAGACTACAGTGCGTGGTATCCCTGGGCCAGACTACAGTGTGGGGTATCCCTGGGCCAGACTACAGTGAGTGGTATCCCTGGGCCAGAACACAGTGCGTGGTATCCCTGGGCCAGACTACAGTGAGTGGTGTCTTTGGGCCAGAACACAGTGTGTGTTATCCCTGGGCCAGACCACAGTGCGTGATATCCCTGGGCCAGTCTACAGTGCGTGGTATCCCTGGGCCAGACTACAGTGCGTGGTATCCCTGGGCCAGACTACAGTGCGTGGTATCTCTGGGCCAGACTACATTGTGTGGTTATCCCTGAGCCAGACTACAGTGCATGGTAGCCCTGGGCCAGACTACAGTGCGTGGTATCCCTGGGACTGAATACAGTGCGTGGTATCCCTGGGCCAGTCCACAGTGAGTGGTATCCCTGGGACAGACTACAGTGCGTGGTATCCCTGGGCCAGACTACAGTACGTGGTATCCCTGGGACAGACTACAGTGCGTGGTATCCCTGGGCCAGACTACAGTGCGTGGCATCCCTGGGACAGACTACAGTGCGTGGTATCCCTGGGCCAGACCACAGTGCGTGATATCCCTGGGCCAGTCTACAGTGCGTGGTATCCCTGGGCCAGACTACAGTGCGTGGTATCCCTGGGCCAGACTACAGTGCATGGTATCCCTGGGCCAGACCACAGTGCGTGGTATCCCTGGGCCAGACTACAGTGCTTGGTATGCCTGGGCCAGACTACACTGCGTGGTATCCCTGAGACAGACTACACTGCGTGGTATCCCTGGGCCAGACTACACTGCGTGGTATCCCTGAGCCAGACCACAGTGCGTGGTATCCCTGGGCCAGACCAAAGTGCATGGTTATCCCTGGGCCAGACCACAGTGCGTGGTATCCCTGGGCCAGACTACAGTGCATGGTTATCCCTGGGCCAGACTACAGTGTGTGGTATCCCTGGGCCAGACCACAGTGCATGGTTATCCCTGGGCCAGTCAACAGTGCGTGGTATCCCTGGGCCAGACTACAGTGCGTGGTATCCCTGGGCCAGACTACAGTGCGTGGTATCCCTGGGCCAGACCACAGTGCGTGGTATCCCTGGGCCAGACTACAGTGCGTGGTATCCCTGGGCCAGACAACAGTGCGTGGTTATCCCTGGTCCAGACCGGAGTGCGTGGTATCCCTGGGCGAGACTACAGTGCGTGGTTATACCTGGGCAAGACCACAGTGAGTCGTATCCCTGGGCCAGACAACAGTGCGTGATTATCCCTGGGCCAGACTACAGTGTGTGGTATCCCTGGGCCAGACCACAGTGCGTGGTATGCCTGGGTCAGACCACAGTGCGTGGTATCCCTGGGCCAGACCACAGTGCATGGTTATCCCTGGGCCAGACTACAGTGAGTGGTATCCCTGGGCCAGACCACAGTGCATGGTTATCCCTGGGCCAGACCACAGTGTGTGGTTATCCCTGGGCCAGACTACAGTGAGTGGTATCCCTGAGCCAGACCACAGTGCGTGGTATCCCTGGGCCAGACCAAAGTGCGTGGTTATCCCTGGGCTAGACTAATGTGTGGTATCCCTGGGCCAGACTACAGTGTGTGGTATCCCTGGGCCAGACCACAGTGCGTGGTTATCCCTGGGCTAGACTAGTGTGTGGTATCCCTGGGCCAGACTACAGTGTGTGGTATCCTTGGGCCAGACTACAGTGTGTGGTATCTTTGGGCCAGACCACAGTGCATGGTTATCCCTGGGCTAGACTAGTGTGTGGTATCCTTGTGCCAGACCACAGTGCGTGGTTATCCCTGGGCTAGACTAGTGTGTGGTATCCCAGGGACAGACCACAGTGTGTGGTATCCCTGGGCCAAATCACAGTGCTTGGTATCCCTGGGCCAGACTACAGTGCGTGGTTATCCCTGGCCAGACCACAGTGCGTGGTTATCCCTGGGCCAGACTACAGTGAGTGGTATCCTTGGGCCAGACTACAGTGCGTGGTATCCCTGGGCCAGAATACAGTGCGTGGTATCCTTGGGCCAGACTACAGTGTGTGGTATCCCTGGGCCAGACCACAGTGCGTGGTATCCCTGGGCCAGACTACAGTGAGTGGTTATCCCTGGGCCAGTCTACAGTGAGTGGTATCCCTGGGCCAGACTACAGTGCGTGGTATCCCTGGGCCAGAATACAGTGCGTGGTATCCTTGGGCCAGACTACAGTGTGTGGTATCCCTGGGCCAGACCACAGTGCGTGGTATCCCTGGGCCAGACTACAGTGAGTGGTTATCCCTGGGCCAGTCTACAGTGTGTGTTATCCCTGGGCCAGACCACAGTGAGTGGTATCACTGGGCGGGACTACAATGCGTGGTATCCCTGGGCCAGACTACAGTGCGTGGTATCCCTGGGCCAGACAACAGTGCGTGGTTATCCCTGGTCCAGACCGGAGTGCGTGGTATCCCTGGGCGAGACTACAGTGCGTGGTTATACCTGGGCAAGACCACAGTGAGTCGTATCCCTGGGCCAGACAACAGTGCGTGATTATCCCTGGGCCAGACTACATTGTGTGGTATCCCTGGGGCAGACCACAGTGCGTGGTATGCCTGGGTCAGAACACAGTGCGTGGTATCCCTGGGTCAGACCACAGTGCGTGGTATCCCTGGGCCAGACTACAGTGTGTGGTATCCCTGGGACAGACTACAGTGCGTGGTATCCCTGGGCCAGACTACAGTGCGTGTTATCCCTGGGACTGACTACAGTGCGTGGTATCCCTGGGCCAGACCACAGTGCGTGATATCCCTGGGCCAGTCTACAGTGCGTGGTATCCCTGGGCCAGACTACAGTGCGTGGTATCCCTGGGCCAGACTACATTGTGTGGTTATCCCTGAGCCAGACTACAGTGCATGGTAGCCCTGGGCCAGACTACAGTGCGTGGTATCCCTGGGACTGACTACAGTGCGTGGTATCCCTGGGCCAGACCACAGTGAGTGGTATCCCTGGGACAGACTACAGTGCGTGGTATCCCTGGGCCAGACTACAGTACGTGGTATCCCTGGGCCAGACCACAGTGAGTGGTATCCCTGGGACAGACTACAGTGCGTGGTATCCCTGGGCCAGACTACAGTGTGGGGTATCCCTGGGCCAGACTACAGTGTGTGGTATCCCTGGGCCAGACTACAGTGAGTGGTGTCTTTGGGCCAGAACACAGTGTGTGTTATCCCTGGGCCAGACCACAGTGCGTGGTATCCCTGGGCCAGACCACAGTGCGTGATATCCCTGGGCCAGTCTACAGTGCGTGGTATCCCTGGGCCAGACTACAGTGCGTGGTATCCCTGGGCCAGACTACAGTGCGTGGTATCTCTGGGCCAGACTACATTGTGTGGTTATCCCTGAGCCAGACTACAGTGCATGGTAGCCCTGGGCCAGACTACAGTGCGTGGTATCCCTGGGACTGAATACAGTGCGTGGTATCCCTGGGCCAGTCCACAGTGAGTGGTATCCCTGGGACAGACTACAGTGCGTGGTATCCCTGGGCCAGACCACAGTACGTGGTATCCCTGGGACAGACTACAGTGCGTGGTATCCCTGGGCCAGACTACAGTGCGTGGCATCCCTGGGACAGACTACAGTGCGTGGTATCCCTGGGCCAGACCACAGTGCGTGATATCCCTGGGCCAGTCTACAGTGCGTGGTATCCCTGGGCCAGACTACAGTGCGTGGTATCCCTGGGCCAGACTACAGTGCATGGTATCCCTGGGCCAGACCACAGTGCGTGGTATCCCTGGGCCAGACTACAGTGCTTGGTATGCCTGGGCCAGACTACACTGCGTGGTATCCCTGAGACAGACTACACTGCGTGGTATCCCTGGGCCAGACTACACTGCGTGGTATCCCTGAGCCAGACCACAGTGCGTGGTATCCCTGGGCCAGACCAAAGTGCATGGTTATCCCTGGGCCAGACCACAGTGCGTGGTATCCCTGGGCCAGACTACAGTGCATGGTTATCCCTGGGCCAGACTACAGTGTGTGGTATCCCTGGGCCAGACCACAGTGTGTGGTATCCCTGGGCCAGACCAAAGTGCGTGGTTATCCCTGGGCTAGACTAATGTGTGGTATCCCTGGGCCAGACTACAGTGTGTGGTATCCCTGCGCCAGACCACAGTGCGTGGTTATCCCTGGGCTAGACTAGTGTGTGGTATCCCTGGGCCAGACTACAGTGTGTGGTATCCTTGGGCCAGACTACAGTGTGTGGTATCCCTGGGCCAGACCACAGTGCATGGTTATCCCTGGGCTAGACTAGTGTGTGGTATCCTTGTGCCAGACCACAGTGCGTGGTTATCCCTGGGCTAGACTAGTGTGTGGTATCCCAGGGACAGACCACAGTGTGTGGTATCCCTGGGCCAAATCACAGTGCTTGGTATCCCTGGGCCAGACTACAGTGCGTGGTTATCCCTGGCCAGACCACAGTGCGTGGTTATCCCTGGGCCAGACTACAGTGAGTGGTATCCTTGGGCCAGACTACAGTGCGTGGTATCCCTGGGCCAGAATACAGTGCGTGGTATCCTTGGGCCAGACTACAGTGTGGGGTATCCCTGGGCCAGACTACAGTGTGTGGTATCCCTGGGCCAGACCACAGTGCGTGTTATCCCTGAGCCAGACTACAGTGCGTGGTATCCCTGGGCCAGACCACAGTGTGGGGTATCCCTGGGCCAGACTACAGTGTGTGGTATCCCTGGGCCAGACCACAGTGCGTGGTATCCCTGGGCCAGACTACAGTGAGTGGTGTCTCTGGGCCAGACCACAGTGTGTGTTATCCCTGGGCCAGACCACAGTGTGTGGAATCCCTGGGCAAGACTACAGTGAGTGGTTATCCCTGGGCCAGACTACAGTGCGTGGTATCCCTGGGCCAGACTACAGTGCGTGGTATGCCTGGGCCAGGCAACAGTGCGTGGTTATCCCTGGTCCAGACCGGAGTGCGTGGTATCCCTGGGCGAGACTACAGTGCGTGGCTATACCTGGGCCAGACCACAGTGAGTGGTATCCCTGGGCCAGACAACAGTGTGTGGTATCCCTGGGCCAGACCACAGTACGTCGTATCCCTGGGACAGACTGCAGTGCGTGGTATCCCTGGGCCAGACTACAGTGCGTGGTATCCCTGGGACAGACTACAGTGCGTGATATCCCTGGGCCAGACTACAGTGCGTGGTATCCCTGGGACAGACTACAGTGCGTGGTATCCCTGGGCCAGACCACAGTGCGTGATATCCCTGGGTCAGTGTACAGTGCGTGGTATCCCTGGGCCAGACTACAGTGCGTGGTATCCCTGGGCCAGACTACAGTGTGTTGTTGTCCCTGGGCCAGACCACAGTGCATGGTTATCCCTGGGCCAGACTACAGTGCGTGGTATCCCTGGGCCAGACCATAATGCGTGGTTATCCCTGGGCCAGACTACAGTGTGTGGTATCCCTGGGCCAGACTACAGTGAGTGGTGTCTTTGGGCCAGAACACAGTGTGTGTTATCCCTGGGCCAGACCACAGTGCGTGGTATCCCTGGGCCAGACCACAGTGCGTGATATCCCTGGGCCAGTCTACAGTGCGTGGTATCCCTGGGCCAGACTACAGTGCGTGGTATCCCTGGGCCAGACTACAGTGCGTGGTATCTCTGGGCCAGACTACATTGTGTGGTTATCCCTGAGCCAGACTACAGTGCATGGTAGCCCTGGGCCAGACTACAGTGCGTGGTATCCCTGGGACTGAATACAGTGCGTGGTATCCCTGGGCCAGTCCACAGTGAGTGGTATCCCTGGGACAGACTACAGTGCGTGGTATCCCTGGGCCAGACCACAGTACGTGGTATCCCTGGGACAGACTACAGTGCGTGGTATCCCTGGGCCAGACTACAGTGCGTGGCATCCCTGGGACAGACTACAGTGCGTGGTATCCCTGGGCCAGACCACAGTGCGTGATATCCCTGGGCCAGTCTACAGTGCGTGGTATCCCTGGGCCAGACTACAGTGCGTGGTATCCCTGGGCCAGACTACAGTGCATGGTATCCCTGGGCCAGACCACAGTGCGTGGTATCCCTGGGCCAGACTACAGTGCTTGGTATGCCTGGGCCAGACTACACTGCGTGGTATCCCTGAGACAGACTACACTGCGTGGTATCCCTGGGCCAGACTACACTGCGTGGTATCCCTGAGCCAGACCACAGTGCGTGATATCCCTGGGCCAGACCAAAGTGCATGGTTATCCCTGGGCCAGACCACAGTGCGTGGTATCCCTGGGCCAGACTACAGTGCATGGTTATCCCTGGGCCAGACTTCAGTGTGTGGTATCCCTGGGCCAGACCACAGTGTGTGGTATCCCTGGGCCAGACCAAAGTGCGTGGTTATCCCTGGGCTAGACTAATGTGTGGTATCCCTGGGCCAGACTACAGTGTGTGGTATCCCTGCGCCAGACCACAGTGCGTGGTTATCCCTGGGCTAGACTAGTGTGTGGTATCCCTGGGCCAGACTACCTTGTGTGGTATCCTTGGGCCAGACTACAGTGTGTGGTATCCCTGGGCCAGACCACAGTGCATGGTTATCCCTGGGCTAGACTAGTGTGTGGTATCCTTGTGCCAGACCACAGTGCGTGGTTATCCCTGGGCTAGACTAGTGTGTGGTATCCCAGGGACAGACCACAGTGTGTGGTATCCCTGGGCCAAATCACAGTGCTTGGTATCCCTGGGCCAGACTACAGTGCGTGGTTATCCCTGGCCAGACCACAGTGCGTGGTTATCCCTGGGCCAGACTACAGTGAGTGGTATCCTTGGGCCAGACTACAGTGCGTGGTATCCCTGGGCCAGAATACAGTGCGTGGTATCCTTGGGCCAGACTACAGTGTGGGGTATCCCTGGGCCAGACTACAGTGTGTGGTATCCCTGGGCCAGACCACAGTGCGTGTTATCCCTGAGCCAGACTACAGTGCGTGGTATCCCTGGGCCAGACCACAGTGTGGGGTATCCCTGGGCCAGACTACAGTGTGTGGTATCCCTGGGCCAGACCACAGTGCGTGGTATCCCTGGGCCAGACTACAGTGAGTGGTGTCTCTGGGCCAGACCACAGTGTGTGTTATCCCTGGGCCAGACCACAGTGTGTGGAATCCCTGGGCAAGACTACAGTGAGTGGTTATCCCTGGGCCAGACTACAGTGCGTGGTATCTTTGGGCCAGACTACAGTGCGTGGTATCCCTGGGCCAGGCAACAGTGCGTGGTTATCCCTGGTCCAGACCGGAGTGCGTGGTATCCCTGGGCGAGACTACAGTGCGTGGCTATACCTGGGCCAGACCACAGTGAGTGGTATCCCTGGGCCAGACAACAGTGTGTGGTATCCCTGGGCCAGACCACAGTACGTCGTATCCCTGGGACAGACTGCAGTGCGTGGTATCCCTGGGCCAGACTACAGTGCGTGGTATCCCTGGGACAGACTACAGTGCGTGATATCCCTGGGCCAGACTACAGTGCGTGGTATCCCTGGGCCAGACTACAGTGCGTGGTTATCCCTGGCCAGACCACAGTGCGTGGTTATCCCTGGGCCAGACTACAGTGAGTGGTATCCTTGGGCCAGACTACAGTGCGTGGTATCCCTGGGCCAGAATACAGTGCGTGGTATCCTTGGGCCAGACTACAGTGTGGGGTATCCCTGGGCCAGACTACAGTGTGTGGTATCCCTGGGCCAGACCACAGTGCGTGTTATCCCTGAGCCAGACTACAGTGCGTGGTATCCCTGGGCCAGACCACAGTGTGGGGTATCCCTGGGCCAGACTACAGTGTGTGGTATCCCTGGGCCAGACCACAGTGCGTGGTATCCCTGGGCCAGACTACAGTGAGTGGTGTCTCTGGGCCAGACCACAGTGTGTGTTATCCCTGGGCCAGACCACAGTGTGTGGAATCCCTGGGCAAGACTACACTGAGTGGTTATCCCTGGGCCAGACTACAGTGCGTGGTATCTTTGGGCCAGACTACAGTGCGTGGTATCCCTGGGCCAGGCAACAGTGCGTGGTTATCCCTGGTCCAGACCGGAGTGCGTGGTATCCCTGGGCGAGACTACAGTGCGTGGCTATACCTGGGCCAGACCACAGTGAGTGGTATCCCTGGGCCAGACAACAGTGTGTGGTATCCCTGGGCCAGACCACAGTACGTCGTATCCCTGGGACAGACTGCAGTGCGTGGTATCCCTGGGCCAGACTACAGTGCGTGGTATCCCTGGGACAGACTACAGTGCGTGATATCCCTGGGCCAGACTACAGTGCGTGGTATCCCTGGGACAGACTACAGTGCGTGGTATCCCTGGGCCAGACCACAGTGCGTGATATCCCTGGGTCAGTGTACAGTGCGTGGTATCCCTGGGCCAGACTACAGTGCGTGGTATCCCTGAGCCAGACTACAGTGTGTTGTTGTCCCTGGGCCAGACCACAGTGCATGGTTATCCCTGGGCCAGACTACAGTGCGTGGTATCCCTGGGCCAGACCATAATGCGTGGTTATCCCTGGGCCAGACTACAGTGCGTGGTATCCATGGGCCAGACCACAGTGCGTGGTATCACTGGGCCTGACAACAGTGCGTGGTTATCCCTGGGCCAGACCACAGTGTGGGGTATCCCTGGGCCAGACTACAGTGTGTGGTATCCCTGGGCCAGACCACAGTGTGGGGTATCCCTGGGCCAGACTACAGTGTGTGGTATCCCTGAGCCAGACCACAATGCGTAGTATCCCTGGGCCAGACTACAGTGAGTGGTGTCTCTGGGCCAGACCACAGTGTGTGTTATCCCTGGGCCAGACCACAGTGTGTGGAATCCCTGGGCAAGACTACAGTGAGTGGTTAACCCTGGGCCAGAATACAGTGCGTGGTATCCCTGGGCCAGACCACAGTGAGTGGTATCACTGGGCGGGACTACAATGCGTGGTATCCCTGGGCCAGACTACAGTGCATGGTATCCCTGGGCCAGACAACAGTGCGTGGTTATCCCTGGTCCAGACCGGAGTGCGTGGTATCCCTGGGCGAGACTACAGTGCGTGGTTATACCTGGGCCAGACCACAGTGAGTGGTATCCCTGGGCCAGACAACAGTGCGTGGTTATCCCTGGGCCAGACTACAGTGTGTGGTATCACTGGGCGGGACTACAATGCGTGGTATCCCTGGGCCAGACTACAGTGCATGGTATCCCTGGGCCAGACAACAGTGCGTGGTTATCCCTGGTCCAGACCGGAGTGCGTGGTATCCCTGGGCGAGACTACAGTGCGTGGTTATACCTGGGCCAGACCACAGTGAGTGGTATCCCTGGGCCAGACAACAGTGCGTGGTTATCCCTGGGCCAGACTACAGTGTGTGGTATCCCTGGGCCAGACCACAGTGCGTGGTATGCCTGGGTCAGACCACAGTGCATGGTTATCCCTGGGCCAGACTACAGTGCGTGGTATCCCTGGGTCAGACCACAGTGCATGGTATCCCTGGGCCAGACTACAGTGTGTGGTATCCCTGGGACAGACTACAGTGCGTGGTATCCCTGGGCCAGACTACAGTGCGTGGTATCCCTGGGAAAGACTACAGTGCGTGGTATCCCTGGGCCAGACCACAGTGCGTGATATCCCTGGGCCAGTCTACAGTGCGTGGTATCCCTGGGCCAGACTACAGTGCGTGGTATCCCTGGGCCAGACTACATTGTGTGGTTATCCCTGGGCCAGACCACAGTGTGTGTTTATCCCTGGGCCAGACTACAGTGTGTGGTTATCCCTGGGCCAGACCACAGTACGTGGTATCCCTGGGACAGACTACAGTGCATGGTATCCCTGGGCCAGACTACAGTGCGTTGTATCCATGGGACAGACTACAGTGCGTGGTATCCCTGGGCCAGACCACAGTGCGTGATATCCCTGGGCCAGTGTACAGTGCGTGGTATCCCTGGGCCAGACTACAGTGTGTGGTATCCCTGGGCCAGACCACAGTGCGTGGTTATCCCTGGGCTAGACTAGTGTGTGGTATCCCTGGGCCAGACTACAGTGTGTGGTATCCTTGGGCCAGACTACAGTGTGTGGTATCCCTGGGCCAGACCACAGTGCATGGTTATCCCTGGGCTAGACTAGTGTGTGGTATCCTTGTGCCAGACCACAGTGCGTGGTATCCCTGGGCCAAATCACAGTGCTTGGTATCCCTGGGCCAGACTACAGTGCGTGGTTATCCCTGGCCAGACCACAGTGCGTGGTTATCCCTGGGCCAGACTACAGTGAGTGGTATCCTTGGGCCAGACTACAGTGCGTGGTATCCCTGGGCCAGAATACAGTGCGTGGTATCCTTGGGCCAGACTACAGTGTGGGGTATCCCTGGGCCAGACTACAGTGTGTGGTGTCCCTGGGCCAGACCACAGTGCGTGTTATCCCTGAGCCAGACTACAGTGCGTGGTATCCCTGGGCCAGACCACAGTGTGGGGTATCCCTGGGCCAGACTACAGTGTGTGGTATCCCTGGGCCAGACCACAGTGCGTGGTATCCCTGGGCCAGACTACAGTGAGTGGTGTCTCTGGGCCAGACCACAGTGTGTGTTATCCCTGGGCCAGACCACAGTGTGTGGAATCCCTGGGCAAGACTACAGTGAGTGGTTATCCCTGGGCCAGACTACAGTGCGTGGTATCCCTGCGCCAGACTACAGTGCGTGGTATCCCTGGGCCAGACTACAGTGTGTGGTATCCCTGGTCCAGACCGGAGTGCGTGGTATCCCTGGGTGAGACTACAGTGCGTGGCTATACCTGGGCCAGACCACAGTGAGTGGTATCCCTGGGCCAGACAACAGTGTGTGGTATCCCTGGGCCAGACCACAGTACGTCGTATCCCTGGGACAGACTGCAGTGCGTGGTATCCCTGGGCCAGGCTACAGTGCGTGGTATCCCTGGGACAGACTACAGTGCGTGATATCCCTGGGCCAGACTACAGTGCGTGGTATCCCTGGGACAGACTACAGTGCGTGGTATCCCTGGGCCAGACCACAGTGCGTGATATCCCTGGCTCAGTGTACAGTGCGTGGTATCCCTGGGCCAGACTACAGTGCGTGGTATCCCTGGGCCAGACTACAGTGTGTTGTTGTCCCTGGGCCAGACCACAGTGCATGGTTATCCCTGGGCCAGACTACAGTGCGTGGTATCCCTGGGCCAGACCACAATGCGTGGTTATCCCTGGGCCAGACTACAGTGCGTGGTATCCCTGGGCCAGACTACAGAGCGTCGAATCCATGGGCCAGACCACAGTGCGTGGTATCACTGGGCCAGACAACAGTGCGTTGTTATCCCTGGGCCAGACCACAGTGCGTGGTATCCCTGGGCCAGACTACAGTGTGTGGTATCCCTGGGCAAGACTACAGTGCGTGGCATCCCTGCGCCAGACTACAGCGCGTGGTTATCCCAGGGCCAGACCACAGTGCGTGGTTATCCCTGGGCCAGACTACAGTGAGTGGTATCCTTGGGACAGACTACAGTGCGTGGTATCCCTGGGCCAGAATACAGTGCGTGGTATCCTTGGGCCAGACTACAGTGTGTGGTATCCCTGGGCCAGACCACAGTGTGGGGTATCCCTGGGCCAGACTACAGTGTGTGGTATCCCTGGGCCAGACCACAGTGCGTGGTATCCCTGAGCCAGACTACAGTGCGTGGTATCCCTGGGCCAGACCACAGTGTGGGGTATCCCTGGGCCAGACTACAGTGTGTGGTATCCCTGGGCCAGACCACAATGCGTAGTATCCCTGGGCCAGACTACAGTGAGTGGTGTCTCTGGGCCAGACCACAGTGTGTGTTATCCCTGGGCCAGACCATAGTGTGTGGTATCCCTGGGCCAGACTACAGTGCGTGGTATCACTGGGCGGGACTACAATGCGTGGTATCCCTGGGCCAGACTACAGTGCATGGTATCCCTGGGCCAGACAACAGTGCGTGGTTATCCCTGGTCCAGACCGGAGTGCGTGGTATCCCTGGGCGAGACTACAGTGCGTGGTTATACCTGGGCCAGACCACAGTGAGTGGTATCCCTGGGCCAGACAACAGTGCGTGGTTATCCCTGGGCCAGACTACAGTGTGTGGTATCACTGGGCGGGACTACAATGCGTGGTATCCCTGGGCCAGACTACAGTGCATGGTATCCCTGGGCCAGACAACAGTGCGTGGTTATCCCTGGTCCAGACCGGAGTGCGTGGTATCCCTGGGCCAGACTACAGTGCGTGTTATCCCTGGGACTGACTACAGTGCGTGGTATCCCTGGGCCAGACCACAGTGCGTGATATCCCTGGGCCAGTCTACAGTGCGTGGTATCCCTGGGCCAGACTACAGTGCGTGGTATCCCTGGGCCAGACTACATTGTGTGGTTATCCCTGAGCCAGACTACAGTGCATGGTAGCCCTGGGCCAGACTACAGTGCGTGGTATCCCTGGGACTGACTACAGTGCGTGGTATCCCTGGGCCAGACCACAGTGCGTGATATCCCTGGGCCAGTCTACAGTGCGTGGTATCCCTGGGCCAGACTACAGTGCGTGGTATCCCTGGGCCAGACTACAGTGCGTGGTATCTCTGGGCCAGACTACATTGTGTGGTTATCCCTGAGCCAGACTACAGTGCATGGTAGCCCTGGGCCAGACTACAGTGCGTGGTATCCCTGGGACTGAATACAGTGCGTGGTATCCCTGGGCCAGTCCACAGTGAGTGGTATCCCTGGGACAGACTACAGTGCGTGGTATCCCTGGGCCAGACTACAGTACGTGGTATCCCTGGGACAGACTACAGTGCGTGGTATCCCTGGGCCAGACTACAGTGCGTGGCATCTCTGGGACAGACTACAGTGCGTGGTATCCCTGGGCCAGACCACAGTGCGTGATATCCCTGGGCCAGTCTACAGTGCGTGGTATCCCTGGGCCAGACTACAGTGCGTGGTATCCCTGGGCCAGACTACAGTGCATGGGATCCCTGGGCCAGACCACAGTGCGTGGTATCCCTGGGCCAGACTACAGTGCTTGGTATGCCTGGGCCAGACTACACTGCGTGGTATCCCTGAGACAGACTACACTGCGTGGTATCCCTGGGCCAGACTACACTGCGTGGTATCCCTGAGCCAGACCACAGTGTGTGGTATCCCTGGGCCAGACCAAAGTGCATGGTTATCCCTGGGCCAGACTACAGTGTGTGGTATCCCTGGGCCAGACCACAGTGCATGGTTATCCCTGGGCCAGTCAACAGTGCGTGGTAACCCTGGGCCAGACTACAGTGCGTGGTATCCCTGGGCCAGACTACAGTGCGTGGTATCCCTGGGCCAGACCACAGTGCGTGGTATCCCTGGGCCAGACTACAGTGCGTGGTATCCCTGGGCCAGACAACAGTGCGTAGTTATCCCTGGTCCAGACCGGAGTGCGTGGTATCCCTGGGCGAGACTACAGTGCGTGGTTATACCTGGGCAAGACCACAGTGAGTCGTATCCCTGGGCCAGACAACAGTGCGTGATTATCCCTGGGCCAGACTACAGTGTGTGGTATCCCTGGGCCAGACCACAGTGCATGGTTATCCCTGGGCCAGACCACAGTGTGTGGTATCCCTGGGCCAGACCACAGTGTGTGGTATCCCTGGGCCAGACCAAAGTGCGTGGTTATCCCTGGGCTAGACTAATGTGTGGTATCCCTGGGCCAGACTACAGTGTGTGGTATCCCTGGGCCAGACCACAGTGCGTGGTTATCCCTGGGCCAGACTACAGTGCGTGGTATCCTTGGGCCAGACTACAGTGTGTGGTATCTTTGGGCCAGACCACAGTGCATGGTTATCCCTGGGCTAGACTAGTGTGTGGTATCCCTGGGCCAGACTACAGTGTGTGGTATCCTTGGGCCAGACTACAGTGTGTGGTATCTTTGGGCCAGACCACAGTGCATGGTTATCCCTGGGCTAGACTAGTGTGTGGTATCCTTGTGCCAGACCACAGTGCGTGGTTATCCCTGGGCTAGACTAGTGTGTGGTATCCCAGGGACAGACCACAGTGTGTGGTATCCCTGGGCCAAATCACAGTGCTTGGTATCCCTGGGCCAGACTACAGTGCGTGGTTATCCCTGGCCAGACCACAGTGCGTGGTTATCCCTGGGCCAGACTACAGTGAGTGGTATCCTTGGGCCAGACTACAGTGCGTGGTATCCCTGGGCCAGAATACAGTGCGTGGTATCCTTGGGCCAGACTACAGTGTGTGGTATCCCTGGGCCAGACCACAGTGCGTGGTATCCCTGGGCCAGACTACAGTGAGTGGTATCACTGGGCGGGACTACAATGCGTGGTATCCCTGGGCCAGACTACAGTGCGTGGTATCCCTGGGCCAGACCACAGTGAGTGGTATCACTGGGCGGGACTACAATGCGTGGTATCCCTGGGCCAGACTACAGTGCGTGGTATCCCTGGGCCAGACAACAGTGCGTGGTTATCCCTGGTCCAGACCGGAGTGCGTGGTATCCCTGGGCGAGACTACAGTGCGTGGTTATACCTGGGCAAGACCACAGTGAGTCGTATCCCTGGGCCAGACAACAGTGCGTGATTATCCCAGGGCCAGACTACATTGTGTGGTATCCCTGGGGCAGACCACAGTGCGTGGTATGCCTGGGTCAGAACACAGTGCGTGGTATCCCTGGGTCAGACCACAGTGCGTGGTATCCCTGGGCCAGACTACAGTGTGTGGTATCCCTGGGACAGACTACAGTGCGTGGTATCCCTGGGCCAGACTACAGTGCGTGTTATCCCTGGGACTGACTACAGTGCGTGGTATCCCTGGGCCAGACCACAGTGCGTGATATCCCTGGGCCAGTCTACAGTGCGTGGTATCCCTGGGCCAGACTACAGTGCGTGGTATCCCTGGGCCAGACTACATTGTGTGGTTATCCCTGAGCCAGACTACAGTGCATGGTAGCCCTGGGCCAGACTACAGTGCGTGGTATCCCTGGGACTGACTACAGTGCGTGGTATCCCTGGGCCAGACCACAGTGAGTGGTATCCCTGGGACAGACTACAGTGCGTGGTATCCCTGGGCCAGACTACAGTACGTGGTATCCCTGGGCCAGACCACAGTGAGTGGTATCCCTGGGACAGACTACAGTGCTTGGTATCCCTGGGCCAGACTACAGTGTGGGGTATCCCTGGGCCAGACTACAGTGCGTGGTATCCCTGGGCCAGAACACAGTGCGTGGTATCCCTGGGCCAGACTACAGTGAGTGGAGTCTTTGGGCCAGAACACAGTGTGTGTTATCCCTGGGCCAGACCACAGTGCGTGGTATCCCTGGGCCAGACCACAGTGCGTGATATCCCTGGGCCAGTCTACAGTGCGTGGTATCCCTGGGCCAGACTACAGTGCGTAGTATCCCTGGGCCAGACTACAGTGCGTCGTATCTCTGGGCCAGACTACATTGTGTGGTTATCCCTGAGCCAGACTACAGTGCATGGTAGCCCTGGGCCAGACTACAGTGCGTGGTATCCCTGGGACTGAATACAGTGCGTGGTATCCCTGGGCCAGTCCACAGTGAGTGGTATCCCTGGGACAGACTACAGTGCGTGGTATCCCTGGGCCAGACTACAGTACGTGGTATCCCTGGGACAGACTACAGTGCGTGGTATCCCTGGGCCAGACTACAGTGCGTGGCATCCCTGGGACAGACTACAGTGCGTGGTATCCCTGGGCCAGACCACAGTGCGTGATATCCCTGGGCCAGTCTACAGTGCGTGGTATCCCTGGGCCAGACTACAGTGCGTGGTATCCCTGGGCCAGACTACAGTGCATGGTATCCCTGGGCCAGACCACAGTGCGTGGTATCCCTGGGCCAGACTACAGTGCTTGGTATGCCTGGGCCAGACTACACTGCGTGGTATCCCTGAGACAGACTACACTGCGTGGTATCCCTGGGCCAGACTACACTGCGTGGTATCCCTGAGCCAGACCACAGTGCGTGGTATCCCTGGGCCAGACCAAAGTGCATGGTTATCCCTGGGCCAGACCACAGTGCGTGGTATCCCTGGGCCAGACTACAGTGCATGGTTATCCCTGGGCCAGACTACAGTGTGTGGTATCCCTGGGCCAGACCACAGTGCATGGTTATCCCTGGGCCAGACCACAGTGTGTGGTATCCCTGGGCCAGACCAAAGTGCGTGGTTATCCCTGGGCTCGACTAATGTGTGGTATCCCTGGGCCAGACTGCAGTGTGTGGTATCCCTGGGCCAGACCACAGTGCGTGGTTATCCCTGGGCTAGACTAGTGTGTGGTATCCCTGGGCCAGACTACAGTGTGTGGTATCCTTGGGCCAGACTACAGTGTGTGGTATCCCTGGGCCAGACCACAGTGCATGGTTATCCCTGGGCTAGACTAGTGTGTGGTATCCTTGTGCCAGACCACAGTGCGTGGTTATCCCTGGGCTAGACTAGTGTGTGGTATCCCAGGGACAGACCACAGTGTGTGGTATCCCTGGGCCAAATCACAGTGCTTGGTATCCCTGGGCCAGACTACAGTGCGTGGTTATCCCTGGCCAGACCACAGTGCGTGGTTATCCCTGGGCCAGACTACAGTGAGTGGTATCCTTGGGCCAGACTACAGTGCGTGGTATCCCTGGGCCAGAATACAGTGCGTGGTATCCTTGGGCCAGACTACAGTGTGGGGTATCCCTGGGCCAGACTACAGTGTGTGGTATCCCTGGGCCAGACCACAGTGCGTGTTATCCCTGAGCCAGACTACAGTGCGTGGTATCCCTGGGCCAGACCACAGTGTGGGGTATCCCTGGGCCAGACCACAGTGCGTGGTATCCCTGGGCCAGACTACAGTGAGTGGTGTCTCTGGGCCAGACCACAGTGTGTGTTATCCCTGGGCCAGACCACAGTGTGTGGAATCCCTGGGCAAGACTACAGTGAGTGGTATCCCAGGGCCAGACTACAGTGCGTGGTATCCCTGGGCCAGGCAACAGTGCGTGGTTATCCCTGGTCCAGACCGGAGTGCCTGGTATCCCTGGGCGAGACTACAGTGCGTGGCTATACCTGGGCCAGACCACAGTGAGTGGTATCCCTGGGCCAGACAACAGTGTGTGGTATCCCTGGGCCAGACCACAGTACGTCGTATCCCTGGGACAGACTGCAGTGCGTGGTATCCCTGGGCCAGACTACAGTGCGTGGTATCCCTGGGACAGACTACAGTGCGTGATATCCCTGGGCCAGACTACAGTGCGTGGTATCCCTGGGACAGACTACAGTGCGTGGTATCCCTGGGCCAGACCACAGTGCGTGATATCCCTGGGTCAGTGTACAGTGCGTGGTATCCCTGGCCAGACTACAGTGCGTGGTATCCCTGGGCCAGACTACAGTGTGTTGTTGTCCCTGGGCCAGACCACAGTGCATGGTTATCCCTGGGCCAGACTACAGTGCGTGGTATCCCTGGGCCAGACTACAGTGCGTGGTATCCCTGGGCCAGACTACAGAGCGTCGAATCCATGGGCCAGACCACAGTGCGTGGTATCACTGGGCCAGACAACAGTGCGTGGTTATCCCTGGGCCAGACCACAGTGCGTGGTATCCCTGGGCCAGACTACAGTGTGTGGTATCCCTGGGCAAGACTACAGTGCGTGGCATCCCTGCGCCAGACTACAGCGCGTGGTTATCCCAGGGCCAGACCACAGTGCGTGGTTATCCCTGGGCCAGACTACAGTGAGTGGTATCCTTGGGACAGACTACAGTGCGTGGTATCCCTGGGCCAGAATACAGTGCGTGGTATCCTTGGGCCAGACTACAGTGTGTGGTATCCCTGGGCCAGACCACAGTGTGGGGTATCCCTGGGCCAGACTACAGTGTGTGGTATCCCTGGGCCAGACCACAGTGCGTGGTATCCCTGAGCCAGACTACAGTGCGTGGTATCCCTGGGCCAGACCACAGTGTGGGGTATCCCTGGGCCAGACTACAGTGTGTGGTATCCCTGGGCCAGACCACAATGCGTAGTATCCCTGGGCCAGACTACAGTGAGTGGTGTCTCTGGGCCAGACCACAGTGTGTGTTATCCCTGGGCCAGACCACAGTGTGTGGAATCCCTGGGCCAGACTACAGTGAGTGGTTATCCCTGGGCCAGACTACAGTGTGTGGTATCACTGGGCGGGACTACAATGCGTGGTATCCCTGGGCCAGACTACAGTGCATGGTATCCCTGGGCCAGACAACAGTGCGTGGTTATCCCTGGTCCAGACCGGAGTGCGTGGTATCCCTGGGCGAGACTACAGTGCGTGGTTATACCTGGGCCAGACCACAGTGAGTGGTATCCCTGGGCCAGACAACAGTGCGTGGTTATCCCTGGGCCAGACTACAGTGTGTGGTATCCCTGGGCCAGACCACAGTGCGTGGTATGCCTGGGTCAGACCACAGTGCATGGTTATCCCTGGGCCAGACTACAGTGCGTGGTATCCCTGGGTCAGACCACAGTGCATGGTATCCCTGGGCCAGACTACAGTGTGTGGTATCCCTGGGACAGACTACAGTGCGTGGTATGCCTGGGCCAGACTACAGTGCGTGGTATCCCTGGGACAGACTACAGTGCGTGGTATCCCTGGGCCAGACCACAGTGCGTGATATCCCTGGGCCAGTCTACAGTGCGTGGTATCCCTTGGCCAGACTACAGTGCGTGGTATCCCTGGGCCAGACTACATTGTGTGGTTATCCCTGGGCCAGACCACAGTGTGTGTTTATCCCTGGGCCAGACTACAGTGTGTGGTTATCCCTGGGCCAGACCACAGTACGTGGTATCCCTGGGACAGACTACAGTGCATGGTATCCCTGGGCCAGACTACAGTGCGTTGTATCCATGGGACAGACTACAGTGCGTGGTATCCCTGGGCCAGACCACAGTGCGTGATATCCCTGGGCCAGTGTACAGTGCGTGGTATCCCTGGGCCAGACTACAGTGTGTGGTATCCCTGGGCCAGACCACAGTGCGTGGTTATCCCTGGGCTAGACTAGTGTGTGGTATCCCTGGGCCAGACTACAGTGTGTGGTATCCTTGGGCCAGACTACAGTGTGTGGTATCCCTGGGCCAGACCACAGTGCATGGTTATCCCTGGGCTAGACTAGTGTGTGGTATCCTTGTGCCAGACCACAGTGCGTGGTTATCCCTGGGCTAGACTAGTGTGTGGTATCCCAGGGACAGACCACAGTGTGTGGTATCCCTGGGCCAAATCACAGTGCTTGGTATCCCTGGGCCAGACTACAGTGCGTGGTTATCCCTGGCCAGACCACAGTGCGTGGTTATCCCTGGGCCAGACTACAGTGAGTGGTATCCTTGGGCCAGACTACAGTGCGTGGTTATCCCTGGCCAGACCACAGTGCGTGGTTATCCCTGGGCCAGACTACAGTGCGTGGTATCCCTGGGCCAGAATACAGTGCGTGGTATCCTTGGGCCAGACTACAGTGTGGGGTATCCCTGGGCCAGACTACAGTGTGTGGTATCCCTGGGCCAGACCACAGTGCGTGTTATCCCTGAGCCAGACTACAGTGCGTGGTATCCCTGGGCCAGACCGCAGTGTGGGGTATCCCTGGGCCAGACTACAGTGTGTGGTATCCCTGGGCCAGACCACAGTGCGTGGTATCCCTGGGCCAGACTACAGTGAGTGGTGTCTCTGGGCCAGACCACAGTGTGTGTTATCCCTGGGCCAGACCACAGTGTGTGGAATCCCTGGGCAAGACTACAGTGAGTGGTTATCCCTGGGCCAGACTACAGTGCGTGGTATCCCTGGGCCAGACCACAGTGAGTGGTATCACTGGGCGGGACTACAATGCGTGGTATCCCTGGGCCAGACAACAGTGCATGGTTATCCCTGGTCCAGACCGGAGTGCGTGGTATCCCTGGGCGAGACTACAGTGCGTGGTTATACCTGGGCCAGACCACAGTGAGTGGTATCCCTGGGCCAGACAACAGTGCGTGGTTATCCCTGGGCCAGACTACAGTGTGTGGTATCACTGGGCGGGACTACAATGCGTGGTATCCCTGGGCCAGACTACAGTGCATGGTATCCCTGGGCCAGACAACAGTGCGTGGTTATCCCTGGTCCAGACCGGAGTGCGTGGTATCCCTGGGCGAGACTACAGTGCGTGGTTATACCTGGGCCAGAGCACAGTGAGTGGTATCCCTGGGCCAGACAACAGTGCGTGGTTATCCCTGGGCCAGACTACAGTGTGTGGTATCCCTGGGCCAGACTACAGTGTGTGGTTATCCCTGGGCCAGACTACAGTGTGTGGTATCCCTGTGCCAGACTACAGTGCCTGGTTATCCCTGGGCCAGACTACACTGCGTGGTTATCCCTGGGCCAAACAACAGTGTGTGGTATCCCTGGGCCAGACTACAGTGTGTGGTATCCCTGGGCCAGACTACAGTGCGTGGTTATCCCTGGGCCAGACTACAGTGCGTCGTATCCCTGGGCCAGACTACAGTGCGTGGTTATCCCTGGGCCAGACTACAGTGTGTGGTATCCCTGGGCCAGACCACAGAGCGTGGTATGCCTGGGTCAGACCACAGTGCATGGTTATCCCTGGGCCAGACTACAGTGCGTGGTATCCCTGGGTCAGACCACAGTGCATGGTATCCCTGGGCCAGACTACAGTGTGTGGTATCCCTGGGACAGACTACAGTGCGTGGTATCCCTGGGCCAGACTACAGTGCGTGGTATCCCTGGGACAGACTACAGTGCGTGGTATCCCTGGGCCAGACCACAGTGCGTGATATCCCTGGGCCAGTCTACAGTGCGTGGTATCCCTGGGCCAGACTACAGTGCGTGGTATCCCTGGGCCAGACTACATTGTGTGGTTATCCCTGGGGCAGACCACAGTGTGTGTATATCCCTGGGCCAGACTACAGTGTGTGGTTATCACTGGGCCAGACCACAGTACGTGGTATCCCTGGGACAGACTACAGTGCGTGGTATCCCTGGGCCAGACTACAGTGCGTGGTATCCCTGGGACAGACTACAGTGCGTGGTATCCCTGGGCCAGACCACAGTGCGTGATATCCCTGGGCCAGTGTACAGTGCGTGGTATCCCTGGGCCAGACTACAGTGCGTGATATCCCTGGGCCAGACTACAGTGTGTGGTTGTCCCTGGGCCAGACCATAGTGCGTGCTTATACCTGGGCCAGACTACAGTGCGTGGTATCCCTGAGCCAGACCACAGTGTGTGGTATCCCTGGGCCAGACTACAGTGTGTGGTATCCCTGAGCCAGACCACAGTGCGTGGTATCCCTGGGCCAGACTACAGTGTGTGGTATCCCTGAGCCAGACCACAGTGCGTGGTATCCCTGGGCCAGACCAAAGTGCGTGGTTATCCCTGGGCTAGACAAGTGTGTGGTATCGCTGGGCCAGATTACAGTGTGTGGTAGCCCTGGGCCAAACCACACTGCATGGTTATCCCTGGGCCAGACTACAGCGTGTGGTCTCCCTGGGCCAGACTACAGTGTGTGGTTATCCCTGGGCCAGACTACAGTGCGTGGTTATCCCTGGGAAAGACCACAGTGAGTGGTATATCTGGGCCAGACCACAGTGCGTGGCATCCCTGGGCCAGACTACAGTGTATTGTATCCCTGGGCCAGACTACAGTTCGTGGTATCCCTGGGCCAGACTACAGTGTGTTGTATCCCGGGGCCAGACTACAGTGCGTGGTATCCCTGGGCCAGACTACAGTGTGTGGTATCCCTGGACCAGACTACAGTGCGTGGTATCCCTGGGCCAGAGCACAGTGCGTGGTATCCCTGGGCTAGACCACAGTGCATGGTATCCCTGGGCCAGACTACAGTGCGTGGTATTCCTGGGCCAGACCACACTTCGTGGTATCCCTGGGCCAGACTACAGTGAGTCGTTATCCCTGGGCCAGACTACAGTGCGTGATATCCCTGGGCCAGACCACAGTGTGTGGTAACCCTGGGCCAGACCACAGTGCGTGGTATCCCTGGGCCAGACCAAAGTGCGTGGTATCCCTGGGCTAGACAAGTGAGTGGTATCCCTGGGCCAGACTACAGTGCGTGGTATCCCTGGGCCAGACTACAGTGCGTGGTATCCCTGGGCCAGACTACAGTGTATTGTATCCCTGGGCCAGACTACAGTTCGTGGTATCCCTGGGCCAGACTACAGTGCGTGGTATCCCTGGGCCAGACTACAGTGTGTGGTATCCCTGGACCAGACTACAGTGCGTGGTATCCCTGGGCCAGAGCACAGTGCGTGGTATCCCTGGGCTAGACCACAGTGCATGGTATCCCTGGGCCAGACTACAGTGCGTGGTATTCCTGGGCCAGACCACACTTCGTGGTATCCCTGGGCCAGACTACAGTGTGTCGTTATCCCTGGGCCAGACTACAGTGCGTGATATCCCTGGGCCAGACCACAGTGTGTGGTAACCCTGGGCCAGACCACAGTGCGTGGTATCCCTGGGCCAGACCAAAGTGCGTGGTATCCCTGGGCTAGACAAGTGTGTGGTATCCCTGGGCCAGACTACAGTGCGTGGTATCCCTGGGCCAGACTACAGTGCGTGGTTATCCCTGGGCCAGACTACAGTGTGTGGTGTCCCTGGGCCAGACTACAGTGCGTGGTTATCCCTGGGCCAGACTACAGTGTGTGGTATCCCTGAGCCAGACTACAGTGCGTGGTTATCCCTTGGCCAGACTACAGTGCGTGGTATCCCTGGGCCAGACTACAGTGTGTGGTATCCCTGGGCCAGACTACAGTGTATGGTTATCCCTGGGCCAGACTACAGTGTGTGGTATCCCTGTGCCAGACTACAGTGCCTGGTTATCCCTGGGCCAGACTACACTGCGTGGTTATCCCTGGGCCAAACAACAGTGTGTGGTATCCCTGGGCCAGACTACAGTGTGTGGTATCCCTGGGCCAGACTACAGTGCGTGGTTATCCCTGGGCCAGACCGCAGTGCGTGGTATCCCTGGGCCAGACTACAGTGCGTGGTATCCCCGGGCTAGACTACAGTGCGTGGTATCCCTGGGCCAGACTACAGTGTGTGGTTATCCCTGGGCCAGACTACAGTGCGTAGCATCCCTGGGCCAGACTACAGTGCGAGGTATCCCTGGGCCAGACTACAGTGCGTGGTATCCGTGGGCCAGACTACAGTGTGTGGTATCCCTGGGCCAGACCACAGTGCGTGGTAGCCCTGGGCCAAACCACAGTGGTTGGTATCCCTGGGAAAGACCACAGTGAGTGGTATATCTGGGCCAGACCACAGTGTGTGGTATCCCTGGGCCAGACCACAGTGTCTGGTTATCCCTGGGCTAGACTGCAGTGCGTGGCATCCCTGGGCCAGACTACAGTGTGTGGTATCCCTGGGCCAGACTACAGTTCGTGGTATCCCTGGGCCAGACTACAGTGTGTGGTATCCCGGGGCCAGACTACAGTGCGTGGTATCCCTGGGCCAGACTACAGTGTGTGGTATCCCTGGACCAGACTACAGAGCGTGGTATCCCTGGGCCAGAGCACAGTGCGTGATATCCCTGGGCCAGTCTACAGTGCGTGGTATCCCTGGGCCAGACTACAGTGCGTGGTATCCCTGGGCCAGACTACATTGTGTGGTTATCCCTGGGCCAGACCACAGTGTGTGTATATCCCTGGGCCAGACTACAGTGTGTGGTTATCACTGGGCCAGACCACAGTACGTGGTATCCCTGGGACAGACTACAGTGCGTGGTATCCCTGGGCCAGACTACAGTGCGTGGTATCCCTGGGACAGACTACAGTGCGTGGTATCCCTGGGCCAGACCACAGTGCGTGATATCCCTGGGCCAGTGTACAGTGCGTGGTATCCCTGGGCCAGACTACAGTGCGTGATATCCCTGGGCCAGACTACAGTGTGTGGTTGTCCCTGGGCCAGACCACAGTGCGTGGTATCCCTGGGCCAGACTACAGTGCGTGGTATCCCTGGGCCAGACTACAGTGCGTGGTATCCCTGAGCCAGACCACAGTGCGTGGTATCCCTGGGCCAGACTACAGTGTGTGGTATCCCTGAGCCAGACCACAGTGCGTGGTATCCCTGGGCCAGACTACAGTGTGTGGTATCCTTGAGCCAGACCACAGTGCGTGGTATCCCTGGGCCAGACCAAAGTGCGTGGTTATCCCTGGGCTAGACAAGTGTGTGGTATCGCTGGGCCAGATTACAGTGTGTGGTAGCCCTGGGCCAAACCACACTGCATGGTTATCCCTGGGCCAGACTACAGCGTGTGGTCTCCCTGGGCCAGACTACAGTGTGTGGTTATCCCTGGGCCAGACTACAGTGCGTGGTTATCCCTGGGAAAGACCACAGTGAGTGGTATATCTGGGCCAGACCACAGTGCGTGGCATCCCTGGGCCAGACTACAGTGTATTGTATCCCTGGGCCAGACTACAGTTCGTGGTATCCCTGGGCCAGACTACAGTGTGTGGTATCCCGGGGCCAGACTACAGTGCGTGGTATCCCTGGGCCAGACTACAGTGTGTGGTATCCCTGGACCAGACTACTGTGCGTGGTATCCCTGGGCCAGAGCACAGTGCGTGGTATCCCTGGGCTAGACCACAGTGCATGGTATCCCTGGGCCAGACTACAGTGCGTGGTATTCCTGGGCCAGACCACACTTCGTGGTATCCCTGGGCCAGACTACAGTGTGTCGTTATCCCTGGGCCAGACTACAGTGCGTGATATCCCTGGGCCAGACCACAGTGTGTGGTAACCCTGGGCCAGACCACAGTGCGTGGTATCCCTGGGCCAGACCAAAGTGCGTGGTATCCCTGGGCTAGACAAGTGTGTGGTATCCCTGGGCCAGACTACAGTGCGTGGTATCCCTGGGCCAGACTACAGTGCGTGGTATCCCTGGGCCAGACTACAGTGTATTGTATCCCTGGGCCAGACTACAGTTCGTGGTATCCCTGGGCCAGACTACAGTGTGTGGTTATCCCTGGGCCAGACTACAGTGTGTGGTATCCCTGGGCCAGACTACAGTGCGTGGTTATCCCTGGGCCAGACCGCAGTGCGTGGTATCCCAGGGCCAGACTACAGTGCGTGGTATCCCCGGGCTAGACTACAGTGCGTGGTATCCCTGGGCCAGACTACAGTGTGTGGTTATCCCTGGGCCAGACTACAGTGCGTAGCATCCCTGGGCCAGACTACAGTGCGAGGTATCCCTGGGCCAGACCACAGTGCGTGGTAGCCCTGGGCCAAACCACAGTGGTTGGTATCCCTGGGAAAGACCACAGTGAGTGGTATATCTGGGCCAGACCACAGTGTGTGGTATCACTGGGCCAGACCACAGTGTCTGGTTATCCCTGGGCTAGACTGCAGTGCGTGGCATCCCTGGGCCAGACTACAGTGTGTGGTATCCCTGGGCCAGACTACAGTTCGTGGTATCCCTGGGCCAGACTACAGTGTGTGGTATCCCGGGGCCAGACTACAGTGCGTGGTATCCCTTGGCCAGACTACAGTGTGTGGTATCCCTGGACCAGACTACAGAGCGTGGTATCCCTGGGCCAGAGCACAGTGCTTGGTATCCCTGGGCTAGACCACAGTGCATGGTATCCCTGTACCAGATTACAGTATGTGGTATCCCTGGGCCAGATTACAGTGTGTGGTATCCCTGGGCCAGACCACAGAGCGTGGTATCCCTGTGCCAGACTACAGTGCGTGGTATCCCTGGGCCAGACCACAGTGTGTGGTAACCCTGGGCCAGACCACAGTGTGTGGTAACCCTGGGCCAGACCACAGTGCATGGTATCCCTGGGCCAGACCAAAGTGCGTGGTATCCCTGGGCCAGACCAAAGTGCGTGGTATCCCTGGGCTAGACCAAAGTGCGTGGTATCCCTGGGCTAGACAAGTGTGTGGAATCCCTGGGCCAGACTACAGTGTGTCGTTATCCCTGGGCCAGACTACAGTGCGTGGTATCCCTGGGCCAGACTACAGTGCGTGGTTATCCCTGGGCCAGACTACAGTGTGTGGTGTCCCTGGGCCAGACTACAGTGCATGGTTATCCCTGGGCCAGACTACAGTGTGTGGTATCCCTGGGCCAGACTACAGTGCGTGGTTATCCCTTGGCCAGACTACAGTGCGTGGTATCCCTGGGCCAGACTACAGTGTGTGGTATCCCTGGGCCAGACTACAGTGTGTGGTTATCCCTGGGCCAGACTACAGTGTATGGTATCCCTGTGCCAGACTACAGTGCCTGGTTATCCCTGGGCCAGACTACACTGCGTGGTTATCCCTGGGCCAGATAACAGTGTGTGGTATCCCTGGGCCAGACTACAGTGCGTGGTTATCCCTGGGCCAGGCAACAGTGCGTGGTTATCCCTGGTCCAGACCGGAGTGCCTGGTATCCCTGGGCGAGACTACAGTGCGTGGCTATACCTGGGCCAGACCACAGTGAGTGGTATCCCTGGGCCAGACAACAGTGTGTGGTATCCCTGGGCCAGACCACAGTACGTCGTATCCCTGGGACAGACTGCAGTGCGTGGTATCCCTGGGCCAGACTACAGTGCGTGGTATCCCTGGGACAGACTACAGTGCGTGATATCCCTGGGCCAGACTACAGTGCGTGGTATCCCTGGGACAGACTACAGTGCGTGGTATCCCTGGGCCAGACCACAGTGCGTGATATCCCTGGGTCAGTGTACAGTGCGTGGTATCCCTGGCCAGACTACAGTGCGTGGTATCCCTGGGCCAGACTACAGTGTGTTGTTGTCCCTGGGCCAGACCACAGTGCATGGTTATCCCTGGGCCAGACTACAGTGCGTGGTATCCCTGGGCCAGACTACAGTGCGTGGTATCCCTGGGCCAGACTACAGAGCGTCGAATCCATGGGCCAGACCACAGTGCGTGGTATCACTGGGCCAGACAACAGTGCGTGGTTATCCCTGGGCCAGACCACAGTGCGTGGTATCCCTGGGCCAGACTACAGTGTGTGGTATCCCTGGGCAAGACTACAGTGCGTGGCATCCCTGCGCCAGACTACAGCGCGTGGTTATCCCAGGGCCAGACCACAGTGCGTGGTTATCCCTGGGCCAGACTACAGTGAGTGGTATCCTTGGGACAGACTACAGTGCGTGGTATCCCTGGGCCAGAATACAGTGCGTGGTATCCTTGGGCCAGACTACAGTGTGTGGTATCCCTGGGCCAGACCACAGTGTGGGGTATCCCTGGGCCAGACTACAGTGTGTGGTATCCCTGGGCCAGACCACAGTGCGTGGTATCCCTGAGCCAGACTACAGTGCGTGGTATCCCTGGGCCAGACCACAGTGTGGGGTATCCCTGGGCCAGACTACAGTGTGTGGTATCCCTGGGCCAGACCACAATGCGTAGTATCCCTGGGCCAGACTACAGTGAGTGGTGTCTCTGGGCCAGACCACAGTGTGTGTTATCCCTGGGCCAGACCACAGTGTGTGGAATCCCTGGGCCAGACTACAGTGAGTGGTTATCCCTGGGCCAGACTACAGTGTGTGGTATCACTGGGCGGGACTACAATGCGTGGTATCCCTGGGCCAGACTACAGTGCATGGTATCCCTGGGCCAGACAACAGTGCGTGGTTATCCCTGGTCCAGACCGGAGTGCGTGGTATCCCTGGGCGAGACTACAGTGCGTGGTTATACCTGGGCCAGACCACAGTGAGTGGTATCCCTGGGCCAGACAACAGTGCGTGGTTATCCCTGGGCCAGACTACAGTGTGTGGTATCCCTGGGCCAGACCACAGTGCGTGGTATGCCTGGGTCAGACCACAGTGCATGGTTATCCCTGGGCCAGACTACAGTGCGTGGTATCCCTGGGTCAGACCACAGTGCATGGTATCCCTGGGCCAGACTACAGTGTGTGGTATCCCTGGGACAGACTACAGTGCGTGGTATGCCTGGGCCAGACTACAGTGCGTGGTATCCCTGGGACAGACTACAGTGCGTGGTATCCCTGGGCCAGACCACAGTGCGTGATATCCCTGGGCCAGTCTACAGTGCGTGGTATCCCTTGGCCAGACTACAGTGCGTGGTATCCCTGGGCCAGACTACATTGTGTGGTTATCCCTGGGCCAGACCACAGTGTGTGTTTATCCCTGGGCCAGACTACAGTGTGTGGTTATCCCTGGGCCAGACCACAGTACGTGGTATCCCTGGGACAGACTACAGTGCATGGTATCCCTGGGCCAGACTACAGTGCGTTGTATCCATGGGACAGACTACAGTGCGTGGTATCCCTGGGCCAGACCACAGTGCGTGATATCCCTGGGCCAGTGTACAGTGCGTGGTATCCCTGGGCCAGACTACAGTGTGTGGTATCCCTGGGCCAGACCACAGTGCGTGGTTATCCCTGGGCTAGACTAGTGTGTGGTATCCCTGGGCCAGACTACAGTGTGTGGTATCCTTGGGCCAGACTACAGTGTGTGGTATCCCTGGGCCAGACCACAGTGCATGGTTATCCCTGGGCTAGACTAGTGTGTGGTATCCTTGTGCCAGACCACAGTGCGTGGTTATCCCTGGGCTAGACTAGTGTGTGGTATCCCAGGGACAGACCACAGTGTGTGGTATCCCTGGGCCAAATCACAGTGCTTGGTATCCCTGGGCCAGACTACAGTGCGTGGTTATCCCTGGCCAGACCACAGTGCGTGGTTATCCCTGGGCCAGACTACAGTGAGTGGTATCCTTGGGCCAGACTACAGTGCGTGGTTATCCCTGGCCAGACCACAGTGCGTGGTTATCCCTGGGCCAGACTACAGTGCGTGGTATCCCTGGGCCAGAATACAGTGCGTGGTATCCTTGGGCCAGACTACAGTGTGGGGTATCCCTGGGCCAGACTACAGTGTGTGGTATCCCTGGGCCAGACCACAGTGCGTGTTATCCCTGAGCCAGACTACAGTGCGTGGTATCCCTGGGCCAGACCGCAGTGTGGGGTATCCCTGGGCCAGACTACAGTGTGTGGTATCCCTGGGCCAGACCACAGTGCGTGGTATCCCTGGGCCAGACTACAGTGAGTGGTGTCTCTGGGCCAGACCACAGTGTGTGTTATCCCTGGGCCAGACCACAGTGTGTGGAATCCCTGGGCAAGACTACAGTGAGTGGTTATCCCTGGGCCAGACTACAGTGCGTGGTATCCCTGGGCCAGACCACAGTGAGTGGTATCACTGGGCGGGACTACAATGCGTGGTATCCCTGGGCCAGACAACAGTGCATGGTTATCCCTGGTCCAGACCGGAGTGCGTGGTATCCCTGGGCGAGACTACAGTGCGTGGTTATACCTGGGCCAGACCACAGTGAGTGGTATCCCTGGGCCAGACAACAGTGCGTGGTTATCCCTGGGCCAGACTACAGTGTGTGGTATCACTGGGCGGGACTACAATGCGTGGTATCCCTGGGCCAGACTACAGTGCATGGTATCCCTGGGCCAGACAACAGTGCGTGGTTATCCCTGGTCCAGACCGGAGTGCGTGGTATCCCTGGGCGAGACTACAGTGCGTGGTTATACCTGGGCCAGAGCACAGTGAGTGGTATCCCTGGGCCAGACAACAGTGCGTGGTTATCCCTGGGCCAGACTACAGTGTGTGGTATCCCTGGGCCAGACTACAGTGTGTGGTTATCCCTGGGCCAGACTACAGTGTGTGGTATCCCTGTGCCAGACTACAGTGCCTGGTTATCCCTGGGCCAGACTACACTGCGTGGTTATCCCTGGGCCAAACAACAGTGTGTGGTATCCCTGGGCCAGACTACAGTGTGTGGTATCCCTGGGCCAGACTACAGTGCGTGGTTATCCCTGGGCCAGACTACAGTGCGTCGTATCCCTGGGCCAGACTACAGTGCGTGGTTATCCCTGGGCCAGACTACAGTGTGTGGTATCCCTGGGCCAGACCACAGAGCGTGGTATGCCTGGGTCAGACCACAGTGCATGGTTATCCCTGGGCCAGACTACAGTGCGTGGTATCCCTGGGTCAGACCACAGTGCATGGTATCCCTGGGCCAGACTACAGTGTGTGGTATCCCTGGGACAGACTACAGTGCGTGGTATCCCTGGGCCAGACTACAGTGCGTGGTATCCCTGGGACAGACTACAGTGCGTGGTATCCCTGGGCCAGACCACAGTGCGTGATATCCCTGGGCCAGTCTACAGTGCGTGGTATCCCTGGGCCAGACTACAGTGCGTGGTATCCCTGGGCCAGACTACATTGTGTGGTTATCCCTGGGGCAGACCACAGTGTGTGTATATCCCTGGGCCAGACTACAGTGTGTGGTTATCACTGGGCCAGACCACAGTACGTGGTATCCCTGGGACAGACTACAGTGCGTGGTATCCCTGGGCCAGACTACAGTGCGTGGTATCCCTGGGACAGACTACAGTGCGTGGTATCCCTGGGCCAGACCACAGTGCGTGATATCCCTGGGCCAGTGTACAGTGCGTGGTATCCCTGGGCCAGACTACAGTGCGTGATATCCCTGGGCCAGACTACAGTGTGTGGTTGTCCCTGGGCCAGACCATAGTGCGTGCTTATACCTGGGCCAGACTACAGTGCGTGGTATCCCTGAGCCAGACCACAGTGTGTGGTATCCCTGGGCCAGACTACAGTGTGTGGTATCCCTGAGCCAGACCACAGTGCGTGGTATCCCTGGGCCAGACTACAGTGTGTGGTATCCCTGAGCCAGACCACAGTGCGTGGTATCCCTGGGCCAGACCAAAGTGCGTGGTTATCCCTGGGCTAGACAAGTGTGTGGTATCGCTGGGCCAGATTACAGTGTGTGGTAGCCCTGGGCCAAACCACACTGCATGGTTATCCCTGGGCCAGACTACAGCGTGTGGTCTCCCTGGGCCAGACTACAGTGTGTGGTTATCCCTGGGCCAGACTACAGTGCGTGGTTATCCCTGGGAAAGACCACAGTGAGTGGTATATCTGGGCCAGACCACAGTGCGTGGCATCCCTGGGCCAGACTACAGTGTATTGTATCCCTGGGCCAGACTACAGTTCGTGGTATCCCTGGGCCAGACTACAGTGTGTTGTATCCCGGGGCCAGACTACAGTGCGTGGTATCCCTGGGCCAGACTACAGTGTGTGGTATCCCTGGACCAGACTACAGTGCGTGGTATCCCTGGGCCAGAGCACAGTGCGTGGTATCCCTGGGCTAGACCACAGTGCATGGTATCCCTGGGCCAGACTACAGTGCGTGGTATTCCTGGGCCAGACCACACTTCGTGGTATCCCTGGGCCAGACTACAGTGAGTCGTTATCCCTGGGCCAGACTACAGTGCGTGATATCCCTGGGCCAGACCACAGTGTGTGGTAACCCTGGGCCAGACCACAGTGCGTGGTATCCCTGGGCCAGACCAAAGTGCGTGGTATCCCTGGGCTAGACAAGTGAGTGGTATCCCTGGGCCAGACTACAGTGCGTGGTATCCCTGGGCCAGACTACAGTGCGTGGTATCCCTGGGCCAGACTACAGTGTATTGTATCCCTGGGCCAGACTACAGTTCGTGGTATCCCTGGGCCAGACTACAGTGCGTGGTATCCCTGGGCCAGACTACAGTGTGTGGTATCCCTGGACCAGACTACAGTGCGTGGTATCCCTGGGCCAGAGCACAGTGCGTGGTATCCCTGGGCTAGACCACAGTGCATGGTATCCCTGGGCCAGACTACAGTGCGTGGTATTCCTGGGCCAGACCACACTTCGTGGTATCCCTGGGCCAGACTACAGTGTGTCGTTATCCCTGGGCCAGACTACAGTGCGTGATATCCCTGGGCCAGACCACAGTGTGTGGTAACCCTGGGCCAGACCACAGTGCGTGGTATCCCTGGGCCAGACCAAAGTGCGTGGTATCCCTGGGCTAGACAAGTGTGTGGTATCCCTGGGCCAGACTACAGTGCGTGGTATCCCTGGGCCAGACTACAGTGCGTGGTTATCCCTGGGCCAGACTACAGTGTGTGGTGTCCCTGGGCCAGACTACAGTGCGTGGTTATCCCTGGGCCAGACTACAGTGTGTGGTATCCCTGAGCCAGACTACAGTGCGTGGTTATCCCTTGGCCAGACTACAGTGCGTGGTATCCCTGGGCCAGACTACAGTGTGTGGTATCCCTGGGCCAGACTACAGTGTATGGTTATCCCTGGGCCAGACTACAGTGTGTGGTATCCCTGTGCCAGACTACAGTGCCTGGTTATCCCTGGGCCAGACTACACTGCGTGGTTATCCCTGGGCCAAACAACAGTGTGTGGTATCCCTGGGCCAGACTACAGTGTGTGGTATCCCTGGGCCAGACTACAGTGCGTGGTTATCCCTGGGCCAGACCGCAGTGCGTGGTATCCCTGGGCCAGACTACAGTGCGTGGTATCCCCGGGCTAGACTACAGTGCGTGGTATCCCTGGGCCAGACTACAGTGTGTGGTTATCCCTGGGCCAGACTACAGTGCGTAGCATCCCTGGGCCAGACTACAGTGCGAGGTATCCCTGGGCCAGACTACAGTGCGTGGTATCCGTGGGCCAGACTACAGTGTGTGGTATCCCTGGGCCAGACCACAGTGCGTGGTAGCCCTGGGCCAAACCACAGTGGTTGGTATCCCTGGGAAAGACCACAGTGAGTGGTATATCTGGGCCAGACCACAGTGTGTGGTATCCCTGGGCCAGACCACAGTGTCTGGTTATCCCTGGGCTAGACTGCAGTGCGTGGCATCCCTGGGCCAGACTACAGTGTGTGGTATCCCTGGGCCAGACTACAGTTCGTGGTATCCCTGGGCCAGACTACAGTGTGTGGTATCCCGGGGCCAGACTACAGTGCGTGGTATCCCTGGGCCAGACTACAGTGTGTGGTATCCCTGGACCAGACTACAGAGCGTGGTATCCCTGGGCCAGAGCACAGTGCGTGATATCCCTGGGCCAGTCTACAGTGCGTGGTATCCCTGGGCCAGACTACAGTGCGTGGTATCCCTGGGCCAGACTACATTGTGTGGTTATCCCTGGGCCAGACCACAGTGTGTGTATATCCCTGGGCCAGACTACAGTGTGTGGTTATCACTGGGCCAGACCACAGTACGTGGTATCCCTGGGACAGACTACAGTGCGTGGTATCCCTGGGCCAGACTACAGTGCGTGGTATCCCTGGGACAGACTACAGTGCGTGGTATCCCTGGGCCAGACCACAGTGCGTGATATCCCTGGGCCAGTGTACAGTGCGTGGTATCCCTGGGCCAGACTACAGTGCGTGATATCCCTGGGCCAGACTACAGTGTGTGGTTGTCCCTGGGCCAGACCACAGTGCGTGGTATCCCTGGGCCAGACTACAGTGCGTGGTATCCCTGGGCCAGACTACAGTGCGTGGTATCCCTGAGCCAGACCACAGTGCGTGGTATCCCTGGGCCAGACTACAGTGTGTGGTATCCCTGAGCCAGACCACAGTGCGTGGTATCCCTGGGCCAGACTACAGTGTGTGGTATCCTTGAGCCAGACCACAGTGCGTGGTATCCCTGGGCCAGACCAAAGTGCGTGGTTATCCCTGGGCTAGACAAGTGTGTGGTATCGCTGGGCCAGATTACAGTGTGTGGTAGCCCTGGGCCAAACCACACTGCATGGTTATCCCTGGGCCAGACTACAGCGTGTGGTCTCCCTGGGCCAGACTACAGTGTGTGGTTATCCCTGGGCCAGACTACAGTGCGTGGTTATCCCTGGGAAAGACCACAGTGAGTGGTATATCTGGGCCAGACCACAGTGCGTGGCATCCCTGGGCCAGACTACAGTGTATTGTATCCCTGGGCCAGACTACAGTTCGTGGTATCCCTGGGCCAGACTACAGTGTGTGGTATCCCGGGGCCAGACTACAGTGCGTGGTATCCCTGGGCCAGACTACAGTGTGTGGTATCCCTGGACCAGACTACTGTGCGTGGTATCCCTGGGCCAGAGCACAGTGCGTGGTATCCCTGGGCTAGACCACAGTGCATGGTATCCCTGGGCCAGACTACAGTGCGTGGTATTCCTGGGCCAGACCACACTTCGTGGTATCCCTGGGCCAGACTACAGTGTGTCGTTATCCCTGGGCCAGACTACAGTGCGTGATATCCCTGGGCCAGACCACAGTGTGTGGTAACCCTGGGCCAGACCACAGTGCGTGGTATCCCTGGGCCAGACCAAAGTGCGTGGTATCCCTGGGCTAGACAAGTGTGTGGTATCCCTGGGCCAGACTACAGTGCGTGGTATCCCTGGGCCAGACTACAGTGCGTGGTATCCCTGGGCCAGACTACAGTGTATTGTATCCCTGGGCCAGACTACAGTTCGTGGTATCCCTGGGCCAGACTACAGTGTGTGGTTATCCCTGGGCCAGACTACAGTGTGTGGTATCCCTGGGCCAGACTACAGTGCGTGGTTATCCCTGGGCCAGACCGCAGTGCGTGGTATCCCAGGGCCAGACTACAGTGCGTGGTATCCCCGGGCTAGACTACAGTGCGTGGTATCCCTGGGCCAGACTACAGTGTGTGGTTATCCCTGGGCCAGACTACAGTGCGTAGCATCCCTGGGCCAGACTACAGTGCGAGGTATCCCTGGGCCAGACCACAGTGCGTGGTAGCCCTGGGCCAAACCACAGTGGTTGGTATCCCTGGGAAAGACCACAGTGAGTGGTATATCTGGGCCAGACCACAGTGTGTGGTATCACTGGGCCAGACCACAGTGTCTGGTTATCCCTGGGCTAGACTGCAGTGCGTGGCATCCCTGGGCCAGACTACAGTGTGTGGTATCCCTGGGCCAGACTACAGTTCGTGGTATCCCTGGGCCAGACTACAGTGTGTGGTATCCCGGGGCCAGACTACAGTGCGTGGTATCCCTTGGCCAGACTACAGTGTGTGGTATCCCTGGACCAGACTACAGAGCGTGGTATCCCTGGGCCAGAGCACAGTGCTTGGTATCCCTGGGCTAGACCACAGTGCATGGTATCCCTGTACCAGATTACAGTATGTGGTATCCCTGGGCCAGATTACAGTGTGTGGTATCCCTGGGCCAGACCACAGAGCGTGGTATCCCTGTGCCAGACTACAGTGCGTGGTATCCCTGGGCCAGACCACAGTGTGTGGTAACCCTGGGCCAGACCACAGTGTGTGGTAACCCTGGGCCAGACCACAGTGCATGGTATCCCTGGGCCAGACCAAAGTGCGTGGTATCCCTGGGCCAGACCAAAGTGCGTGGTATCCCTGGGCTAGACCAAAGTGCGTGGTATCCCTGGGCTAGACAAGTGTGTGGAATCCCTGGGCCAGACTACAGTGTGTCGTTATCCCTGGGCCAGACTACAGTGCGTGGTATCCCTGGGCCAGACTACAGTGCGTGGTTATCCCTGGGCCAGACTACAGTGTGTGGTGTCCCTGGGCCAGACTACAGTGCATGGTTATCCCTGGGCCAGACTACAGTGTGTGGTATCCCTGGGCCAGACTACAGTGCGTGGTTATCCCTTGGCCAGACTACAGTGCGTGGTATCCCTGGGCCAGACTACAGTGTGTGGTATCCCTGGGCCAGACTACAGTGTGTGGTTATCCCTGGGCCAGACTACAGTGTATGGTATCCCTGTGCCAGACTACAGTGCCTGGTTATCCCTGGGCCAGACTACACTGCGTGGTTATCCCTGGGCCAGATAACAGTGTGTGGTATCCCTGGGCCAGACTACAGTGCGTGGTTATCCCTGGGCCAGACTACAGTGCGTGGTATCCCTGGGCCAGACTACAGTGCTTGGTTATCCCTGGGCCAGACTGCAGTGTGTGGTATCCCTGTGCCAGACTACAGTGCGTGGTTATGCCTGGGCCAGACTACAGTGTGTGGTATCCCTGGGCTAGACTACAGTGCGTGGTTATCCCTGGGCCAGACTACACTGCGTGGTTATCCCTGGGCCAGACCGCAGTGCGTGGTATCCCTGGGCCAGACTACAGTGCGTGGTATCCCTGGGCTAGACTACAGTGCGTAGCATACCTGGGCCAGACTACAGTGTGTGGTTATCCCTGGGCCAGACTACAGTGCGTGGTATCCCTGGGCCAGACTACAGTGCGTGGTATCCGTGGGCCAGACTACAGTGTGTGGTATCCCTGGGCCAGACCACAGTGCGTGGTAGCCCTGGGCCAAACCACAGTGCGTGGTATCCCTGGGCCAGAAGACAGTGTGTGGTTTCCCTGGGCCAGACTACAGTGCGTTGTATCCCTGGGCCAGACTACAGTGCGTGGTATCCCTGAGCCAGACCACAGTGCGTGGTATCCCTGGGCCAGACCAAAGTGCGTGGTATCGCTGGGCTAGACAAGTGTGTGGTATCCCTGGGCTAGACAAGTGTGTGGTATCCCTGTACCAGATTACAGTATGTGGTATCCCTGGGCCAGATTACAGTGTGTGGTATCCCTGGGCCAGACCACAGAGCGTGGTATCCCTGGGCCAGACTACAGTGTGTGGTATCCCTGGGCCAGACCACAGTGCGTGGTAGCCCTGGGCCAAACCACAGTGGTTGGTATCCCTGGGCCAGACTACAGTGCGTGGTTATCCCTGGGCTAGACAAGTGTGTGGTATCCCTGAGCTACATTACAGTGTGTGGTATCCCTGGGCTAGACTAGTGAGTGGTATCCCTGGGCCAGACCAAAGTGCGTGGTTATCCCTGGGCCAGACCACAGTGCGTGGTAGCCCTGGGCCAGACGACAGTGGTTGGTATCCCTGGGCCAGACTACAGTGCGTGGTTATCCCTGGGCTAGACAAGTGTGTGGTATCCCTGTGCTACATTACAGTGTGTGGTATCCCTGGGCCAGACTACAGCGTGTGGTATCCCTGGGCCAGACTACAGTGTGTGGTATCCCTTGTCCAGACTGCAGTGCGTGGTATCAGTCGGCCAGACTACAGTGCGTGGTAACCCTGGGCCAGACTACAGTGTGTTGTAACCCTGGGCAGACCACAGTGCGTGGTATCAGTCGGCCAGACTGCAGTTTGTGGTATCCCTGGGGCAGACTACAGTGAGTGGTATCCCTGGGCTAGACTACAGTGTGTGGTTATCCCTGGGCCAGACTACAGTGAGTGGTAACCCTGGGCGAGACTACAGTGCGTGGTATCCCTGGGCCAGACTACAGTGTGTGGTATCCCTGGGCCAGACTGCAGTGCGTGGTTATCCCTGGGGCAGACTACAGTGCGTGGTATCCCTGGGCCAGAGGACAGTGTGTGGTATCCCTGGGCCAGACTGCAGTGCGTGGTTATCCCTGGGGCAGACTACAGTGTGTGGTATCCCTGGGCCAGACTACAGTGTGTGGTATCCCTGGGCCAGACTGCAGTGCGTGGTTATCCCTGGGGCAGACTACAGTGTGTGGTATCCCTGGGCCAGACTGCAGTGCGTGGTTATCCCTTGGCCAGACTACAGTGTGTGGTATCCCTGGGCCAGACTGCAGTGCGTGGTTATCCCTGGGGCAGACTACAGTGCGTGGTATCCCTGGGCCGGAGGACAGTGTGTGGTATCCCTGGGCCAGACTGCAGTGCGTGGTTATCCCTGGGGCAGACTACAGTGTGTGGTATCCCTGGGCCAGACTACAGTGTGTGGTATCCCTGGGCCAGACTGCAGTGCGTGGTTATCCCTGGGGCAGACTACAGTGTGTGGTATCCCTGGGCCAGACTGCAGTGCGTGGTTATCCCTTGGCCAGACTACAGTGCGTGGTATCCCTGGGGCAGACTACAGTGCGTGGTATCCCTGGGCCAGAGGACAGTGAGTGGTATCCCTGGGCCAGACCACAGTGCGTGGTATCCCTGGGCTAGACTAGTGTGTGGTATCCCTGGGCCAGAACACAGTGCTTGGTATCCCTGGGCCAGTCCACAGTGCGTGGTATCCCTGGGCCAGACCACAGTGCGTGGTATCCCTGGGCCAGACTTCAGTGCATGGTTATCCCTGGGCCAGACTACAGTGCGTGGTATCCCTGGGCCAGACTACAGTGCGTGGTATCCCTGGGCCAGAATACAGTGCCTGGTTATCCCTGGGCCAGACTACACTGCGTGGTTATCCCTGGGCCAGACAACAGTGTGTGGTATCCCTGGGCCAGACTACAGTGCGTGGTTATCCCTGGGCCAGACTACAGTGCGTGGTATCCCTGGGCCAGACTACAGTGTGTGGTATCCCTGTGCCAGACTACAGTGCTTGGTTATCCCTGGGCCAGACTGCAGTGTGTGGTATCCCTGTGCCAGACTACAGTGCGTGGTTATCCCTGGGCCAGACTGCAGTGTGTGGTATCCCTGTGCCAGACTACAGTGCGTGGTTATCCCTGGGCCAGACTACAGTGTGTGGTATCCCTGTGCCAGACTACAGTGCTTGGTTATCCCTGGGCCAGACTGCAGTGTGTGGTATCCCTGTGCCAGACTACAGTGTGTGGTATCCCTGGGCTAGACTACAGTGTGTGGTTATCCCTGGGCCAGACTACACTGCGTGGTTATCCCTGGGCCAGACCGCAGTGCGTGGTATCCCTGGGCCAGACTACAGTGCGTGGTATCCCTGGGCTAGACTACAGTGCGTAGCATATCTGGGCCAGACTACAGTGTGTGGTTATCCCTGGGCCAGACTACAGTGCGTGGTATCCCTGGGCCAGACTACAGTGCGTGGTATCCGTGGGCCAGACTACAGTGTGTGGTATCCCTGGGCCATACCACAGTGCGTGGTAGCCCTGGGCCAAACCACAGTGCGTGGTATCCCTGGGCCAGAAGACAGTGTGTGGTATCCCTGGGCTAGACAAGTGTGTGGTATCCCTGGGCTAGACAAGTGTGTGGTATCCCTGTACCAGATTACAGTATGTGGTATCCCTGGGCCAGACTACAGTGTGTGGTATCCCTGGGCCATACCACAGTGCGTGGTAGCCCTGGGCCAAACCACAGTGCGTGGTATCCCTGGGCCAGAAGACAGTGCGTGGTATCCCTGGGCTAGACAAGTGTGTGGTATCCCTGTACCAGATTACAGTATGTGGTATCCCTGGGCCAGACTACAGTGTGTGGTATCCCTGGGCCAGAAGACAGTGCGTGGTATCCCTGGGCCAGAAGACAGTGCGTGGTATCCCTGGGCTAGACAAGTGTGTGGTATCCCTGTACCAGATTACAGTATGTGGTATCCCTGGGCCAGACTACAGTGTGTGGTATCCCTGGGCCATACCACAGTGCGTGGTAGCCCTGGGCCAAACCACAGTGCGTGGTATCCCTGGGCCAGAAGACAGTGCGTGGTATCCCTGGGCTAGACAAGTGTGTGGTATCCCTGGGCTAGACAAGTGTGTGGTATCCCTGTACCAGATTACAGTATGTGGTAACCCTGGGCCAGATTACAGTGTGTGGTATCCCTGGGCCAGACCACAGAGCGTGGTATCCCTGGGCCAGACTACAGTGTGTGGTATCCCTGGGCCAGACCACAGAGCGTGGTATCCCTGGGCCAGACTACAGTGCGTGGTATCCCTGGGCCAGACTACAGTGCGTGGTATCCCTGGGCTAGACTACAGTGCGTAGCATACCTGGGCCAGACTACAGTGTGTGGTATCCCTGGGCCAGACTACAGTGTGTGGTATCCCTCGGCCAGACCACAGAGCGTGGTATCCCTGGGCCAGACTACAGTGCGTGGTATCCCTGGGCCAGACTACAGTGTGTGGTATCCCTGGGCCAGAAGACAGTGCGTGGTATCCCTGGGCCAGAAGACAGTGCGTGGTATCCCTGGGCTAGACAAGTGTGTGGTATCCCTGTACCAGATTACAGTATGTGGTATCCCTGGGCCAGACTACAGTGTGTGGTATCCCTGGGCCATACCACAGTGCGTGGTAGCCCTGGGCCAAACCACAGTGCGTGGTATCCCTGGGCCAGAAGACAGTGCGTGGTATCCCTGGGCTAGACAAGTGTGTGGTATCCCTGGGCTAGACAAGTGTGTGGTATCCCTGTACCAGATTACAGTATGTGGTATCCCTGGGCCAGATTACAGTGTGTGGTATCCCTGGGCCAGACCACAGAGCGTGGTATCCCTGGGCCAGACTACAGTGTGTGGTATACCTGGGCCAGACCACAGAGCGTGGTATCCCTGGGCCAGACTACAGTGCGTGGTATCCCTGGGCCAGACTACAGTGCGTGGTATCCCTGGGCTAGACTACAGTGCGTAGCATACCTGGGCCAGACTACAGTGTGTGGATATCCCTGGGCCAGACTACAGTGCGTGGTATCCCTGGGCCAGACTACAGTGCGTGGTATCCGTGGGCCAGACTACAGTGTGTGGTATCCCTGGGCCATACCACAGTGCGTGGTAGCCCTGGGCCAAACCACAGTGCGTGGTATCCCTGGGCCAGAAGACAGTGTGTGGTATCCCTGGGCTAGACAAGTGTGTGGTATCCCTGGGCTAGACAAGTGTGTGGTATCCCTGTACCAGATTACAGTATGTGGTATCCCTGGGCCAGACTACAGTGTGTGGTATCCCTGGGCCATACCACAGTGCGTGGTAGCCCTGGGCCAAACCACAGTGCGTGGTATCCCTGGGCCAGAAGACAGTGCGTGGTATCCCTGGGCTAGACAAGTGTGTGGTATCCCTGTACCAGATTACAGTATGTGGAATCCCTGGGCCAGACTACAGTGTGTGGTATCCCTGGGCCAGAAGACAGTGCGTGGTATCCCTGGGCCAGAAGACAGTGCGTGGTATCCCTGGGCTAGACAAGTGTGTGGTATCCCTGTACCAGATTACAGTATGTGGTATCCCTGGGCCAGACTACAGTGTGTGGTATCCCTGGGCCATACCACAGTGCGTGGTAGCCCTGGGCCAAACCACAGTGCGTGGTATCCCTGGGCCAGAAGACAGTGCGTGGTATCCCTGGGCTAGACAAGTGTGTGGTATCCCTGGGCTAGACAAGTGTGTGGTATCCCTGTACCAGATTACAGTATGTGGTATCCCTGGGCCAGATTACAGTGTTTGGTATCCCTGGGCCAGACCACAGAGCGTGGTATCCCTGGGCCAGAAGACAGTGTGTGGTATCCCTGGGCTAGACAAGTGTGTGGTATCCCTGGGCTAGACAAGTGTGTGGTATCCCTGTACCAGATTACAGTATGTGGTATCCCTGGGCCAGACTACAGTGTGTGGTATCCCTGGGCCATACCACAGTGCGTGGTAGCCCTGGGCCAAACCACAGTGCGTGGTATCCCTGGGCCAGAAGACAGTGCGTGGTATCCCTGGGCTAGACAAGTGTGTGGTATCCCTGTACCAGATTACAGTATGTGGTATCCCTGGGCCAGACTACAGTGTGTGGTATCCCTGGGCCATACCACAGTGCGTGGTAGCCCTGGGCCAAACCACAGTGCGTGGTATCCCTGGGCCAGAAGACAGTGCGTGGTATCCCTGGGCTAGACAAGTGTGTGGTATCCCTGGGCTAGACAAGTGTGTGGTATCCCTGTACCAGATTACAGTATGTGGTATCCCTGGGCCAGATTACAGTGTGTGGTATCCCTGGGCCAGACCACAGAGCGTGGTATCCCTGGGCCAGAAGACAGTGTGTGGTATCCCTGGGCTAGGCAAGTGTGTGGTATCCCTGGGCTAGACAAGTGTGTGGTATCCCTGTACCAGATTACAGTATGTGGTATCCCTGGGCCAGACTACAGTGTGTGGTATCCCTGGGCTAGACTACAGTGCGTAGCATACCTGGGCCAGACTACAGTGTGTGGTTATCCCTGGGCCAGACTACAGTGCGTGGTATCCCTGGGCCAGACTACAGTGCGTGGTATCCGTGGGCCAGACTACAGTGAGTGGTATCCCTGGGCCATACCACAGTGCGTGGTAGCCCTGGGCCAGAAGACAGTGCGTGGTATCCCTGGGCTAGACAAGTGTGTGGTATCCCTGGGCTAGACAAGTGTGTGGTATCCCTGTACCAGATTACAGTATGTGGTATCCCTGGGCCAGACTGCAGTGCGTGGTTATCCCTTGGCCAGACTACAGTGCGTGGTATCCCTGGGGCAGACTACAGTGCGTGGTATCCCTGGGCCAGAGGACAGTCAGTGGTATCCCTGGGCCAGACCACAGTGCGTGGTATCCCTGGGCTAGACTAGTGTGTGGTATCCCTGGGCCAGAACACAGTGCTTGGTATCCCTGGGCCAGTCCACAGTGCGTGGTATCCCTGGGCCAGACCACAGTGCGTGGTATCCCTGGGCCAGACTTCAGTGCATGGTTATCCCTGGGCCAGACTACAGTGCGTGGTATCCCTGGGCCAGACTACAGTGCGTGGTATCCCTGGGCCAGACTACAGTGCCTGGTTATCCCTGGGCCAGACTACACTGCGTGGTTATCCCTGGGCCAGACAACAGTGTGTGGTATCCCTGTACCAGATTACAGTATGTGGTATCCCTGGGCCAGATTACAGTGTGTGGTATCCCTGGGCCAGACCACAGAGCGTGGTATCCCTGGGCCAGAAGACAGTGTGTGGTATCCCTGGGCTAGACAAGTGTGTGGTATCCCTGGGCTAGACAAGTGTGTGGTATCCCTGTACCAGATTACAGTATGTGGTATCCCTGGGCCAGACTACAGTGTGTGGTATCCCTGGGCTAGACTACAGTGCGTAGCATACCTGGGCCAGACTACAGTGTGTGGTTATCCCTGGGCCAGACTACAGTGTGTGGTATCCCTGGGCCAGACTGCAGTGCGTGGTTATCCCTGGGGCAGACTACAGTGTGTGGTATCCCTGGGCCAGACTGTAGTGCGTGGTTATCCCTTGGCCAGACTACAGTGCGTGGTATCCCTGGGGCAGACTACAGTGCGTGGTATCCCTGGGCCAGAGGACAGTGAGTGGTATCCCTGGGCCAGACCACAGTGCGTGGTATCCCTGGGCTAGACTAGTGTGTGGTATCCCTGGGCCAGAACACAGTGCTTGGTATCCCTGGGCCAGTCCACAGTGCGTGGTATCCCTGGGCCAGACCACAGTGCGTGGTATCCCTGGGCCAGACTTCAGTGCATGGTTATCCCTGGGCCAGACTACAGTGCGTGGTATCCCTGGGCCAGACTACAGTGCGTGGTATCCCTGGGCCAGACTACAGTGCCTGGTTATCCCTGGGCCAGACTACACTGCGTGGTTATCCCTGGGCCAGACAACAGTGTGTGGTATCCCTGGGCCAGACTACAGTGCGTGGTTATCCCTGGGCCAGACTACAGTGCGTGGTATCCCTGGGCCAGACTACAGTGTGTGGTATCCCTGTGCCAGACTACAGTGCTTGGTTATCCCTGGGCCAGACTGCAGTGTGTGGTATCCCTGTGCCAGACTACAGTGCGTGGTTATCCCTGGGCCAGACTGCAGTGTGTGGTATCCCTGTGCCAGACTACAGTGCGTGGTTATCCCTGGGCCAGACTACAGTGTGTGGTATCCCTGTGCCAGACTACAGTGCTTGGTTATCCCTGGGCCAGACTGCAGTGTGTGGTATCCCTGTGCCAGACTACAGTGTGTGGTATCCCTGGGCTAGACTACAGTGCGTGGTTATCCCTGGGCCAGACTACACTGCGTGGTTATCCCTGGGCCAGACCGCAGTGCGTGGTATCCCTGGGCCAGACTACAGTGCGTGGTATCCCTGGGCTAGACTACAGTGCGTAGCATATCTGGGCCAGACTACAGTGTGTGGTTATCCCTGGGCCAGACTACAGTGCGTGGTATCCCTGGGCCAGACTACAGTGCGTGGTATCCGTGGGCCAGACTACAGTGTGTGGTATCCCTGGGCCATACCACAGTGCGTGGTAGCCCTGGGCCAAACCACAGTGCGTGGTATCCCTGGGCCAGAAGACAGTGTGTGGTATCCCTGGGCTAGACAAGTGTGTGGTATCCCTGTACCAGATTACAGTATGTGGTATCCCTGGGCCAGACTACAGTGTGTGGTATCCCTGGGCCATACCACAGTGCGTGGTAGCCCTGGGCCAAACCACAGTGCGTGGTATCCCTGGGCCAGAAGACAGTGCGTGGTATCCCTGGGCTAGACAAGTGTGTGGTATCCCTGTACCAGATTACAGTATGTGGTATCCCTGGGCCAGACTACAGTGTGTGGTATCCCTGGGCCAGAAGACAGTGCGTGGTATCCCTGGGCCAGAAGACAGTGCGTGGTATCCCTGGGCTAGACAAGTGTGTGGTATCCCTGTACCAGATTACAGTATGTGGTATCCCTGGGCCAGACTACAGTGTGTGGTATCCCTGGGCCATTCCACAGTGCGTGGTAGCCCTGGGCCAAACCACAGTGCGTGGTATCCCTGGGCCAGAAGACAGTGCGTGGTATCCCTGGGCTAGACAAGTGTGTGGTATCCCTGGGCTAGACAAGTGTGTGGTATCCCTGTACCAGATTACAGTATGTGGTATCCCTGGGCCAGATTACAGTGTGTGGTATCCCTGGGCCAGACCACAGAGCGTGGTATCCCTGGGCCAGACTACAGTGTGTGGTATCCCTGGGCCAGACCACAGAGCGTGGTATCCCTGGGCCAGACTACAGTGCGTGGTATCCCTGGGCCAGACTACAGTGCGTGGTATCCCTGGGCTAGACTACAGTGCGTAGCATACCTGGGCCAGACTACAGTGTGTGGTATCCCTGGGCCAGACTACAGTGTGTGGTATCCCTCGGCCAGACCACAGAGCGTGGTATCCCTGGGCCAGACTACAGTGCGTGGTATCCCTGGGCCAGACTACAGTGTGTGGTATCCCTGGGCCAGAAGACAGTGCGTGGTATCCCTGGGCCAGAAGACAGTGCGTGGTATCCCTGGGCTAGACAAGTGTGTGGTATCCCTGTACCAGATTACAGTATGTGGTATCCCTGGGCCAGACCACAGTGTGTGGTATCCCTGGGCCATACCACAGTGCGTGGTAGCCCTGGGCCAATCCACAGTGCGTGGTATCCCTGGGCCAGAAAACAGTGCGTGGTATCCCTGGGCTAGACAAGTGTGTGGTATCCCTGGGCTAGACAAGTGTGTGGTATCCCTGTACCAGATTACAGTATGTGGTATCCCTGGGCCAGATTACAGTGTGTGGTATCCCTGGGCCAGACCACAGAGCGTGGTATCCCTGGGCCAGACTACAGTGTGTGGTATCCCTGGGCCAGACCACAGAGCGTGGTATCCCTGGGCCAGACTACAGTGTGTGGTATCCCTGGGCCAGAAGACAGTGCGTGGTATCCCTGGGCCAGAAGACAGTGCGTGGTATCCCTGGGCTAGACAAGTGTGTGGTATCCCTGTACCAGATTACAGTATGTGGTATCCCTGGGCCTGACTACAGTGAGTGGTATCCCTGGGCCATACCACAGTGCGTGGTAGCCCTGGGCCAGAAGACAGTGCGTGGTATCCCTGGGCTAGACAAGTGTGTGGTATCCCTGGGCTAGACAAGTGTGTGGTATCCCTGTACCAGATTACAGTATGTGGTATCCCTGGGCCAGACTGCAGTGCGTGGTTATCCCTTGGCCAGACTACAGTGCGTGGTATCCCTGGGCCAGACTACAGTGCGTGGTATCCCTGGGCTAGACTACAGTGCGTAGCATACCTGGGCCAGACTACAGTGTGTGGTATCCCTGGGCCAGACTACAGTGTGTGGTATCCCTCGGCCAGACCACAGAGCGTGGTATCCCTGGGCCAGACTACAGTGCGTGGTATCCCTGGGCCAGACTACAGTGTGTGGTATCCCTGGGCCAGAAGACAGTGCGTGGTATCCCTGGGCCAGAAGACAGTGCGTGGTATCCCTGGGCTAGACAAGTGTGTGGTATCCCTGTACCAGATTACAGTATGTGGTATCCCTGGGCCAGACTACAGTGTGTGGTATCCCTGGGCCATACCACAGTGCGTGGTAGCCCTGGGCCAAACCACAGTGCGTGGTATCCCTGGGCCAGAAAACAGTGCGTGGTATCCCTGGGCTAGACAAGTGTGTGGTATCCCTGGGCTAGACAAGTGTGTGGTATCCCTGTACCAGATTACAGTATGTGGTATCCCTGGGCCAGATTACAGTGTGTGGTATCCCTGGGCCAGACCACAGAGCGTGGTATCCCTGGGCCAGACTACAGTGTGTGGTATCCCTGGGCCAGACCACAGAGCGTGGTATCCCTGGGCCAGACTACAGTGTGTGGTATCCCTGGGCCAGAAGACAGTGCGTGGTATCCCTGGGCCAGAAGACAGTGCGTGGTATCCCTGGGCTAGACAAGTGTGTGGTATCCCTGTACCAGATTACAGTATGTGGTATCCCTGGGCCTGACTACAGTGAGTGGTATCCCTGGGCCATACCACAGTGCGTGGTAGCCCTGGGCCAGAAGACAGTGCGTGGTATCCCTGGGCTAGACAAGTGTGTGGTATCCCTGGGCTAGACAAGTGTGTGGTATCCCTGTACCAGATTACAGTATGTGGTATCCCTGGGCCAGACTGCAGTGCGTGGTTATCCCTTGGCCAGACTACAGTGCGTGGTATCCCTGGGCCAGACTATAGTGCGTGGTATCCCTGGGCTAGACTACAGTGCGTAGCATACCTGGGCCAGACTACAGTGTGTGGTATCCCTGGGCCAGACTACAGTGTGTGGTATCCCTCGGCCAGACCACAGAGCGTGGTATCCCTGGGCCAGACTACAGTGCGTGGTATCCCTGGGCCAGACTACAGTGTGTGGTATCCCTGGGCCAGAAGACAGTGCGTGGTATCCCTGGGCCAGACTACAGTGTGTGGTATCCCTGGGCCAGACTACAGTGCGTGGTATCCCTGGGCTAGACTACAGTGCGTAGCATACCTGGGCCAGACTACAGTGTGTGGTATCCCTGGGCCAGACTACAGTGTGTGGTATCCCTCGGCCAGACCACAGAGCGTGGTATCCCTGGGCCAGATTACAGTGTGTGGTATCCCTGGGCCAGACCACAGAGCGTGGTATCCCTGGGCCAGAAGACAGTGTGTGGTATCCCTGGGCTAGACAAGTGTGTGGTATCCCTGGGCTAGACAAGTGTGTGGTATCCCTGTACCAGATTACAGTATGTGGTATCCCTGGGCCAGACTACAGTGTGTGGTATCCCTGGGCTAGACTACAGTGCGTAGCATACCTGGGCCAGACTACAGTGTGTGGTTATCCCTGGGCCAGACTACAGTGCGTGGTATCCCTGGGCCAGACTACAGTGCGTGGTATCCGTGGGCCTGACTACAGTGAGTGGTATCCCTGGGCCATACCACAGTGCGTGGTAGCCCTGGGCCAGAAGACAGTGCGTGGTATCCCTGGGCTAGACAAGTGTGTGGTATCCCTGGGCTAGACAAGTGTGTGGTATCCCTGTACCAGATTACAGTATGTGGTATCCCTGGGCCAGACTGCAGTGCGTGGTTATCCCTTGGCCAGACTACAGTGCGTGGTATCCCTGGGGCAGACTACAGTGCGTGGTATCCCTGGGCCAGAGGACAGTCAGTGGTATCCGTGGGCCTGACTACAGTGAGTGGTATCCCTGGGCCATACCACAGTGCGTGGTAGCCCTGGGCCAGAAGACAGTGCGTGGTATCCCTGGGCTAGACAAGTGTGTGGTATCCCTGGGCTAGACAAGTGTGTGGTATCCCTGTACCAGATTACAGTATGTGGTATCCCTGGGCCAGACTGCAGTGCGTGGTTATCCCTTGGCCAGACTACAGTGCGTGGTATCCCTGGGGCAGACTACAGTGCGTGGTATCCCTGGGCCAGAGGACAGTCAGTGGTATCCCTGGGCCAGACCACAGTGCGTGGTATCCCTGGGCCAAACCACAGTGCGTGGTATCCCTGGGCCAGAAGACAGTGCGTGGTATCCCTGGGCTAGACAAGTTTGTGGTATCCCTGGGCTAGACAAGTGTGTGGTATCCCTGTACCAGATTACAGTATGTGGTATCCCTGGGCCAGATTACAGTGTATGGTATCCCTGGGCCAGACCACAGAGCGTGGTATCCCTGGGCCAGAAGACAGTGTGTGGTATCCCTGGGCTAGACAAGTGTGTGGTATCCCTGGGCTAGACAAGTGTGTGGTATCCCTGTACCAGATTACAGTATGTGGTATCCCTGGGCCAGACTACAGTGTGTGGTATCCCTGGGCCATACCACAGTGCGTGGTAGCCCTGGGCCAAACCACAGTGCGTGGTATCCCTGGGCCAGAAGACAGTGCGTGGTATCCCTGGGCTAGACAAGTGTGTGGTATCCCTGTACCAGATTACAGTATGTGGTATCCCTGGGCCAGACTACAGTGTGTGGTATCCCTGGGCCAGAAGACAGTGCGTGGTATCCCTGGGCCAGAAGACAGTGCGTGGTATCCCTGGGCTAGACAAGTGTGTGGTATCCCTGTACCAGATTACAGTATGTGGTATCCCTGGGCCAGACTACAGTGTGTGGTATCCCTGGGCCATACCACAGTGCGTGGTAGCCCTGGGCCAAACCACAGTGCGTGGTATCCCTGGGCCAGAAGACAGTGCGTGGTATCCCTGGGCTAGACAAGTGTGTGGTATCCCTGTACCAGATTACAGTATGTGGTATCCCTGGGCCAGATTACAGTGTGTGGTATCCCTGGGCCAGACCACAGAGCGTGGTATCCCTGGGCCAGAAGACAGTGTGTGGTATCCCTGGGCTAGACAAGTGTGTGGTATCCCTGGGCTAGACAAGTGTGTGGTATCCCTGTACCAGATTACAGTATGTGGTATCCCTGGGCCAGACTACAGTGTGTGGTATCCCTGGGCTAGACTACAGTGCGTAGCATACCTGGGCCAGACTACAGTGTGTGGTTATCCCTGGGCCAGACTACAGTGCGTGGTATCCCTGGGCCAGACTACAGTGCGTGGTATCCGTGGGCCTGACTACAGTGAGTGGTATCCCTGGGCCATACCACAGTGCGTGGTAGCCCTGGGCCAGAAGACAGTGCGTGGTATCCCTGGGCTAGACAAGTGTGTGGTATCCCTGGGCTAGACAAGTGTGTGGTATCCCTGTACCAGATTACAGTATGTGGTATCCCTGGGCCAGACTGCAGTGCGTGGTTATCCCTTGGCCAGACTACAGTGCGTGGTATCCCTGGGCCAGACTACAGTGCGTGGTATCCCTGGGCTAGACTACAGTGCGTAGCATACCTGGGCCAGACTACAGTGTGTGGTATCCCTGGGCCAGACTACAGTGTGTGGTATCCCTCGGCCAGACCACAGAGCGTGGTATCCCTGGGCCAGACTACAGTGCGTGGTATCCCTGGGCCAGACTACAGTGTGTGGTATCCCTGGGCCAGAAGACAGTGCGTGGTATCCCTGGGCCAGAAGACAGTGCGTGGTATCCCTGGGCTAGACAAGTGTGTGGTATCCCTGTACCAGATTACAGTATGTGGTATCCCTGGGCCAGACTACAGTGTGTGGTATCCCTGGGCCATACCACAGTGCGTGGTAGCCCTGGGCCAAACCACAGTGCGTGGTATCCCTGGGCCAGAAAACAGTGCGTGGTATCCCTGGGCTAGACAAGTGTGTGGTATCCCTGGGCTAGACAAGTGTGTGGTATCCCTGTACCAGATTACAGTATGTGGTATCCCTGGGCCAGATTACAGTGTGTGGTATCCCTGGGCCAGACCACAGAGCGTGGTATCCCTGGGCCAGACTACAGTGTGTGGTATCCCTGGGCCAGACCACAGAGCGTGGTATCCCTGGGCCAGACTACAGTGCGTGGTATCCCTGGGCCAGACTACAGTGCGTGGTATCCCTGGGCTAGACTACAGTGCGTAGCATACCTGGGCCAGACTACAGTGTGTGGTTATCCCTGGGCCAGACTACAGTGCGTGGTATCCCTGGGCCAGACTACAGTGCGTGGTATCCGTGGGCCAGACTACAGTGTGTGGTATCCCTGGGCCATACCACAGTGCGTGGTATCCCTGGGCCAAACCACAGTGCGTGGTATCCCTGGGCCAGAAGACAGTGTGTGGTATCCCTGGGCTAGACAAGTGTGTGGTATCCCTGGGCTAGACAAGTGTGTGGTATCCCTGTACCAGATTACAGTATGTGGTATCCCTGGGCCAGACTACAGTGTGTGGTATCCCTGGGCCATACCACAGTGCGTGGTAGCCCTGGGCCAAACCACAGTGCGTGGTATCCCTGGGCCAGAAGACAGTGCGTGGTATCCCTGGGCTAGACAAGTGTGTGGTATCCCTGTACCAGATTACAGTATGTGGAATCCCTGGGCCAGACTACAGTGTGTGGTATCCCTGGGCCAGAAGACAGTGCGTGGTATCCCTGGGCCAGAAGACAGTGCGTGGTATCCCTGGGCTAGACAAGTGTGTGGGATCCCTGTACCAGATTACAGTATGTGGTATCCCTGGGCCAGACTACAGTGTGTGGTATCCCTGGGCCATACCACAGTGCGTGGTAGCCCTGGGCCAAACCACAGTGCGTGGTATCCCTGGGCCAGAAGACAGTGCGTGGTATCCCTGGGCTAGACAAGTTTGTGGTATCCCTGGGCTAGACAAGTGTGTGGTATCCCTGTACCAGATTACAGTATGTGGTATCCCTGGGCCAGATTACAGTGTGTGGTATCCCTGGGCCAGACCACAGAGCGTGGTATCCCTGGGCCAGAAGACAGTGTGTGGTATCCCTGGGCTAGACAAGTGTGTGGTATCCCTGGGCTAGACAAGTGTGTGGTATCCCTGTACCAGATTACAGTATGTGGTATCCCTGGGCCAGACTACAGTGTGTGGTATCCCTGGGCCATACCACAGTGCGTGGTAGCCCTGGGCCAAACCACAGTGCGTGGTATCCCTGGGCCAGAAGACAGTGCGTGGTATCCCTGGGCTAGACAAGTGTGTGGTATCCCTGTACCAGATTACAGTATGTGGTATCCCTGGGCCAGACTACAGTGTGTGGTATCCCTGGGCCAGAAGACAGTGCGTGGTATCCCTGGGCCAGAAGACAGTGCGTGGTATCCCTGGGCTAGACAAGTGTGTGGTATCCCTGTACCAGATTACAGTATGTGGTATCCCTGGGCCAGACTACAGTGTGTGGTATCCCTGGGCCATACCACAGTGCGTGGTAGCCCTGGGCCAAACCACAGTGCGTGGTATCCCTGGGCCAGAAGACAGTGCGTGGTATCCCTGGGCTAGACAAGTGTGTGGTATCCCTGGGCTAGACAAGTGTGTGGTATCCCTGTACCAGATTACAGTATGTGGTATCCCTGGGCCAGATTACAGTGTGTGGTATCCCTGGGCCAGACCACAGAGCGTGGTATCCCTGGGCCAGAATACAGTGTGTGGTATCCCTGGGCTAGACAAGTGTGTGGTATCCCTGGGCTAGACAAGTGTGTGGTATCCCTGTACCAGATTACAGTATGTGGTATCCCTGGGCCAGACTACAGTGCGTGGTATCCCTGGGGCAGACTACAGTGCGTGGTATCCCTGGGCCAGAGGACAGTCAGTGGTATCCCTGGGCCAGACCACAGTGCGTGGTATCCCTGGGCCAAACCACAGTGCGTGGTATCCCTGGGCCAGAAGACAGTGCGTGGTATCCCTGGGCTAGACAAGTTTGTGGTATCCCTGGGCTAGACAAGTGTGTGGTATCCCTGTACCAGATTACAGTATGTGGTATCCCTGGGCCAGATTACAGTGTATGGTATCCCTGGGCCAGACCACAGAGCGTGGTATCCCTGGGCCAGAAGACAGTGTGTGGTATCCCTGGGCTAGACAAGTGTGTGGTATCCCTGGGCTAGACAAGTGTGTGGTATCCCTGTACCAGATTACAGTATGTGGTATCCCTGGGCCAGACTACAGTGTGTGGTATCCCTGGGCCATACCACAGTGCGTGGTAGCCCTGGGCCAAACCACAGTGCGTGGTATCCCTGGGCCAGAAGACAGTGCGTGGTATCCCTGGGCTAGACAAGTGTGTGGTATCCCTGTACCAGATTACAGTATGTGGTATCCCTGGGCCAGACTACAGTGTGTGGTATCCCTGGGCCAGAAGACAGTGCGTGGTATCCCTGGGCCAGAAGACAGTGCGTGGTATCCCTGGGCTAGACAAGTGTGTGGTATCCCTGTACCAGATTACAGTATGTGGTATCCCTGGGCCAGACTACAGTGTGTGGTATCCCTGGGCCATACCACAGTGCGTGGTAGCCCTGGGCCAAACCACAGTGCGTGGTATCCCTGGGCCAGAAGACAGTGCGTGGTATCCCTGGGCTAGACAAGTGTGTGGTATCCCTGTACCAGATTACAGTATGTGGTATCCCTGGGCCAGATTACAGTGTGTGGTATCCCTGGGCCAGACCACAGAGCGTGGTATCCCTGGGCCAGAAGACAGTGTGTGGTATCCCTGGGCTAGACAAGTGTGTGGTATCCCTGGGCTAGACAAGTGTGTGGTATCCCTGTACCAGATTACAGTATGTGGTATCCCTGGGCCAGACTACAGTGTGTGGTATCCCTGGGCTAGACTACAGTGCGTAGCATACCTGGGCCAGACTACAGTGTGTGGTTATCCCTGGGCCAGACTACAGTGCGTGGTATCCCTGGGCCAGACTACAGTGCGTGGTATCCGTGGGCCTGACTACAGTGAGTGGTATCCCTGGGCCATACCACAGTGCGTGGTAGCCCTGGGCCAGAAGACAGTGCGTGGTATCCCTGGGCTAGACAAGTGTGTGGTATCCCTGGGCTAGACAAGTGTGTGGTATCCCTGTACCAGATTACAGTATGTGGTATCCCTGGGCCAGACTGCAGTGCGTGGTTATCCCTTGGCCAGACTACAGTGCGTGGTATCCCTGGGCCAGACTACAGTGCGTGGTATCCCTGGGCTAGACTACAGTGCGTAGCATACCTGGGCCAGACTACAGTGTGTGGTATCCCTGGGCCAGACTACAGTGTGTGGTATCCCTCGGCCAGACCACAGAGCGTGGTATCCCTGGGCCAGACTACAGTGCGTGGTATCCCTGGGCCAGACTACAGTGTGTGGTATCCCTGGGCCAGAAGACAGTGCGTGGTATCCCTGGGCCAGAAGACAGTGCGTGGTATCCCTGGGCTAGACAAGTGTGTGGTATCCCTGTACCAGATTACAGTATGTGGTATCCCTGGGCCAGACTACAGTGTGTGGTATCCCTGGGCCATACCACAGTGCGTGGTAGCCCTGGGCCAAACCACAGTGCGTGGTATCCCTGGGCCAGAAAACAGTGCGTGGTATCCCTGGGCTAGACAAGTGTGTGGTATCCCTGGGCTAGACAAGTGTGTGGTATCCCTGTACCAGATTACAGTATGTGGTATCCCTGGGCCAGATTACAGTGTGTGGTATCCCTGGGCCAGACCACAGAGCGTGGTATCCCTGGGCCAGACTACAGTGTGTGGTATCCCTGGGCCAGACCACAGAGCGTGGTATCCCTGGGCCAGACTACAGTGCGTGGTATCCCTGGGCCAGACTACAGTGCGTGGTATCCCTGGGCTAGACTACAGTGCGTAGCATACCTGGGCCAGACTACAGTGTGTGGTTATCCCTGGGCCAGACTACAGTGCGTGGTATCCCTGGGCCAGACTACAGTGCGTGGTATCCGTGGGCCAGACTACAGTGTGTGGTATCCCTGGGCCATACCACAGTGCGTGGTATCCCTGGGCCAAACCACAGTGCGTGGTATCCCTGGGCCAGAAGACAGTGTGTGGTATCCCTGGGCTAGACAAGTGTGTGGTATCCCTGGGCTAGACAAGTGTGTGGTATCCCTGTACCAGATTACAGTATGTGGTATCCCTGGGCCAGACTACAGTGTGTGGTATCCCTGGGCCATACCACAGTGCGTGGTAGCCCTGGGCCAAACCACAGTGCGTGGTATCCCTGGGCCAGAAGACAGTGCGTGGTATCCCTGGGCTAGACAAGTGTGTGGTATCCCTGTACCAGATTACAGTATGTGGAATCCCTGGGCCAGACTACAGTGTGTGGTATCCCTGGGCCAGAAGACAGTGCGTGGTATCCCTGGGCCAGAAGACAGTGCGTGGTATCCCTGGGCTAGACAAGTGTGTGGGATCCCTGTACCAGATTACAGTATGTGGTATCCCTGGGCCAGACTACAGTGTGTGGTATCCCTGGGCCATACCACAGTGCGTGGTAGCCCTGGGCCAAACCACAGTGCGTGGTATCCCTGGGCCAGAAGACAGTGCGTGGTATCCCTGGGCTAGACAAGTTTGTGGTATCCCTGGGCTAGACAAGTGTGTGGTATCCCTGTACCAGATTACAGTATGTGGTATCCCTGGGCCAGATTACAGTGTGTGGTATCCCTGGGCCAGACCACAGAGCGTGGTATCCCTGGGCCAGAAGACAGTGTGTGGTATCCCTGGGCTAGACAAGTGTGTGGTATCCCTGGGCTAGACAAGTGTGTGGTATCCCTGTACCAGATTACAGTATGTGGTATCCCTGGGCCAGACTACAGTGTGTGGTATCCCTGGGCCATACCACAGTGCGTGGTAGCCCTGGGCCAAACCACAGTGCGTGGTATCCCTGGGCCAGAAGACAGTGCGTGGTATCCCTGGGCTAGACAAGTGTGTGGTATCCCTGTACCAGATTACAGTATGTGGTATCCCTGGGCCAGACTACAGTGTGTGGTATCCCTGGGCCAGAAGACAGTGCGTGGTATCCCTGGGCCAGAAGACAGTGCGTGGTATCCCTGGGCTAGACAAGTGTGTGGTATCCCTGTACCAGATTACAGTATGTGGTATCCCTGGGCCAGACTACAGTGTGTGGTATCCCTGGGCCATACCACAGTGCGTGGTAGCCCTGGGCCAAACCACAGTGCGTGGTATCCCTGGGCCAGAAGACAGTGCGTGGTATCCCTGGGCTAGACAAGTGTGTGGTATCCCTGGGCTAGACAAGTGTGTGGTATCCCTGTACCAGATTACAGTATGTGGTATCCCTGGGCCAGATTACAGTGTGTGGTATCCCTGGGCCAGACCACAGAGCGTGGTATCCCTGGGCCAGAAGACAGTGTGTGGTATCCCTGGGCTAGACAAGTGTGTGGTATCCCTGGGCTAGACAAGTGTGTGGTATCCCTGTACCAGATTACAGTATGTGGTATCCCTGGGCCAGACTACAGTGTGTGGTATCCCTGGGCTAGACTACAGTGCGTAGCATACCTGGGCCAGACTACAGTGTGTGGTTATCCCTGGGCCAGACTACAGTGCGTGGTATCCCTGGGCCAGACTACAGTGCGTGGTATCCGTGGGCCTGACTACAGTGAGTGGTATCCCTGGGCCATACCACAGTGCGTGGTAGCCCTGGGCCAGAAGACAGTGCGTGGTATCCCTGGGCTAGACAAGTGTGTGGTATCCCTGGGCTAGACAAGTGTGTGGTATCCCTGTACCAGATTACAGTATGTGGTATCCCTGGGCCAGACTGCAGTGCGTGGTTATCCCTTGGCCAGACTACAGTGCGTGGTATCCCTGGGGCAGACTACAGTGCGTGGTATCCCTGGGCCAGAGGACAGTCAGTGGTATCCCTGGGCCAGACCACAGTGCGTGGTATCCCTGGGCCAAACCACAGTGCGTGGTATCCCTGGGCCAGAAGACAGTGCGTGGTATCCCTGGGCTAGACAAGTTTGTGGTATCCCTGGGCTAGACAAGTGTGTGGTATCCCTGTACCAGATTACAGTATGTGGTATCCCTGGGCCAGATTACAGTGTGTGGTATCCCTGGGCCAGACCACAGAGCGTGGTATCCCTGGGCCAGAAGACAGTGTGTGGTATCCCTGGGCTAGACAAGTGTGTGGTATCCCTGGGCTAGACAAGTGTGTGGTATCCCTGTACCAGATTACAGTATGTGGTATCCCTGGGCCAGACTACAGTGTGTGGTATCCCTGGGCCATACCACAGTGCGTGGTAGCCCTGGGCCAAACCACAGTGCGTGGTATCCCTGGGCCAGAAGACAGTGCGTGGTATCCCTGGGCTAGACAAGTGTGTGGTATCCCTGTACCAGATTACAGTATGTGGTATCCCTGGGCCAGACTACAGTGTGTGGTATCCCTGGGCCAGAAGACAGTGCGTGGTATCCCTGGGCTAGACAAGTGTGTGGTATCCCTGTACCAGATTACAGTATGTGGTATCCCTGGGCCAGACTACAGTGTGTGGTATCCCTGGGCCATACCACAGTGCGTGGTAGCCCTGGGCCAAACCACAGTGCGTGGTATCCCTGGGCCAGAAGACAGTGCGTGGTATCCCTGGGCTAGACAAGTGTGTGGTATCCCTGGGCTAGACAAGTGTGTGGTATCCCTGTACCAGATTACAGTATGTGGTATCCCTGGGCCAGATTACAGTGTGTGGTATCCCTGGGCCAGACCACAGAGCGTGGTATCCCTGGGCCAGAAGACAGTGTGTGGTATCCCTGGGCTAGACAAGTGTGTGGTATCCCTGGGCTAGACAAGTGTGTGGTATCCCTGTACCAGATTACAGTATGTGGTATCCCTGGGCCAGACTACAGTGTGTGGTATCCCTGGGCTAGACTACAGTGCGTAGCATACCTGGGCCAGACTACAGTGTGTGGTTATCCCTGGGCCAGACTACAGTGCGTGGTATCCCTGGGCCAGACTACAGTGCGTGGTATCCGTGGGCCTGACTACAGTGAGTGGTATCCCTGGGCCATACCACAGTGCGTGGTAGCCCTGGGCCAGAAGACAGTGCGTGGTATCCCTGGGCTAGACAAGTGTGTGGTATCCCTGGGCTAGACAAGTGTGTGGTATCCCTGTACCAGATTACAGTATGTGGTATCCCTGGGCCAGACTGCAGTGCGTGGTTATCCCTTGGCCAGACTACAGTGCGTGGTATCCCTGGGGCAGACTACAGTGCGTGGTATCCCTGGGCCAGAGGACAGTCAGTGGTATCCCTGGGCCAGACCACAGTGCGTGGTATCCCTGGGCTAGACTAGTGTGTGGTATCCCTGGGCCAGAACACAGTGCTTGGTATCCCTGGGCCAGTCCACAGTGCGTGGTATCCCTGGGCCAGACCACAGTGCGTGGTATCCCTGGGCCAGACTTCAGTGCATGGTTATCCCTGGGCCAGACTACAGTGCGTGGTATCCCTGGGCCAGACTACAGTGCGTGGTATCCCTGGGCCAGACTACAGTGCCTGGTTATCCCTGGGCCAGACTACACTGCGTGGTTATCCCTGGGCCAGACAACAGTGTGTGGTATCCCTGGGCCAGACTACAGTGCGTGGTTATCCCTGGGCCAGACTACAGTGCGTGGTATCCCTGGGCCAGACTACAGTGCTTGGTTATCCCTGGGCCAGACTGCAGTGTGTGGTATCCCTGGGCCAGAAGACAGTGCGTGGTATCCCTGGGCCAGAAGACAGAGCGTGGTATCCCTGGGCCAGACTACAGTGTGTGGTATCCCTGGGCCAGACCACAGAGCGTGGTATCCCTGGGCCAGACTACAGTGTGTGGTATCCCTGGGCCATACCACAGTGCGTGGTAGCCCTGGGCCAAACCACAGTGCGTGGTATCCCTGGGCCAGAAGACAGTGCGTGGTATCCCTGGGCTAGACAAGTGTGTGGTATCCCTGGGCTAGACAAGTGTGTGGTATCCCTGTACCAGATTACAGTATGTGGTATCCCTGGGCCAGATTACAGTGTGTGGTATCCCTGGGCCAGACCACAGAGCGTGGTATCCCTGGGCCAGAAGACAGTGTGTGGTATCCCTGGGCTAGACAAGTGTGTGGTATCCCTGGGCTAGACAAGTGTGTGGTATCCCTGTACCAGATTACAGTATGTGGTATCCCTGGGCCAGACTACAGTGTGTGGTATCCCTGGGCCATACCACAGTGCGTGGTAGCCCTGGGCCAGAAGACAGTGCGTGGTATCCCTGGGCTAGACAAGTGTGTGGTATCCCTGTACCAGATTACAGTATGTGGTATCCCTGGGCCAGACTACAGTGTGTGGTATCCCTGGGCCAGAAGACAGTGCGTGGTATCCCTGGGCCAGAAGACAGTGCGTGGTATCCCTGGGCTAGACAAGTGTGTGGTATCCCTGTACCAGATTACAGTATGTGGTATCCCTGGGCCAGACTACAGTGTGTGGTATCCCTGGGCCATACCACAGTGCGTGGTAGCCCTGGGCCAAACCACAGTGCGTGGTATCCCTGGGCCAGAAGACAGTGCGTGGTATCCCTGGGCTAGACAAGTGTGTGGTATCCCTGGGCTAGACAAGTGTGTGGTATCCCTGTACCAGATTACAGTATGTGGTATCCCTGGGCCAGATTACAGAGTGTGGTATCCCTGGGCCAGACCACAGAGCGTGGTATCCCTGGGCCAGAAGACAGTGTGTGGTATCCCTGGGCTAGACAAGTGTGTGGTATCCCTGGGCTAGACAAGTGTGTGGTATCCCTGTACCAGATTACAGTATGTGGTATCCCTGGGCCAGACTACAGTGTGTGGTATCCCTGGGCTAGACTACAGTGCGTAGCATACCTGGGCCAGACTACAGTGTGTGGTTATCCCTGGGCCAGACTACAGTGCGTGGTATCCCTGGGCCAGACTACAGTGCGTGGTATCCGTGGGCCAGACTACAGTGTGTGGTATCCCTGGGCCATACCACAGTGCGTGGTAGCCCTGGGCCAAACCACAGTGCGTGGTATCCCTGGGCCAGAAGACAGTGTGTGGTATCCCTGGGCTAGACAAGTGTGTGGTATCCCTGTACCAGATTACAGTATGTGGTATCCCTGGGCCAGACTACAGTGTGTGGTATCCCTGGGCCATACCACAGTGCGTGGTAGCCCTGGGCCAAACCACAGTGCGTGGTATCCCTGGGCCAGAAGACAGTGCGTGGTATCCCTGGGCTAGACAAGTGTGTGGTATCCCTGGGCTAGACAAGTGTGTGGTATCCCTGTACCAGATTACAGTATGTGGTATCCCTGGGCCAGATTACAGTGTGTGGTATCCCTGGGCCAGACCACAGAGCGTGGTATCCCTGGGCCAGAAGACAGTGTGTGGTATCCCTGGGCCAGACTACAGTGTGTGGTATCCCTGGGCTAGACTACAGTGCGTAGCATACCTGGGCCAGACTACAGTGTGTGGTTATCCCTGGGCCAGACTACAGTGCGTGGTATCCCTGGGCCAGACTACAGTGCGTGGTATCCGTGGGCCAGCCTACAGTGTGTGGTATCCCTGGGCCATACCACAGTGCGTGGTAGCCCTGGGCCAAACCACAGTGCGTGGTATCCCTGGGCCAGATTACAGTGTGTGGTATCCCTGGGCCAGACCACAGAGCGTGGTATCCCTGTACCAGATTACAGTATGTGGTATCCCTGGGCCAGACTACAGTGTGTGGTATCCCTGGGCCAGAAGACAGTGCGTGGTATCCCTGGGCCAGAAGACAGTGCGTGGTATCCCTGGGCTAGACAAGTGTGTGGTATCCCTGTACCAGATTACAGTATGTGGTATCCCTGGGCCAGACTACAGTGTGTGGTATCCCTGGGCCATACCACAGTGCGTGGTAGCCCTGGGCCAAACCACAGTGCGTGGTATCCCTGGGCCAGAAGACAGTGCGTGGTATCCCTGGGCTAGACAAGTGTGTGGTATCCCTGGGCTAGACAAGTGTGTGGTATCCCTGTACCAGATTACAGTAAGTGGTATCCCTGGGCCAGATTACAGTGTGTGGTATCCCTGGGCCAGACCACAGAGCGTGGTATCCCTGGGCCAGAAGACAGTGTGTGGTATCCCTGGGCCAGACTACAGTGTGTGGTATCCCTGGGCTAGACTACAGTGCGTAGCATACCTGGGCCAGACTACAGTGTGTGGTTATCCCTGGGCCAGACTACAGTGCGTGGTATCCCTGGGCCAGACTACAGTGCGTGGTATCCGTGGGCCAGCCTACAGTGTGTGGTATCCCTGGGCCATACCACAGTGCGTGGTAGCCCTGGGCCAAACCACAGTGCGTGGTATCCCTGGGCCAGAAGACAGTGTGTGGTATCCCTGGGCTAGACAAGTGTGTGGTATCCCTGGGCTAGACAAGTGTGTGGTATCCCTGTACCAGATTACAGTATGTGGTATCCCTGGGCCAGACTACAGTGTGTGGTATCCCTGGGCCATACCACAGTGCGTGGTAGCCCTGGGCCAAACCACAGTGCGTGGTATCCCTGGGCCAGAAGACAGTGCGTGGTATCCCTGGGCTAGACAAGTGTGTGGTATCCCTGTACCAGATTACAGTATGTGGTATCCCTGGGCCAGACTACAGTGTGTGGTATCCCTGGGCCATACCACAGTGCGTGGTAGCCCTGGGCCAAACCACAGTGCGTGGTATCCCTGGGCCAGAAGACAGTGCGTGGTATCCCTGGGCTAGACAAGTGTGTGGTATCCCTGGGCTAGACAAGTGTGTGGTATCCCTGTACCAGATTACAGTATGTGGTATCCCTGGGCCAGATTACAGTGTGTGGTATCCCTGGGCCAGACCACAGAGCGTGGTATCCCTGGGCCAGAAGACAGTGTGTGGTATCCCTGGGCTAGACAAGTGTGTGGTATCCCTGGGCTAGACAAGTGTGTGGTATCCCTGTACCAGATTACAGTGCGTGGTATCCCTGGGCCAGACTACAGTGTGTGGTATCCCTGGGCTAGACTACAGTGCGTAGCATACCTGGGCCAGACTACAGTGTGTGGTTATCCCTGGGCCAGACTACAGTGCGTGGTATCCCTGGGCCAGACTACAGTGCGTGGTATCCGTGGGCCAGACTACAGTGTGTGGTATCCCTGGGCCATACCACAGTGCGTGGTAGCCCTGGGCCAAACCACAGTGTGTGGTATCCCTGTACCAGATTACAGTATGTGGTATCCCTGGGCCAGATTACAGTGTGTGGTATCCCTGGGCCAGACCACAGAGCGTGGTATCCCTGGGCCAGAAGACAGTGTGTGGTATCCCTGGGCCAGACTACAGTGTGTGGTATCCCTGGGCTAGACTACAGTGCGTAGCATACCTGGGCCAGACTACAGTGTGTGGTTATCCCTGGGCCAGACTACAGTGCGTGGTATCCCTGGGCCAGACTACAGTGCGTGGTATCCGTGGGCCAGACTACAGTGTGTGGTATCCCTGGGCCATACCACAGTGCGTGGTAGCCCTAGGCCAAACCACAGTGCGTGGTATCCCTGGGCCAGAAGACAGTGTGTGGTATCCCTGGGCTAGACAAGTGTGTGGTATCCCTGGGCTAGACAAGTGTGTGGTATCCCTGTACCAGATTACAGTATGTGGTATCCCTGGGCCAGACTACAGTGTGTGGTATCCCTGGGCCAAACCACAGTGCGTGGTATCCCTGGGCCAGAAGACAGTGTGTGGTATCCCTGGGCTAGACATGTGTGTGGTATCCCTGGGCTAGACAAGTGTGTGGTATCCCTGTACCAGATTACAGTATGTGGTATCCCTGGGCCAGATTACAGTGTGTGGTATCCCTGGGCCAGACTACAGTGCGTGGTATCCCTGTACCAGATTACAGTATGTGGTATCCCTGGGCCAGACTACAGTGTGTGGTATCCCTGGGCCAGACTACAGTGCGTGGTATCCCTGGGCCAGACTACAGTGCGTGGTATCCGTGGGCCAGACTACAGTGTGTGGTATCCCTGGGCCATACCACAGTGCGTGGTAGCCCTGGGCCAAACCACAGTGTGTGGTATCCCTGTACCAGATTACAGTATGTGGTATCCCTGGGCCAGATTACAGTGTGTGGTATCCCTGGGCCAGACCACAGAGCGTGGTATCCCTGGGCCAGAAGACAGTGTGTGGTATCCCTGGGCCAGACTACAGTGTGTGGTATCCCTGGGCTAGACTACAGTGCGTAGCATACCTGGGCCAGACTACAGTGTGTGGTTATCCCTGGGCCAGACTACAGTGTGTGGTATCCCTGGGCCAGACTACAGTGCGTGGTATCCGTGGGCCAGACTACAGTGTGTGGTATCCCTGGGCCATACCACAGTGCGTGGTAGCCCTGGGCCAAACCACAGTGCGTGGTATCCCTGGGCCAGAAGACAGTGTGTGGTATCCCTGGGCTAGACAAGTGTGTGGTATCCCTGGGCTAGACAAGTGTGTGGTATCCCTGTACCAGACTACAGTGCGTAGCATACCTGGGCCAGACTACAGTGTGTGGTTATCCCTGGGCCAGACTACAGTGCGTGGTATCCCTGGGCCAGACTACAGTGCGTGGTATCCGTGGGCCAGACTACAGTGTGTGGTATCCCTGGGCCATACCACAGTGCGTGGTAGCCCTGGGCCAAACCACAGTGTGTGGTATCCCTGTACCAGATTACAGTATGTGGTATCCCTGGGCCAGATTACAGTGTGTGGTATCCCTGGGCCAGACCACAGAGCGTGGTATCCCTGGGCCAGAAGACAGTGTGTGGTATCCCTGGGCCAGACTACAGTGCGTGGTATCCCTGGGCTAGACTACAGTGCGTAGCATACCTGGGCCAGACTACAGTGTGTGGTTATCCCTGGGCCAGACTACAGTTTGTGGTATCCCTGGGCCAGACTACAGTGCGTGGTATCCGTGGGCCAGACTACAGTGTGTGGTATCCCTGGGCCATACCACAGTGCGTGGTAGCCCTGGGCCAAACCACAGTGCGTGGTATCCCTGGGCCAGAAGACAGTGTGTGGTATCCCTGGGCCAGACTACAGTGCGTTGTATCCCTGGGCCAGACTACAGTGCGTGGTATCCCTGAGCCAGACCACAGTGCGTGGTATCCCTGGGCCAGACCAAAGTGCGTGGTATCCCTGGGCTAGACAAGTGTGTGGTATCCCTGGGCTAGACAAGTGTGTGGTATCCCTGTACCAGATTACAGTATGTGGTATCCCTGGGCCAGATTACAGTGTGTGGTATCCCTGGGCCAGACCACAGAGCGTGGTATCCCTGGGCCAGACTACAGTGTGTGGTATCCCTGGGCCAGACCACAGTGCGTGGTAGCCCTGGGCCAAACCACAGTGGTTGGTATCCCTGGGCCAGACTACAGTGCGTGGTTATCCCTGGGCTAGACAAGTGTGTGGTATCCCTGAGCTACATTACAGTGTGTGGTATCCCTGGGCTAGACTAGTGAGTGGTATCCCTGGGCCAGACCAAAGTGCGTGGTTATCCCTGGGCCAGACCACAGTGCGTGGTAGCCCTGGGCCAGACGACAGTGGTTGGTATCCCTGGGCCAGACTACAGTGCGTGGTTATCCCTGGGCTAGACAAGTGTGTGGTATCCCTGAGCTACATTACAGTGTGTGGTATCCCTGGGCCAGACTACAGCGTGTGGTATCCCTGGGCCAGACTACAGTGTGTGGTATCCCTGGGCCAGACTACAGTGTTTGGTATCCCTTGTCCAGACTGCAGTGCGTGGTATCAGTCGGCCAGACTACAGTGCGTGGTAACCCTGGGCCAGACTACAGTGTGTTGTAACCCTGGGCAGACCACAGTGCGTGGTATCCCTGGGCCAGACTACAGTGCGTGGTATCCCTGGGGCAGACTACAGTGAGTGGTATCCCTGGGCTAGACTACAGTGTGTGGTTATCCCTGGGCCAGACTACAGTGAGTGGTAACCCTGGGCGAGACTACAGTGCGTGGTATCCCTGGGCCAGACTACAGTGTGTGGTATCCCTGGGCCAGACTGCAGTGCGTGGTTATCCCTGGGGCAGACTACAGTGCGTGGTATCCCTGGGCCAGAGGACAGTGTGTGGTATCCCTGGGCCAGACTACAGTGTGTGGTATCCCTGGGCCAGACTGCAGTGCGTGGTTATCCCTGGGGCAGACTACAGTGCGTGGTATCCCTGGGCCAGAGGACAGTGTGTGGTATCCCTGGGCCAGACCACAGTGCGTGGTATCCCTGGGCCAGACCACAGTGCGTGGTATCCCTGGGCTAGACTACAGTGTGTGGTTATCCATGGGCCGGACCACAGTGCGTGGTATCCCTGGGCCAGACGACAGTGTGTGGTAACCCTGGGCCAGAACACAGTGCTTGGTATCCCTGGGCCAGTCCACAGTGCGTGGTATCCCTGGGCCAGACCACAGTGCGTGGTATCCCTGGGCTAGACTACAGAGTGTGGTTATCCATGGGCCGGACCACAGTGCGTGGTATCCCTGGGCCAGACTTCAGTGCATGGTTATCCCTGGGCCAGACTACAGTGCGTGGTATCCCTGGGCCAGACTACAGTGCGTGGTATCCCTGAGCCAAACTACAGTGTGTGGTATCCCTGGGCTAGACCACACTGCGTCGTTATCCCTGGGTCAGACAACAGTGTGTGGTATCCCTGGGCCAGACTACAGTGTGTGGTATCCCTGTGCCAGACTACAGTGCGTGGTTATCCCTGGGCCAGACTACAGTGCGTGGTATCCCTGGGCCAGACTACAGTGCGTGGTATCCCTGGGCCAGACTACACTGCGTTGTTATCCCTGGGCCAGACAACAGTGTGTGGTATCCCTGGGCCAGACTACAGTGTGTGGTATCCCTGTGCCAGACTACAGTGCGTGGTTATCCCTGGGCCAGACTACAGTGCGTGGTATCCCTGGGCCAGACTACAGTGCGTGGTATCCCTGGGCCAGACTACAGTGTGTGGTATCCCTGGGCCAGACAACAGTGCATGGTATCCCTGGGCCAGACCACAGTGCGTGGTATCCCTGGGCGAGACTACAGTGTGTGGTTATCCCTGGGCCAGACTACAGTGCGTGTCATCCCTGGGCCAGACTACAGTGTGTGGTATCCCTGGGCCAGAGAACAGTGCATTGTATCCCTGGGCCAGACCACAGTGCATGGTATCCCTGGGCGAGACTACAGTGTGTGGTTATCCCTGGGCCAGACTACAGTGCGTGGTTATCCCTGGGCCAGACTACAGTGCGTGGTATCCCTGGGCCAGACTACAGTGCGTGGTTATCCCTGGGCCAGACTACAGTGTGTGGTATCCCTGGGCCAGACTACAGTGCGTGGTTATCCCTGGGCCAGACTACAGTGTGTGGTATCCGTGGGCCAGACTACAGTGCGTGGTTATCCCTGGGCCAGACTACAGTGCGTGGTATCCCTGGGCTAGACCACAGTGCGTGGTATCCCTGGGCCGGACTACAGTGCGTGGTATCCCTGGGCCAGACCACAGTGCGTGGTATCCCTGGGCCGGACCACAACCGAAGCACAGCCCTGGCCAGTTTAACAATTCAGCAACTTTGCAATCTCTTCCCATAGGGTCCCCAGCCCTGCTGTAGGGCTGAGTGCCCATCTACAGTTCTCATGGATGAGCAGCAGACAAGCCCTTGTTTCCTGTTGAAAACTCGCCTGCCTTGCACGGACACTCACTGGAAATGGGAACACTGCAAGTCCCCATGGAGGATCAGCGACGGGCACTGAGGGTTGGGCAGTGGGATTGTTGAATGTGGGTTAAGTCCGGAAAAGACTGGATCAGAACAACAGTCAGAGCACTGAGTATGGTTCCTGTCTCCAAATCCCCTGCATGGTCCCACACTGGGACAATCCCATCTCAGTATCCCTCAGTCACACCTTCACTAGGAGAATTGTGCACATTGCTCCCCTCCATATCCTTGCTTCAAATCCATAACAGGAACATCATGCATGGTCCCCAACTCTGTACCCCCAACTCAAAACCATACGAGGATGGGGATCCTGAAACCTTCTCTTTCTATTTGGATATTCTAATTTCTCTCCCCTCTCCCTACCTCTCCCGGGATATAACCTGGCACTTGCGGACAATGCCCTGCCTTTCTCTGTCATCCCTGGCCCATCCTCGAGAGGTCCCCAGCATGGGATCATTGTCTGACTGTGCCCACCACTCCCTCTGCACCGTTGCAGGGCGATCATTTTACCAGAGGTTCCACCCGCGTCCTGGTGTTGGATAAGAGTGTGAAACTGATAGGGTTCCACGTCAGGTGATGAGAAAGATGGCGCTTTGCACATACTTGCAGGTGCTGGCGGTAAGAACAACAGCGGCACCCATGCAGTCCCAGCCTCCGTACGCCATCTTCTACGGCCGCACACCCACAGCCTGCAGGAGGACCAGTGTCCCAGGACTACCGCACTTGGGCCTCGGGCCTAGTCGGGTCTACATCAGCCCTCCATTGTCATTGCATCTGGCCACTGGAGAGGCCTGTCCCTCCCCATCTGTGCCCAGAACTGGACTCACCTTCAATGCCTCCTATCCGATGGAAGAGGTCCCACCAGAGTGCAATGAGCTAATTAACTGGTCATTAGATACACTTCTGCCTTCACAATGGGACCCCTATCCTTCCCTAATAAAATTAAAATGAACGATTAATCGTGGCAAGAGGGGCTGGAGCAGAAAGCGAAGGTATGGGACATTTCAAAGTGACAATGTCTGGTGAGGATGAATTTCCAGTAAAGAGAACAACAAATACAAGAGCGGAAACTATCTTATTGCCGGCCACTGAATATCTTAACATACAGCACAGAATACTCTCTTTGGCCCACCATGTTGCATCAATGTTTTAACCATATCCAAAATCAATCTCACCTTTCCCTCCTACATTCTTTCATCCAGGTGCCCAACTAAAAGTTTCTGAAATGCCCCTAATGTATCTGCCTCTGCCACAACTTTTACTTTTACATGATTAAATATAACCAAACATAACGAACATGTGAACTTAGAATTTTATTGCTTAATAAAGGTTTGCAAACTATTGTACCTTTGTAAACCCTGCAGGTTTGCTCCCTGTCCTTTCTCCCATTGGGGGCAGTGACTTATGTCAGCTCATTTATTTCATTTCATCTCTGTCCTGAAGGACAGATCTCTCACATAGAGTCTTTGACCCCCCCAGAGATGCTCAGACAGGGGAAGCATCACAAATTTTGTATGGTTCAATGAGATCTGCATCATGGAGCGTACAAGTTAATCTGCTTAAGCTCATCTTATATGGCAAACTCTTTGTCCCTAGAATCAATCTGATGAATCTCTGTGGTACCTGCAATGTATCTTCTAGGCACAGTGGAATTTATTAGGTGAATTTTGGAGGGTGGGTGGTGATATTCCAATCCCCTTCTGTATAAAACCTACAGAGAAGGTGTTCAGTTCATCTGTGAGACACACCACACCAGAGTCCATGGAAGGGAGGCTGGTTTCAAGTTCAAATTCAGATTTATGTCATCTGACTGTACAAATATGCAACTCAGCAAAACGAAGTTCCTCTGGTGGGGAACAGAGTGCATCCTCTGTGGGGTCTTGTGGTCCAATGCCTGGCAGCTTCCGTAACACACGACAATGCAGCCAGACCTGGCACTCTCGATGGTGCTCCTGTAGAAAGTTGTTAGAATGGGGAGCCTGTCATTCATCATCGATACACTCCCCCACCTCCCAGCACCATTCTCGCTACTTCTTTTCCACCATTTCATCATGACTGATTTATTATCCCTCTTAACTGATTCTCCTGCCTTCTCCCTATAAAACTCCAATGACATTTATAAGTTTGCTGATGATGCCACTGTCGTTGGCTGAATCAAAGGCGGAGACAAATTAGCATATAGGAGGGAGGATGAAAATCTGGCTGAGTGGTGTCATAGCAACAACATCTTACTTAATGTCAGCAAGACCAAAGAGCCGATTATTGACTTCAGGGAAGGAAACCAGAGGTCCATGAGTCATAAGACCCATAAGAAATAGGAGCAGAATTAGGCCATTTGGCCCATCGAGCCTACTTCTCCATTTCATCATGGCTGATCCATTTTCCTCTCAGTCCCATTCTCCTGCCTTCTTCCTGTACCCCTTCATGCCCTGAGCAATCACAAATCTATCAACCTCTGCCTTAAATATACAGAAAGATTTGGCCTCCATAGGTTCCTGTGGCAACAATTCCACAGATTCACTACTCTCTGGTAAAGAAATTCCTCATCATCTCCATTCTAAAAGGGCCCTCTATTCTAAAGCTGCGTCCTCTGGTCTTAGATACCCCCACCATAGGAAACATCCTCTCCACATCCACTCTATCAAGGCCTTTCACTATTCGGTAGGTTTCAATTAGATCACCCTCATTCTTCTGAATTCCAGAGAATACAGTCCCAGAGCCATCAAATGCTCTTCATATGACAAGTCAATCAATCCTGGAATCATTTTCATGAACCTCCTTTGAACCCTCTCCAGTTTCAGCACATCCTTTCTAGGATAAGGGGCCCAAAACTGCTCACAATACTCCAAGTGAGGTCTCACCTTTGCTTTATAAAGTCTCAACATTACATCCTTGTTTTTATATTCTAGTCCTCTTGAAGTGAATGCTAACATTGCATTTTCCTTCCTCACCACAGACTCAACCTGCAAACTAACCTTTAGGGAATCCTACACAAGGACTCCCAAATCACCTTGCATCTCAGATTTTTGTATTTTCTTTCCATTAAGAAAATGTTCAACCCTTTCATTTCTTCTACCAAAGTGCATGACCGTACGCTTCCCAACACTGTATTCCATCTGCCACTTCTTTGTCCATTCTCCTAATCCATCAGTCCTTCTGAAGCCTCTCTATTTTCTCAAAACTACCTGCCCCTCCACCTATTTTCGTATCATCTGCAAACTTTGCAACAAATTCACCATCATCCAAAATATTGACATGTAAGGTAAAAAACATTGGTCCCAACACACACCCCTGTGAAACTCCACTAGTCATCAGCAGACAACCAGAAAAAGCTCCCTTTATCCTCACTCTTTGCCTCCTGCCAATCTACCTCTGCTTTATCCATGCTAGAATCTTTCCTGTAATAGCAGCCTCATGTATGATACCTTTTCAAAGGCCTTCTGAAAGTTCAAGTGCACAATATCCATTGATTCTCCTTTGTCTATCCTGCTTGTTATTTCTTCAAAGAATTCCAGCAGATTTGTCAGACAAGATTTCCCTTTAAGGAAACCATACTGACTTAGGCCTATTTTATCATGTGCCTCCACATACCCAGAAACCACATTCTCACCAATCAACTCCAACATCTTCCCAACCACTGAGGACAGATTAACCGGCCTATAATTTCCATTCTTCTGCCTCTCTACCGCCTTGAAGAGTGGAGTGACATTTGCAATTTTCCATTCTTCTGGAACCATTCCAGAATCTAGTGATTCTTGAAAGATCATTACTAATGCCTCCACAAACTCTCTAGCCACCTCTCTTCAGAACTCTGTGGTGTTCACCATCTGGTCCAGGTGACTCATTTATCTCAGACCTTTCAGTTTCCCAAGAACCTTCTCCTTTGTAATGGTAACTTCACACACTTCATTACCCCTGACACCTGGAACTTCCACCATACTGCTAGTGTCTTCCACAGTGAAAACGGATAAAAATACTTATTCAGTTCATCCGCCTTTTCCTTGTCCCTAGTTACTACCTCTCTAGTATCATTTTCCTGCCGTCCAATATCCACTTTCGCCTCTTACAATTTATGCATCTGAAGAAACTTTTGGTATCTTCTTTAACATTATTGGCTAGCTTAGTTTGATATTCCATCCTTACTTTCTTAATGACTTTTTTTAGATGCTTCTGTTGATATTTCCCAATCCTCTAACTTCCCATTAAGTTTTGCTCTATTTATGTCCTCTCTTGGGCTTTTCTGTCAGTCCTCATCAGGGATCAGAGGTGGAGAGGGTCAGCAACTTTAAATTCCTCAAAGCTATTATTTCGGAGGATTTGTCCTGGGCTCAGCACGTAAGTGCAATTACAAAGAGAGAATGGCAGCACCTCTACTTCCTTACATGTTTGCCATTTAAACACTGAAAAACTTCCATAAATGTGTTGTGGAGAGTATACTGAATGGCTGCATCTCAGCCTTATATGGAAACACCTATGCCATTGAAAAAGTAATGGATACGTCCATCACTTGTAAATCCTTCCATTGAGCACATCTATATGGTGCGTTGTCGTAGGAAATCAGCATCCACCATCAGGGATCCTCACCCCCAGGCCATGCTCTCTTCTTGCTGCTGCCATCAGGAAGAAGGTACAGGAGCCTCAGGACTCACACCACCAGGTTCAGGAGCAGTTATTACCCCTCAACCATCAGGCTCTTCAAGTAGAGGAAATAACCTTACTCAACTTCACTCTCCCCGTCACTGAACTGTTCCACAACCTATCGACTCACTTCATCTCATGTTCTCAAAATATATTGCTTATTATTATTATTTCTTTTTTTTCCTTCTGTATTTGCAGTTTGCTGTTTGTGCACACTGTTTGTCCACCCTGTTGGGTGTGGTTTTTCATTGATTCTGTTATGGTTATTGGACTTATTGAGTTTGCCCGCAAGAAGATGAACCTAAGGATTGTATATGGTGACATATATAATTAATTTGCTTTGAACTTTGAACAATGGCTTGGTTTTCACAGCTGTCTATGGCAATAAATTCACAGTATCGCCACCATCTAGTTAAAGAAAGTCCTCCTCATCTCTGATCTAAAGGGATGTCCTTCTATTCTGAAGCCAAGCCCTCCGGACCTACTGAGGCTTCCTATGATAGGAAGCATCAACTGCAGGTCCACCCTATCTAGGCGTCTGCATATTTGATAGCTTTCCATGAGATCTCCCACATTCTTCTAAACTCCAGCAACTACAGTGCCAGAGCCATTAAATGTTCCTCATACATTAACCCTTTTAGTCCTGGGATTATTCACGTTAATCTCCTCTGGATCCTCTCCAATGCCAGCACATCCTTTCTTAAATAAGGGGCCCAAAACTGCCCACAATACTCCAAGTGCAGTCTGACCAATGCCTCATAAAGCCTCAGCATTTCATTCTTGCTTCTATATTCTACTCCTTTCAAAATGAATGCAGATATTGTATTTGCACCATCTGACCGATCACCTGCCAGTTTGTACCCCCACTCCCCATCATTTTATTCTGGTTTTTTCACCTTCCAGCCAATCTGCCTTCACTAATCGACTTCCCAGCTCTTTACTTCATCCTTCTCCACGCGCTCTCCCCCCCCACCGGTTTCACCTACCACCCTGAGGTTCTTCCTCCCTGCCCTCACACTTCCTTACTCAGACTCACCTTCCTCTCCCCGGTAAAGTGTCCCAGTTGCAGAGAAAGTGCAGTGCAGGCTGACAATATGGCACAAGGCCCCGATAAGATAGATGGTGAGGTCATACTGGGGACCATTCAGTGGTCTAATGCCAGCAAGGGTTAAAGCTGTCCTTGAGCCTGATAATGTGTTTTCAGGATTTTGTCTCCTCTGCCTGATGGAAGGGTGACAGAGGGGGGTGGAAGGGGAGAGGAGAGGATGACATGCCTTGTTCTGTTCTGAGTGGGGTAGACAAAATAGGGAGAGGTCAGGGGATGCAGTTGGGAGCAAAGAGCAGGTCCAGGCAATGTTTTAAGGGGAGGCATAGGATCCCCTACCTCAATCCCCCTCCCTCCCTTGCCTCCCTCTCCCTCCCGGTCAGCTCACAATGGGGTCTAACTGTCTGTGACATCACATAGCAACCATCGCCCCCGGCAGCAGGCTGAGAGGTGAAGTTTGAGACAGATATGTCCAGTTTGGGCCCAGAGAGTGACAAGCATCTCAGAGCCTCTCTCTGTCCTGCGCACTGCTGAACACCAGATTAATCATCGTCGCATTCAATGGCAAGCAAACACACAACAGAACTGAAGTGAGGGAAGCAGAGAGAGGAGGAGGTGGTGGGGATTTATGGGAGGAGTGGAGTTTCAGAGGGCTGGGAAGGCGCGATTCAGTGATTGGGAGAGGGTGTGCACAGAAATTTCTCTTGGGAGGTGAAAAGTATGCTGTAGTGGAGGAAAGCGCATGGGGAATCGTAGGGTAGCTCTTTGGCTAGGCCTGCAGTGAGGGGCAAAGAGTCAGAGGCAAATGGTCAAAGATGGCAATGTGTCTGTGTCTCCCCCCCTTAGCAGAACTGGGTATCCAACATACCATCCTCTCCCCTTCTGGGAGCGGGCGCTGAACACACTGCCATCTCCCGCTCTGGGAACATGCCTTCCTCTCCTCGGTCTTTCGGAACCATCATCAGGCATTCCGTCATCTTCCCCACCTCTGGGACCCACAGCCCTCTCCCATAACATTGTAGCATTTTGTGTGTGTAGAGGGTAGATGTGATCAATACAAACGCACATACTCCCTGGGTCAAAGAAAGAGTGAAGCTCCCCCCACAATGTCCTTTCCGGGAGCAGATACAGAGTGAAGCTCCTTCTGCAACATCAGCAATATCCACAGCTGTGCTTTGGGCCTTGCCAGGCCTACACCAGACTACCATTGCTATGGCAACTGGTCAGTAGTGTGGCCTGCCCCTCATCATCAGGGCCTGGGACAGCACTCACCATTGTCCGATGGGAGAAGGCCCACTGAGGTGCCAGGGTGTGGACCAAAACCTTGGCATGGTTGATGAGAAGACCCGAGTCAATTTGCAGCAATTTGGTGATTGGGATTGATTGGCAAGAACAAATTAAATAAGGCAGGGGCAAGCAGAGCAGCCATTGTTGGAGTGGGCGGTATTAAAGTGGGAGCTTTGAGGCATTAGCTCTTCGAAGCTTCTGCAAGGAAAGGGATAAGTGCAAGAAGGCAAAAAAGCTGTAGGTAGATTCTTTCCACCCACACAGTTTATTTATTGTTTTCCTTCTTTATGTTTGCACAGTTAGAACAGCAGGGATGACAGGCAAGATAGTTGAATGCTCCTCTTGTGGGATGTGGGAAGGCAGTGAGACCTCCACTGTCCCTGACAATTTCACCTGTGAGAAGTGCATTCAGCTGCAACTTCAGCTTCTAACACTCTGCAGTAAGGAGTTGGAGCTGGAACCGGATGAACTCCAGATCATTCGGGAGGCTAAAGGGGGTGATAGGACATATAGAGAGGCGGTCTCACCCAAGGTGCTGGACACAGAAAACTGCATGACAGTCAGGAAGGGGAAAGGGTTTAAACAGACATTGCATGGTACACCTGTGGCCAACCCCTTCAACACAGGTATACATTGGATACTGTTGGGGATGATGGCCTAGCAGAGGAAAGTCATATCAGTTAGGTCTCTGGTACTGAGTCTGGCTCTGTGAATCAGAAGGGAATGGAGGAGAAGAGGCGAGCTGTGGTGATAGCGGATTTGTTAGTTAGGAGAACAGAGAGGAGGTTCTGTGGACGAGAACGAGATTCCCGGATGGTATGTTGCCTAGCAGGTGTCAGGGTCCAGGACATCTCAGACTGAGACCTCAGCAATCTTAAGTGGGAGGGTGAGCAGCCAGAGGTCGTGGCCCATGTAGGTGCCAATGATAAGGTTCTACTAAATGAGCTTTGACTGGCGACCAATCCGGACATCAGAAGTTTGAGAGGGGGAGTTTGCAGTCAGGGCCACTGACCAGTTAGAACAAGGCAGCAGCGAATGGCGACTGTGTAATTGAGCTCTGACCAGCGTGACCAATCCGCGTTTGGGATTGATTAGCAAGAGCAAACTAAAGGAAGGCAGGGACAAATGCAGCGGCCGTCGTCTGTCGGGACAGAGTCAGAGTGGTGATCTTGAGGCTTAAGCTGTTCAAGGCTTCAGTGAAGAGAGGCTTCACTCAGAGAAAACAAAGAAAAGAAAAGCTTTAGGTTAAGTTATTTTTTTCCTTCCCTTCTTTATATCTGATCATTTAGAACAGTAGAGATGTTAGGCAGGATAGTGGAATGCTCCTCTTGCAGGATGTGGGAAGGCAGAGAGATTCCCAGTGTCCCTGACGACTACAACTGTGAGAAATGCATCCATCTGCAGCTTCTAACAATTCACGTTAAGGAGCTGGAGCTGGGACTGGATGAACTCTGGATCATTTGGGAGGCTGAAGGGGTGATAGATAAGACATATAGAGAGGCAGTTACCCCCAATGTGCAGGACACAGGGAACTGGGTGACAGGAAGGGGAAAGGAGTTAAGGAACCAGAGCAGAGTACCCCGGTGGCCATCCCCTTCAACAAGAGGCATATCATTTTGGTACTGTTGGTGGGGGGGGGGGGGGGGTGCGGAGGGATGACCTAACAGAGGAGAGTCACTGTGGTCTGGTCTCTGGCACTGAGTCTTGCTCTGTGACTCAGAAGCGGACGTGGGGGGTGGGGTGGAAGAGGAAAGGCACACTATGGTGATAGGCAACTTGTTTGTTAGGGGAACAGACAGGAGGTTCTGTGAGGGGAATGAGATTTCAAAATAGTATGTTGCCTCCTGGGAGCCAGGGTCTGGGACATCTCAGATTGAGTCCTCAGCATTCTTAAGTGGGAGGTGAACAGCCAGAAACATGGTCTAGGTAGATACCAATGACATGGGTAGGATGAGTGATGAGGTTCTACATAGGGAGTTCAGGGAGTGAGGTGTTAAGTTAAAGGGCAGGATCTCCAGGGTTGCTACCTGTGCCATGTGCTAGTGAGGACAGAACTGGGAAGATTATACAGTTTAACAAACAAGAGAAAACCTTCAGATGGTAGAAATAAAAGTAGTTCGTACAAACTGCTGCAAGACTTCGGCAGACCAGGTAGCAACTATGGAAAAGAGTAAACAGTTGACTTCTTGGGCCAAAACCGTTCATCAGGACTGGAAAAAGAGATGGGAAGTCAGGATGAGAAGGTTGGGGAAGGTGAGGAAGATGGACACGGTTGTAGGTGAAACCAGGAGAGGGGGACAGGTGAAGTAAAGAGCTGGGAAGTTCATTACGAAAGGGGATAAAGGGCTGAAGAAGATGGGATATGATAGGAGAGGACAAAAGGCCGTGGAAGAAAGGGAAGGGGGAGGAGCACCAGAAGGAGTGATGGGCTGATAAGGAGATAAGGTGAGAGAGGGAAATGGGAATTGGGAATGGTGAAGGAGCCAGGGCAATTAACAGTAGTTTGAGAAATCGATGTTCATGCCATCAGGTTGGAGGCTACCCAGACGGAATATAAGGTGTTGGTCCTCCAACCTGAGTGTGGCTTCATCCTGGCAATAGAGGAGATCATGGACTGACATGTCGGGGTGGGAATGGGAAATGTATTGAATTGAATTGACTTTATTTCTTACATCCTTCACATACTTTAGTAAAAATCTGTACATTACGTCTCTGTCTGAATGTTCAATATGCAATCATAGTAATTTATAATAAATAGAACAGTCAATGTAATATAGAGCACACTCAAGTCAGCGTGAGTTCATCAGTCTGATGGCCTGGTGGAAGAAGAGGAGGAAGAAGTTATCCTGGAGCCTGTTGATCCCGGCTTTTATGCTGTGGTACCACTTCCCGGATGGTAGCAGCTGGAATAGATTGTTGTTGAGATGACTTGGGTCCCCAATGATTCTACAGGCCCTTTTTACACACCTGTCCTTGTAAATGTCCTGAATCATGGGAAGTTCACAACTACAGATGCGCTGGGCTGTCCGCACCACTCTCTGCAGAGTCCTGTGATTGAGGGAGGTACAGTTCCCATACCAGGCAGTGATGCAGCCAGTCAGGATGCTCTCAATTGTGCACCTGCAGAAAGTTCTCAGGATTTGGGGACCCATACCAAATTTCCTCAACTGTTTGAGGTGAAAGAGGTGCTGTTGTGCCTTTTTCACCACACAGCTGGTGTGTACAGACCACGTGAGGTCCTCGGTGATGTGGGTGCCGAGGAACTTGAAGCTGCTTACCCTCTCAACCCCAGATCCATTGTTATCAATAGGGGTTAGCCCGTCTTCATTCCTCCTGTAGTCCACAACCAGCTCCTTTGTTTTTGTGACATTGAGGGAGGGGTTGTTTTCTTGACACCACTGTGTCAGAGATTACTTCTTCCCTGTAGGCCACTTCATTATTGTTTGAGATAAGGCCAATCAATGTAGTGTCAGCAAATTTAATTAGCAGATTGGAGCTGTGGGTGGCGATACAGTCATGGGTATACAGGGAATAAAGGAGGGGACTCACTATGCAGCCTTGAGGGGCTCCTGTATTGAGAGTCAGAGGGTTTGGAGGTGAGGGAGCCCACTCTGACGACCTGCTGGTGATCTGACAGGAAATCCAGGATCCAGCTGCACAATGCAGGGTGAAGGCCGAGGTCTCTGAGCTTCTTGTCGAGCCTGGATGGAATTATGGTGTTAAATGCTGAACTGTAGTCCAGGAACAGCATTCTCACATAAGCATCCCTCTTCTCCAGGTGTATAAGAACGTTGTGTAGAGCAGTGGCTATTGCGTCATCTGTTGATCGGTTGTGTCAGTAGGTGAATTGTAGGGTGTCCAGTTTGGGTGGTAGCAATGCTGCAGATGTAATCCTTGACCAGCCTCGCAAAGCATTTGCTTATTATTGAGATGAGTGTGACAGGACGCCAGTCGTTCAGGCATATTACCTGTTTACAGTTTAACATGTGGCTAAGGAGTTGGTGCATGAGGGAGGGCATAAGATTTTTGGATCATTGGATCATTTTCTGGCAAAGGAGTACTTGGTAAGTAGGGGGCCTTCAATGGTGAAATTTTGAGAGTACAAAGTTTGTATGTGCCTGTCAGAATATAAGATAAAGATAACAAGTATAGGTAGGGAACCTTTGTTTTCAAGAGGTATTGAGGCCCTGGTTAAAATAAAAAAGGAGGTACATAGCAGGTATAGGCAGGTAGGAATAAATGAAGTGCTGATGGAGTTTAAGAGATGCATGAGAACACTGAAGAAAGAAATCAAGAAGGCTAAAAGTAGGCAAAAATTAGCTAAGAGAAGGCTAAAAGTAGCTCTAGCAGACAAGGTGAAGAAGAATCCTAAGGGATTCTACAGATACGTTAACAGCAAAAGGATTGCAAGGGACAAAATTGGTCCTCTGAAAGATCAGAATGATAATCCATGTGTGGAGCCAAAACAGATGGGGGAGATCTTAAATGCATCCTTTGCATCCGTATTTACTCAGGAGACGGATACAGAGCCTATAGAAGTGATGCAAAGTAGCATCAACTTCATGGACCCTGTAAAGATTACAAGGGAGGAGGTCTTTGCTATCCTGAGGCAAATCAGGGTGGATATAGTCCCATTGCCTAACAAGGTGTTCCCTTGGACCCCACTGGAGGCAAATTGCCCTGGCCCTAGCAGATATATTTAAAACATCCTTGCAACAAGAGATCACCAGAGCATTGCAGGATAGCCAATGTTGTTCTGCTGTTTAAAAAAGGCTCTAAACAGAAACCAGGAAATTATCGGTCGGTGAGTCTGACATCAGTTGTGGGAAAGTTATTGGAAGGTATTCTAAGGCACTGGACATATAAGTATTTGGGTAGACATGGACTGATTAAGGATAGTCAGCAAGGCTTTGTGCATGGTAGGTCATGTCTAACCAATCTAACAGAGTTTTTGAGGAAGTTACCAGGAAAGTGGATAAGGCAAAGCAGTGGATATTGTCTACATGGGCTTCAGCAAGGCTTTTGACAAGGTCCCACATGGGAAATGGTCAAGAAGGTTCAGTCGCTCGGCATTCAGGATGAGGTAGTAAATTGGAGTAGACCTTGGCTTTATGGGAGAAGCCAGAGAGTGATCGTAGAGGGTTGCCTCTCTGACTGGAGGCCTGTGACTACTGGTCTGCCACAGGGATTGGTGCTGGGTCCTTTGTTGTTTGTCATCTGTATCAATGATCTGGATGATAATGTGGTTAACTGAATCAAGGAATGGGGGACTTGTACAGGAGAGATGATTTGCACCTGAACTGGAGGGGGACAGACATCCTCATAGAAAGGTTTGCAGGTGCTGCACGGGGGGAAGGGGGGGTTAAACTCGAGTTGCAGGGGGATGGGAGACAGAGTGTCTGAACAGATAGTGGAGAGGTTGTGGAGACAGCTGTTGTTAAGACCTCAGACAAAGTCAGGAATCAAAAGGTTGAGCATGGTGCAACTAATGTTCTGAGCTGCGTGTATTTCAATGCAAGTAGTGTAGGAAAGGCGGATGAGCTCCGGGCGTGGATCAGCATTTGATATTGCAGTCTTTATTGAGACCTGGTTTCAGGAGGAGCAGGACTGGCAGTTCGGTATTCTGGGGCTCTGCTGTTTTAGGCACGACAGAGTAGGAGGGATTAAAAGGGAGTGGTTGTATGTTGTTGTGGCAGTGCTCTGTCAGGACAGACTGGAGAACTTGTCTAGTAAGGCTTTATGGGTGGAACTGAGGAATAAGAAACATATGACCACATTAATGAAACTTTATTGTAGGCCACCAAACAGTCTGCGGGATTTAGAGTCACAATTTGTAGAGAGATCACAGACTGTTGCAAGAAGCATAAGGTTACTATTGTAGGTGTTTTTAACTTCCCACATATTGACTGGAAAGCCCATATGGTAAAAGGACTAGATGGATAGAGTTTGTCAAATGTGGTCAGGAAAATTTCCTTAATCAGTACATAGAAGTCCCAATGACAGAGTGTGCAATACTTGATCTGCTATTAGAGAAAGAGACAAGGCAGATTGGGAACACTTTGCATCTAATGATCATAATATCATTAGTTCCAAAATAAATACAAAAAAAAAAAATAGGCTTTGTCCATGGGTTGAGATCCTAAATTGGAGAAAGTGTAATTTTGATAGTATCAGAAAGGATCTGGTAAGAATGGATTGGGACAGGCTGTTTTCTGGCAATGGTGTATTTGGTATGTGGAGGGGCCTTCAACGGTGAAATTTTGAGAGTACAAAGCTTGTATGTGCCTTTCAGAATAAAAGGTAAAGATAACAGGTGTAGGGAACCTCAGTTTTCAAGAAATATCGAGGCCCTGATTAAGAAAAAATAAAGGAGGTGCATAGCAGGTATAGGCAGGTAGGAACAAATGGACTGCTCATGGAGTACAAGAGATGCAAGAGGACACTTAAGAAAGAAATCAGAAGGGCTAAAAGATGGCATGAGGTTGCCCAGCAGACAAGGTGAATGAGAATCCTAAGGGATTGCTACAGATATGTTAAGAGCAAATGGAAGATCAGAATAGTAATCTATGCATAGAACCATAAGAGAGATCTTAAGTGAAATTTTTCCATTTGTATTTACTCAGAAGATGGACCACAGAAACTGTAGAAGTGAGGCAAAGCAGCAGCAAAGTCATGGACCCTATATAGATTACAGGGGAGGAGACATTTGCTGTCTTGAGGCAAATTAAGACCTGACAAGGTATTCCCTCGGTTGCTGTGGGATGCAAGTGCAGAAATTGCAGGAGCCCTTAGCAGAGATATTTAAATCATCCTTAGTGACAGGTGAGGTACTGGAGAACTGGAGGATAGCTGATATTTTACCGCTGTAAAAACAAACCAGGAATTTATAGGTCAGTGAGCCTGACAGTGGAAACGTTATTGATTGGAAGGTATTCTAAGGGACCGGATATATGAGTAGTTGGATAGACGGATTGATTAGCGTTAGTCAGCATGGCTTTGTTTGTGGTAGGTCATATCTAACCTATCTTATAGACTTTTTCAAGGAAGTTACCAGGAACGTTGATGAAGGCAAGGCAGTAGATGTTGTCCACATGGACTTTAGCAAGACACTTGACAAGGTCCTGCAAAGGGATTTGTTAAGAAGTTTCACTTGCTCAGTATTCAAGAGGAGGTAGTAAATGGAATTAGACTGGCTTTGTGGAAGAAGCTAGAGGGTGGCAGTAGATGGTTGTCTCTCTGACTGGAGGACTGTGACTACTGGAGTGCCTTAGGAAATGGTGCTGGGTCTCTTGTTGCTTGACATCTATATCAATGATCTGGATGAAACATGGTGAACTGGATCAACAAATTTGCAGATTGGGGGTGTAGTGGGGAGCAAGGAAGTCTATCAGAACTTGTAGTGGGATTTGGTCCAGCTGGAAAAATGGGCTGAAAAATAGCAGATGGAATAGACAAACGCGAGGTGGTGCACTTCTGTACAGCCAACCAGGGTGGGGCATTGAGAAGTGCTGTAGAAAAAAGGTTTCTGGGAATACAGGTCTATAATTCATTCTAAGTGGCATCACAGCTAGATAGGGTCGTAAAGAAAGCTTTTGACACTCATAAAGTATTGAGTACAGGAGATGAGATGTTATGTTGAAGTTGTATAAGACATTAGTGAGGCTTAATTTGGAGTATTGTATGTGTCACCCACATACATAAAAGATGTAAGGTACGGAGAAAGCTAACAAGGATGTGCCCCCCCCCCCCCGAGTTATAAGGAAAGATTCAGTAGGTTAGGACTTCATTCCTTGAAATGTAGAAGATTGAGGGAAGATTTGATAGAAGTATACAAAATTATGAAGGTATAGGTAGGGTAAACGTAAACAGGCTATTTTCCCTGAGATTGGGTGGGAATAGACCTAGTGGTCATGGGTTAAATGTGCAAGGTGATAAGCTTAAAGGGAACATGAGGGAAAACGTTTTCACTCAGAGGGTCATGAGAGAGTGGAATGAGTGCCAAGCGCAAGAGGTGCATGAGAGCTTGATTTTAATGTTTAAGAGAAGTTAAGAGGGGTATATGGATGGTAGGGGTATGGAGAGTGATGGTTTAGGTGCAGGTGGGTGGGAGTAGTCAAGTTTAATGGTTTGGCACTGACTAGATGGGCTGAAGGCCCTGTTTCAGTGCTGTGTTTTGTATGAGTCTACAACTCTAGAGCAGTGATGGGTATCTTAGTCAGGTGGTGTTCCAGCATATTGTGGGACATCTGGAGAGTAAGACAATGAGGACTAGTCTTCTCAACCCCTGGCTGGGCAGTGGGGCAAATGCTAGGAAGCTGAATATTCTCCCATGATGAGCAGAGGCTGGGAGGAGGCATGCTGCACCCCTAATTAAGCTGGGGGGAAATTTCTGGGCCAGGTTACAACTCCCCCCCCCCCAAGGATTCAGGTGGCAGGAGCAGCCTCTGAGGTGGCTGCTGAAAGGAATGGCCTCTCCTCCCTCCATGGTCCTGGTGAGGATGCCCAGCACCAATCTAAAATATTGGACCATCTTCTACCTCGCTAGATATGTGAAGGCATCGAGGAGGCCACTGGGGCTGATCCAAATGAAGGCAGCAGCCTCCTGGCAGGTCACTGAGAATGGAGACCCTCATGGGGTCAGGTCAGAAGGGGACTGTTCCAAAGATAGAAGGAGTTATGTAGGACTGATGTGTGGTGTGGGAGCAAAGAGTTAGGCCCTATCTGAGACCAGGGTCAACCAAGTCCATGGGCTTGTGCAAGGCTCCTTCAATGTTTCTTTTTATTCTTAGTGACCCTGTGTGGGTGGTAGGAGGTGGAAGTGAGGCTCAAGAGTGGAGATATAGTGGGAAGGGGGAGCGAGAGGTGAGAGGGAGTCGTCGTGAGGATGGAGAGGGGAGAGGTAGTAACAAGGGGGTGGAGAGTGGAGATTTTATGAGAAGAGGCTTGGAGAGGCGAGAGGGAGCAGGAGAGGACGTGGAAGGGGAGAGGTAGAGGAAAGATGGGATGGAGAGAGGAGAGGAAGATCTATACTAAACAAAGCGATTGTTTTGAATAAATGGCCTTGTGTTTCAGAGTTGAAAGGGCTTGTATCCTCCTGCCTCTTCTACAGCACCACCTCCCTCATTCTTGTCCCTCGTGTTGTGCTCCCACCTTCCTCCCACTGTCCTCCCTGTTATTCCAATGGTGCTCCTCACTCCTTGGCCACTTCTCAATCAGGAGCAAGTATTATGTGACGCACCCTCTTTCCCTGCAAATAGTGGGGGACGGGATTTGGGGCTGAGGGTAGGATGTGGACAATTCTCCTCTCCCCTTCCCATACCCAAGGGGACCAAAAAGAAAGAGTGGACCAAAACTGAGGAAACAAGGGTGTCCCATAATAAGCAGTATTGTGGGGAGATAAAATATATATCTACAACCTGGCACCACAAAGGAAAGGCATCATGGTGCACAGATACACTGGCAATACAGGGGTCTTCCCAACAGACAGAGAATGCATTGGTGGGGTATTGGATAGAGATGAAGACCCAGACACTAGGCCCTAGAATGGGATAGCTCAGCCCAGGAACGTCCCAGAGACGGAGAGCGAGAAGGAAGTAACGGGAATTAGGGAAGGGAGGGAGAGTGGAAGGCCGAGAGGGAGAATGGGAAATGGGAGACAATGAGTGAGAGAGTGGGGGAGAGGGAAGGGGATAATTATGGGCAGGGAGAGAGGAGGAGGGAACATACGGTACAGCACAGAACAGGCCCATTGGACCAAGATGAACTAATTAATCTAATCATTAACTGCCTAGACAGAAATCATTTCTGTCAACACAACGTCCACACTCCTGCAATCTCTGCACATTCTAGTGTCTAAGAGTTCCTAAGCCTTTAACCACAACGTATTGACACCCTCACTCCCCTGGTCCCATTCTTCACCGCCACATCCCCCAACCCCGCATGCTCCATAACACTTGGGATCTCTAACCTCTCTTAACAAAAATTAACAAAAAACCACAAAAGCAAGAGAGGAAATTATTCAACAGCCCACAAACTGACACCCTAATACCCTCATCCTCCTTTACTCAAGAGAGAAAACCCCTAGCTTGCTCAACCTTTGCTCATAAAACAAATTCTCTAATCCAGGCAGCATCCTGCTAAACCTCCTCTGCACCTTCTCTAAAGCTTCCACATCCTATTTATAAAGTGGCAACCAGAATTGAACATAATATTCCAAGTGCAGTCTAACCAGGGTTTCAGAACTGCAATATTACTTTGCAGGTCTAGAACTCAATCCCCTGACTAATGAAGACCAATACACCATAGGCCTACTTAACCACCCGGTAAACTTGTGTGGCAACCTTCAGGGATCTACGGACACTACGAACTTTCTGCTCCTCCACACTGTTCCTAAGATCTTTGCTACTCCACCTTGCAAACTTCAATAGGTGTACCACAGAGAGCATCCTAATTGGTGGCATCACTATCTGGTATGTACGGTCCACTGCACAGGATCAGAAAAGCTGCAGAAAGTTGTAAACTCAGTCAGCTCCATCACGGGCACTGACCTCACCACCATCAAGGACACTTTCAAAAGGAAATGCCTCAAAAAGACTGCATCCATCATTAAGGACCTCCATCACCCAGGACATGTCTTCTTCTTATTGCTACCATCGAGGAGGTACAGGAGCTGAAGACACACACTCAATGTTTCAGGAACAGCTTCTTGCCCTCTGCTATCAGATATCTGAATGTACAATGAATCCATGACCACTACCTCACCTTTTTTTGCTCTCCTTTTTGTACTGCTTATTTAATTGTTTATATTGTGGCGACCCACTTCCCAGCGCACTCGAACCGGCTCACAAAGTGGCGCGCGCCGGCATTGAGGCCGGTCCCAAAGAGGGCGCCAAGCCTGCTTCACCAGCAAGGGGAAAAGCCCGCGCGCGGGACGGGACTGTGAATACGCGCCCCCTACAGCATTCCCGCCCGGGGAGGTCGGGTTCAGGAAGGCTTTAAAGCGAGGCCGCGAAGTTTGAATAAACCTCTTTTGTAACTGCAGCTCACCAACTCCGGGTCGTTATTGCAGCGCTGCGTGTAGCACACCGTTACAATATGTTCTTCTTATTACAATTTATAGACTTAAAAATTATTATGTATTACAATGTACAGCTGTCACAAAGCAACACAGTTCACAACATATGCCAACGATGATTAAACTCTGCCATCTTCATCAGGGATGATGCCTGGGCATGTCTAGTCAAGTGGTAGTTACACCCTCGAGGTCCATCTCTCCTGATTGGTTAGTCCTCATCAAAGGTTTCTGCTCTCTCATCTTGTTTGCATACAAATTCCAGTTCTTAGTTGGAGCGAGACCTTCATCTTTGTTAAAATTCTTTTCCTCTAGTTTAATTTCAATGGCTTTCTTCACCAGGCTGTCCCAGAGGCCATTGGCGTGGTGCAGTAGTCTTGTGCTGTTGAAGTCTATCCTATGGCCATTTTGAAAGTAATTTTCTGCTGCCACTGATTACTCCGGGTAACCCAAGCGGATCCACCTCCTGTGCTCCTTGATGCTGGTTTCCACCGTGCCTCCTGTCTGGCTGATGTACCCTGCTCTGCATTCACAGGGAATCCTGTAAACAGCCAACCTGAATCCCAGGTCATCTTTGACCCACATAAACTGTGACTTGAGCTTCCTTCTGGATTTGTGGATGGTATTAATCCGGTATTTCTTCAGGATCCTGGCAATCCTTCCAGAAACCTTGGAAATATTGAGAAGACATTCGGTAGTGATGGGTTCCTCCTTATTGTTAGGTTTCCTAATTTTTCTGTCAGCCTTTTTAAGGGCCCAGTTGATTTCCTTCACCTTGTAGTCATTCTGTAGGAATGTTGTGCCTAATCATCTTATTTCCTCAGGGAGGCTTTCCGGGTTCAAAATAGTTTTTGCACGGTTAATCAAAGTAGAAAGAACCACTCTATTTTGGGAGGCATGGTGGTAGGTGTTATTGTTGAGGTGTAAGTCTGTGTGAGTGGGTTTCTGATAGATGCCATGCCCAAAGCTACCATCTGGTTTTCATCATATTAGAATGTCCAGGAATGGGAGACAGCCATTCTTCTCCATGTCCTTTGTAAACTAAATGTTTGGATGTATGCTCTTCAGATAGTTGTGGAACTGTTGGAGTGCCTGGAGCCCATGAGGCCACACTACGAAGGTGTCATCAATGCATCTGAAGAAGCATTTGGGGCGTAAGGGCGATGAACTCAAATCCCTCACCTCAAAGTCCTCCATGTAGAAATTAGCAATAGCCGGCGACAAGGGTGATCCCACGGCCACTCCGTCCATTTGTTCATAGTAGTTCCCTTACAGAGGAAGTACGTCATTGCAAGGGTGGCTTCAAAAAGGTCAATGGTACCCTTTTCAAACCTTGACCTCAGGAAGACCAAGCTGTCCTTAATGGGAACTCTTGTGAACGAGGACACCACATTAAAACTGACCGTTAAGTCCTCTGGGTTCACCTGGATGATGGTTATCATCTTAATGAAGTAGGTTGAATTCGTGATGTGAATCCAAAAAAGGGAGACAGCGTGGTCATTTAATGCCTAGCAAGGTAGTAAGTCAGAGAATCTATCCCAGTGACAATAGGCCTCAGGGGAAAACCCTCCTTGTGTATCTGAGGGAGCCAGTAGGTACTGGTGGAGGAGGCAGAAGTGTCTTGCAGATGTCTGCTGGCAGTCCAGATTTCTCCAGTAAAGCGGAAGTCATCCTGACAATTGAATCCATGGGATCCCACTGTAGAAGTCTATAGGCAGGATTGTCCAGAATCTGTTAGACTTCCCAGTGATATTAAATCTGATTCTACTAAGAATCCTGCCATTAACAGCATTCTGTGATCATGTCTGACCTTCTAAAGTGACCCTGACATCCTCTGCAACTAGCAATGTACAGTACTTTTCAATCTGTCGCTATTGTTATAACCTGAGTTAATGCACCAATTCATGAAGAGCAATGTGAACACCATTTTGTGCTGTCAATACGGATATGAGTGAGCTCTTCCACATATTGTCCAGCTGACAGTGGTGTCTCTAGGACAGATATACTTTTGTCTAATTGTCCTGTTTTGGGGAGAGGTGGACACAGATATTTCTACAGAGTACCTGCAGAGCTATAAATTACACCTTTGCCAAGGGGATACTGGAATTTTTGGGGAAATTCTATCCTGATTAAGGATCAAATTCCTAAATTGGATGGTGGTTTAATGATTGAAAAGGCACACCTGTGCAGACCCGTTCCTGATTTAGCCTGTCAGCAGCCGTTAACTGGATGGCCTCGGTGCCAATGCAGGGTCTCAACCTGAAATACCAACCACCCCTTTCTCCCCACTGATGCTGCTCAGCTCCCAATTACCTCCAGCAGTCTGCTTTTTGCTCCAGATTCCAGCGTCTGCCATGTCGTGTCTCCTTGATGGACCAAATGGCCTGCTTCCACATGGGAAGCAGACATGGCAACTTCAATGACTTCCCTTCCGAAAAGCCTCATGGGTGGCACAGTAGCACGGCGGTTAGAGTAACGCTTCACAACATCAGCAATCAGGGCTCAATTCCCACCGCTGTCGGAAAGAGCTCGTAGCTTCTCCTCTTGACATGTGCGTTTCCTCTGGGAACTCTGGTTTCCGCCTATATTCCAAAGATGTCTAGGTTAATTAGGGGTAGTAAGCTGTGGGCACCAGAGCATTGCAATACATGCGGGCTGCCCCAGGACATCCCCAGGTTGTGTTGGTCAGTGGCACAAACAATGTATTTCACTATGTTTCGATGTACATAAATAAAGTTAATTTTAATCTTTAGTGCTCTGGGAAATATTGGGGTCACTATATAAGTACAGCTTTCTTTTTATTCAAATAATAACGGACCCCTGGTGGATTTACTGATAGCCACGCAGATTAGCAAATTCACTGCTCCTGCTGTTAGTCTCTCCAAGGCAGATAATCTCAGCCGAAGATGTAGTGAACAGGCTTGTCATTGTCCACCGAGCTCAGCAGGTCAACTTGGCCAACTTCTAGCCAGACCATTCCAGCTGGCCCTCACTTTCCATCATCTACAATCACACTCTGTTCTTAGCATGACCAGCCCACCAGTATTTCTTCCTGGGTCACGTCAGACTGGACAGGAAAGTAGGACTTTATATAGGACTACAGTATATACTGTATGTGTATATCTGTACATATATGTTTCATTTTCTTCCAGTCATTCACAGTAGAACAGACAATAAAACTGATGAAAACTACACACGAAGACTGAGAAGCAACTACTGTGCAAAAGAAGACAAACATGCAGAAAAATAAATAAATATTGGTAACACTGAGAATCTTGGGACATAGCCTGAAGATTCGGAGAGTAGATTTAGGAGGGAGATGAGAAGGAACTGCTTTTCCCAGAGGGTGGTGAATCTGTGGAATTCTCTGCCCAATGAAGCAGTGGAGGCTACCTCAGTAAGTATATTTAAGACAAGGTTGGATAGATTTTTGCATAGGAGGGAAATTAAGGGTTATGGGAAAAAGGCCGGTAGGTGGAGATGAGTCCATAGCCAGATCAGCCATGATCTTATTGAATGGCAGAGTAGGCTTGATGGGCCAAAAGGCCTACTCCTGCACCTATTTCTTATGTTCTTATGTAACATGAGTTGTAGAGTCCATAGGTTGTGTTTAATGATCTCTTCAGTGTTGGGTTGAGTGAAATTATCCACTCTCATTTAGAAGCCTGATGGTTAAAGGGTAATGTTGCAGAACCTGGTGCTGTGGTAACTAAAGCTCCGGTACCTCATTCTCAATGGCTGCAGCAAGAAGACAGCATGTCCCGGATGTGGGGTCAGGCTGGGCAATGAGAGGTTCCCTTCCCTGGAAGGACTTTGTTGGGTTTGGCTTCCACTTTCTAGTGGCCAATCATTAATGTCACTGCCCATTTACTCCGGATTTATTTAATCAACCAGATTTAAATTTTGTAATTTTCTGTGGTGGAGTTGGAATCAATTTTGTTGGATTATTAGCCCAAGTTTATCTTGCCTGGGTGGCAGCCTGCAACCTGGTGATGTGAACACTGAATTCTCTACCTTTCAGTAACTGCTGCCCCTCTGACACTTTCCTCTCCCCTCCTGATCTTCTTGGTCCCACAACCCTTTTTTCCTTCCCCTCCTCCATCCTCTCCATTTTCCCATCAAATACTCTTCCTACTGGCTGCCCACTCCCATTACTCCCCTCTCCCCCTCTATTCCGTGCTCCACCTTTCTCGCCTATCAGATTCCATCATCTTCACCTTAAGGTTCCATCCACCAATAACTCCCCAGCTTCCGGTGCCAATCCTATTCTTCATGTCCCCATTTGACCATCAATCCATCCACCCTCACACTCACTGCTACCTCCCTGTCCTTTCTCCATCCCCTCCCTCTGCCTCCTGATACTGGCTATCTACCCTCTATCTTTGTCCAGATAAGGTGTCTTGGCCTGAAACACGCCTGCCCATTTCCCTCCATAGATGTTGCCTGACCTGCTGAGTTCCTCCAATTTTCCCACTACCTTCAAATCTCTTACTATCTTTCCTTTCGGTTAGTCCTGACGAAGGGTCTCGGCCCGAAACGTCGACAGTGCTTCTCCCTATAGATGCTGCCTGGCCTGCTGTGTTCCACCAGCATTTTGTGTGTGTTGTTGTTTGAATTTCCAGCATCTGCAGATTTCCTCGTGTTTGCTCCTCCAACATTTTGTGTGTTTCGGTATATTAGCATCTACTGTGTTTTGTGTCTCCTTCATAGATTAATGGTTTATCCCTTAATGGCTCCTCTCTTAGCCCATTGGAGGTGTAATTACCTTCAACAGGGGCCCAATATTTTCATTTGTCTCCATTTGAGTTTCCATTTTCCAGTGAGGTTGGGTAGAACCAGAACTAGGTTAAGTGTGAAAGGTGAAAGGGGAACTTGAGGGGGAGCTGCTTCACTCAGAAGGTGGTGAGGATGTGTAACGAGCTGCCACTGGAAGTGATGGATGCAACTTTGATTGCAACTTTTAAGAGAGGTTTGGATAAGTACATGGATGGGAGGGGTATGGAGGACTACAGTCTAAGAGAGGTTTTTGCAAACTTTTTCATGTTGTGGACCTCTATCATTAACCAGGGGGTCCATGGACCCCAGGTGGGGGACCCATGGTCTAAGTGTAGTTTGATGGGACTAGGCAGAACAGTTTGACATGGACTAGATGGGCTGAAGGGCCTGTTTTGTTTCCATCGTTTTCTATGTGTCTATGATAGAGTATCAAAAATGGGAATTTTGATTTTTGATTTACAGGTTTGGGACAAATTCTAACTAGAGTAGATACTGTGTGCATTATTGTTACAGGGCTGTGTTTCAGGGTGAACCTGCATTTCAGTAACAGTCGTCTCATTCATTAGGGAAAAAAGGATGAAGGTGAATAAATTAATTCTGAATGTTTGAGTTGTTTTCCAAACGGAATATGTACTGTCCTATAAATTAAGGCACTTGATTTTGCCTTGAACTCTCAAGAGGCGCCATCTATTTTGCCAAGGTCCTTCAGGAATGCTGTGCTCACCCATTCAGACATATTGTATGTGACTCCACACTGACTAATGCAGGTAATATAGTCTGCAGACCACAAGACTATAAGACATAGGAACAGAATTAAGCCTTCAGCCCAACTGCTCTGCCATTCCATCTTGGCTGATTTATTACCCCTCTCAACCGCATTGTCCTGCCTTCACTCCTTAACCTTTGACATTCTGACTAATCAAGAACTTATCAATATCCATTTTAAATAGTCCCAAAGACTTGGCCTTCACAGCCATCTGAGCAATGAATTCCACAGATTCACCACCCTCTGGCTAAAGAAATTTCCTCCTTATCCCTGTTCTCAGTGAACGTCCCTCTATTCTGAGGCTGTGTCTCTGGTGCCATACTCCCCCACTATAAGAAACATCCTCTCCACATCCAGGTCTTTCAATATTCGAGAGTTTTCAATGTGATCCCCCTCAAGTCCTCTAAACTCCAGGAAGTATTAAATGCCCAGAGCTATCAAACGTGCCTCATACTTTAACCCTTTCATTCCTGGAATTATTCTTGTGAACCTCTTTTGGAGCCTCTCCAATGTCAGCACAAGCTTTCTTAGATAATATAATTAGGAATAGTCAGCATGGCTTTGTCAAAGGCAGGTCGTGCCTTACAAGCCTGATTGAATTTTTTGAGGATGTGACTAAGCACATTGATGAAGGTAGAGCAATAGATGAAGTGTAGGTACCCCATGCAAGGCTTATTGAGAAAGTAAGGAGGAATGGGATCCAAAGGGACATTGCTTTGTGGATCAGAACTTCACAGAAGGTGAAGAGTGGTTGTAGATGGGTCATATTCTGCATGGTGGTCGGTCACCAGTGGAGTGCCTCAGAGATCTATTCTAGGACCCCCCACTTCTTGTGATTTTTATAAATGACCTGGATGAGGAAGTGGGGATGGGTTAGTAAATTTGTTAATGACACAAATGTTGGAGGTGTTGTGGATAGTATGGAGGACTGTCAGAGGTTACAGTGGGACACAGATAGGATGCAAAACTGGGCTGAGATGTGGCAGATGGATTTCAACCCAGCTAAGTGTGAGGTGGTTCATTTTGGTTAGTTAAATATGATGACAGAATATAGTATTAATGGTAAGACTCTTGGCAGTGTGGAGGATCAGAGGGATCTTGGGGTCCGAGTCCATAGGAAACTCAAGGCTGCTGAGCAGGTTGACTCTGTGGTTAAGAAAGCATACGGTGTATTGGCCTTCATCAATCGTGGGAGTTTAGGAGCTGAGAGTTAATATTGCAGCTATATAGGACCAAAGGTCAGACCCCACTTGAGTACTGTGCTCAGTTCTGGTCGCCTCACTATAGGAAGTACGTGGAAACCAGAGAAAGGATGCAAAGGAGATTTACAAGGATGTTGCCTGGATTGGGGAGCATGCCTTATGAGAATAGGTTGAGTGAACTCGGCCTTTTTCCCTTGGAGGGATGGAGGATAAGAGATGACCTGATAGAGGTGTATAAGATGATAAGAGGCATTGATCGTGTGGATAGTCAGAGGCTTTTTCCCAGGGCTGAAATGGCTAGCATGAGAGGCCACAGTTTTAAAGTGCTTGGAAGCAGGTACAGAGGAGATGTCAGGGATAAGTTTTTTATGCAGAGTGGTGAGTTTGTGGAATGGGCTGCCAGCAACAGTGATGGAGGCGGATACGATAGGGTCTTTTAAGAGGCTCCTGGACAGGTACATGGAGCTCAGAAAAACAGAGGGCTGCGGGTAGCCCTGGGTAATTTCTAAGGTAAGGACATGTTCAGCACAGCTTTATGGGCCAAAGGGCCAGTATTGTGCTGTAGGTTTTCTATATTTCTATGATTCTATAAAGGGCCCATAAATTGCTCTTAATACTCCAAGTGAGGTCTCACTAGTGCCTATAAAGCTCAGCATTACACGTTTGTTTTTGTATTATTGTCCTCTTGAAATGACTGCTAACATTACATTTGTCTTCCTTAACTTCAATTCAACACACAAGTTAACCTTTAGGGCCGATGTTCCCAACCTGGGGTCCATGGGCCCCTTGGTTATTGGTGGAGGTCCATGGCATAGAAAAGGTTGGGAACCCCTACTTTAGGAAATTCTACACACAAGACTCCCAAGTACCTTAGCACTTCTGATTTTTGAATTTTCTCCCCATTTAGAAAATAGTCCATGCTGCATGACCATACACTTCCTTACACTATATTCTATCTGTCATGTCTTTGCCTATTCTCCCTCTGCTGACTCCCTGTCTCCTCAACACTACCTGCCCCCCACCTATCTTCGTATCGTCTGCAAACTTGATGACAGCCATCACTTTTGTCATCCAAATCATTGACATATAATGTAAAAAGAAGTGGTCCCTATACAGAACATCACAAATCATTGGTAATCAACCCAAAAAGGCACCCTTTGTTCCCTCTCTTTGCCACCTGTCAGCCAGCCAATTCTTCTATCCATTCTAGTATCTTTCCTATGATAGCATGGGCTTTTATGAAGCACTTTCTCCTTAGTAATAACAATTACTTATGCCCTATGTCATTCTTGAAGTTCTGGCATACTCCACAAAATACTTAGTAAGTTTGTTCCCTATTTCTTTGTGCCCCCTCCCCCCCATTACTTCCTCACCAGCATCATTTTCTAGTGGTCTGATATCCGCTCTTGCCTGTTTTTCACTCTTTTCATATCTGAAAAAAATGTTTTTGTATTCTTTTTTATATTATTGACTAACTGACTTTCCTATTTCAGCCTTTCTTTCCTTGTGGCATTTTTAGTTGCCTTCTGTTGATTTTTAAAAGTTTCCATTAATTTTTGCAATATTATATGCCCTTTTTTTTAGCTTTTATGCTGTCTTTGACTTTCTTTGTCAGCCACAGTTGCGTCATCCTGCCTTTAGAATACTACTTCTTCTTCTTTGGGATGTATCTATCCTATCCCTTCTGAGTTTCTCCAAGAAACTCCAGCCATTGCTGGTCTGCCATCATCCCTGCTAGTGTCCCCTTCCAATCAACTTTGGCTAGCTCGTCTCTCACGCCTCTGTAGTTCCCTTTACTTCACTGTAATACTGATACGTCTGACTTTATCTTCTCCCTTTCAAACTACAGAGTGAATTCTATTATATTATGATCACTGTGCCCTAAGAGTTTCTTTACCTTAAAGTTCACCTTAATCAAATCTGATTCATTACTCAGCACCCAATCCAGAGTTGCCTTTCCCCTGTGGGCTCAACCACAAGCTGCTCTAGAAAACTGTCTCATAAGCATTCTACAAATTCCCTCTCTTGGAATGCAGCACCAACCTGAATTTTCCAATCGACTGCATGTTGAAATCTCCCATGACTATTGTAACATTGCCTTTATTGCATGCGTTTTCTATCTCCCATCTCGGCTACTATTTGAAGGTCTGTATATAACTCCCATGGGGGTCTTTTTACCCTGGCAGTTCCTTAACTCTACCCACAAGAATTCTACATCTTCCAATCCTATGTCACCTCTTTCTAAGGATTTGATTTCATTTTTACCAGCAGAGCCATCTGACCCTTACCCCGCTTACTTCCCTGTCCTTTTGATAGAATGTATGTCCTTGGATGTTGAGCCCCCAGCTAGGTTCAGCCATAGCTGGATGACGTTGCCAACGACGTCATTCCTGCCACCCTCTAACTGTGCTACAGGATCTTATACTTTATTCAGCATACTGATTATAATCCGAATGTAACACCTTCAGTCCTGGTCTAATCACTCTTTTTGATTTTCTCCCCATGTTACACTTCAACCCATCCCACTGAACTCAATCTTACCCAATCATCTACCTCACAATCTCACAGTCTCACTGCGTCTACTTGTTAACCAACTGCCCCATCCTCTGCACAATCACCCTGGTTCCACCTCCCTGCGAAATGAGTTTAAACTTCTTTCGGGATAATCAGGGATGGGAAATTAATGCTGCCCCTGTCAGTGATGCCCATAACCAAAGGGAAAAAGAATTTGAAAGCACAAGAGACCCTGCAGATGCTGGAAATGTTGAGGAACACATACGAAATACTGGAGGAACTTGGCAAGTCAGGGAGCATCTGTGCGGGGAATAAACAGCCAACGTCCCTTCCACCTAACACCCACACCCTCAGCTTCTTGCATCGGCCCCCTCCTCCAAATCCCCTCACCTGTTTCACCTGTCACCTGGACAACACACGTAAAATGATGGAACTCAGCCGGACAGGCACCGTCTATGGAAAACACTAAACAGTCGACGTTTCCGTCGAAACTCTTTATCAGGACTGTCACCCATCACCTGTCTGCTTGTACTTCTACCCCTCCCACCACCTTCCTGCTCCGTTTTCTGCCCCCATTCTTTCCCAGTCCTACTGAAGGGTCTCATCCAGAAACATTCCCTCCGTAGGTGCTGCCCGACTTGCTGAATTCCTCCAGCATTTTGTGTGTGTTCTTCAAGGTTTAAAAGAAATCACTTTCTTTTTTTTTGAGGCCCTAACAATTATTAGTCTGGTCATTTCTGAGACAGATTTGGAAATGCAACCTGATTTTCAGCCACCTTCCTCCGCAGAGAACTCAACGGAGCAGCCACGCCCAGGAAGGGCTCTGCTGCTGGACTCTGAGTGATTAACGTGGAATGTACGCTGAGCATTCTCCGCAGTCCCAACCCCCTCGTCGCTCACACCATGGCCTCGACACAATGAAAGTGCCGCACTGAACCGGCAAGTTCCCACCGAGCTGGGTGGGGTCTGCGTGGAGTCGGCCACACACCTCACAACAGGGAGTCGCATTCCACTCTGCATTCAGAACTAAATGTTCCAAATGGACAAGGACAACAGCTCAGGCAGAGCGAGCACGCTAAGTGTCAGACAATGGGTGCCAATCAGCTCCAGTAGTTTCTCCAAAGAGGCTTAAGTACTGGCCCTATCATTAGCAGATAAAAGTGAGGGGTGGAGAGAAATGCAGGGAGGTTTGCTCTCAATACTCTGTATTACACATTATCTTTCCAAGAAAAGAATTCTTTAAAATGTAAAACATGCATCTGAAAGCTTGCCTTGAAGAAAGATTAAAGATTAGCTTTATTTGACACATTTACATCGAAACATTGAAAACTACATGGCTAATACGGAGGAGCATAATTTTAAGGTCATAAACAAGCAATTCTGCAGACGCTGGAAATTTTAAATTGATTGGAAGAAAGTATGGGGGGGTGGTGATATAAGAGGTAAGTTTGTTACATAGAAGGTGGTGGGTGTGTGGAACGCCCTTCCAGGGGTGGTGGTAGAGGCAGGTACATTGGGGCATTTAGGAAACTTTTAGATGGGACCATCTGGAAACTGGGGTCCCATATGCCAGGCTCCTGTTTATAGATTTCAGTTCGGCATTTAGAACCATCATATCCCAGAAACTGGTGGGGAATCTGTCTTCGCTGGGTCTCAGCACCTCCCTCTGCAACTGGATCCTGGACTTGTTAACAGAAGGGCCCCAGCCAGTCCGTGTGGGCAGCAATGTCTCTGGTCCCATTACGCTGAGCACTGGCGCTCCCCAAGGCTGTGTGCTCAGCCCTCTGCTGCTCACACTGCTAACGCATGACTGTGTCACAGGACCCAGTTCAAACTGTGTTACCAAGTGAATCCTGATGAGGCATGGCCTCATCAACAAGTTGTATCTCCATCTGGTCCTTGAGTTGTTGAGCATCCGACCAGAAGACACGACAAAGGACTTTGAGAACAGCTGAGAGATCAAAAGGGGTCTCCCTACCATCCATCAGGAACATTTATCAGGAACACTGCATACGCAGAGCCCTGAGTGTTATCAAGGATCCCACCCAGTATCCTCTTTGACTTTCTACTATCGGGAGGAAGCTTCGATGCATAAAGACAGGAACAGTCAGGATGGGAAGCAGGTTCCTCCCTCAGGCCTTTAGGCTTCTGAACTCGCTACCGCAAAGAAATTAAAGCGTCACCAGTTAATTTGTTCTGCCAGTTAATATCTAATTTATCCACTTTGTTTATTTATGCATAATTCATTTGTAGATTTAATTCTTACTCTCCTGAGTTACTGTGTGTTACATGTATACTACTATGCTCTACACTCTGGAGAAACGTCTCATTCGATGATATATAGTTAGGTGACAATAAACTTGACTTGACTTGGATGATGGAGAAATGAAGGGCTATGTAGGAGGGAAGGGTTAGTGATATTTGAGTAGGCTAAAAGGTCAGCACAGCACCGTGGGCTGAAGGGCCTGTACTGTTCTGTAATGTTCTACGACCTACCTTCATACAGTGAAATGTGTCGTTTGTATCGGTGAGGATTGAGCTGACGGCAGCTCCCAAGTGTCGTCACGCTTCCTGACAGTGGAGCATGCCACAACTTACCAACCCTGACCACAACAACCTCAGGACTGCGGAAGGAAACCGGAGCACCCGGAGGAAACACACACAGTCACAGTGAGAACGTACAAACTCCTTACAGGCAGCAGTGAGAATTGAACGTTGATTAGTGATCTCTGGCACCGTAATAGTGTTAGGCTAACCGCTACACTATTGTGCCACCACATAAAGAGACAATATTTCACAATGATTACGTTGAACATTTAGCATAGAGCTTCACAGGGCTGTGACAGTATTTATGTTTCACACACCAGGGGTGGATTGGGACAAAAGCCCATGTTAAGCATGGCATTCACATGAATGCATGGGTATCTGATATGCCACTTTGGAAACGGTCATCGTTAGATTTCTGTATGCGGCAAATCTGTGGTTTAGATGTTCTATTCTCTCTCCTCCCCTCTTTGTAAGGCAGAAAACACGACAGCCTGAAGGTACATAACAACAGGCTCACGGACAGCTTCTATCTCGCTGTTATCAGACTCTTGAAATGGATTCTTGATAAGATGGGCTCTTGACCTCACAATCTACCTTGTTGTGATCTTGCACTTAACAACACACAAAATGCCGGAGGAACTCAGCAGGCCAGGCAGCATCTATGGAAAAGAGTACAGTCAACGTTTCAGGCCAAAAACCTTCAGCAGGACTGGAGAGAAAAAGATGAGTAGGTTTTTCTCTCCAGTGCTGCTGAAGGGTTTCGTCTCGAAACGTCAACTGTACTCTTTTCCATGGATGCTGCCTGGCCTGCTGAGTTCCTCCGGCATTTTGTGTGTTGTTACTTTGATATCCAGCATCTGCAGATTTTCTCTTGGTTGTGATCTTCCACTTTATCATTTACCTGTACTGAACTTTTTCAATAGATTTTACACTTTATTCTACATTGTTATTGTTTTATCTTATTCCTCCTCAATGCACTGTGTAATGATTTGATGTATGAACAGCCTGCTGGACAAACTTTTCACTGTATCTTGGTACATGTGACAATATTCTAGTATAATGTGGGAAAGCAGAATCCTTGGTACATGTGACAATATTCTTGCTTTTGAAAGATACTCCACTGCAGAAATCAAATATGAAACCTTTGGCTCTTATTGCAAACCCAAGTCCATCAAATCTCTCACCCATCAGGTTTCCTTCACAGTTGGAGACATTATAGTGGGCGTTTAATTTGTCTTTTGTTCTCAGTGTGCAAGTCTGCAAGTGTGCAAGTATCAAACACATGCTACTTTATTTTAAATTTACGTTTAATTTATGTTTTTTTCTTGTGAATGCAGTTCATTCGCAATCATATTATGTTTATAAGATCATTGAGCTGATATGATAAGATGGACTCTTACCTCATTATGATATGATAAGATGGACTCTTGACCTTACAAGTTACCTCATTATGACCTTGCACCTTATTGCACTGCAACAGCAACACTTCATTCCGTATCCTGTTATTGTTTCCCCTTGTTCTACCTCAATGCACTGTTGTAATGAGATGCTCTGTATGGATGGCATGCAAAACAAAGTTCTTCACTGTCCCTCAATACAGGCAACAATAATAAAACAACTTACCAATTTTTACCTGATGCTTTGTACCTGTGATGCTGCTGTAAGTTTTTCATTGCAGTTGTGCCTACAAAAACTTGTGCATGACAATAAACTTGACTTTGACTTTTGACTATACTGCATGGAGATGGGTCCATTGATTTTGGTGGAACAGAATGTGCAGAAATGGGTGTAACAACTGATCAAATTGTACACTTCCATCGTTAGAGGCCAGAGATGGATATTTTTTGACTTGATTCTTCAGAACTTGGAATATTGTGTTCAGTTCTGGTCACCTGTTGTAGGAAAGATGTGGAAGCTTTAAAGAGGTTGCAAAGGAGATTTGCCAGGATGCTACCTGAACTAGATGTCATGTCTAACGTAGATAGGCTGAACAAGGTTGTGCCTTATTCTTTGATGTAAAGGAGGATGAGAGGTGAGAAGATGATAAGAGGCATAGATTGAGTGGATAGCCAGAGACTTTTTCCGCAGGGTGGAAATGACCATATTTTAAGGTGCTAAGGGGGATGACAGTGATAAGTATTTTACACAGAGAGTGGTAGGGGCATGAAAGACTCTTCCAGGGTGGTGGAAGAAGCAGATACATTAGAATCATGTAAGAAACTCTTAGATAGGCACATAGATGAAAAAATAGAGGAGCAATAACAAACTCCCTCAACTCCAGGCAGGTCTCCTGTTTGCATGGATAGTAAGATTGGATAATGTAGAGTAATAACTGTATCTCAGCCTGGTGATGTAGGACCTAAGGTCTCTGTACCTTCTGTCCAGTGGTAGCAGTGAGAAGAGAGAGTAGCCTGGATGATGGGGTCCTTGATGATGGATATGGCATTCTTGTGTCAGCACTCCTTGTAAATGTGCTCAGCACCTGGGATGACTTTGCTTGTGATGGACCTGGCAATGTCCACCGCTTTGTGCAACCTTTACCATTCGTGGGCATTGGTGTTTCCATACCAAGCCGTGGTTAGGGTACTTCCCAGTGTGTCATCAAATTACATCAAAGAGCTTTAGATGCACCAGCAGGATTATAAGCCTTTCAGATGAGGCAACAGCTCACATACACTGCAAATCCACTCACATCATTGCAAAGGGAGGACACTGTGTGCTCCTGATGATCTGATCAAACTTTGACCACCAATCCAAAGGGATAGCTTGGTGCTATTTTTGCAAACATTTATTATCTGGATAAATTAGCTGCCGTTTGGAAATTAGCAAGTGGCTACACCTGAAAATAATCAATTAATTATGAAGGGCTCTGAAGTATCCTGAGGTTATAAAGTGTGAGATGTGATTGCAAGATTTTCCATTATTTTCCCTGGTCCTTTTCTGGGCACCACACCCAAAATGCTGGATGAATTCAGCAAATCAGGCAGCATCTTTCCGGATGAAGGGTCTTTGCCCAAAATGTTGACTATCCCTCTCCATAGATGCTGCCTGACCTGTGACGCTGCTCCAGCGTTTTGTTCTAGACCTCCATCATCTGCAGAATCTCTTGTGGTTACCATTTCTGGGCACCATGCATTAGATGTTGAGGAGCTGGGGAGGAGGAAGGAGAAGAAGGGGTGGCATGTTAGTGTAGCGATTAGTGTTCAGGGTTCAATTCCCGCTGCTGGCATCAGGAGTTCATATATTCTCTCCATGACAGCATGGGTCTCCTCCAGGTGCTCTGCTTTCCTCCCACATTGCAAATAAGTATGGGTTAGGGTTTGTAAGTTGTGGGCATGATATTTTAGTGCCAAACTGTTGGTACTTCCTTAAGAGTCTGTGGAGATTTGGCATGTCATCAAAAACCTTGACAAACTTCTATAGATGTGTGGAGGACAGTGCTGACTGGCTGAATTATGGCTTGGTCTGCCTTTGAATGGAAAATCCTACAAAATGTAGTTGGTTTGGCTCAGTACATCATGGATAAAGCCTGCCCAACAATTGAACACATCTACAGTGAAACATTGGTATAGAAAAGCAGCATCCATCATCAAAGATCCTCACCACCCAAGGTACAAGAGCCTCAGGACTTCAAGTCAAGTCACTTTTATTGTCATTTCGACCATAACTGCTGGTACAGTGCATAGTAAAAATGAAACAATGTTTTTTCAGGACCATGGTGTTACATGACACAGTACAAAAACTAGACTGAACTACGTAAAAAAACAACACAGAAAAAATCTACACTAGACTACAGACCTACCCAGGACTGCATAAAGTGCACTAAACAGTGCAGGCATTACAATAAATAATAAACAGGACAATTGAGCAGTAAGGTGTCAGGCCAGGCGTTGGGTATTGAGGAGTCTGATAGCCTGGGGGAAGAAACTGTTACATAGTCTGGTTGTGAGAGACCAAATGCTTCAGTGCCTTTTCCCAGATGGCAGGAGGGAGAAGAGATTGTATGAGGGGTGCATGGGGTCCTTCATAATGCTGTTTGTTTTGCAGATGCAGCGTGTAGAGTAAATGTCCGTAATGGCGGGAAGAGAGACCCCGATGATCTTCTCAGCTGACCTCACTATCCGCTGCAGGGTCTTGCGATCCGAGATGGTGCAATTTCCAAACCAGGCAGTGATGCAGCTGCTCAGGATGCTCTCAATACAACCCCTGTAGAATGTGATGAGGATGGGGGGTGGGAGATGGACTTTCCTAAGCCTTCGCTGAAAGCCTTGCACCACCAGGTTCAAGAACAGTTACTACCCCTCAACCATCAGGCTCTTGAACAAAATTGGATAGCTACACTGGTGTTCCCACAACCAATGATCTCACTTTAAGGACTCTTTATCTTGTTATTTCATACATTAGTTATTTATTGCTATTTATTTATATTTGCATTTGCACAGTTTGTTGTTCACTGATCCTATTTACAGTTATTGTTCTACAGATTTGCTAAGTATTTCCACAGGAAACAGAATCTGGGGACTACATGTGGTGACATGCACGTGCTCTGATAATACATCTTACTTTGAACTCTGGAAACGTCTCGATGCTTGCAAACACCCTCCGCACATCCTTGGTCTGTGTCAGTCGTTGATGCAAACAACACATTTCACTGTATATTTCAATTTTCGATGTACATGTGACAGTTATGTTTGAATCTTTGATCTTTAAAAAGCATAAGTAACTCTGGAGATGGTGGACTATCCATTTGTGGGGGGAATGGAGAAGCTGAAGTTGTTCTCCTGGACACAAAAGGAGATATGAAAAGCGATCTGATATGGCTACTTAAATTGACAAAGGGTCTGGACAAGATACAAGAGCAACACTGTTAGGTAGCCCTACCAACTGCAACGAGGAAAGTTTCTCCATCCATTTAGAACATACATAGAACATAGAAATCTACAGCACGTTACAGGCCCTTCGGCCCACAATGTTGAACCGACCATGTAGCCTACTCTAGAAACTGCCTAGAATTTCCCTACCGCAGGTCCCTCCATTTTTCTAAGCTCCGTGTACCTATCTAAGAATCTCTTAAAAGACCCTAATGTATCCATTTGTCTAGTTGTTTCACTTATTTTATTTCTCATGTGGGCCAGGGCTGTGGAAATTCCTGATCAGCTCTTCCCTGTATTTGATCATGATTCCTGGCAATTCTTTTTTCTGTTTTTTGATTTTCAGCCTGAGGCTTCACTGGATTGGTCAGTGTTTCTTCCCTGAGAGACACTCCTTTCCCAAATCATTTCAGTCCATATGGATGAAGGTATCACCACAGATTGTATTGGGTGATATCCTGCAATCTCTTCAAGGGCAATGAAGGAAGAATGGAGGGTCAAAGGTCAAGGTTCAATTTTATTCACCATATACATTTACATGTATTAGGTACTTCCTGTGGGGTGTTGACGGAACCTACAACAAAAATCAACATACAGCAATGATAAAGAATAAAGAATTATATAAAAATAAAGTCAGAGGGTAAAGTACAGATATGGAATAAAATATGCGTAAATACTAACATGTATTTACAATGTAAACAGCATTGTAAAGTGGTTTAAGGTGCTTACAGTGCAGTGCAGTGACAGGGTTAATAGATAGGTAGTGAGGGTGGGGGGGGTTGCGTAGCAAGAATAGTTGATCATATTAACTGCCTGGGGAAAGAAACTTTTTAAATAGTGTGAAGCTTTTGTTTTAATAGCCCCAAAGTACTTTCCAGAAAAGGACTTTTGAAAAAGACATTTTGCTGGGTAGGTTGTGTCACAATTCATCCCGTCCACTTCTTTACATACAAGTCCTGCAGTGATGGTAGACTGCAGCCAGTGACCTTTCCTGTTGACCTGACAGTTCTCTGCAGTTTTTATTTACTGTAGGAGCATGCTGCAGTAAACCAGGCGGAATTGGCTGATGTGACGATGCTCTCTATGACAGCAGTGAAGAATTGCACCAGTATGTTCAGGGGGAAGATGGAATTTTACCAATTACTGCGAGAAGTATATCGTCTGCCAATCCTTTTAGTTAATGAAGGAGGTATGGTTCTCTCACGTGAGGCCCTGCAAAAGAACGATGCAAAATAATGATAAGTTATGAATATTGGATGTATGCACAAGAGATATCAAATGATTTGAAAAAAATTGCTCCCATAGACCTGTTGTCCAAGATGGACAAGTCTCCAGGCAAGCGAAGTGCTATTGAGGAAACTTGTTCCTAATTACCATTCCTGACCTAAAGTATTTCTCTTTGTATAACTTTGTACCAGAAATTATTATTCTGATGAGTGTCACAGTAAAATGAACGTTTACAAGGATGTCCCTCTAGAAAAGAGGTGAGGAGGAATTTCTAGAGCAAGAGGGTGACGAATCAGTGGAATTCATTGCCACAGACGCCTATGGAGGCCAAGTCATTGTGCATAATTAAAGCAGAGGTTGATAGGTTATTGATTAGAAAGGCCATCAAAGGTTACAGAGAGAAGGCAAGAGAATAGGAGTGAGAGGGATAATAAATCAGACATGATGGAACGGCAAACAGATTCGATGGGCCGAATGGCCTAATTCTGCTCCTATGGCTTATGGTCTGATGGTCTTATTTATGCATTATTATTATTTTTAATGAGAACACAGTGATAGATGTGACGAAAAGCTTGCTGCACTGCAAAGTAAAGCTTAGGGACAAATTGATCCAGTCAGTTAGACAGTTATAATCTCGGATTCCTGCATTTTCTGGCTGTGAGAGCTATGAATGCACAAAGCACACTTCTGTTTAAGTTTGAAAGTACACAGATAAAAACATATAAAAAGAAATGACTTAGAACCCTCATATCTGCCAAGACAGCAAACCGTGCTGGTGGGTACTTGTGGTGTCAGTGGAATTCCTCATGCTCTCTAGCCCAAGGTCTTCAGCTGGCTTCAATTGGCCTTATTGTGTAAAGTCAATCGCTGTGTCGCAACATAATTTCTGCTGACTACACTCAGTGGCCACTTTATTAGTTACCTCCTGTACCTAATAAAGTGTCCACAGAGTGCATGTTTGTGGTCTTCTGCTGCTGTGGCTGATCCACTTCAAGGTTCAACGTGTTTTGCATTCAGAGATACTCTTCTGCACACCATTCTTGTAACTTGTGGTTATTTGAGTTACTGTCATCTTCCTGTCACATTGAACCAGTCTGGCCATTCTCCTCTGATCTCTCTCATTAACAAGGTGTTTTCGCCCACAGAATTTTGATGCATTTCGCTCCATTCTCTGTAAACTCTAGACACAGCTGAGTGTGAAAATCCTCAGAGATCAGCAATTTCTGAAATAGCCAACCACCCTCTCTGACACCAATTATCATTCCACGGTCAAAGTCATTTAGATCACATTTCCTCCCCATTCTGAAGTTTGGTCTAAACAGTATGTAAGGCCGGGCTCCTTATCGTCCAATCCAATGTCCATAAGCATGGGCTCTCCCCAGGCCTGTGTTCTTTCACCCTTTCTGTTCTCACTTTATACAAATGACTGTACGTCCACAGACAAATCCATTAAAATCCTAAAGTTCACGGATGACATGACTGTAGTTGATCTGACCTGCCATCAAAGAGAGGTAGCACATCCTGCAGTATGGTGTGCTTTTAACAACTTGGTGCTTAATGCTATCAAGACAGTGGAAATGAGGGTTGACTTCTGTCATTCAAATTCCTGGGGACTTCCATTACCGCTACGTTGAAGTGGGACAAGCACATTACGCCCATCACGAGGAAAGCCCAGCAGAGACTGTTCTTCCTACACCAGCTTAGGAAACATTACATCTCAGGGCGTATCCTGATGAATGTTTACTCAGCCATCAATGAGAGTGTGGTGACCACTCTGTCACCATTTGGTTTTCCCACTTCCTCCTCCCTCTCCAAGTCCATGTTTCAGTGAGTGGCCCACTCAGTGGAGAAGATCATTGGCTGTCAGCTACTGAAATTAAAGGATCTTTTCATCACCAGAGTGAAGAAAGGGGCTGAAAAAAATACTGCTGACTCCATGCACCCGAGCAGTCATTTTTTTCACTGAATTGCCATCTGGGAGACACTACAAGCCCATCACCACCAGCACCACACGTCATTCCCAAGGATTCTTTCCTGTAGCTATCCAGCTTCTCAACACAACTCACTCAGGCGTAATACACTAACTGTCCCTGCACAGCATCCGTTAGATGGCTTTTCCTGCTCTTCTTGTTCTGTTGGTAATTATTGAGTCTGTTCATATATTTACATTTATTTAAGTTTGATTATTGACATTTGTGCATGTGACCACTCTGCTAATTGTTGATTACTCATGGCTGTTTGCACTATTGACTTGTAAATTGTTGGTAGTTATTATGTTGCCTATTACGGTATTCTCCTGTGATTTATGCTTGGCACTGAACCACAGTCAATTCTGGTATGTTTCACATACTGTTCACACCTCTGTTTGAATGCTCACACTGAATGCACGCCCTCTGGTATTAGACATTTCAACCCTGAGTAAAAGATACTGGCTGTCTACTCTATCTATGCCTCTCACAATCAGATTAATTTACTGTACACACATCAAAGCATACAGTGAAATGTGTTGTCTTTATTAACAACCAACACACCCAAGAATGTGCTGGGTGAGCCTGCAAGTGTCACCACTCATTCCAACGCCAAAGCATGCCCACAATTTTCAGCAGAAAATCAGAAACAAGGATCACTGGCCTTCATGACTGTTTTGTGTCTCCTCAATCTTCGAAGTCCGTACTCGCTGACCTCTGGACTTCGACTTTCAGTTTTTCCCAATGTCGGGGTACCTATCTCACAACTTGCCCGTCACATGTTTGATCTTTGGACCTCAACTTCCAGACTCACACGGACCTCTGACCCAGCTAACATGAGGGATCACCAACCATTGACCACCAACTAGTGGGGTGTGTCAGGAATGGACAGGAGGAGGAGTATAGGAAACTGATACAGGACTTTGTGATATGGTGCAACTCAAACTACCTGCGTCTCAATATCACCAAGACCAAGGAGATGGTGGTGGACTTTAGGAGATCTAGGCCTCATATGGAGCCAGTGATCATTAATGGAGAATGTGTGGAGCAGGTTAAGACCTACAAGTATCTGGGAGTACAGTTGGACGAGAAGCTAGACTGGACTGCCAACACAGATGCCTTGTGCAGGAAGGCACAGAGTCGACTGTACTTCCTTAGAAGGTTGGCGTCATTCAATGTCTGCAGTGAGATGCTGAAGATGTTCTATAGGTCAGTTGTTGAGAGCGCCCTCTTCTTTGTGGTGGCGTGTTGGGGAGGAAGCATTAAGAAGAAGGACGCCTCACGTCTTAATAAGCTGATAAGGAAGGCGGGCTCTGTCGTGGGCAAAGTACTGGAGAGTTTAACATCGGTAGCTGAGCGAAGGGCGCTGAGTAGGCTACGGTCAATTATGGAAAACCCTGAACATCCTCTACATAGCACCATCCAGAGACAGAGAAGCAGTTTCAGCGACAGGTTACTGTCGATGCAATGCTCCTCAGACAGGATGAAGAGGTCAATACTCCCCAATGCCATTAGGCTTTACAATTCAACTGCCAGGACTTAAGAACTTTTTTAAAGCTATTATTAATGCTTTTTGAGTTAGTGATTTAGATGCATATCATATTATTACTGAGTTAAGTATTGTATGTAATGAGTTTTTGCTACAACAAGTGTATGGGACATTGGAAAAAATGTTGAATTTCCCCATGGGGATGAATAAAGTATCTATCTATCTATCTATCTATCATTGTGACTCCCACTAACATGGAACCGACCCAGGTCCAGGACTCACCAACCTGGGCATTACTGGCCTCCTCAGCACCTGCCGACCTGCCCTCTGGGTTCACTGGATCACTGACCTTCATCCGTGAAGTGTATCAAGCTGGACTCCAAAAACCCGCTCCTACCCAGACTCTTCATTTATGGCCCCTGACCTCTAACCCCCCCCCCCATTCCTGTCCCTAACTCCCATGTTGTCCCCAAAACCATCACCACGAACCTAAAAAACAACTAAGTCTAGTCCACGACGTCTATCAACATCGCAGCTCGGTGCCACCTTGAACCAGACTTTGAATCCTCTATTAGAACTCCCCTCGGCCATCGCAGCTCTAGAGGAAACAACCCAAGTTTGTCCAGCCTCTCATTATAGCACGTGCCTTCTAATCCAGGCAACATCAAGGTAATTCTGTTCTGCACCCTCTCCAAAGCCACAACATCTTTCTTATAACAGGTTGACCTGACTGAATGCAGTGCTCCAGATGCAGCCTAACTAGAGTTTTATAAAGCTTCAAATAATTTTCCCGACTCCTGAGCTCTAAGTTACTGTTGGAGGAGATGCTGAGTCGAAACCCACTTTCCTCCTCAGGTGATGAAAAGGTACTCGAGGGCCAGATTTTCACTCAGTATGCTGGCCAGTGTTTACTGCTGAACCAAACAGCAGGTTATAGGCTCATTTATCACAGAGCTTCTTCTTGGTCCCTGGCTCAGGTTGGCTGCCACCTTGGCTGGCAAAATAAGCAGAGACTGCACTTCAAAGGAGCTTCGCTGGCTGCAAAGCGCTCCTGGCCGCCGGCAAAGTGAGGGGCTCACCATGAATGGAGGCTCTTTCTTTTACAGTGCCTTTTCATATCAAAACACCTCAAGGCGCTTCAGACAGAATAAATTACGATTGGAAGCATGGCTCACGTTGTGTGGTTCAACTCAAAATCCACTTCGTGCCAGCAACGTCTCAACCAGGTTTGGGATGAACATGTCAGAATCAGAATCAGGTTTGTTATCATTACCGACGTATATCGTAAAGTTCGTTGTTTTGCCACAGCAGTATAGTACAATACTATAAATTATAACAAAAATATATCCATACATTTCTGAACCTAATTAAGTGGCCACTGAGTATATGCTTGTGGTCTTTTGCTGCTGTAGCCCTTCCAGTTCAAGTTGTGACGTGTTGTGTTTTCAGAGATGCTCTTCCGCACACCACTGTTGAGACGTGTGGCTATTTAAGTTACTGTTGCCTTCCTGTCAGCTTGAAGGTCTGGACTGTGATTTGGCCTCTGTTTCTCTTGTGAACCTATGGAGGAGACTCTGGGGTCTGCTGAATCTACCTAAGGAACTTCAGGAGTCATCCTTGGAGGGAGGTTCAGGGGTAATTGCAGCTGGTAGAAACCCCTTCCAACTACAAGGATTTGGAAGAAGTCCTCAGCAAGGGAAAGGCCTCGACTCTTCCACCACATCAAACCTATGACCGTGTTATGGATCTACTGCCTGGTACCTGTCCTCCACAGGGTCAATTATACACTCAGCCCCAGAGAGAAGCACTAAGCAGGAGTATATAAAGGAGGCTCCTGTCCTGGGATTCATTCAGCCTTCCATCTGTCCAGCAGGTGCTGGCTTCACCTTCGTACAGAGAAAGGACAGGAGCCTGCAGCCATGCATTGAACACAGACGGCTGAATCGCATAATGGTGAAGAATCGTTGCCCTCTTCCACTCATGATCAGTGCCTTCCAGAGTATCTCAAAGCTGGACTTGTCGGGTGCATAAAAACTGGCCTGGTTCACATAAAGGAGGGTGACGAGTGGAAGATGGCACTCAATACACCAACACGGCACAATAGGTACCTGGTCATGCCCATGGTCTTGTGAACACACCAGGCATGCTCCAGGATGCTCTCCATAAGTATGCCTTCATCTACTTAGACGACATCCTAATTTTTTTGAAGTCCATGGAAGAGCATGTTGCTCATATCGGAGATATCCTAAAGAGGCTTTTTGATCATGGACTTTACATCAAGCTGGAGCAGTCCAAATTTCACGTAACCACCATTTCATTTTTGGGTTTTATCATCTCCAATGTCAATCTCAAGATGAACCCAGGTAAGATACAGGCAGTCAGAGACTGGCTACCACCATCCGGTATGAAGCAAGTCCAACGCTTCCTGGGATTTGCCAACTTCTACGGAGGGCTCACCTGAAACTTCAGCTCAGTGGTGTCTCTGCTGACAGCACTAACTAAGAGATCCATGGACCCTTTTGTTTGGACTACAGAAGCGGGGGGCTGCTTTTGCAGATCAAACAGCGGTTCACGATAGCTCCTATTATGGTGGACGCCTTGGACGTCTGAGTGGGTGCAGTTTTGTCTCAGCAGACACCTTTGGACAATAAGCTGCACCCGTGTGCATTTTTTTTCCAGGTGCTTATCCCAGGCAGATGTGATCTACAACACTGGAAATAGAGAGTTGCTCACAGTCAAGTTGGCTCTGGAGGAATGGTATCACTGACTCAAGGGGGCCAAGAACCCTTTTATCGTATGGACCTGTCTTATATTAAGAAAGCCAGAAGAATGAATTCCAGACAGGCCAGGTGGTCTCTTTTCTTTAACCACTTTAATTTCATCCTGACCTATCGACTGGGGTCAGAAGCCTTGTCCTCTCAGTTTGACGAACCTGAACAAGAGAAGCAGTCTACCACCATTTTGCCCCAAGCCAAGGCGGTAGTGCCAATTGGTTGGGAAATCGACACACTTGTTCACAAGGCCCGGGTGCAAGAGGAGATTCCTCAGAACGGCTTTTCAGCTTGGCTGTTTGTCGCTAGTTCCATCCAGTCTCAGGTTCTTCATTGGGGACACACAAGAATGACCGCTCACCCAGGGATTTCAGGACCCTGGAGTTCATTAAGAGAAGATACCAGTGGCCTGAAATGGCGAGTTAAGTCTATCAATATGTGCTGAGATGGAGGTGTGCGCCCGGAACGCCCAACCTCAAGGGATCCTTCTCCTTCTGCCTGTTCTGGATAAACCATGGGCTCACATCTCCATGGACTTTGTCATGGGTCTTCCTCCTTCCAAGGGGAAGACTGTTACCATGGTAATTATGGCTCATTTTCTTGAAGGCCTGCAAATTCATCACCTATAGACAATAGAGCACAAATCTGGGGAAGAGTACAAGACCATCTCAAAGCCACTGAGCATGGCCTGGAATTCAGAGCAGTCCATTGTGAAAAAGTGAAAAAAACTGAGAAACCACAGCCACACTGCCTAGGTCAGGCCAGCCCTCTAAACTCAGTCGCTGGAGAAGAGTGGCACTTGTAAGAGAGGCTATTGTAAATCCAGCAGTCACTGAGTGAGCTGCAGATGTCAGTGCCTGCAACGGGAGATGAAGTTCAGGGATCCACAATCTGCAAGGTCTTGCACAAAGAAGGTATTTATGGAAGAGTGGCAAGGGGGGGAAAAAACCTGGCTAAAACATAAAGCCTATGATTGCTTGTAAAGACTTTGCAATACATCACTTAGAAGATACTGTAAAATTGTGAAAGGGGGTCTTGTGGCTGGATGAAACTAAAGGGTGACTTTTTGGCTTCAACACTAAATGGTATGTGTGGTGTTGAGGCCAAGAAGTTCCACTTGAATCTGCACATCAGCTAAGTAATACCATCCCTACTGTGAAGTATGGTGGAGGTAACATCATGCTGTGGGGATGCTTTCCAGCAAAAAGGACTGGAAAACTGGTCAGGACTGATGGGAAGATGAATGCTGATAAATACAAAGAGGTCCTCGATAAAATCCTGCTAGCCTCTGCTAGTGAGATAGCTTAAACTGGGGAGGAAGTTTGTCTTTCAGCAGGAAAATGACTCAAAGCACACTGCCAAATCAACCATGGAGTAACTTCAAATGAAGAAAATTGATGTCCTTGAATGGCCCAGTCAGAGTCCTGACCTTAACCCAATTGAACATCATTGGCAGGACCTCAAAATTGTTGTCCACTGCTGCTCCCCAACTAACCTGGCACAGCTTGAGCAATTTTGCAAGGAGGAAAGGGCAAATTTTGTTGTATCGCATTGTGCAAAGCTAATGGAGACTTATCCAAAAAGTCTACTGGCTGTAATAGCATTGAGGGGAGGTCCAACTAAACAGTGAGCAAAGGGGAATGAATACTTCTGAACTGCTGACATTTATGTCTGTGAATTTTTTAGTTTTTCTTGCTTTACAGGTTTTTGGTCTATACTGTGAAAAAGGAGCATGTGATTCACAAATTCTCCGTTAAAATTATCAAAATCCCTGGTTGTAAAACTCAGTTATTTGAACAAAGGGTTGGGGGCTGAATATTTTTACAACACACTGCATTTAGTACGTTTTTATTATTGTGTTCTTTATCTTATTGTGTTTTTATATGGTGTAACAATTATTTTGTCCTCCTTTACATTTGGGTACTGGACAATCCTGAGTCAGTTATTCATACGGGGATAGGAAAGGTTCAGATTGCAGATTTATTTATATACCACATGTACATTGAAACTTACAGCGAGATGTATCATTTGCATTAATAACCAACACAAGCTAAGGATGCGCTGGGGGCAGCCCGCAAGTGTTGCCACACATTCCAGCACCAACATAGTATGCCCACAATGTTCTGCAGGACAACACCAAAATAAACCCCAATCCTTCCTCCCATACACCCACTCATACACAGATCCCAGCCTCCCGGACAGGCGGACACACAGACATTGGGAATTTGGATTCTCCAGTGGACTTGCAGACATGCAGATCCAGGTTTTTCCCATTGGGCCTCATCTCCCAGACTTCCAGTTGAAAGTTTAGAGAGGTATGGGCCAAACACAGTCACATGGGACAAGCTTACTGGACATGAGCATCTGGGTCAGCATGGTCATGATGGGGTGAAGGGCCTGTTTCTGCGCTGTGTCGCCATATCATATCTGAGGCAGACAGGAGGATGACCTGCTGTAGGCAGAAGGAGAAATCTGTTTGCAGAAATTCCACAGGGTGAAGTTCAGCAAATGACCCAAAATAAACACGGGCAAGTGGGATTAGCACGGATTGGCATCATGGTTGGCATAGATGAGCCAAGAGGGCCTGTTTATATGCTGCACACTTCTATAATTCCACAAAGCTTATTCCAAAAAGAATCATTAATTTATGAATATAGACAGAGAACTTGATCAACAACTGTGTGCAGCACAAAAGGGTCAAGGAAAGTATCTGAAGCTGAGGCAGGCACTGCGTCAATTAAAGGTTATCTAAGAAGCAGTACCACCATCTTCAATCAACTACATTCTTATTGGAAAGGAAATGCAGAAGAGATGCCAGCTCGTTAATGACGAAATGAAGCTGGCCGCATGTCAGTCCAGTGGATATGGAAAGCGAATAAATAAATATTATTGAATTAGGGGCTTGCACAAACTGTGCCCGTGAGCTGGACACTGTACACTTTGTGGTCTAGGAAATGGAGATGCTCTGAGCCCTGTTTCCTGCTCACTATCCCACTCAGAGTGGACTGCACAAGCCAGCACTCTGTAACGGTGAGTGCTGAGAATGTGACCAAGGTCAGCTATCGCTGTATTAACACTCTTCACACTCCAGGCAGAGTGCTTTGCATTGGGATTGCTACCAGAAAAAAGAAGCAATACAAGGAACCTTATGTTCTTTAAGTGAGCTTTCCTTTAAAAGCAGAAAGGCTCATATGGATAACTTTATTAACTCTGCACATCAGGGAACACTTGTGCCAAACTTCCCTTCAAAAGAGTATGTGTAGTTTGAATCCTTAGGCTGAATTGCAAGTAATTTTTCAGAGCTAAGGGCTAATGGGTCATAGAACTTTTCATTCATTTGCTTTTCAAAACCAGAGTGTTTACCAGGCCAAGTCACGATGAAGGGTCTCGGCCTGAAACCTCGACTGTACTATTTTCCATAGATGCTGCCTGGCCTGCTGAGTTCCTCCAGCAATTTGCATGTGTTGCTTGGATTTCCAGCACCTGCAGACCTGCTCTTATTTGAGGTCAATGCCATCCCGACTTCGAAGGTTACTTAAAAATGGAACTGGGAGTGGCTCGTTATTATGATATGTACCAAGATACAGTGAAAAGTTTGTCTTGAATACTGTTCAGATAGATCAGTCAAAGATCGAAGTATATTGCTTAAAGGGAAATTACAGGTTGCAGATTGTTACGATAGTAGCTCAAAAGATGTACATCTAGTAGTTTTGTGAGCTACCTGCAAAACATCTCCATATGTCACCAGTACCATCTTGATTACATTGTGCATTGAGGTAGAACAAGATAAAAAATTGCAATGTAGAATGACGAGCAACAGCTACAGAGAAAGTACAGTGCAGGTAGACACAAAGATGCAAGGTAATTGTGAGATGAAGAGTCCAATTTATCATTCTAGGGAACTATTTAATAGGACACCATGGTAGAGGAGAAGTTAGGATGACGCTATTACAGCTTAAAGCATGGCAGTTCGGAGTTCAGTTCCGGTACCGTCTGTAAGGAGTTTGTACATTCTCCCGTGATTGCATGGGTTTCCTCCGGGTGTTCCACTTTCCTCCCACGATTCAAAGCTGTATCCATTAGTAGGTTAATTGTCCATAATACATTGTCCTGTGATTAGGCGAGGGTTAAACAGGTGAGTTGCTGGGCAGTGTGGCTCATTGGACTGGAAGTGCCAATCTGTGTTGTATCTGTAAATAAATAAATAAAATGTTAGAACACTGGAGTAGAAGCTGAAATCGAGTCTGGTGGTACGTGATTTCAGGCTTTTGTACCTTCCGAAGAAAAGTGGCAGGAAGTGATTTGCAACAGTGCTCACGGGGTAGGAAAAAATAGTTTGTTTTGGGTTAACCTTGCTTCCTAGTGTAACACGCTGTAAGGTTTCACTGCTAAGTCTAATGCAATGGCTTCTGTGTAATGTTCCACTGTTAAGGTGATGGTTTCTCTGTAGCGGCAATGTTTGGGTTATGACTGGAGATAACGGGGCTTTGGAATTCGGTGGCTGCCCAGTGGGGAGTTTCTTGTGTGTCTGGGAGCTGGGTTTTCACAGTGTTTTGTCGGGGAGAGATGAAGAGGGAGGACACGTGGGGAGAGAGCTGGTAGACCGCCGGACGGAGTGGACTGGGATCTGAGGGTCTGAAGGTCGGTGACTTTTGGAGGAGATCGATGGTGGAAGAATGACTACTGAGTAAGCTCCAACAGGGACTTTTGACTGTGACTTGGGCCCTTCTTTTGTTTTGTGTATTTTCATTACTAACCCTATATTCAGATTAAGATTCATGAAGTCTATCATTTAATTGCAGATGGTGTACTGTCTGATATTTTGCATTGCGGGTTTGTAACTGGGGGTACGTTACACAGCATCCACACAAACGTGATTACCCAGTCTGGCGGGGCCGAAGGCTGATTCCCCTAGATGAACGTGAGCTGGCCGAGCCTGAGGGTCACACTTGTAATCTCCCAGCATCATTTTTAGGGGGCATAATTTTAAGAGAATTGGAGCCAAGTACAGGGGGGATGTCAGAGGTAGGTTTTTTCACACAGACAGTGGTGGGTGTGTGGAATGCCCTGCCAGGGGTGGAGGCAGAGGTAGGTACTTCAGGGACATTTAAGAGACTCTTGGATAGGCACAACGATGAACCAAAAATATACTTTTATTTTACCATTGTTGTATATTCTCATACTCTCCTGTCCTTCGGTGTCCTTCCTACCAGAGGAAACAGCTGTGGTCCCTGTATTAAGTTGGGTGCTCAGGCACTTTTTGTCCTGTGTGTTCATACGACAGAGAAGTTAGCACGTTTGAAAGATTGGTAATCCGTTTGGAATTCAAGTCATCCTATTTGGTGGAAAGAATCAAAACATTTCTAAAAGACTTTCACACCTGTGTACACCTGATCTTGCTTGGCTGGGAATCTCAACCCCTACCTGCAGTGATAGGTCACATGACAGGAATGTTACCTACAGGGGTGCAGAATTCAAACCATTCACAAAAAGTGGACCAAAACAAAAGCACCCGCTGAGCAGAGGCACAATGAAATTTGTAGCACAATTACTCCTCCCAGACAGAATATTTGAACTTTACACCCGCACAAACTGTGCATGTCTCTGAAGGTACACGCAGCTACAGTTTGTGTCTCTGGGTATATCAATCGGTACATGTTCATGTATGTCTAATCTGTAATTATTTCCATGTGTACATGTTTCTGTCTATGCTCGTCTTTCTACTTGGAGTCCTATTCATCCAATCAAAATACGAGACACAAGATTATTTAATGTTATTTCTAGTGTAAAGGAGAATGAAATAATTGTTACTCCTGATCCAATGCAGCGCAAAAAAATACAGTAAGATAACACAGTAATAAAAAACACAATAAATATAAATACATGAAATAGCTTATATACATAGATTATTTGTATGTACATAAAGAGATGCTAGGTACAGGAGTGTCTGTACGTAAGGTGACTCTAACAGGAAATGATAAAGTAGAGGTGGTGAGGATGTTGTGGGGAGGGGGTAAGTGGGTGGAGGTGGTGATCAGCCTTACTACTTTGGGAAAGTAATCCACTTTAGGTTCCTGTCCAACATTCCCTTGATTTATAATTTTTTATATTCTCACCAATGTCTTCAAATACAGCAAGGCACAAGAGAATCCTGATACAAGAGATAATGCAGATGCTGGAAATCTAGAGCAATACACACAGCATCCTGGAGGAGCTCAGCAGGTCAGGCAGCATCCATGCAAGGGAATAAATTGCTGACATTTCAGGAAGGCAGAATAAAAAGGTGGGGGTGGGTGGAAAAAGAAGTACTCCAACGAAGTTCTGACAGGTGATAGGTGAAACCAGAAGGGGGAATGGTGAAATAAAGAGCTGAGAAGTTGATTGGTGGAAGAGATAAAGGGCTGGAGAAGGGGGAATCTGATTGGAGAGGACAGGAGACCATGGAAGAAAGGGAAGGAGGAGGTGATGGGCAGGTAAGGAGATAAGGTGAGAGAGAAATACAAGATTGGAGTATGGTGAAGGAGAGAACAATTAATGGAAGTTCAGAAAGAATTGATGTTCATACCATCAGGTTGGAGGCTACTCAGACGGAATTTAAGGTATGGCTCCTCCAACCCAAGTGTGGCCTCATCCCAGCAGCAGAGCAGGCCATGGAATGACATGATGGAATGGGAATTTGAAGTAGAATTAAAAGTGTACCTTCTTCCTGCTGCTATCAGGTAGAAGGTAGAAATGCCCCAGGACTCACACCACCAGGTTCTAGAAGAGTTACTACCCCTTGACCATCAGGCTCTTGAACAAAAGGGGATAACTACACTCATTCTATTTCGGGTGTCCCTGCAACCGATGGTCCCATTTTTATATTGATATTTCATACTTGTTATTCATTGCTATTTATTTATATTTGCATTTGGACACTCTGTTGTCCATTGATCCTGTTGACAGTTCTATTCTATAGATTTGCCAAGTCTGTGCATATGAAAAGGAAACTCAGGGTTGTATGTGACAGTATGTATGTACTCTGATAATAAATATTACTTCGAACTTTGAATTTTAAGATGGGTGACCAGCTAGAGATCCCGCATTTTGTGGCAGACAGAGCGTAGGTGTTCAGCAAAATGGCCCCCGATCTACATTAGCTCTCACCAAAAGATAGCAGGCCACATCAGGAGCACTGAATACAGAAGATCACCACAATAGACTCACAGGTGAAGGGTCACCTCACACGGAAAACCTGTCTGGGGCCCTGAATGGTGGTGAGGGAGGAAGTGTAGGGGCAGGTGTAGCATTTGCTTCGTTTGCAAGGACAAGTACCAGGAGGGAAATCAGTGGAGAAGGACTAATGGACAAGGGAGTTGCGTAGGGAGCGATCTCTGTAGAAAGCAGAAAGTAGGGTGAGGGAAAGATGTGCTTGGTGGTGGGATCCTGTTGGAAATGGCAGAAGATAGGAGAATTATGTACTGGATTTGAAGGCTTGTGGGGAGGTAGGTGAGGACAAGAGCAGGAGGGGCAGGACTGGCTGCTCAATATTCCAGTGTTCCGTTGTTTTAGACATAACAGAGCGGGAGGGATTAAAGGAGGAGGGGTGGCATTACTAGTCAGCGAAAATGTCACAGCAGTGCTCGGTCAGAACAGACTGGAGAATTCAACTAATGAAGTGTTATGGGTGGAACTGAGAAATAAGCAAGGTGTGACCATGTTAATGGGGCAATATTACAGATCACCCAACAATGCAAGAGATTTAGAAGATTAAATTTGCAACGAGATCACTGACTGGAAACATAAGGTTGTAACAGTAGATGATTTTAACTTTCCACATATTGACTGGGCATCCTATACTTTAAAAGAACTAGATAGGATAGAGCTGGTCAAATGTGTCCGGGAAAGTTTCTTTCATTAGTACGTAGAAGTCCCAACGAGAGAGCGTGCAATACTGGATCTGCTTTTAGGGAGTGAGAGAGGGGAGGTGACAGAAGGTTGTGTACAGGAACACTTTGCATCCAGTGATCACAATGCCATCAGTTTCAAAGAAAATATGCAAAGAGATAGGAGTGGTCTGTGGGTTGAGGTTCTAAATTGGAGAAAGACCAATTTTGATGGTATCAGAAATGATTTGACAAGTGTGGATTAGGACAGGCAGTTTTCTGGCAAAGGTGTACGTGGAACGTGGAAAGCCTTCAAAAACAAAAAATTGAGAGTACAAAGCTTGTACACTCAAAGTGGATGAAGGCAAGGCAGTGGATATTGTCTACATGGACTATAGCAAGGCATTTGACAAGGTCCCACATGGGAAGTGGTCAGGAAGGTTCAGTCGATTGGCATTCAGGATGAGGTAGTAAATTGGATTAGACATTGGCTTTGTGGGAGAAGCCAGAGAGTGGTCGTAGAGGGTTGCTTCTCCGACTGGAGGCTTGTGACTACTGGTCTGCCGCAAGGGTTGGTTCTGGGTCCTTTCTTGGTTGGCAGCTATATCATGATCTAGATGATAATGTGGTTAACTGGATCAACAAATTTGCAGATGACACCAAGATTGGGGGTGTAGTGGGCAGTGAGGAAGGCTATCATGGCTTGCAGGGGGATCTGTATCAGCTGGAAAAATGGACTAAAAAATGGCAGTTGGAATTTAATGCAGACAAGCGTGAAATTTTGCACACTTCAGTATGGCCAACCAGGGTGGGTCTTACACAGTGAATAGTAAGGCACTGAGGAGTGTGGTAGAACAAAGTGATCTGGGAGTACAGTTCCATAATTCAATGAAAATTGCGTCACAGGTAGGTAGGGTCGTAAAGAAAGCTTTTGGCACATTAACCTTCATAAATCAATGCACTGAGTACAAAGGATGGGATGTTATGTTGAAGTTGTATGAGACGTTGGTGAGGCCTAATTTGGAGTATTGTGTGCAGTTTTAGTCACCTACGTACAGGAAAGACGTGACAGGTTTGGAAGAGTGCAGCGATGTTGCCGGGTCTAGAGGACCTGAGTTACAGGGAAAGGCTGAATAGGTTAGGACTGTATTCTTTAGAACATAGAAGATTGAGAGGATATTTGCTAGAGGTATACTAAATTATGAGGGGTATAGATAAGTGTTTTTTCCACTGACGTTGGGTGGGACTACAACCAGAGATCACGGGTTAAGGGTGAAAGGTGAAAAGTTTAAGGGGAACATTAGATAGATAGATAGATACTTTATTCATCCCCATGGGGAAATTCAACATTTTTTCCAATATCCCATACACTTATTGTAGCAAAACTAATTATATACAATACATAACTCAGTAAAAATATGATATGCATCTAAAATCACCCTCTCAAAAAGCATTAATAATAGCTTTTAAAAAGTTCTTAAGTAGTTACTTAAATCCATTGAGTCCTAACCCCGGCACTTTAACATATCTTACTCCTGGCGGTTGAATTGTAAAGCCGAATGGCATTGGGGAGTATTGACCTCTTCATCCTGTCTGAGGAGCATTGCATCGATAGCAACCTGTCGCTGAAACTGCTTCTCTGTCTCTGGATGGTGCTATGTAGAGGATGTTCAGAGTTTTCCATAATTGACCGTAGCCTACTCAGCGCCCTTCGCTCTGCTACCGATGTTATACTCTCCAGTACTTTGCCCATGACAGAGCCCGCCTTCCTTACCAGCTTATTAAGATGAATAATTATTAGGGGAAACTTCTTCACTCAGAGGGGTTGTGAGAGTGTGGAATGAGCTTCCAGCACAAATGGTCCATGTGAGCTTGATTTCAATATTTAAGAAAAGCTTGGATTGGTAAACGGATAGTAGGGATATGGAGGGCTATGGTCCAGGTGCAGGTTGTTAGGAATAGGCATTTTAAATGGTTTTTAGCATGCACTAGATGGGCCGAAGGGCTGTACTCCTCTATGACACTATGGCTGTAAGAGGAACCCATCCCTGATGTGCCGGTGGGAGGATGGGGTGAGGGCAGACGTGCGCGAAATGGAAGAGATACTGGTGAGGGCAGCATTGATGGTGGAGGAAGAGAAGCTCCTTTCCTTGAAGAAAAACAACATCTCATTTGTTCTGGAAAGAAAATCTCATCCTGAGAACAGATGGCGCAGAGATGGAGGAACTATGTTAGTATCTGCAGTTGAACTCTATCTTTTTGTGTGTTTCCCCCAAGTCTGTGGTGCCACGTGCTCCCGTCCCCGCTCCTGCTCTACTCCTAGACACCTACAACTTGACTGGAAATCTATCTACCATTTGCATGCCATATCCCTTGTAATAGAGTCAATTGAAAGCAAATTCGACGAAGGCATTGGAAAGCTCAAACATATCAAAGGTAAACTAGTGTTAAATGAAAATGCCACACCCAAGTTTTCCCAAGCCCATCTGGTTCCTTATCCCATCCATAATAAAGTACCCAGTGAGCTGGATTGCATAAAGGCTGAAGGAAATCTTTCCAAGGTAGAGTGGACCCCATGGAAACCCCATCAGTGGTTCCAGTAGCCAAGAAAAATGTGTCTGTCAGGATCTGTGGTGATTTTAAGGTCACCATCAACCCAGTACTGAAAGTAGGTCAATACCCTTTGCCCAGGAAAGAGGATATCTTTGCAAATATTTCTGCGGGAAAACACTTCAGCAAAGTGAATTTATCTGAGGCCTACCTACCGATGGAGATGGAAGAAGAGTTCAGAATGTTTTTCACCACAAACACTCACAAGGGGCTTTATTGCTATAAGAGGCTTATTTTTAGAGTAGCATCTGCACCTGCACGCTGGTGGAAAGCTATGGACCAGGTGCTGCAAGGCTGCCCAGGCACCCAGTATTATCTGGATGACAAGGAACATCTCCAAAACCTCAAGGCAGTGTTAAAAAGATTAGGAGATTATGGACTTAGGGCACGATGTGACAAGTGTGAATACTTTAAACCAAGCATCACTTACTGTGGTCACACCATTAACGCAGGAGCATTATATAAGTGCGCTGAGAAAATTCGAGCAGTGGTGGATGCCCCAGAGCCAAAGGATGTGTCACAGTTGTGGTCCTCTTTAGAACTTGTCAATTAATATTACAGTTTCCTGCCAAACCTGGCTACTGTGCTTCAGCCCTTGAACTCATTACTACAGGTCAAGAAGAAATGGCAATGGACAAAGCAATGTGAAGTAGTTCTCTAAAAGGCTAAGGAAATGGTGACATCAGACGCTGTACTCACAGATTATTAGTCAGATAGTCCAGTGAAGCTTGCCTGTGTCGTCTCGCCTTATGGTCTAGGTGCAGTCATGTCGCATCTTATGAGTGATGGAAGTGTACGCCCCATAGACTTTGCATCATGTTCCCTTATCACTGCAGAGAAAAATTACACAGATTGACAGAGAGCCCTCGAGTCTGGTTTGGGGTGTTAAGTGTTTCACCCAGTGCTTTGTGGAGAGAGTTTACTCTCAGTACTAGTCATCAACCACAAGTGTCCATTTTCAATCCACTGAAGGACGTTTCCCTAACAGCAGCAACGTGAATGAAGAGAGGGGCTCTGTTTCTTGGAGGACACAATTACAAGGTTGAATTCAAGTGCTGAAAAAGCCTCTAAATAATTAACACCAACAAATCATTTGTAGTATCAGAGGAACCTACACATTGGACCACTGTTACACCACCATCAAGAGTGTCTATTGTGCCATCTCATGCCCACACTTCGGGAAGTCTGATCACCCGGCTGTACTTCTACTCCCTGATACAGGCAGAGACTGGAGACTACAGCACCAGCAGTGAGGACCAAGAAGGTATGGACAAGGGAGATACAGGAGCGTCTACAGGACTGCTTTGAATCGGTAGATTCGACTGTATTCAGGGATTCATCTTCACGTCTGAATGAGTGCATCATTGCAGCTATAAAGAAAGTAAGATAGTGCCTACATCTGATTCAGAGTCTGAGGAGATTTATCAGGAAGGACTGATGCACCATCAATAACTCTCGGAGACGGGAGGCGAACGATAGGCTTTTATTAGCTTCAAGAGACCACCACACAACATCCTGGAGACTGAGGGGGGGAGCAGTGCCCCAATCGCCTTTATACAGGGGTCTGTGGGAGGAGCCACAGGAGCAGTCAGCAGAGGGGCGTGTCCAGACAGGTATGTGTAGTTCACCACAAGGACGTTATTTCACAAGTGTAACAAGAGTAAGAAACCTTCGATCAGCAATTAAAGCTTTAGGCCTGAATGGGACAATTTAAAATTTACTATGCTAAGGATACAGTATAGTTATCTGATGATAGAGAGCAATACATTAAATATTAGGGTTGACATGCACTCTATATTGAGTTGGAGTATATAGGTAAGCAGGGAGGAATGGTGTGTATTCAATATTTCAGTAATCTTTGAGTAATATTGTAAATATATTGTTTGTTTAAGCATTCTTTGTTTATATAATTTATTATGGGTTATAAGTAAGAAGTACGTGAATTGTAGACGTCATTACGCCAAAACGTCATATGAAAACCTCACTAAGGAAAAGAAACTAAGTACACAAGTATACTGGCTCCTGTGTTTTTCTTTTAATTAGCTTTTGGAGATATAACACATAAGAAAGGCAGAATAAGAAGGTCGGGAGAAGGGAAGGAATACAGGACAGAAGGTGATAAGTGAAGGGGAAGGTGGGTGAGGTGGGATGAAGTGAGAAGCTGGGAGGTGATAGGTAGAAAAGGCTAACGGCTGAAGAAGAAGGAACCTTCCTCCAGCATTTTGTGTGCAATATCCTGGAATGCCGGCATCTGCACAATCTCTTGTGTTTATGATTAGAATGAGGTTATGCCCATGGAATCTTATCTCAGCACAGAAGGCCCTACTTAAAGGAAGAGGAAGTTTTGAGCATGGGAGAGAAAATACTTTGGTTTTGCATGGATGTTGAAGTGGATGGCTGCACCCTTTAAAATCTCCTGCAACTATAAAGGAAAATAGTGCAAGTATTCTTGCATGCGTGTAGACGTGTGCCTGTGTATGTGTGTATAGCTGTCTGCATGCATATGCGAGTCTCTGATTTGTATATGTGCATCTGTCTCTGTAACTACACATGTTGGACAGGGAGCATTAATTATCTTTGACATTGTCCATCAACAGGGTAAAGGTAACGTCGACATATTTCCCACCAAATGTTTCACAGACTCCCGAAATCCTCAACCCCTGGGTTTCGCTAATTGCTTTGTGAATAAATCATTGCCAACAACTTCCAGCTGTGAGGCATCATCCGCAGCTCATTCCCAAAGGACAAGAAGAGGATTACTCTGAACATCTTGTCTTGTCAACATCGGGAAAGTTATTGGGAGGCAGAACACTGCCAGCCAGTGTTGTGGGACAGGACAATGTGTCAGCACCAACTCTAATGATGAACTCCCAAATGACCTTGGTGCAGCTGTGGCTCCCAAAAGTACAATCGATTCCTCTGTAACACCGCTAAATTTTCACACGTATGCGCAGAGAGTGTTGCTGACAGAAATTAACCCTTTCTCTTCACACTGAAAGCCAAATACATCTGGCAAGCTGCCAAGGCTCTGATGGTTAATTCCAGTATCTGCCTTTGAGAAGCTGCAAAACAACAGAGAGTTATACCACCTGCTCCGCATAACCCTCGGGTCATGGAGAGAATTTTCTTTTAACTTTTTGTTTTTGTTTCTCTTTGGATAAGAATCATAACATGATAGTGTTATGTAGCACAGAAAGAAGCCTTGCGACTCAAACTGTCCATGCCAACCAATGTGTCATTGTCAACCAAACTGTGGTTACATTGAGCTGTGTTGCATACGGGACATGGAGGAGCTAAAGAGGAGAGATAAAGATTAACTTTATTTGTCACGTATAAATCCGAACATGCAATGAAATGTGTTGTTTTTTGTCAACGACCAACACAGTCCAAATGTGTGCTGGGAGCAGCTGGCAAGTATTGCCATGCTTCCAACATCAACATAGAGTGGCCACATCTTCCTAACCCTAACTACTCCATACATCTTTGGACTGTAGGAGGAAACTGGAGCACCTGGGGGGGAGGGGGGGAATTCACGGAGTGACGGGGAGACCATACAAGTTCCTTACAGACAGTGGCAAGAATTGAACCCTGATCATTGGCACTGGAAACCGTTATACTTGCTGCCCAGTATGATAGGAAACCCCTTATATCCAAAGATTCATAGGGGTTGTAAAGCACAGTATCAGGCTCTTCAGCCTGTCACATGCATGCAGACCCTTTTGCCCATCTACAATCTACAATCCCATTTCCCTGCCCTAGGTCTGTCTCCTTCCATGACTTGGCTATTCAAGTGCCTTGTCTATTTGTCCCTTAAATGAAATGACTGTATTAGATTCCACCACCTCCTCTGGCAGCAAGTTCCAGATATTAGCTACTCTCTCTGGAAAAAAACTTCCCCCACAAATCCCCTATAAAATTCCTCTTCTCACTTAAACCTAACCCTCTTGCTTTTGATACCACTGTCACGGCCTGCTCCAGCAGTGAACTCACTTCAGTTCTGAATGCTATTCGCTTACCTTTATTGTTTGCATGATTTTTGTTTTTTTTCCTCTCTCTCTGTGAACACTGGGTGTTTGACGGTCTTTTTTTAAATGGGTTCTATTGGGTTTCTTTGTTTTGTGGCTGCCTGTAAGGAGACAAATCTCAAGGTTGTATAGCGTATACGTACTTTGAAAATAAGTGTACTTTGAACTTCATCAAGTTACCTCTCAACCTCCTACTAACATCCTCCAATTGAATTGATAGGCAACATCCAGTGAATTTCCTCCACATGCTCTCCAATACAATCTCATCCTTCCTGAAGGATATTTTGACTGTGTGAAGGGTTAAAGTAAATGACAACAAGCAGGCAGTTAATTTGCAAACCTGCCCTGGATGTATCAGTGGGTGTGAGTGGAAACATTGATGTAAATGCAGGCCGCCCATCTTCTCTCACTTACAATATTGCACAAAGGCGGCCAATATTTGACCATGACAGGAAAAATGCTGGACTTCTACAGCAAAATTGTCAAAAGATTTAAAGTTGTCTCTCTGACATTCACAAGCAGTCAACTCCAACTCAGTACTATTACATAATAAATCACAGACACAAGGAAGTCTGCAGATGCTGGAAATCCGAAGCAACTCACACAAAATGCTGGAGGAACTCAGCAGGTCAGGCAGCATCGATGGAAAGAAGTAAACAGTCGGCATTTCAAGCCAAGACCTTTCTTCAGGACTCACTTAATTGATGTAGCAATCCTACAATTAAAATTAATACTGAATATTTAAAAATTAAGATGTTTTCAAACTAAAAATTAAAACACATATAATTACATGCATTTAAGTTAACAATGAAAATACACTTAAGTTAGGGGCATTTAAGAAACTCTTAGATGGGCACTTGGATGATAGATAAATGGAGGGAAGGAGGGAAGGATTAGATTGATCTTCGGTTTGTTGAAGGTGGACACAACATTATGGGCTGAGGAGCCTGTACTGTGCTGTAATACTCTAGGTTTTACATTCTATTTTCTTGACACAATTAATTCAGAAATACTAATTACCAGAAACCTCCCATCTCCCTCAGAGCCGCTCTGCTCTGAATTGAATAGAGTCACTGAAGCTGAACCCATCTAGCTTACTGCAGTTCAGATTCCTGGGTTCATCAGTCTGAATGAAGTTAATACTTCCTCCCCGGATTCCGTGAGAAACACAGTCAATAAAACGTAGTAAAACTTCCGTGTTAACAGGAGTTGCTTTGCAGTGCCATTGGTCCCCACTGCTGTCTGCAAGGAGCTCCTCCATTCTCCCCGTAACTGTGTGCATTTCCTCTGGGTGCTCTGGTGTCCTCACACATTCTGAAGAAGTGCAGGTTAGGGTTAGTAAGTTGTGGCCGTGCTACGCTGGTATCAAAGCATGACCTCCAGCATAATCCTCGGATTGTCTCTGCTGTTGATGATAAAACAATGCATTTCACTGTATATTTCCATGTTTCAATGTACACATGAAAAATAAAGCCAATCTTCTTTAATGTCAGACCAGATGTCACTGCAAAAAAAAAGCTGTGCTCTGCTTGTTATAGACACTGGCATTAGAGGAGTTGAGCAAGAGTTGGAGAATAAAAACAGCAAATGTTTATGTACTTTATACTTTATGCAGAATTTCAATGTTGGATCAGAAGCCTGACATTAGTCACGACAGATCCTGATGAAACCAAAGTGTCACTTCAATGCTTTTACCAAGTTGGACTTCTACATTAATATTAACCACTAGATATTTAAACTTAGTTTCTATAAAATTAGGCCATTATGATGCCACTGTGTAAATCAACCTATTTTGCTGATCAGCTGAAGAAGTTCTATTTTTGACCAGACTTAATTAAACCGATTCAAGAAGTGAAATTTTGACACTGGGGTGAAATGTTCCCCCTATCAATTATCAGTCATAAATTCTACCCTAAACTCTTTAATCAAGGACAGATGTGAGAACTTTTGGGGATAAAATAACCAAAGGACAGTGGCCAATGCAATTCCTAATTGATCACCTCCTTCCCCAAGCAATCCAGCAATTTTATTTACTAACTTACTGCCCATTAAACCACTGGCAGTTAGGGCAGCAATAACAGTCCTTCATCTCTGTCTGTCCATACAGTCATGCACAAATATAGAAAGATTCTTCATTGCTGTTTCTGTAGCAATTTTGTTTTACCAGTCAGGGTTGTTTGCCCTGAGCTGAACCCCCGAACCTGGAGGACCGGTGGACCACTCTTAGCCTGGCCTCTACCCTTTGACCTGTTTGTCATGGGTGACCCTACCAAGAGCCAATGCATAAAGCCCTGACTCCAGCCAACATAGCTCTCCGGGTCATTGAGGCATTCAAGCCTCAAAACCCTATAGAAAGTTATGGTCCTCTTGGAGGATCCAGCACATTGCTCGGTGCATAATATTGAAGAAAATTATGGATCTTGGGAAAATTGAGGCAATTACAATTCAGTACTCTCCAAGTGACCTGACTTTGTGTGATGGAACTTAGAAGAGTGCACCACGGGAACGGGCTCTTTGGCCCACCATGAGTGTGCACACAATGATGTCAAACTGACAAATCACATCTGCCTGTACATTCTCTCTATCTTATTCCCTGATTGTTCACGAGTCTGTCTAAATTCCTCATAAACATTGCAGCTGCATCTGCTTCCATCATCACCAGCCCAGGAGCACATTCTGGGCACCTCCAACTCTATGTCAAAAAAACAACTTGCCTTGCACAGCTCTCTTTCAAGTAATACATTTGCCCTCTATTATTAGACACTTCCACCCTGGGACAAAGACTGTAACTATCCTAATTATCCCTCTCATCATTTTGTGCACCTCCATCAGGAATCTCCCTAGCCTTCAACATTCCAAAGGAAAATATCCAAGTTTATCCAAACTCTCCTTATAGCTAACACTCTCCAATCTAGGCAACATCAAGGTGAACCTCTTCTGCACCCTCTCCAGTGCCTCCATACTCTTCCTGCAAAGTGGCAATCAAACTGCATGCAATACTCCAAGCGAGTGCAAACAAAAGTTTTCTACAGTTGAGAATTCTTGTCTCAACATTAATACCCAATTTTCAATTGTATAACAATGTCCTTTCTCAAGAATAGGATAGCCCAAGGGCCTTATGGCTGCTAAAGTAATTATGAACTTTAATCAATGTTGAAATATTTGAACCACTAAGCTCCATCAAAATGAAGACCAGATCTTCAGTTTTAGTAATGTTGGTAGAGAGAATTGTCTAAGGTGGCAGGGAATCCTTGCTCCTCTTAAAAATTTAGACCCTGAAATCCTCTACGATCATGTACAGAGGCAGAAAAAATCTCAGACATCTTGTCTGAAAGCACCTCCAACATTGCAACACTTTCTCAAAGTCATCCTAGGTTATAACACTGTAGACTATTAGACCTTAAGACATAGGAGCAGATTTAGGCTGCTTGGCCGTTGAATCTGTTCTGCCATTCAGTCATGGCTAATTTTTTTCCCTCTCAACCCCATTCTCCTTCCTTCTTCCCACAACCTTTGATATCCTTACTAATCAAGACCCATCAACCTTCACTTTCAATGTACCCAATGACTTGTCCTCCACAACCATTTGTGGTAATGAGTTCCACAGATTCACCACCCTTTAGCTAACGAAATTCCACTTCATCTCTAAAGGAATGTCCTTCTATTCTGAATCTGTGCCCTGTGGACCAAGACTCTCCCACTATAAGAAACATCCTCTCCACATCCACTCTATCTAAGCCTTTCAATATTCAATAGGTTTCAATATGATATCCCCCCACCCACTTTATTCTAAACTCCAGAGCCCAGAGAGTACAGGCCCAGAGTCATCAGTCACTCATCATGTGTTAACCCTTTCATTTCCAGGATTATTCTCGTAAACCTCCTCTAGACCCTCTCCTATGCCAGTACATCTTTCTCAGATAAGGGGCCAAAAACTGCTCATAATACTCCAAATGTGATCTGGTCAGTGGCTTACAAAACCTATTTACATTTTTGCTTTTATATTCTAGTCCTCTCAAAATGAATGTTAACATCACATTGGCCTTCCTTACTACCAACTCAACCTGCAAGTTAACCTTTGGACTTCCAAGAACCTTTGCACCTCAGATTTCTGAATTTGCTCCCTATTTAGAAAATAATCAATGCCTTTATTCCTTCTATTAAAGTGCATGACCATATACTTCTCTACATTGTATTCCATCAGCCCCATCCTTGTCCACCTGCCTAATTTGTCCAAGTCCTTTTGTAGACTCCCTGCTTCCTGAATAGTACGTGCACTCACCTATCTTTGTATTGTCCGGTAACTTTGTCATGAAGCCATCAATTACATCATCCAGATCATTAACATATACCGTGAATGTGCTCAAGTCACTGGGTGGTAGACCTGCTAATGGGGGTGGGGTGATACATTATACTCATCAATCACAGTTACGTCACAGGCTTCTATTGAATAATTCATATTATTCAGGTTCTGACATTATAGAAAACTGTCAAATTATTGTTAACTGTGAAAGCACTGCTCAAATTATCTCAAATAATTGTGGCTCTTACAAACGGTTTGTTCCATTTTCTTAAGCCTGGCTTTGGAAATTAGTACATTGAGACAAAAGTCAGACTTAATCCTTGACACAACGTGTTCAGGCAGGCATGGCTTTAGTGGACCAAAACACTTTTCAGGTAAGCTTCAACTTTGTAACATCCACTGATCTTTTACCAGTTGCCTGGCAACTGTTCGGATCTGTTTAGGTTCTCTAGTGAATGTCTTTATTCCCGCTGACAAATGCCCTGGGACCTGGGAACACTGTCACTGTAAAAACTGAATGATCGATGCTTTCCGCAGGTGAGATTCTGAGATCCAGTAATCATCGGCTTAGGAGGGCAGTCTCTTCAGCTTTGGTCTGAGCAGCCCAGCGGCAGCTCTGGGAGTGTGGAACCAAATGAGCGTTTGGAGGCGAGAATGCTTGCTACCTACTGGCGATGCACTCAGTGATGGAAAGCAAAGGAGAAAGAAGTAAAAAGGAAAATAGAGAGAGACTGAGAAAACAAGACAGAAAAATAACTGAAAATCTAATTGGTAATCATTTATTCCTCAACCAGCACCATAAGAAACACAAGAGATTCTGCAGATGCTGAAAATCCAGAGCAACACACACAAAATGCCGGATGAACTCAGGTCAGACAGCATCTATAGAGGGGAATGAACAGTCGACAGTTTGGGCCAGACCCTTCATCAGGACTCCATCCATTCAACTGATTTGCTGTTTATGGACTTCTGGTGTGTTTAGCTTGACTGATGAATTATAACCGTGACTAATTTATTTTTGTAAAAGATTAGCTTTATTTGTCACATGTATATCAAAACATACAGTGAAATGCGTGGTTTTTGTCAAATCAAATCAGCGGGGATTGTGCTGGGGTAGCCCGCGAGTGTAACGACACTTCTGATGCAAACACAGTGTGCCCACAACTCGCTAACCCTAATCTGTACGTCTTTAGAATGTGAGAGGAAACCAGAGCACCCAGAGGAGTCACAGGGAGAATGCAGAACCTCCTTACTGACAGCATCAGTAATCAAACCCTGACTGGCTCTGCAAAGCCATTGCACTCACTGTTAAATACAGTATATTTGGTTTGAGGAAGAACTTGTGATGAGCTGAGATTATTGCACGGGTTGTATAAACCCTTGCTCACCTCTCTCTGGTTTATTAATTATTATTGTGAGCTGCTGTCTGGTGTGCAGGTAATGCACATATCTTGATGCCCAAGACATCATGAGTATACTCTGCTTCACATTCCCATTCAGATATGTCCATACATGGCCTCCTCTACTGCCATGATGAGGCCAAACTCAGGTTGGAGGAGCAATACCTCATATACCATCTGGGTAGTCTCCAGCCCCTTGGTATGAACATCGAATTCTCCAACTTCTGGTAATTCCCTCCCTCTCCCTTCCCCCATCGCAGTTTCACTCTGTCTCCTCCTCCAGCTGCCTATCACCTCTCTCATGATTCTGTCTTCTTCTACTACCCATAGTGTTTTCCCCTTACATTCCTTCTTCACCTCTCCTGCCTATCCCCTCCCTGCTTCCCCTCCCCCACCCCTTGATCTTTCCTCTGATTGGTTATTCACCTGGCACCTACCAGCCTTCTCCTTCCCACCCTCTCCCACCTTCTTTATAGGGCCCCTGCTCCCTCCCTCTTCAGTCCTGACGAAGGGTCTCGGCCCGAAACGTTGACTGCTTGTTTTCACGGATGCTGCCTGACCTGCTGAGTTCATCCAGCATGTTTGTACGTGTTGATTTGACCACAGCATCTGCAGTGTACTTTGTGTTTACTATCAGTATACTTGGGACTGCTAATCCTTGGACCACACTCCTGCATATTTCATCCCCTCTTCCTCTCACAACCACCTTCCCAGTTAAAACGGCTTTATTTCTCCATTTTGATCAGTATTGAAAGAAAATGAGAAAACTAACATTTTTAATATGGCGTCTCTTGTACCACCGCCTGGCTATAAGCCACAGAGTGCAGGAGATGATACGTGCATCAATGGTCATTGGTACCAAACGGGACAGATTGTTGACTGGCAGCTGATATTTTTCAACAATGTATATAATAAGATATTCATGAAGTACAATCCATATACACCTTTCTCTACATTAGTTGTACAGTAGGTCAAATCATTATATACTTTTACTATGTGTCAGGTCACTCACTATTCTTATCAGATTTCTGAACAGTCCATAAACCTCTGGACACTATTTTGAACTTCTTATTTTTCCATATATATTTCTTTTTGTAATTTATAGTCAATTGTATGTATTGCACTGCAGCCACAAAACAACACATTTCCCAACAGATGTCTGTGATATTAAACTTGATTCTGATTCTTATTCATTCATGAAGTGTTTGAGAGGCTGTAACACAGTTCAAGTTCATTGTCACAGGTGTAAATACACAGGGTATAAATGCCAAGACCTTTGACCTCTTTGCAGCAGTAGCACAGTTCATTGCAAACAGGATAAGCATAATTTAACATAAACTTAAACTGACATTAATTATACATAACTTACATGACATAACAGCATTAGCAACACCCAAAATGCTGGAGGAACTCAACGAGTCAGGCAGTATCTCTCTTGGGATATGTTGCCCGTCCTGAAGGGAAGAGTTAGATCGATCATGGAGTAGGTTTTTATAGTTTGACACAACAGTGCCTGCGCTGTGCTGTACCCTGCTATGCTCTGTGCCGCAGGTATCATTCTGTCTTCTGCTCACTCCCTTTCCAATCTGGATTAAAGGTTTTGGCAGGAAGCATCAACTGTTTATTCCCCTCCATAGATGCGTAGACTTGCTGAGTTCCTCCAACATTTCATGTGTGTTGCTTCAGATTTCCAGCATCTGCAGAAATTTCTTGTGTTTCTAACAACATCAGTGCAAGTAGAGAGAAAGAAAATGAAATATAGTCTTATTTACTATATATCATTTAATATGGTACCTACTTATTTACTGTCCTTTACGCCACTGGCATTTAGGACATCAATGAAGGTCCTCCATCTCTGATGGTGTTCACAGCTTCCGCTCAGTTTTCACTGCTCTCAGCCGTACAAATGCCAGGTGGAGACTTTATAACAAGTCTGTTTGACCAGTCAGGGTTGTTAACCCTCTGCTGAGCCCCCGAAACCGGGAGCACTGGGTGCACCACTCTTAGTCTGGCCTCCACCGTTTGACCTGTTTGGCACGGGTGACCCTACGGCATAAAGCCCTGACTCCAGCCAGCAGAGCTCTCCAGGTCACTGAGGCACGCAAGCCTCCAAACGGCAACAAGGTTGTGGTCCTCTTGTCCTCTTGTTCAGGTTTTTCAAGTTAGTTTAGGAATGGCTTTTACTTCTTGAGGCGTGGGCCTTCCAGGTTCTGTCCTGGCTGCATTCAGGTCTCTGCTTCAAGGTTCAAGAATGTCCATTGTCATTCTTCAGTACACCAGTGAAATGGAGAACAAAATGATTGTTACTCTGATCCAGCATTAAAAAATAAGCACAAAAAGCACAATAAATACAAATGTAAAAGCAATCCTATAAAACACACAATGTACAAGTAATTGTTGGGTGTGGCCGTACGTATATGTAAGATTAGCTTTTATACATAGACTGATTGTACTGTACGCACATGAAGCGATGCTAGGTACCGGAGACTCTGATCTTACGGTAACTGACAGGAAGTGATAAAGTGACAAAGTGAGTCTTGGCAAGAGGAACTCTTCTCGCTTTCAGCTGGGCGGGTGGAAACAGAGTAGGACAGTGACTGTGTCAGTGTAGGTTTAAGGTGCGGAGAGGGGGTTGGCAGTGCCTGGGCAGAGGGGCTGTGGAGAGGAGTGTCTGATGTGGATGTAGACTGCAGCTCCCTGTTACCGCATTAACACAATCCTCACCTCTGTGTACAAGTTATTAGCCCTCACTAAACTTTCCCCTACATCACTGTCCAATGTAGTAAATGCCTCAATACACGGAAAGCTCCCATAAACAACAATAGCCTGGGTTTTATTGATTCCACGGAAGGATGAATATTGGGAAGATCTTCCCAGCTCTACACTCAGTGGCCACTTTATTACATCCAGTACCCAATAGAGTGGCCATTGACAGTATTTTCATAGTCTTCTGCTTCTGTAGCCCATCCACTTCAAGGTTTGGCGTGCTGCACATTCAGAGATGCTCTTCTGCACACCACTGTTGGATGCATAGTTATTTGAGTTACTGTCACCTTCCTGTCAGCTTGAACCAGTCTGGCCACTCTCCTCTGACCTCTTTCATTAACAAGGTATTCTTGCCATCAGAGCGCCCACTCACTGGATGCTTTTCACACAATTCCCTGTAAACTCTAGAGTGTGCCTGAAAATCCCAGAAGATCAGCAGTTTCTGAGATACTCAAACCACCCCGTCTGGCACCAACAATCATTGCACCGTCAAAGTCACTTAAATCACATTTTTCCCCATTCTGATGTTTTGGTCTGAACAACAACCGAACCTCATGACCATGTCTGCATGCTTTTAGACATTGAGACACTGCCACATGATTGGCTGATTAGATATTTGCGTCAGCAAGCAGGTGTACAAGTGTATCTAATAAAGTGGCCACTGCGTGGACTTCATAGTGTGGCCTGGGTACATTTTCACGTCCCTGAGTGGTGGGCTGTGTCTCAGTTTAACAATACATCTGACAAGATGGTACAACCCCTTCTCAATGCTGAGCTGAACTCTCAGCCGAGACTTTTATGTTCAAGTCTTAACTAGGATTTGAAGCCACGTCCTCCTACTTAAGAGGGGATGTACCAAACACTGAGCCAGACGCCGATGACAGGAAACTGAACAAAAGCTCCTCCATTCACACAGATCCAGGTGATCAGTGAGTCCATCTACGTTCACTCACAATCACAGAGAACATCCTCCTTCAGTGTCTTGGTCAGTAGGTGCTCTGAGAACAAATTCACCACACGGCTGAGAGCAACTTACCCAGCGGATGAAAGACGATTTCCTCTCAGTGGCTATCCCTCCTTTTGATCTGATCTGCAGACTGCTTTGTTAATGAAATGACTTCTAAGAGCCTTATAATGAAACACTTGTCAGTCCCAGAAGTGCACACAGATACGTAGGGGCTGCAGCAGCCACATGCATCTGCGAGCACTACCCACATGTAGCTGACAGAAAAAAAATTCAAGGCCTCCTTTTGTCGATGTCTGAAATCACCTACGGGAGCGTCGTGTCTATTAACTCCAAGGAAAGAATCTACTTTGAGCCTACCCTTGAAGAAAGGACAGGTTTAAATGTACCCACAGTCATGTCCACGAAATTTCCCACACCCTAGAATAAGAATGTTTTCATTTATAGCAGTTCATGACCCATCTTAAAAGGTAGACCCTGGAGAAGAATGGTTGGGATCTCAAGGTAGAACTTTAAGGCTGGAGAAGATGGTAAAAGGTAGACCCTGGAGAAGAATGGTTGGGATCTCAAGGTAGAACTTTAAGGCTGGAGAAGATGGTATTGGAATTGGTTTATTATTGTCACATGTACAGAGAGTCCTGGAAAAGCTTGATTTACATACTGTTCATGCAGAGCAAATCATTGCACAGAGCATTAAGCCAGGACAAAGTATAAATGTAGCAGAATGCTGAATAAAGTGTAACATTTACAGAGAAAGTGCAGTGCAGGTAAACAATGAGGTGGGAGATCATAATGAGGTAGATCCTGAGGCCAAGAGTCCATCTTATCATACTAGGGAATCACTCAATCGTCTTATAACAGAGGGGTAGAAGCTGTCATTGAGCCTGGTGGGATGTGCTTCTGTACCTTCTGCCCGATGGAATGTGGGGAAGAGAGAATGTCTGGGATGGGTGAAGTCTTCGATTTTTCTGGCTGCTGTACTAAGGCAGCGAGAGTCTATAGAGGTAGGTTTCATAAACTCTCTGATATTGACATTGAATTATTAGTTTCACGTACTGAGATACATTGGAAGTTTTGTTTAGTGTGTAATCTAGACAGATCATGGCATACATAATTACATAAATGCAGAAAAAAACCAGAAGAGTGTAGTGTTGTAGTTGTAGAGCGCAGTGCAGGTAGACAACGGAAGTGCAGGGGCCACATTGACGTAGACTGGAAGATCTGAAACAATGACCTCCTATCTATCCGGAAATAAAAGGCTCACCTGAAAGCAATTGATCACTGAAAGGCCGACCAGGTATGGTCAGCAGCTCGGTACTGATGTTTCTCGCGAGGAGTGGCCAGCACAACTGCATCCCAATAACGTCATTAGGATTCTCAGCGATACCAATAGCAGATCATCCCTGAGCCAACCAGATTGCTAAGACGAGAGGACATTCACAGTTATGAGTTTTAGCTTAGCTTCAGCAAAGAGACAGTCCACTTGGCTCAACAGGTCCATATAGATGTGACTGTCTTATGCTAGACTATTTTCACACCCTGTCTAATAAACCCATCATCCCCTTCCCTTCCTATTTAATCGCAACAGCTCAAGTCCATATGGTAACAACGTACAGTATTAAGGACCCTCACCAACCAGGACATCCCTTCTCATTTCTTCCATTAGGAAGGAGGTGTAGGAGCCTGAAGTTCCACACTTGATGTTTTAGGAACAGCTCCTTTCCCTTCACCATCAGATATTAGAACAGTCCCTGAACCCATGAATACTATCTTAATATTCCTCTGTTGCACAATGTATTATTTATTTGTATTGCAACTTATAGTAATTTTTCTGCTCCTGCATCTATGGATGGGAATAAACAGTCGACGTTTTGGGGCCAAGACCTCTGAAATGTGTTGTTTCTGTATCAATGACCGACACAGTCGAACTGTGTATGCTTCTAGTGCCAACATAGCATACCCACAACTGTTGTGGGTGTTGTTGTCAGTGATTACAAACATTATTCTTATTTTGATTCTGTAATGTTCATGGCCCACAGTTATAAACCCTACTTACCTCAAGCTTCAAAACTGAAATCATCTCAATTAGGTTGTCAAGGTTAGTGGATGAAGTTAAGATAGAGATAAGACATTGTGTTCTGAATGGTAGACCAGGCTTGAAGGCAAGTAGATCTGGAAAACCCACCTTCATTTCTTGCCACAAAACAACAAATTTCGCGACATATAAAGATTAGATTTATTTGTCGTGCGTATATCGAAACTTACAGGGAAATGAGATTTTCACGCGTCAACAACCAACACAGTCCAAATGTGTGCTTATAATTTCAAGAGAAAACACCCCCATGGTGTTTGAACTTTTCTCACATTGAAGACCTTTCAACTTTATTGCAACACACATAATATGCCGGGGGAACTCTGCAGGTCAGTCTATGGAGAGGAATAAACAGTCAATATTTTGGGGCGAAACTCTTCATCCGGGCTGTAGGGGAAGGGGTGGGGGAATAAGGTGGGAGAAAAGGGAGGAGTAAAACTTGGCAGGTGACAGGTGAGACCAGATGAGGGGGAAGGAGGGTGGATGGGATGGTGACCAATGGAAGTTAAGCCACGCTGTACAGCTCACCAAACTGTATCTCCTCACACATATCAAACTTAATTTACCACTTACACACCCATTCTGAAACTTTTTGAACATCGTTCTTCATTTTATGTCAATGACAACCATCAACTTTTATGTTAACTGGTGATACTGAGACGGCCCATGACCAACTAAACACCAGAGAGTCAAGTAAGACTTCAGCACCATCTTAATAGTTTTGAATTCCCAACCAATCATCATGTTGATTCCAGAGAAAAGGTTAATCTTTGGCCACAGCCACAGGTGCAATTCCTGGGGTCATAACATACCAGTTAAAGTTTCCGGAATTCTAAACAAGGCATTAGCGAGAGGGCTGGACTCCAGCTGGAGCCCATTTGTTTAGAGGGAGCCTGTATGTGTGCGAGTGGCTCTAAACCTGCAGTGTCAAAAAGCCTGCAGTTTCGAAAAGTGTTTTATTTTCGAAGAGAAAAGAGGCTCAAGTTAAACAAGTCCCGCTCGACAATGCTCTGAATCCTAAAACTAAACTTGCTTCATATTGGAATACCTGCAGGGAAAACAAACAAAACAAGGCTCCAAGGTGAAGCCGATTTATTCTGTTCCAATGGGATTTGGAAGAGAGGCAGTTTCTTTTAAAAAAGAAGTAACTAGTATTCAAGCCCAAGAGGTGTGTGATTAGAGACTGTTCTTGTCATATCTTTCGAAATTCCAACAGACATTTTCCTCACTGCCCTTCACCCACTTTGCTGTCGGTTCAATGCCCCTCTTTCACAGCTCCTGCTTTATTTTTTTTCCAAGCCAACATTCCTAGAGAATCATTCCTCAGCCTTGGAAATCAATTGCTTCTGTCAGTCCAGTGTTAACAGAACAGCCCAAAGTGTGAGTGGATTCCTTTTTATTTGACATTTACCCCATACCCAGTTACTTCCAAGACACAAGAGATTCTGCAGATGCTGAAACCCTTGAGCAATACCCACAACGTGCTGGAGGGATTCAGCAGGCCAGGCCGCAGCCATAGATGTGAATATAAAGTCAGAGTCCCAGTCCAAGATCCTTTATCACGACTGTTGAAAGTTTTCTTTATAAACTCTTAAACAAGAGATTCTGTAGATACTGGAAATCCAGAGTAATTGCTCATAAAATGCTGGAGGAACTCAGCAGGTTAAGCAGCCTTAATGGAGAGGAATATGTCAACATCTCCATAGATGACACCTGACCTCTTGTGCTCCTCCAGTATTTTGTGTGCTGCTCTCAACATTTCCTCTAATCGTTTGTACAGCTGCATGAACCGATCATTGCTCTGAGCAGGAAATTTTTACATGGCCTGAAAGCTGTGTGATAATTTAATAAAACATTATATGAAAGAAAATTCCAGTTGTGTGGCAATGAAGGCTATGTATGCAGGAGCATTTCCACTACTGTGCAGTCACACACCCATGCAGCTTAGAGGAAACAGTAGTTGCTCGTGAAAAAGCTTGTTCTTGATGTCTCCTGATAAAGGGTCTTGGTCTGAAATGTTGACTGTCTATTGCTCTCCATCAATGTTGCCTGATCTGCCGAGTTCCTCCAGCATTTTGTTTGTGTTATGCAGTTCGTTCCGATCTATCTGACATGCTTTATTTGCAAATAGGAAGGCAGCTGATCTGGTGTGTACATTTTAGTGTTTCAGATATTAAATTTTTAAAAATAAATTTTATGCTGGATGTAGTAGCACTAGAAGGCTCAACATTTGTTAAAATACTCTAACACAGGGGTTTCCAACCTTCTTTTAATATCTTGGACTCCTACAATTAACGAAGGGGTCTGTTTGGAGACCAAATTGGAAACCACTGCTCTACTGGGATGTGGGCAGCATTGGCAGGGTCAACATTTATTACTCAACCCTTGAAGGTGTGAAGCTCTGGTCACCCCATTACAAAAAAGTATGTGCAAACTTTGGAAAGGATGCAGAAGATGTTCACCAGGATGTTGCTTGGATTAGAGGGCATGGGTTGCAAGAAGAGGTTGGACAATAGAAGCTGGTCTATTATAAACCTATGGACTCTCACAGCTACCTGGACTATACCTTGTCCCACCCTGCTACCTGTAAAAACACCATCACCTTTTCTCAATTCCTCTGTCTCTGCCGCACCTGCTCTCAGGATGAGGTTTTTCATCCTAGAATGAAGAAGATGTCCTCCTCTTTCAAAGAAAGTGACTTCCCTTTCTCCACCATCAACGCTGCCCTCAAATGCATCTCTTCCATTTCATGTACGTCTACTCTTACCTCATCCTCTCGCCACCCTACCAGGGATAGGGATCCTCTCATCCTTACCTACCACCCCACCAGCCTCTGCATCCAGCACATAATCCTGCAAAACTTCTGCCACCTCCAACAGGATCCCACCACCAAGTACATCTTCCCCACCCCCCCCCCCCACAGGGATCACTCCCTACTCCATTCATTCCTCCCCACTGATCTCCCTCCTGGCACTTACCCTTGCAAGCGGAACAAGTGCTACACCTGACCCTACACCTCCTCCCTCACTACCATTCTGGGCCCCAAACAGCCTTCCAGGTGAGGCGACACTAAGCCTGTGAGTCTGTTGGGGTCATTTACTGTGTTTGGTGCTCCCGGTATGGCCTCCTGTATATCGGTGAGACCCAATGTAGATTGGGAGACCACTTCACCGAGCATCTACGCTCAATCTGCCAGAACAAACGGGATCTCCCAGTGTCCACGCATTTTAATTCCACTTCCCATTCCGATATGTCCATCCATGGCCTCCTCCACTGTCGGGATAAGGTCACATTTAGGCTGGAGAAACATCACCTTATATTCCGTTTGGGTAGCCTCCAACCTGATGGCAAGAACATCGATATCTCAAACTTCCAGTAATGCCTCCCCTCCGTCACCATTTTCCATCCTCTTTTCCCCCCTCATGTTATCTCCTTGCCTGCCCATCACCTCCCTCTGGAGCTCCTCCCGTACCCCCCTTTTTTTGCTTCCTTCCATGGCCTTCTGTCTCTTTCACCAATCAATTTCCTAGCTCGTTGCTTCATCCCTCCTCCTCCAGGTTTCACCCATCGCCTAGTGTTTCTCTCTCCCCTCCCCCCACCTTTCAAATCTACTCCTAGCTTTATTTCTTCAGTCCTGCCGAAGGGTCTGGGCCCGAAATGTTGACTGTGCGTTTCCCCATAGATGCTGCCTGGCCTGCTGAGTTCCTCCAGCATTTTGTGTGTATTGCTCGGATTTCCAGCATTTGCAGATTTTCTCTTGTTTGTGGACAAACTTGGGTTGTTTTCTCTGGAGCAGTGGAGGCTGAAGGGAGACTTGATAAACGTCTGTTAGATTATGAGAGACATAAAGTTAACAATCAGAATATTTCTCCCAGGATGCAAATGTCAAATACCACTGGACTCACTGACCTCCTGGCTTGAATCGCCAGGCTTTGACCTCCAGACTCCCTGACCTCTGGGCTTCAACCATAGGACTCGCTGATCACAGGCCTCTGACCTCTGGACATGCTGACCGACCTCAGCCCTATAATCCCAGGGCTCGCTGACCTCAGAACTCCAACCCCAGGACTCATCGACCCCAGGGATCACAGGTCTCATTCTCAGGGCCCCACAAACTTCAGACCTCGGACACGGCCTCAACCGATTGTACTGGGTTTATGAGAGTAACGTTCACTCTTGAGGATTTGGTTGACAGACAGAAAACAGAGAGTAGGACAAAATGAATTGTCTTCATGATGGCAGGTAGTACCACAATGAAATATCACAGGGCCCAGTGCCTGTGCCTCAGTAACTCATAATATTTATCAACAATTTGGATGAGGGCTCACAATGTAGAATGTTAAAATTTGCCAACAACACTGAACTGGCTGAGGTCTGAATTGTGAAAAAAGACTTCAAGGCAACTTAGACTGAAACAGTGAGGGGCAAAGCTTGGCCATTGGACATGTCAAACCCACCTAAACACTTTACATTTGAACTTAAAACTATAAAATGTTGGAAACACACATCTAATTCAGGATATTCAGGGTATAGAATCGCATGCAGGAGGAAATCTGCAGATGCTGGAAATTCAAGCAACACACACAAAATGCTGGTGGAACGCAGCAGGCCAGGCAGCATCTATAGGGAGAAGCGCTGTCGACGTTTCGGGCCGAGACCCTTCGTCAGGACTAATTCACCCTTTTCATGCATCAGGTACTCTAGTTAACCCAAGCCAAACTGTTATTCTGCCTAGTACCATCAACCCACACCTGGACCATAGGCCTCTAATCCCCTCCTGTCCATGTCCTTATCCAAATTTTTCTTAAATGTTGAAATCAAACCTACATCCACCACTTCCACTGGCAGTTCATTCCACATTCTCACCGACATCCGAGTGTAGTTCCCCTTAAATATTTCACCTGCCACACGTAACCTATGACCTATAGTTCTAGTCTCATTCAATTTCAGTGGAAAAATAACTGCTTGCATTTACCCTATCTATACCTTCATAATTTTGTATATCTCAATCAAATCTCCTCTGATTCTTCTAAGTTGCAGGGAATAATGTCCTAGCCTATTCAAAGTTCATAACCTATTCAAGTTCATGAAATTTGACCTACTGTATGTCCCTTTGATCTATCATGCCTCAGATCTTTAGTTCACTCATACTCACTACCTCAATAAATTTCCTAACTATGAGCCTCTGTCTCTCTCCAAAATAACACACACAGAAATTCATTTCTCAACATTTTGTGGTCAGCCTCATGAATTGACTCAAAAATTGGCAACTTCTATGTATCATCACAAAGCAGAAATGTCCAATTGGGCTTTGCAGAATTATTGGTGAACAATAATTGGCCTTCTAGATAATGTGAGACAGATGAATTAAACTTCAGTTTAACTGAAGGAGCGGCTTGTTAGAGAAAGTGAGCTGGGGATGCAGAGGAGTACGGGAGCCTTAGGTCCCACACTACCAGGTTCAGGAACAGTTATTACCCTACAACCATTAGGCTCCTGAACCAGCATGGATAACTTCACTCATCTCAACACTAAACTGATTCTACATCCTACAGAGTTACTTTCAAGGACTCTACAACCCATGTTCTCTGTATTACTTATTTATTTATTTTTTATTTGTCCAATTTACCTTCTTTTGCACATTGATTGTCAGTCTTTGTTTGTGTGTAGTTTTTCATTGATTCTGTTGTGTTTCTTTGTTCTACTGTAAATGGTGCAAGAAAATGAATCTCTGGGTAGTATATGTTGACATATGCATATTTTGGTAATAAAATTACTTTGAACTTTGAGGTAGATAGAGGGAGACAATGACAGCTGGTGTCACATTGTCACTGGTAGAACAATTAAAATCAAAGATGATGAAGAGGCCCTAACCAGAGGAAGATGAATATCTTGTAACTGAGTTGGGAAGGATTACAGATAAAGAAGAGTTTGTCCGCAGAGACGTTTGGAGACAAGGATAAGGATTTAAAAAGAGAAGTTGGTGCAGATATGAAGCAAAGCCCATCCCAGGGTGAAATATGATTCCAGGTTCGCAGAAGTACTGTCGTATTTCTAGCATTTGCTAGGTCGATGGATGAAATTCTTCTACAGACTGATCTGCTTTGCATTCCTGTGATTTAAGGGTTGCATCGTATTGTGGCTTCCATGCCTTCAGCTTCATTAAGCTAAACGTTACAAATATTGGCCGTCATGAGTTCAGGCCCACTGTGGCCACGAGGAATAGAAATTCACAATCCTAGCACTGGGTTTTTATTATTGGTGCATGTACTGAGAATTAGTGAAAAGCTTTTGTTTGCAATCCGTCCAGACTGGGGGGTTGGGGGTTCCCAACCTGGAGTCTGCAGATCCTTTGTTTGGTGGTATTGGTCCATGGCATAAAAAACGTTGGGAATCCCTGGTCCAGACAGATTGTATAATAGCTAAGTATATCAAGATAGTGTAAAGACAAACCAGAATGTAGAATATATTGTTACAATTACAGAGAAAGTGCAGTGCAGGGAGAAACGTGGAAGGGCACGACAGGGTAAACTGGAAGATTAATAGTTCATCTTTCAGCATATAAAAGGCCCTTTCAAGATCCTGATAACAGTGAGGTAGAAGCCGTCCTTGAGCCTGGTGGTACATCTACAGGAGGAGGGATGAAGGAGAATGTCTGGAGTGGGAGGGGGGTCCTTGATCATTTTGGCTGCTTTCCCAAGGCAGTGGGATGCGTAGATGGAGAGGAGGCCAGTTTCCAAGTTGGACTGGGTTGTGTCCATCTCTCTCTGCAGTTTCTTACAGTCTTGGACAGAGCAATTGCTATTCCGAGCCATGGTGCATCTGGATAGGATGGTTTCTATGATGCATCTATAACCATTGGTGGAGACATCAGGGACATTGGAGCAAAGGTGAAACTGCTGAATTGTCTTAAAAGCCCATTCAATCCATGAATAAAGTTCAGGGAGAGAAATCTGTAGACCATATGCAGAATGTCTTGTGTGGGTCAGGCACACCATTCATTCTTAAGTTGCCTTTGAATAGCCCCAGCAAGCAAATCTCTTCAAGGACATATGGGAATAGTCAATGAGTGCTGGTATTGGGCAGCAACAATCACATTCAGACCATGGATTGTTTTAGGAACAGTTCCTTCCCTTCCACCATCAGATTTCTGAACAGACAATGAACCAACCTATGAATACTACCTCACTACTTTTTCCACTGCTTGTTTAATTTAATTAAAAAGAAACCATTTATTGATTGATTGATTAAGATACAGTGTGGAGCAGACCCTTCCAGTTCTTTGAACCACGCCGCCCATCGACCCACTAATTTAATTCTAGCTTAATCACGGGACAATTTACAATGACCAAATAACAATGACAAATAACTAATGCATCTTTGGACTGTGGGAGGAAATCCACATGCTCACAGGGAGAACGCACAAACTCCTTACAGGCAGTGTCGGGAATTGAACCCGATTACCTGTACAGTAAAGTGTGTGTGTGTGTGTGTGTGTGTGTGTGTGTGTGTGTGTGTGTGTGTGTGTGTGTGTGTGTGTGTGTGTGTGTGTGTGTGTGTGTGTGTGTGTGTGTGTGTGTGTGTGTGTGTGTGTGTGTGTGCATTGGATTCTGGTTAATTGGGACACATCAGGAAGTTTCACTGTCATTTTGGCCCAATTAGCCAAAGTTTCATGGAAATAGTTAAAAAGAAATAAAAAAGATAAACTACCTCTTAACTGAGTCACAAATGATGTATTTAAATGAAATTCAGAACAAATTAAAACACTACCAATTCTACTACAGTACTATAAGACTGCGTATTAGTTGCTAATAGATATCAATGGGCGATATGAATGCTGGCCTGTATGGGATGTCCAGGTGAAGGAGCTTGTCGTGTCCATTCTGGCACAGCTCACTGGCCTTTGGTCCCCATTAGACACTCAGCTCTCACCTGTAGCTCCAAGTAGCTATTTGCCAGCAACAGCAGTCAAACTCCGGTACACCACCTCATCAAATGGGCTGAACCAGATGAGGGTAGCCAGCGGCCCTCATATCCCGGTAAGATAGTCCATCCTAGCATGTGAAACCTGCTCCAGCAGACTGGGCACATGAGATCCCACGACCAGGAATTGCTTCAAGGAGAGTGAAGACATGATACAGCTCAGTAGCAGTCATGGTTATCCGCTGTAAACAAGGAAGACCCCAGTTTGTGACAACTACTCGTATCACTGGGCCTGGACTTCCGAGGTCAAGAGAGTGGAATTGTCCAAGTGCAACAGCTTTTCCATAAAAACTCTCCTGCACAAGTTTTGTCTTATCATTGGATATGATAGATTACCAACACACTGCTGTGTTCGATTGATTGAACAAAATTAGTGCAGGCACCTTGTGTAGATAATGGCCTGCTTCATAAAATGCTTTTGACAATTGCATCCTCCAAATGTTCATTTTCATTGTAACATTCAAGATGATTGTTTGATACCTTCAAGTTCTTCATAGTTTCTAACTTGTTGAAATAGTGAAATTGTTTCATTTTCACTCCCAGCCATTCTGACACCTCCAAGCCTGAATGCTTGAAACTGCTGTGAGTAAAACTGTTCTGAATTGTCTTATTGCTCATTTCTCACCAACAATTAATGATAAAAATCATTGGTTTTTGAACACAGACACATTCAAATGATGTCAATTAACGGCCACTCAAGTTCACACAGCTAATGCTACTTAGAAACTACTTGGAAACAGTCTCCTGTCCCAATTAAGTGGCATAGTGTCCCAAATAAATAAAGGGAATCCCAGCTATTTTCTCAATTAGTTTTTGTTCCCTAAGATTTGTCCCAAATAAGTGACTGCCCTGATTAATTAAAGTTTCATGGAAGTACCTAGAAAGGTACAAAAAAGACAAACTACCATTTAATTGAATAAGAAGTTATGTATTTAAATGAAATACAGAACAAGTTAAAACACTACCAGTACTACTACAGGAAGCATGCGCGAGGGAGTTTCACGTGGGCAGTTCACTCTCTCAGCCTTGGTAATTTAAGTCTAGTGGTACAAGGGATCATCACAACTGGAATCTTCCTTGGTTCGAGTGGATGACCGTGACTTCTTCTGTGTCTCTTCACGTCCTTCACTCTCTATGGGGTATTGTAGAACTGCCTTCTTGGCCTCACCTGATTTAGCCAACCTGTTGAAGTAGTGTACACTGTGGCCGCTGTCACATGCAAACCCACAGTTGGGAGCTGAGTGTCCAGAGGGAACCAAAGATAACATTCAAGATGAATGTCGATGCCTTCAAATTCTTCATAGTTCTTAACATGTTGAAGTAGTCAAATTGTTTCATTTTCACTTCTGGCCATTTCTGCCATTTTCATGAATGCTTGAAACCACAGTGAGCGAAACACTTCTGAATTGTCTTACTGCTTATTTCTCACCAACCATCAGTGACAAAAATTCACTGATTTTTGAACTAAACATACAAATGCCATTATTTAAGAACTGTTCGCTCAAAGTGTCTAATGGCCATACAAGTTCAAGTGACTGACGCTAGTTAGAAACTGTTTGGGAACAGTCTCCTGTTCCAGTTACGTAGCGCAGTGACATAAATAAATGCAGGGAATCCTAGCTATTTTCTCAATTAGATTTAGTTCTTTAAGAGTTGTCTCAAATAAGCAGTTGTTCTTATTAACTGATGGCCCAATTAAATGGAATGCATTGTATATATACAGGTGTCCCCCCACTTCCTTTACGAAAGTAGAGCAGTCCTATGAAACCTTTCTTAAGCCGAAATGATGTAAAGCGAAAACCATTAATTTATATGGGAAAATTTTTCATAAAAGTGAAAATCTTCTTTGTAATGCAAAATCAGGTTACTAATGTAGGTCTTTTGTAAAAGCGAAGTGGCGTGAAGTGAACATTTGTAAAGCGGGGGACTCCTGTAGTTTATTATGTATTGCTCTGTACCTTTGCCACCAAACAAATTTTATGACATATGCCAGTGATATTAAACCTGATTCTGATTCGGCACAGTACAGCAAATACAAGCCCTTAAGTCCATGATGTTGCGTTGACCTCTTAACCTACTCCAAGATCAATCTAACTCTTCCGTCCCACAGAACCCTCCAGTTTTCTTTAATCCATATACTGTACGAAAAAAGACCTGTTTATCAAGGTGAAGTATCGTTGCTCTATAAAAACTTATCAAAGCCAAAGTAAAATTATTATCAACATACCTGTGTGTTACCATATAATACCCTATAATTCATTTTCTTGTGGGCATTTACAGGAAAGTAAGGAAACACGAAAGAAATTTTGAAAAACTGTACATAAAGAAAAACTGACAAACAGCCAATGTGCAAAAGAAGACGAATTGTGCAAATAAAAAACAAATACTGAGAACGTGAGTTGTAGAGTCTGTAGGTTGTGGAATCAGTTCAGAGTTGCGTGAGTCAAGTTATTGGTGCTGGTTTAGGAAGCTGAAGGTTGTAGGGTAATAACTGTTCCTGAACCTGGTGACGTGAGACCTAAGGCTCCTTTATCTCCTGCCTGATGGTAGCAGCAAGAAGAGAGCATGACAGCTCTTTGAGATTTTTCACCTAAAGGTCAACACGGGGATAATCAAAAGCTACCACTTGGAGGGCAAGGGAAGCTGAGTGCTCTTGGCAAAGGCTTTTTGTGCATTTTCATTCAGCCATTCTCACGTTGGTGTCGGTATGGTGTCCGTGTACCTTGTTTAGTCTACACCTTTGACACGATTTGCTGTACTAAGTGAGGATGATTGCTAATGTAATGTAGCAGTGAACATCCATTTCAGCTGCTGTTTATCTGCTGTTTTGACATGCAGTTTACTCAAGCGTTAACTTCAACAATAACCTCCATGATAATGCAGTATTTCAATGACTTTTTTTCTGCTTCTGATTCTTCCTCATTCTTTCTCATCAGGCCACCTGATTGTTTGTAAAAGGGTGAGGCACTGTCTCCCATGATGGAGTTTTGGACCATAAACTTGTCTGTGGTTACAGATGCACTTTCTCCCTACTGTTCTCTTTTAACTAAGCTTCTTTGTTAAATTGATCTAACATAGAACCACAGAAAAGTTACTGCCAGAATGTTATTTAATCTATTATTATCTCTTCTGGAGTAGCCCATTCATTACAGCTCCTCCACACTCCTTTCTCAGCCCTTTTACTGACGTCGTTAATTTTCCTTCACAGTACATTTGGCCAGCTCTGTCTTGAAGGCCACAGTGGAACCTTCCTCCCTGCATCTGTGGGCAGTGCATTCCCAAATCCAGCCGTGCATTGCATGATGCTCTTAATTCTCTTCTCCTTCGTTTTCCACCTGTGAGCTCTCATTGTTCACCGCTCCACCCACAGGGAGAACATCCTCCCACTTTTCACTCTGTTAGACCTATCATGATTTCAGACACTTCCATCAAATCCACCTTCCACCCCCGAAAGGAAGGCACTCCAGGCCTATCCTCATCCCTCATCCCAGGAACCATTCTCATAAATCTTTTATGGACCCTCTGTATGGCCTCCATACCTTTGCTATCAAGAAGCAACCAGAATAGAATTCAGTATCACCTTATTGAATCTGTGTGTTCTTTGATACGGCTTCCATTGTTGTTATTAGCGTAACACTATTGCAGCACCAGTGACCCAGGTTCAATTCCCACTGCTTTCTGTAAGGAGTTTGCACGTTCTCCCTGTGACCATGTGAGTTTCCTCTGAGTTCTCCACTTCCATCCCACATTGCAAAGGTGTACAGGTCAGTGGGTTAATTGGTCACATGCATGTAATTGGGCAGATTGAGAAGGGCCTCTTACCGTGCTGTACCTCTAAATAAAATATCTTGGACATTTTACTAGCTTAAAGGAACAGAGGTGGAGAAGTTTAAGGGGAGAACCCAGAGCTAGAGGTCTCCTCTGCCCACAACACAAATGCCAGTGATAAAGTCAGGGGTGAATGCAGGGCCAGACCATAGACCAGCACAGCTCCCAAGTGTTATAGGGTTGAAGGAGATTACAGAAGCAGAGAGGACCAAAGCCCTGAAGATACTTGAAAGTCAGCACTCCAGATTTAAAACAGAAGTTGCCCCTCACCTACTAGACTGTACTCCATACTTTCTTATTTTGGCTTCTATCCCCTTCCTTTCCAGGCCTGATGAAGGGTATTAGTTGTTCATTCCTCTCCATAGATGCTGCCTGATGTGCTGAGTTACGCTAGCATTCTCTGTGAGTTCCTTTGGATTCCCAGCATCTGCAGAACCTCCTGTGAACCTGATTCTGGTTCTAATTTTGACTCTGATTCCGAGTTCTCTTAGCCTCACCAAATCCTCTGAAAGTCAAGGTTTCCTTAAACCTTTAGGAGGGGTGAGGGGTAAGATCTTAAACTCATAAACAGGAGAAAATCCTGATTAAGGGCCGCGGCCTGAACCATTGACTGTTTAGTCTTTTCCATAGATGCTGTCTGGCCTGCTGAGTTCCTCCGGCATTTTGTGTGCTGCTTAAGGCTTTAACCTCTTCTTTTCATCTTCCACTAACTCATGCTCATTCTTTTGAGTCAAGGGGCCCGGGGGCGAGAGGTGGGGTTGTGGTGGTAATAGTATAAGGGGAGGGTGGAGAATGAAGTGAATGACATCCATGGCAGGATATTAATGGCTCATTCCACTATTGGAGTCTTCTCCTGTAGAAACTGAAACCTGCAAGTACCCTCTCATATGGACGGTAAAGGTCACACAGTTCTATCTAAAGCAGAGTGGTGGTGCTTTCCACAGTACCTTGGCCATATTCATCTTGCAGCCAACACCACTATGGCCTCACCTAAATATGGTTCTCCAGAATTTCAACTTCTATCTTCAATAACCAATTTCAACTTTTATCTTCAGCGATCAATCAGCAATCTAATGGGTCACCTCAAAATATTGATGAACCTACTGCCCTGCCAGTAATACCTGCTGCTGTTCAGGAACCTGGACTACAGACAAAGAGGATTAATATCTTCTGACGACAGTTACCTGATTTCACGTGTTTCTATAATGAAGCAGCACACTGTTGCTACGATAGTTGAGATCCCACCTGATTTTTCTATTTCTCAGAATGAGTTTCCCCCTTCCCTCCTGTCTCACAGTGTACCTGACTGATCAAGAGGTCCATGAATAAGTGCTGTTTAAATTTTAGTTTATTCATTTAGCACAGTAACTGGCCCTTCTGGCCAATGAGCCCCTGCTACCCAATTACTCCCATGTGACCAATTAACCTTATAACCTGTATTTGGCCAAATCATGTCACTCCACTTTAAAGTAATTAATTGTATTTAAGACCCTTGGGATATCCTGAGGATGTGAACTATATAAAGCATTATTTATTTATTTATTTAGAAATACACACCCTTCTGGCCTAGTGTTCCCAGGTCACCCATGAGAGTAGTTAACCTACTAACCTGTATGTCTTTGGACTGTGGGAGGAAACCTCAGCACCCAAAGGTGACAGGGAAAACGTACATACTCCATACAGAGAGAGGTGGAATTAGAATTAAACACAGGCCACTGGAGCTGTAATGGAGTCACACTAACTGCTGTGCAGCCTACTGTGCTGCCCCTGACTGTTAGCCACAGCCTTCATCTGAAAGGAAACCCTATAAACCCCATGGAGGATGTTCAGTGGTGGTGGCATCTGTCGGTCTCGAGAGACCATGGAGTTTGGAGTTTCCAGGGCACAGGCCTGGGCAGGGTTGTATGGGAGACCGGCAGTTGCCCAAGCTGCAAGCCTTCCCCTCTCCACGCCACCGATGTTGTCCAAGGGAAGGGCATTAGGACCCATGCAGCTTGGCACCGGTGTCGTCGCAGAGCAATGTGTGGTTCAGTGCCTTGCTCAAGGACACAAACACGCTGCCTCAGCTGAGGCTCGAACCAGTGACCTTCAGGTTACTAGTCTGATGCCTTGCCCACTAGGCCATACGCCAACACCGTGTTCAGTACGCGGTAGTCAATCATCCCTGGTGGCTTCATCCTTAGCCGTGGTCACCATCTCCAAGGTACCAGAATCAGGTTTATTATCACCGACCTACAGTATGTCATGAAATTTGTCAATTTGCAGCAACAATACAGTCCAAGGCATAAGATACACTATAAATTGCAATTAGAAATATATATTACAAACCAAATAAATAGTGCAAAAAGAGAGCAAATTAGTGAGGTAGTGTTCATGTGTTAATGGACTGTTCAGAAATCTGATGTCGGGGGGAGGGAAGAAGCTGTTTCTAAAACATTGAGGGTGTGTCTTCAGGCTCCTGTGCCTCCTCCCCAATGGGTGCAATGAGAAGAGAGCGTGTCCTGGGGGATGAGAGTCCTTAATCATGGATGCGGCCTTTTTTGAGGCATCACGTTTTGAAAATGTCCCTGGTGATGGAGGGGTGATGTCCATGATGGGTCTGGCGGAATCCACAGCCCTCTACAGCCTTTTCCAGTCCTGCGCATCGCAGCCTCCATACAAGACGGAGATGCAACCAGACATCTGCAGGAATTTGCTAGAGTCCTTCTTCGATTCTTCAATGTTTATTCGTCAACCCACACTCGACAATCCAGGAAGAGCTTCTTCCCCTCTACCGTCAGATATCTGAATGGTCGAAGAATACAAACTGATTATTCTTTTTTACTTGGACTCAGTATTTCTTTTGTAATTTTATACCTTTGCACCAGACTAGTGTTGCAGAACAACAAATCCCACATCATTTAAATCAGTGATAATAGAACTGACTCTGACCAGATTGACATTTACAACAGTTTTACATTAATATTACAGACAAGAGAGCTTTTTTTTTAGCAGTTCCAGATTTGTTTTAGCTGAATTTAAATGGCTGAGCTGTTCTGACAGAATTTGATCAACAATCCAAACCTCTGACAGCTAGTCCAGGCACTTAACCACTTCAATGATTGAGTAGAATTGACCCATGTACGAGATACAGTGGGAAAACTTGGTTTTGAATGCCTTTCGTACAGATCAACACGGTAGGATAACAGTTACCTCAACGTTATTACAACTCGGGGTGTCGGAGTTCAGAGTTCAATCCCAATGTCCTCTGTAAGGAATTTCTGTACATCTCCCCCATGGAATGCATGGGTTTCCTCCGAGTGCTCCGGTTTCCTCCCACATTTCAAAGACATCCCAGTTAGTAGGTTAATTGTCTCGTGATTAGGTTAGAATTAAATCAGGGTTATTAGGTGATGCTGGGCAGTGCGGCTTGAAGAGTTGGTAGGATGTAACTCTAAATAATCTCTATCTCTAAATAATAAAAATAATAAATAAATAAATAAATAAATAAATAAATACATACATGCATTGAGATAGTACAGGGGAGACCGTAACAGAATGTGTAGTAAAGTGTAATCGAGAGATAAGGTGTAGTGCAAGTAGACAATAAGGTGAAAAAGCACAGCAAGGTCGACCATGAGGTCCATTTTATTACACTAGGTGATTGTTCAGTAGTCGTTTAACAGTGGGAACTTCTCTGAGGATCATCACCTTGTCGTGGTGGAGAAGCTTGTGAGTGTCTCAGATCCTGAGAGTAACGCTATTTGGTGCTTAGCTCCTGATAGTTTCACCCATAGTTGTAAGTTCAAGGGGGAGACAGAGAACGATCCAATGAAAACCTCAACAGTGGGGCAGGCAGAAGATGATGACACATCACAATGGCAGTGAAGGTGGAGGAAGGCTGCAGAGTGAAGTGTCGTCAGTCATCTTGCATTCCCTGCCACTGCACCCTGACTCTGATCTGTCAAGGATGGTGGGGGCTGCCTGTGCATCAACCTCCCCAAGCTGAACAGTCGCACACAGGCATTCTCCATTAAGGAAATTCACCTTATGCCAGAATAGGTGGCCTACAACACCAAAGGCAACCCTTTTGGAGAACTTCACTGTGACTTGAGTTGTGGGACAGAAGCTGTCCCTAAGCCTGGTCAGGAATGGCAGAGTGTACTATCTCTGTCTTTTTACCGGATTGTGAATTCTATAGCCTCAATAGGCTTTTCTGGACAATCGCAGCCACACACTGGAGAATATTTAATTTTCCATTTGCACGGCAAGCTTCTATATTCATTGTGGTTTGTGTGGACACTGTTCAGATTCACCCAGGAGTATCGCGGGATTTCAAAGTCAGACACTTTCTGTGTTGGGTCCTTCAGGAATTGGTTGCATTGGACATATTCTGATCTCCTCTTGGCTTTCTAAGTTTCATCTTGTCTGAGGCAGCACAGTAACCACTCTAGGAAGTAACTGAGAGAAGCTTTGAAATTGCCTAGTAATTGTTTCTCTAATTCTGCCCTTTGTGGAAAGGGGTGACTCCCCCAATTCTTCTTCTAGTTTCTTCCTCCTTCCTTTCCAGTCCTGATGAAGGGTCTCAGCCTGAAGTGTCAACTGCTATTCCCCTCCATAGATGCCTGACCTGCTGAGTTCCTCCGGTGGGTTTTGTGTGTGACTTAAATACAAATTCAATTTGTAGAGAGCTAAATGGTGAAATTCTTGAAAAGCCACAAGCTAAAGACTAGAAGAGGCAAGGGAGTCAACCACAGTGCGGCACTGGTGTTGTATGTACTTTAGTTGGATGGGAGAGGCAGCAGGCTTCATAAAAGGTAGAGTCAGACAGTTTTTATATTAATCTGGCAATATCTGAGGCCCAACTTACCGGATCAGGCAACAAGCTACTACGTTCACTGTGTAAACTGCATCACTGCTCACTTAACTGTCACCGAAACCTGATCCTGATCATTTTTTCAGTCCGGGAACTGACTCTTCAGATTCATTTATTTATCACATGTACTCATGGCACACAGCAAAACGCGCCATTTGTGTTAACAACCAGCACAGCCTAACGATGGGCTGGAGGTAGCCCTATAAGTGTCGCCACACATCCCAGTGCAGGTAACCTGCCATGCATTATCTAAACAACAACGTTCAGTAGTTCCGTTTAATATCAGAGAATGCATACAATAAACAGTCAGGAGTTTCACACTGAGACCCTTCATCAGGACTGGAGAGGAAGGGGGGGAGAAGCTAGAATAATGAAGTGGGGTAGTCAACCCTTTCTACAAAGAGAAACAATTAGTAGGCAATTTCAAAGCTTCTCTCACTTCCTAGAGTGGTTACAGTGCTGCCTCAGACTGCCTTTTGGTTGTTGGTGGGATCACTCTTCTGCTGGACAGGGGAAACTGCCTTTTGATTGTTGGTGGGATCGCTCCGCTGACAAGCTGCCGCTGTGCCTGGAGAATGTTACCCAGGTTTTCTGCATTGTGGATATGGATACGAATAGGTACTTGGACTATGGACTTTTTTTTTGAAGGAACAAAAATGGAATAGGCAATTGACCCCACCTCCCCCCCCCCCCAAATCCCTCTCCCTTGCACACAAAGAAAACAAGAAAGATCAGGCGAAAAACACAAAGTGTAAGACTTTTTATATTCTGTGTTTTTTGCCCAATCTTTCTCATTCTTTAATGTGCAGGGGAAGTGTATTTGGGGAGGTTGATGTGTCTGTTCCATTTTTGTTTATTTTTTGTGAGGGGGAGGAGGGATTTGAGGGTTGATAATCGTGCTGCTGTTCTTTTCTTTCTCGTTTTCATGGCTATCTGGAGAAGAAGAATTTCAGAGTTGTATACTCTGATAATAAATGAATCTTTCAGCCTTTGACCCTTGTTACATACCCCATGAGTATCTTGTGACTGTCACATGACCATGATGTAATTGAGTCTCTGCTGAGCATGATGTAATGGTCTTGTGATGGTGGAGTGATGTAATTTTCCTGCCAGTGAGAGGTCATGTGATGGCCTGTTTCAACAGGTATAAAAAGGGGAAAGCCTTGCTGTGATGCAGGTCAGTTCATGGTTTAATTCGTCAGTTACTCCGTTATGCTGCGTATTCATCTTATGACACAGTTTTGTTTTAAAGTGGAGATTTATTTTCTGTCTTAAGTCTCAAAGGTTATTGCCGGCAGTTTCGCTACAATACTGCCAGTTTAGGCCAGTCAGAGAGTGGAGATTTATGGAAGTACAAAGACCCGAAGGATCGAGTAAAATTGGTCTCGTCATCGGTAATACAGGGTCGACCTCATTGAATCCTCATTCAGAGGGTAGTGGCCTACATCCAAGATAGCTCCTGCATTGTGAAAGCAGAAAGAGCTGGACGCAGCGTTTCGCCAAGGAAAGGTCAGTGCTTTTAAGCCATTTTATTTATTTTGTCGTTAAATCCTTCAGGCAAGGCATATTTCAGCTGAGATCAGCAGTAACATCACCTCGTCGAGGAATTCGTTACTTCAGGGAAGTCTCTCCTTACTGACTGTGTAAATCATTTGGACTTTTGCCTTTATCGCTTTAAGAACTGTGTTCACATTTATCGCTTTAAGAACTGTGTTCACATTTATCGCTTTAAGAACTGTTCGAGATGCTGTAGAGCTGTTAACTTCCAGCCAAGTTAGTCGTTTGTTTACTTTTGGTTTTTTTATTGAGCAGTGTTTAATAAATGTTTTACTTGTTTATAAAAAAACCTGCCTCGATTCTATATTCATTGTATTATAACACCCTGAAATTCTTGTTCTTCACAGACATCCATGAAAACAGAAAAGCGCCCCAAAGAATGAGTGACAGTAAAAGTGTTGGAATCCAAAGACCCCCTGCTCCCCCCTCCCAGACACAAGCAGCAACAAAGCAAAGACCCTCTCCCATCCCAACTTACTTCCACAAAAAAGCATCAGCACCTTCACCCACCAACAGCAAAAATCCCCAAGAAAGATCACGATCTGTAGTACAACAAAACTTATCATTCGCCCCACAATTCAGATACCACAGGCTCTCTCTCTCTCTTTCCCTAATAAATGGGTAGAGAAGTGTCACTCGTTGAGAGGGGTGACATAGACTAAACTGGCTGATTTACAGTGTTAAGGTCTGTCACATTACTTTTTCCGAGTTCTTGGACTTGAGAATCAGCAACAGACCCTTCCCCACCAATGGGAGAAAGAGAGAGAGGGGCAATCTGAGTACAGAGCCCCCGACAGCTGATCTACTGGACCCAATGTTCCATATTCTCCCATGGCGATTCAATTGGTGGCACTGGCTTATCCCCAGGGCCGCAAAGCCTTGGAACCCCTTGGCCTGCACAACAGCAATGTCACCTGACCTACATTTCGGAATTCATGACTGACTGACATCAAGAGGGAAAATAACGCTGTGGCTGATTGCCTCTCATGGCCCGCCGTTGATGCTATCTGCATCAGGGTTGACTGTGCTGGCCTGGCAGCTGACTAAGCTACAGATGTAGAGGCCCAGGCTTGCAGTCACAGGCCTGCAATTGGCTGCCATCACTTAGCGAAACAGGAGTTTCGCTCCTGTGCGATTTTTCAGCTGGTTGCCCTCGCCCCCCCCCCCCAAAACCGGAGGCGTATTGTATTTAACTCCATTCACAGCCTCTTGCAACGTGGTGGGAGGCTTCACAGAAACTGGTTGGTTTAACGTTTGTGTGGCACGACCTTAGGAAGGACCGTGAGAGACCGGAGTGCAGCCTGTGTTGTGTGTCAGCGGGCAAAAATTAACCGTCACAATTGGGCACCATTGGCACCTTTCAAGGGCCCTGAGTGATGGTTTGACCACTGGTTGGTTCTTTCACCCCTCGCAGTTTCACGCAATTCCTTATCATGGTGGATTGGCCATGAGTTGTCCTCCTAGTATTGATGACAGCTGTCAGACAGCTCGGGCATTCATCAGCACCTGGCTTGCTCAGTTTGGAACTCCATCTGATATCTCTTCTGACCACGGTCCCCAATTCACATCAAACGTCTGGGCTGCGATGGCCCAGAACCACAGCTTTAGGCTACGTCGAACCACGGCAGTCCAATAGTCTGTGCGAGCAGTTTCATCATTCCTTAAGGGCTGCTCTGAGGGCCTTCCTGACGGATGAGTGTTGGCACGATCGTCTCTCATGGGTCCTGCAGTCATCTGCAGCTGAGCTGGTGTACGGACAGCCGTTACATGTGCCGGATTATTTTACTCCTGACGGCACAACTGCCTGGCTGGCGTCTCAGCAGTGTTCCACTCTCCTCAGTAAATTAAATTCTCTTACACGTGTTGCTGCCTCCCATCATGGCGTACAGCACTCTGGGGTTCCAGTTGACCTATGATCTACCTCATCTGTCCGCCGTGAAGCACACCAAAGCCCACTGAAGCCCCCATACGATGGCCCATTAGGACGGGGTGAAAAGACTTTTATTGTAGATAGGAAAGTTAAACCTGAACGTATTTCTATGGATCATTTTAAACCAACCCACCCAGCCCTGGATGGTTCCACTCCCATACCCTCCACATCGTGACCCGACCACGTGTGTGTCAGTGCACCCCCGGGTGAGCCAGGGGCACCTGCTCTCACTCCAATCAAGGCTCACAGGACCCAAACCGAGTGACTTGTATGAGCTCCAGACAGATTCACAATGCTAGTTTTGGTGAATTCTGGCAGCGTCTGTGTAGGTGACAGATTACACACACTGTTCATAATAGAAACTGTTCTACATAATTCACCAACACCATTGTTCATTTCTTGTATTCACTTTCAGAGATGGTGTCTGACGTAATGACATCAGTTTAAGGCGACTGCTATTGGCTTTGTTCATATTGGAAGTAATGGGCTGCTGCTTTTGTTAAGCACATAAAACGACCTTCGCATGTTTCATTCACAAAATCCCGCACCCCTCCCTCCCTCCCCCCCACCACCCTCTCACTCTGGCTTCTGTCCACTTCCCTTCTAGTCCGGCTGAAGAGCCTCAGCCCAAAATTGCAACCGTTTATTCCCCTCTATAGATGCTGCCTGACTTGCTGAGTTCTTCAGCATTTGTGTGTGTTACTCTGGGTTTCCAGAATTTGCATTCTCTCTCGTGTTTGTGCTTTACTGGCAGGATCGCGGTCTTGCCGAGGGCTAGCCGGGGCAGTGAGCAGAGGGCACAGGTGTCAGATAGTTGCCCAGGGAATGCTCACTCAGCGAGTTACCCCTCAGTGATTGAAAGGGAGGTAGGGTCAGTTTCCATGGTGACTCTCAAAAGGGAGACAGGATCACAGATACACAAGAGATTCTGCAAGATGCTGGAAATCTTCAGCAACACGCCAAATGCTGAGGGATCCTCTTCCCTCGGAGGGTTGTGCGATAGTGGAACGAGCTGCCAGTAGAAGTGGTGGATCCAGGTTCAATTGCAACACATCAGAGAAGTTTGGGTAAATACGTGGGTGGGAGAGGTATGAAGGGTGGTGGTTCAGGTCCAGATCGATTGTACTAGGCAGAATAACAGTTTGGCACTAGATGGGCTGAAGGGCTTGTTTCTGTACTGTAGTACTCCATGACTATATGAACTCAGCAAGTCAGGCAGCATCTCTGGAGGGAAATATCAACTGTTTATTTTCCTCCATAGATGCCGCCTGACCTGCTGAGTTCTTCCAGCATTTTGTGTGGGAACATGATTAAGCCCTTCAAAGGGTGGGGGGGGGGGGGGAGCCACATACTCCTGGAGAAATAGTGGAGCGAATTTTCTGATGAATAGTGTTAAACCATTAACCACGGACAGCAAGTCAGCTACCAATGAGCTAGCAGGAAAATATTCTCCGAGCCCATGTTTTTGTGTTTGACTCTCCCTATCTGAGAACTTTCTATTGAGCAACTTATAGTTGTAACGTTATCTTTTTCTACAAACAGAGAACTATGCCATCCAAGAGACTTTGTTGTGGTTTGGTGGCTTGTGTGCCTCAGCGATCCGGAGAGCTATGCAGGCTGGAATCTGCGCCTTATGTTTTGGCTCTTGGTAGGGTCACCCGGGCCAAGCAGGTCAAAGGGTAAAGGCCAGACTATGAGTGGTCCACCGGTCCTCCAGGTTCGGGGGTTCAGCTCAGGGCTAACAACCCTGACTGGTAAAACAAAACCGTTATGGAAAAAGCACTGAAGAATCTTTCTACATCTGAATGTGACAGTATTCACCTGGGACTTGCATGACTGACAGTAGTGAAACTGAGAAGAAGCTACTGACATGAACATCATCAGAGATGGAGGACCACTGCTGACCTCACCACCAGTAGTGTAATGGGCAGTAAGTCAGTAAGGGAACTCTGCGGCTGGTAACATGGCTGGGGAGGCCCGACGGTACAGATCAGTCCTTCACTCTTGGCCATTGCTCCCCATGAGAGAGGCAGTTCCTAACGATCTGTCGTATTCGCAAAGTAAAATGGGAGACGAGGATGTTTATCAAAGTTTGTGCTGTAGGGTGACCTATTGTGAAGGTACATCTGATCACTGAGATTAAATCGATGCTTCTTTTCTCACCCAGAAGTGTCACAGAAAAATTCCTTGGCCCCCTTTTTCCCCCCGAAAGGAGCTGTCATTTGGGAAATATGAGCCTCCTGGCTGTAGCTGTCAGATCATAATGGGCTTGTCTTAAGGAGTGCAAAGGGATTTAAGTCACAAGCTACCGACTGACTATAACTCTACACCTTAAACCCTCCCTCTCCGCAGTCTAATCTTCAAGTTGACATACTCTTCACTGCAAAGTCAGGCATTAGCCTCGTGTTATCAACACCGCACATTTCTGCAGGTCATTTTCTGTATAAACCTGTGGTAGCTGAACTGTTGCCTCTGGCAAAAGCTCTCTTTTCAAGATTTAAGATTGTTTAATGTCATTTCCAGTACATAAATGTAAAGGAGAAGAAAATAATTATTACTCCGGATCCGATTCATCACCAAAAGAAAAAGCAGAAAGATGAAGAACACAATATTTTTTAAAATCACAATAAATAGAAACACACATGTCTGGTCTGTAGAACGGTTGTGCGCCCACGAAGTGACACAGGCGGGAAACGATAAAGTGGTGGTGGTTGAGGGTGTGGAGGGAAGGGCAGGTTAGTGGGTGGAGGTGTTGATCGGCCTTACTGCTTGGGGAAGGTACCTGTTTTTGAGTTTGGTGACCTCGTCGACGTAGCCTTCTCCCTGATGGGACTGGGACAAACAGTTCCAAAAAGGAAAATGACTGAGAGTGAAATGTAACTCGAGTGGGACGCCACTGTGTGTGTATAAACTTGCCGCCCTCCTGCTGAGCTAGTGCCTGGGCTTTAAAAACGACAGAATTTATGGATAATATCCCTTTTTTTTACTTCCAACACCCACTCCACTTCCTATTCCATGAAAACAAAAGACATGACGGAGGCTTTGTGCATTCGAGCTGTGATTTCAACAGTGGCCGGCAGGCAAGGCAGCAACGCAGGGACTTGAATTTCCACTCCTGCCTTTCACAGGAGCATAGGCACAAATCAGGTCAGTTAGCCCCGAGCCCGTCCTGCCATTCAATAGGATCAATGCTAATCTGTGACCTATCTCCAGATATAAGCTTCTTTCGTTAACACTTCTCATTTAGAGTGTAAGATGTAAAATAAACTGTTAGCATCATTTGCTTTTAGCAGAGAAAAGATTCAAATTTCTACCATACTCTGCATGCAGAAATGTCTCCTAGCTAGGAGGGAGAAAACTTGGATCTGATTTTTTATGTTTCAGCTCAGGACAGGCCATTCAGCTCACAATGTTGTGACAATTAACACTAAACTAATTAATCAATTAACCCTCACTAATTTTTATAGGTGCACTGTAGAAAGCATTCTTCTAGGGTGCATCACTACCTGGTATGGAAGTTGTCCTGTCCAAGACTGGAAGAAGCTGCAGAAGATCGTGAACATAGCCCAGCACATCACACAAACCAATCTTCCATCCTTGGACTCACTTTACACCACACGCTGTCGGAGCAGTGCTGCCAGGATAATCAAGGACACGACCCACCCAGCCAACACACTTTTTGTCCCTCTTCCCTCCGGGAGAAGGTTCAGGAGCTTGAAGATTCGTACGGCCAGATTTGGGAATAGCTTCTTTCCAACTGTGATAAGACTGCTGAACAGATCCTGACCCGGATCTGGGCCGTACCTTCCAAATATCCGGACCTGACTTGCACTACCTTACTTTCTCTTTTCCATTTTCTAATTATGATTTATAATTTAAATTTTTATTATATTTATTTCGATTTGTACTTCAGGGAGCACGAAGCGCAGAATCAAATATCACTGTGATGATTGTACGCTCTAGTATCAATTGTTTGGTGACAATAAAGTGAAGTACTGGCAAGTAAACAAAATTAGTATAAATTAGTACAAGATTCTTCCTGCTTTTTATCATCCATATCACCCCATTCCCTTCACATGTCCATCTAAAAACCTCTTCAAATGCACCAAACTGCCTGATTCCAACCTCACCGTCAAGCCTGCAGACAAAGGGGGAGCTGTTGTAGGAGGGTAGACTGACCTCCAGCTTGCTGAGGCCAGGCAGCAACACTCAGACACCTTGTCTTACTTACCCTTTGCAAAGGACCCAGTCCAAACCGTCAGGCCGTTGTCTCCCACACCATTACCAACCTCATCCACTCTGGGGATCTCCCATCCACTGCCATAACCTTATAGGTCCCTTAGCTCTCACTGCTCATTTCTACCTCTTACCCATGATCTATAAACCTGATGATCTGGGTAGGCTCTTTCTTCCTGCTCATGTGTAATGAACTCATATCTGCATAGCATGACCCCATTTTATCCCCCTTGGTTCAGTCCTTTCCCACCTACATCCATGGCACTTCACAGACTCTTGATCTTCTCAACAGCTTTCAAATCCCTGGCCATGATGGCCTCATTTTTGCCATCGATGCATGCCCATCCCTATATACTTCTATTCCCCAACCAGGAAAGCCTTAAAACTCTCTGCTTCTTTCTCAGCAACACACCCAACCAGTTCCCTCCACCACCACCTTCCTCTGTCTAGCAGAACTGGTCGTCACCCTCAAACAATTCTCTCTCAGCGCTTCCAATTTCTTCAAACTCAAAGGGTAGCCATTGGCATCCACATGGGCCCCAGCTATGCCTGCCTTTTTATTGGCTATGTGGAACAGTCCACTTTCCAAGCCTTACGTGGTCATCTTCTCCAACTCTTTCTGTGCTTCACTGATGACTGCATTGGTGCTGCATACTGCACCCATGCTGAGCTCATCAATTTCATGAACTTTGCCTCCGACTCCCACCCTGCCCTTAAATACACGATCATTTCTGATACCTTTCTCCCCTTTCTCAGCTCTCTATCTCTGGAGATAAAACGTCGACCAATATCTGTTAAAAAGCTAGCAATTCCCATGGCTATCTTGACTGTACCTTTTCCCACCCTGTCTCCTGTAAGAATGTTATCCCTTTTCCTATTTTCTTTGTCTCCTCCTTATTTGTTCACAGGATGAGGCTTCCCTTTCCACGACATCAGAGTTGTCCTCCTTCAAAGAATGGAGTTTTCCTTCTTCCACTATTAATGCTGCCGTCACCTGCATCTCCTCCATTTCCTGAACATCCATACTCACCCCATCTTCCTGCCGACTCAACATTGATCGAGTTCCTCTTGTCCTCACCTACCACCCCATGAAGCTCTGCATTCAACACATCATTCTCCACAACATCTGCCAACTTCAATAGGACCCTTCCACCAAACAGATCTTTACCTTCATCCCCCCGCTCTCCACTTTCCAAGGGACTGATCCTTCTGTGATTCTCTTGTCCACTTGTCCCTCTCCAATTACCTCCCTCCTTGCACTTATATCTGCATGCAGCAGAAACGCTAAGCCTACCCATTCACGTCCTCCATTGCCTTCATTCAGGGCCCCAAATAATCCTTCCTTCCAGCAGAGGCAAAACTTCACCCAAGAATCTGTTTTGGTTGTCTACAGTATCTGGTAGTCTTGATGCAGCCTCCTCTACATTGGTAAGACTCAACATAGATTGGGGGAACTACTTGGTTGAGTACCTCTGCTCCACCTGCAAAACATAGGATTTCCTGGTGGTCAACTACTTTCACTCCTTTCCCCTTTCTTGTTCTGTCAGACTATGACCTCCTCTTATGCCAAAATGATGCTGCTCTTAGATTGGAGCAGCAACATCTCATATTCTGACTAGGTAACTTCCAACCTGATGGCATGAACACTGATTTCTCCAACTTCCAGTAATTTTCCCTCTCCCCCTTCCCTCTTCTCCAGTTCCTTACTCAAGCCTCTTAGCTCTTCTCCTCACCTGCCTATCACCTTCATGTGGTGCCCCTCCTCCTTCCCTTCTTCAATGGTCCACTCTCCTCTCCTATTAGATTCATTCTTCCCCAGCCCTTTACCTTTTCCACCTATCACCTCACAGCATCTTACTTTATAACCCTCCCCACCCACCTGGCTTCACCTATCACCCAGTTTGTCCTCCTTTCTCAGCCCCCATCTTCTTGTTCTGGCATCTCCCCCTTCCTCTCCAGTCTTCATGAAGGTTCTCTGCCTGAAACATCAACTGTTTATTCATCCCTATAGATGCTGCCTGACCCGCTGAGTTCCTCCAGCATGTTGCGTGTGTTACTCTGGATTTCCAGCAGAATCTCTTGTGTTTATGGTGTGTGCCTCATTCCACTGCTATCCCTGGTTACATATTCTAGGCAATTTCCACACTTTGGGTCAAAAAACTTGCCCCTCACATTACCTTTGAACTACCTCACTCTAACCTATGTCCTCTGGTGTTTGGCATTTCTACCCTGAGCAAAAGGCTGTCTATTCTATATAAGACAGTAAGACATAGTAGCACAAATAGGCAATTTGGCTCATTGAGTCTGCTCCAACATTCCATCAAGGCTAATTTATTATTCCTCTCATCTCCATACTCCTGCCTTCTCCCCATAACCTTTGATACCCAAGAACCTATTGACCTCCACTTCAAATATACCCAGTTTCCTGGCCTCCACAGGTACCTGTGGCAATGAATTCCACAGATTCTCCACCCTCCGGCTAAAGAAATTCCTCCTCATCTCTGTTCTAAAGGGACATCCTTCTATTCTGAGTCTGTGCTGTCTGGTCCTAGACACCCCAACTATTGGAAGCATCCATTCTATCCATGCAAATACCTCTCATAATTTGAAAAAACCTCTATCAGGTCCCTCCTTATCCTCCTACACTTTGAAGTACAGACCACTCCCCTCCTGACATATTCTCTTTACAGTCTGCAAAACACAGCAGCTCATTCAATCTCAAGGCTGGGAAATGACAGGAACCCAAGTACTGAAGTGTATGTTTAACATTGTTTCATTTTAAATTCAATAATATTCATAATTATTTTTATTCCTATTAAAAATATACATGAAAGATAAACACAATGCAAAATGAATCACCTTCAGAGTAATTTGCACAATGTATTTAGTAGTTGCGGTAGCATAGCAGTTAGTGCCATGCTATTCCTGCTCAGGGCATTGGGTTCAGAGTTCAATCCCGACGTCCTCTGTAAGGAGTCTGTATGTCCTCCACAAGGTTTTCTCCAGGTGCTTCTGTTTCCTTCTACAATCCAAAGATGTACCGGGTAGGCTAATTGATAATGGTAAGTTGTCCTGTGATTAAGTTAGGGTGAAATTGGGGTAATCGGGGGTTGTTGAGCGGTGTGGCTCGAAGGGCCTATTCTGAACTGTATCTCTAAATAATAATATATTCTTTTTTCCACTGTTAAATCCAGTTATTATTGTCACATCTACAGTGCTACAGTGAAAAACTTCTGTTTTGCATGCTGTCCATACAGATCATTTCATTACAACAGTGCATTGAGGGAAAATGATAGCATGCAGACTAAAGTGTTACAGTTACAGAGAATGTGCATCGCAGGCCAATAACATGGTGCAAGGCCCTGTCGAGGTAGATTGTGAGATCAAGAATCCATCTCATCATACAGGTTCAGCGGGACCGAAGACTGGTGCTACACGCTTTCAGGCTTTGTATCTTCTGCAATGAGAAAGGGGAGGAAAGAGAATGGCTGGGGTGGCTGAGGTCTTTGGTTATGACAGTGCATTACCAAGGCAGAGAGCGAGTGTGTTTAGGAGAGATTAGTTTCCTTGATGTTCTGATCGATGTCCGCAGCTCTGCAGCTTCTTGCAGTATTGGGCAGAGCGGTTGTCATACCATGCTGCGAGCACCATTGCCAATCATGTGGCCCCAATCTGTTCTTTCCCTGAAAGACTCAGTGCCACCATGTCCAACGGGGGAAGAGCCCCAGACTCTATTCTTTCTCTGCAGAGTGCCACACCGAGTCATGGTGCAACCTCAGCATAGACTCTGCAGCTGGAGCAAGCACTCCCTCATGGAAACCTCACTCGGCCGAAGCTTCGGACAGACCAAGGGGCAAATTTCTACAGACGTACCGTGGAGAGCATGCTGACTGGTTGCATTGCCATCTGGTATGGAGGCGTCAATACGCAGAATCGAAATAAGCTGTAGAGGGTGTAGACGCAGTCAGCTCCACCGTGGGCATGGGCCTCCCAGTGGATCCCCACCATTGAGGACATCTTCGAAAGGCAACACCTCAAGAAGGTGACATCGATCATTAAAGACTCTCACTGTCTGGGACACGCCCTCTTCTCAGGTGCCCAAAGACGCACACTCAAAGTTTTAGGAACAGCCTCTTCCCTTCTGCCATCAGATTTCTGAACAGTCCATGAACCCGTGAACACTACCTTGCCATATGCACTCTCTTTGGACTATTTACCTGTTTTCTATCATCTTTATCATAACGTAGAGTGCTTTTGTATGTATTTCGCTGTACTGCTGTGATAATAGTGTGTTAGTGATAATAAACCTGATTCTGCCTTTCATCAAGTGATGATCTTCCAGCAGCTCAATGCAACCATCTAACAAGTAGATAGCCTGCTCCTTACACTCTTCTTCCAAGATAAAGCACCCCCACCCAATTATTAATGTTGAGCACGCTTTATCAAAAATGGTGGTTAATTGCTCCTGGCAACTCTTGAGGCTCGTGACGCTGCCACATTGTGGAATTGACCACACAGGATCAACTCACTGGGCTACGGCTGGTTCTTCTGTTGGAACTGATCCGCACTAAGCCCATTTCCCTAGGGAACAAAAATACTGAACTTAGCCTGATATTAAAGCAGTTAACTTGAAACATGACAAATCTTTCAAATTCCTATTGGAGCTATCTTTTCTGATGACCAGAATGCTTTTCAACCAGCGTTGACGAATTATATCACAATAATATTTTCCCTCTAAGACATCTTGTCCCTTGGAAGATTTTTAAACACTGCTCCTTGTGTTAATTAAGTTGTGAATGCCTACGGGGCTACTCTTGGGCCAGGGTTCCCCATCATGTGCCATGACAAGTATTCTTGCTTTCTGAATCTTAAATAATTCTAATTGTTGTTCTCTGCGGCAAAGCACGGCAGTCTACCTTCTGTCTGTTGCTGGAAGGTCTGTGAGGTTAAACTGACTGCTCACTTAGAAAGAAATGAAAGGTTACAAGTTTGCTATTCCAAAGCAGAGCAGGCAACTTGGCTATTCCTCTCCAGCGATACTGCCTGAGTTCCTCCACCATTTTGTGTACGTTGGTCAAGATTTGCAGCTTCTGCAGAATCTCTTGTGCCTATGGCAAGTTTTCCTTGTGTCCCAGGGCCAATGTTTATTCTTTAAATAGCACCAATCACAACATTTTTATTAACGTGCTACAGAAAACACCCTAACTGGATGGCTTGGTATAGCAATGGCTCTGCTATGACAAGAAGAAACTGCGGAGAGTTGTGGACATGGCTCAGAGCATCACAGAGAGCAGTCTCTTCTCTGTGGACTCTCTGTCTTAGTGAAACCGCCAACATAATCAAAGACCGCACCCACCCCTGACATTCTCTCTTCTCCCCCATCAGCCAGAAGATGTAAAAACCCGAATGCATTGATCACCGCACTCTAGCACAGCTCCCACCTGCTGTTATCAGACTCTTGAAAGGACCTCTTACATAAGAGGATGGACTCTTGACCTCACAATCTACCTTGGATGATCTTGCACCTTATTGTCTACCTGCAACGTGCTTTTCTCTGTAGCGGTTACACTTCATTCTGCATTGCTATTGCTTTATCTTATCCCACCTGAACGCACTGCGGAATGTTTTGATCTGTATGAACAGTGTGCTGTGTTCACCGGCGGCTGCCAGGTTTCCTATGCTGTAGCAATACTTTCAAAATCACTTCATTGCTGTAAGATAATTCTCCTTTTTTCTCAGCAATATTTTTATTCTTTTTTTTAAATCAAGAAAGCATAGTACAAAGGAGGTTTGCGCAGTACATAACAAATGTAACAATTGCACGATTCACATCTATGAAAGAGACGCACCCATTGTACAATCATGCTTTGGTTGCCTCCCTGCCCTGACCTACCCCTCCCAAGTCCCATCTCCAAGCCATCATTGCATTAGCAAAATGGGTTAAACAGAACCTTTATCCCCACAGAGCTGCAATGATATAGAGAAAGCATCTAAGGTCATAGAAAATGTTGTAGAAATGCATTTTCTTTAGAATTGTAAACAGGCCATTTAACCTTCTTGTCCATGCTGGTCTTCAGCTGACTTTGGTACTAGCCCCATTTTGCAATAGTTGCTCACAGTCTTCTGTGGCAGGTATTATAGGTGCTCTTCAGCCCATGATGTGGCACCAACCTTTTAACCTACTCCAGGATCAATCTAAATTCAAAGTTCAAAGTACATTTATTACAGAAGTATGTATTCACCACACATCCTTGAATTTCATCCCCTTACAGGCAAGAAACCCAAAAAGAACCCGTTAAAAAAAAATCCAACCAACACCCAATGTGCAGAGAGAGAGAGACAGGGAAAAAAACAAAGCGTGCAAACAATAAGAGCAAGCGGACAGCATTCAGAATGAAAGTGAGTCCATAAACACAAAGCTCAGAGCAGCCAGAGCAGGCCCACAGTCACAGTCTCAGTGCAGCAGAGCGCAGAGCTGGCCTGACCCTTGCCTCCGGTCCCTACCCCTTGCCTTTTCAGCCTATCTGGCCCTGCGTTTAAATCGTCCAAACTGGGTCGTTGCTTGCTGTAAGATCCAGGCCCTGTCGCATCAATACGCTCTGGGCCTGGTCCTGCCGGTGTGTTCCAGCCTCTTCCCGACCTTCCCGAACCGGCTCTCTATTTAGTGGGATAGGCTCCGAAACTCCTCTGCTCTGACACGCCTCAACTCCGTTTCGCACGTGCCTTGACCTCGCTCCGACCACTCCTCCTCAAACATGCCTCAACCACAATTGTCAAGGGGGACTTCAATATACAAGGGGATTTGGAAAATCAGGTTGGTGTCTGATTGCAAGAGAGGGAGTTTGGTGAATGCCTACGAGATGGCTTTTCAGAGCACCTTGTGCTTGAGCCTGCTCTGGGAAAGGCTGTCTTAGATTGGGTGTTGTGTAATAACCCAGAACTTATTAAGAAGCTTAACGCAAAGGAACCCTTAGGAGGCAGTGATCATAATATGATTGAATTCATACTGCAATTTGAGAGGAAGAAGCGTAAGTCACACGTATCAGTATCGCAATGGAATAAAGGGAATTACAGAGGCATGAGAGAGGAGCTTGCCCAGGTGGATTGGAGGAGGATACCAGTGGGGATGACGGCAGAGCAGAGATGGCTAAAGTTTCTGGGAAAAGTTCACAAGGCACAGGATAGATATGTCCCACAGAAGGAGAAGTTCTTGAATGGCAGGGGTAGGCAACCGTGGCTGACAAGGGAAGTTAAGGACTGCATAAAAGCCAAGGAAAGGGCATTTAAGGTAGCAAAGGTGAGTGGGAAGTTGGATGATTGGGAAGCTTTTAAAATCTAACAAAAGGCAACTTAAAAAGCTATAAAAAGGGAAAAGATGAAATATGAGGGCAAACTAGCTAATGATATAAAGCTGGATACTAAAAGTTTTTTCCCCAGTTATATAAAGAGTAAAAGGGAGGTGAGTGTTGATATGGGACCACTAGAAAATGATGCTGGTGGGGTAGCAATAGGAGACAAAGAAATGGCAGATGAACTTAATTTTGCATCATTCTTCACTGTGGAAGACACTGGCAGTGTGCCAGAGGTCTGTGAGTGTCGGGGAGCAGGAGTGAGTGCCATTGCTATTACAAAGGAAAAGTGCTAGGCAAACTCAAAAGTCTTAAGGTGGATAAGTCTCTTGGACCAGATGGGACTACGTCACCTGAGATAGGTTGCTGAAGAGATATCAAATGCATTGGTCATGATCTTTCAAGCATCACTTGAGTCTGGCATGGTCCAGAAGGACTGGAAGATTGCAACTGTCATTCTATTTTTTAAGAAGGGAAAAAGGCAAAAGAAAAGTAATTATAGGCTGGTCAGCCTAACTTCAGTGGTTGGGAAAGCGTTGGAGTCTATTATTAAGAATGAGGTTTTGAGGTACTTGGAGACTAACGATAAACTGACAAAGAAAGCATTGTATCTGTAAAGGGAAATATTGCCTGACAAATCTGTTAGAGTTCTTCGAGGAAGTCACAAGCAAGGTTGTCAAAGGAGAGGCAGTGGGTGTCATTTATTTGGATATTTTCATATAGCATTTGATAAGATGCCACACATGAGGCAGCTAATAACAAGATAAGAATCCCATGGTGTTACAGGAAATATACTGTCATGGATAGAGGAATGGCTGACAGGCAGGAGGCAGCAAGTGGAAATAAAGGAGGCCTTTTCTGATTAGCTGCCAGTAGCAAGTGGTGTTCCTCAGGGGCCAGTATTGGGACTGCTACTTTTCACATTGTTTGTGAATGATTTGGATAGTGGAATTGATGGTTTTGTGGCAAAGTTTACAGATGATACAAAGATAGGTGGAGGGGTCGGTTGTGCTGAGGAAACAATGAAATTGCAGCAGGACTTAGACAAATTGTCAAAAAAAACTGGGTGATGGTATGCAGTGCTGGGAAATGTATGATAATGCATTTTGGTAAAAAGAATAGGAATGCGGACTATTATCTAAATGGGGAGAGAGTTCAAACATCAGAGGTTAAGAGGGACTTAGGAGTCCTCGTGCAAGACTCCCAGAATGTTAATTCACAGGTGAGTATGTGTAAATAATGCAAATGCGATGCTGGCATTTACTTCAAGGGGAATAGAATATAAAAACAAGGAGATAATGCTGAGGCTTTATAAGGCACTGGTCAGGCCACACTTGGAGTATTGTCAACAGTTTTAGACCCCATATTTCAGAAAGGATGTGTTGTCATTGGAGAGAGGTCAGAGGAGGTTCACGAGGATGATTCCGGGAATGAAGGGGTTAACCTATGAGGAGCGTTTGGCAGCTTTGGGCCTGTACTCACTGGAATTTAGAAGAATGGGTGGGGATCTCATTGAAACCTACTGAATGTTGAAAGGACTAAACTGAGTGGATGGGGAGAGGATGTTTTCTGTGGTGGGGGTATCCAGGACTAGAGGGCACAGCCTCAAAATTGAGGAGCAACCTATTAGAACAGAGGTAAGGAGGAATTTTTTTTGGATAAAGAGTAGTGACTCTGTAGAATGCTCTAACACAGTTTGTGGTGGAGGCCAAGTCCGTGGGTATATTTAAGGCAGAAGTTGATAGTTTCCTGATCAGTCAGGGCATTAAGGGATATGACGAGAAGGCACGTATATGGGGTTGAGTGGGATCTGAATCAGCCATGATGGAATGGCACAGCAGGCTCGATGGGCTGAATGGCCTGATTCTGCTCCTATACTTTATCGTTTTATGGACCTTGCTCGCACCCACCTTGACCTTTGAGTCAACCTCGCTTTCACCTCTTCATTGTCTGAGTTTTTTAACAACCAGAGTTTTTTTAACAGAAAAACTGTTACTAATTAAGTTATTAGTTGTATTTCCTGCTTTGAGAACCACCAGTAAGTCATCTCTGCCTTCAGCAGCGCCTTCTTAAGTTGGAAATCTTAACCCTTCCCTCCTATATAACCCTTCATTTTCCTATCATCCATGTGCCTTTCTAAAAGTTTCTTTAATGCCCCTAAGGTAATTGCCTCTACCACCACCACCACCACCACCACCACTGGCAGAGCATTCCACGAAAAGAACTTACCTCTGACATCTTCCAACCACCTAAAAGTTATTCCTCCCCCCACCCACCCTTGCATTTGCTATTTCTGTCCTGGCAAAAAAGTCTCTGGTTATCCACTCTATGCCCCTTATAATCTTATACACCTCTATCTATCACCTCTCATCCTCCTTCACTCCAAAGAAAAAAGCCCTAGCTCACTACTTCTTAAATGTTGTGAGAGTGCGTGCCTCCCGAACACCCTCAGTTCCAAGCCAGATTAAAACTACCCTCTGGCTGAAAAAAAAGCTTTCTCAAATCCCCTCTAAACCTGCCTCCCCTTACCTTAAACCCCTGCCGTCTCTAAATCTCCTACCCCTTAGCTGAAATCCCTGCTGTCTGATTGTAAAGCCACAGAGCCACACAGCATGGAACCAGGCCTTTCGGCCCCACACATTCATGCTGACCATGTTGCACAGTCCCAAGTTGCCCTCTTACTCCTTTTGTCCATGTACCTATCCAGATGGCTTTTAACTGTTGCTAATATGCCTGCCCCTCAACCACTATTTCAAAGTTTAAAGTAAATTTATTATCAAAGTACATACAGAATATGTCACTGTATACTACCCACAGGTTCATTTTCTTTTTTTAAATTAATTTTTTATGAGTTTCTACAATTTGACAAAACAAAAAAACAGTTAAAAAAAGAGGTTTATACAGTGCAAAACAAACATCAAAAGTAGTTCATAACAATTAAGAAGAGCACCCGTAGTAGAATCGTATAAAGTTAGTTACCACCCCACCCCCCCACTACCCAATTCCAAGCCAACCTTACGATATATAAAAAAGTTAATCAGAACTTTATCACCACAGAGCTGTATTTATAAAAAGAGGGTATATTGCCTTCTACTTGATCTATAATATGTTTACACATTAAAAAAAACATAAATCTTAGCCGTAAGAAGCTGGAATTAAGGGATTTAAATGCAAAAGAAAAAAGGGAGGGATGCTCCCTTAATCTAAATGGGAATTATGAAAATATTCAAGAAAAGGCCCCCACACCTTTTAGACCCTGTTGCGGTAAGTGTAAAGGGGGCGAGGCCTCTCTTATTCATATGTATTGGGTTTGTCCAAGCTTGGAGAAATTCTGGAGAGATTTTTTTAAACTTTATCTCATATACTTAATTGTTATTTGGAAACTAACCCTCTGATTGCTCTTTTCGGTACTTCGGGAGAAGCTGACACGCATTTGACTCCGACTAAACATCGTACATTGCCTTTCGCCTCTCTTCTAGCCAAATGTGCAGTCCTACTTAGGTGGAGAGATGCTGCCCCACCCACTCATGCTCAATGTCTCAGAGACATTATGTCCTGCTTAGACCTTGAAAAGATTCATTATTCACTTCTTAATTCGGACATAAAGATTCATTCTTTTACAGGAATTCACAGTAAATATCAAGAAACACAATAGAATCAATGAAAACTGTGCACAAGTAAAGTTGGACAAATAACCATTGTGTAAAAGACAACAAATAGTGCAAAAAAAAGCACAATAATATTACAAAATACTGTTAGTAATAAATATGAGAGTAAAGATTTCAGGTTGTATATTGTATACATTCTCTGATTTTAAATTGAACCGCTAAATATTGAGAACATGGGAATCTTTGAAAGTGAATCCATGCTTGTTGGGGTGAGTGAAGTTGTCCACTCTGGTTCGAGCCTGATAGCTGAGGGGTAATAACTGTTCCTGAAATGAATGGTGTGCAACCTCAGTCTCTTGTACCTCCTTCCTGGTTGCAGCATTGAGAGGAGAGTATAGGATGTAGGTCCTTGATGATGAATGCCACTTTCCTTCAACAGCACTCCGTGTAGCAGTGCCCAATAGCGGGGAGGGATTTACCTGCGATGCTCTGGGCTGTATCCACTATTTTTGTAGGCTTCTCCATTCAAACGAATTCTGGCAGCTCATTCCAAATATGCACCACCCTTTTCAATGACAAAGACGTGCCTGAGGTCCCTTTCAAATCTCTGTCCCCTGATCTTAAACCTATGCCCTCTCGTTTTTAGTCCCTCCTCCCTGGGAAAGAAGGGGTTGTAGATAAAGGGAAAAGATGGGTGTGAAAACCGTTTGCTGAGAGTAGCCATCTGCCTGTGGCGAGATAGCCCTGATACCTCTCTCCACTGTGCTGTCGACTGCTAGGGAAAGACTGAGCTAAGGTCCACACTGCCCAGGGGAAGACCACCCAGAACTCCATAGTCATGTAAACACTGCCCACTCTTTCTAGGTGCAAAATTTTAGGGAAAGGTTGAAGTATACAGTACATATAATGGAAAAACTTACAGCTACAGCAGCATCAAAGGCTTATTGCATCATATAAGCGCATTCATAAGAAAAACATAAATATAAATTATGTCTAATTCTTAAAAGAAAGAAGAGGCTTAGAACATAAAAAGCACAAAGTCCAAGTTGGTATAAAGTAGTATTTTAGGGATAAGGGTTGTTCTGGCTGTTCCAACAGCTGAGTGGTTGAAAGGAAGCTGAGACACAAGAGATCCTGCAGATACTGGAAAGCTGGAGTAACCCACCCAAATACTGGCCGATTCAGCAGCGTCTGTGGACAGAATTGGACAGAGTTCCAAGTAAATTTATCATCAAAGTTCGTATATGTCACAATATACAACCTTGACATGCATTTTCTTGCGGGCATACTCAATAAATCCATCATAGAATAATAGCCATAATAGAATCAATGAAAGACCACTTCGGTGTTCAACAAGTGTGCAAAAGACAACAAACTGTGTAAATACAAATAGAAAGAAATAATAAATAATCAATAAATATGTGAGAACGTCCTTAGGCTGTGGGAACATTTCAATGATGGGGCAAGTGAAGTTGAGTGAAGTTATCCACTTTAGTTCAAGAACCTGATAGTTGAAGGGTAATAACCGTTCCTGAATCTTGTGGTTTGGGTTCTGAGGCTCCTTCACCTTCTTCGTAATGGCAGTAGCAAGAAGAGAGCATGTCCTGGGTGGCAGGAGTCCCTGATGATGCCTGCTGTTTTCTTGCAACAGTGTTTCGTGTAGATGTGCTCAATGCTGGGGATGGCTTTACCTGTGATGGACTGGGCTGTATCCACTACTTTACTGTAGGATTTCCTTCTTCAAGGTCTCAACCTGAACCAACTCCTCCATCAATGGTGCCTGTCCTGCTGAGTTCCTGCAGCCATTTGCAGGTTGCAGGGAAGTAGCTGTTCTTGAACTTGGTGATGTGGGCCTTCAGGCTTCTGTACTTCCTGCTCGATGGTAGCTGAGAGAAAATAGCATGGATCAAATGGTGGGGATCTTTGACAAGGGATTGTTGATCATTGATAGTATTGATGAGATAGGGAAGGGTTAAACTGACCTTCGAGTAGGTTAAAGAATTGGCACAACATGGTTGTACTGTGCTAAACTATTCTATGTTCTAGAACATGATTGCATTCTTCCCTCCTATCTCCGCCACTGCCGCCTACTCATTCATTTCAACAACTGACAGGGGGAGGGGGCTGGCTTTGTGAGTACTGTTTCAAGTCCAGGGGCAAAGACACACTTGCAAACTGCAGCCCAAAGCAAAATATAAGTTCATCTGGCTGTGAATTCACCGTGCAATTCTCATGTTTCTTAAAGCTTAGAGACCTTGTGGGCACAAAGAACAGACTTTTCCAAACATTCAAGCCCACAGGACAAATCTGAGGCACAAACAGGATTGGGTTGCCTTTGCTTTGAAGGCCAGACTGACAGGTCAGGGACTTGTGCTTTGGACACCCGTGCATTGTAGTGTTGCTAATAAAACCTTCAAGCGGTTGTACATTTACCCCCCCTGCTTCCCTCGCTCTTGTTCTCCCCCCCACCTTACACCTGTCGACGGAGGCCGCAGAACTCCTGCTCCCAAGTGCCAAGACCTCTGCTCCATCCTGTGCTTTCCACCTTGCAAAGTGATATTTGTTTCTGAACCTGGATTAAAGCATTTTACACCTTCGAATCTCCCCTGGGAGTCAATTAACTGAAGGTCCTTGTGCCTTCATCACCTCTCCGCATAGTTTACCGGTCACAAGGGCAGAATGCGCTGCATATTCCGATTATTTCCCGTGCTCTCTGCTATAGGCCTCCACCTGCCAGCACGCAAACATCACTCACCGCATTTGCTCGAATATACACTCTGTGGCCACTTTATTAGGTACAGGAGTGTACTTAATGATGCGTCCGCAGGAGTGGAACCCTGTGTGATCTGCTGCTGTAGCTGATCCACTTCAAGCAAAAACATGCAATGTGTTCAGAGATGCTCTTCTTCACACCACTGTTGTAATGTGTGGTAATTTGAGTTACTGTCAGCTTGAACCAACCTGGCCACTCTCCCCTGTCTTCTCTCATTAACACGGCCTTCTTGCCCACAGAACTGCTGCCCTCTGGATTTTTTTTTTGTTTTTCACACCATTCTCTGTAAACTTCATAGACTGTTCTGCATGAAAATCCTAGGAGAGCCACAGTTTCTGAGATACTCATGCCACCCCATCTGGCACCAACAATCATTCCAAGGTCAAAGTCACTTAGATCATGTTTCTTCCACCATTCTGATGACTGATCTGAACAACAGCTGAACCTCGTGACCATGTCTGTGTGCTTTTATGCATTGAATTGCTGTCACATGATTGGCTGATAAGATGCTTGTATTAATTATCAGGTGTACCCACTAAAGTGGCCATTGAGTGTACATGTGCATTCCAGACAAAAGTCACTAAACCAATCTGATAATGCCATGCCTTAACTATCCTCTCTTTCTGGGATCTATTAGATCATGTACCAGCTTTTAACTGCAATTATATTTAGCTGAGATGTACTTACTGGTATGAGATATTTGTTCTGTTTCTGACCAAAGGACTAATGAAAGTTAACCAAGTACCTTTGCTCTGTCCGTCACAGCAGATGGGATTTCCTGGTAGCCACCCATTTTGCTTCCCATTCCCATTCTGATATGTTGGTCCATGGCCTCCTCTGATGCCATGATGAGGCCACTCTCAGGTTGGGCAGCCCTTAACCACATAGCATGAGCACTAATTTCTCCCCCCTCCCCTTCTCTCTTTTCCCATTCTCCACTCTACCCCTTTATCTTCTCCACACCTCCCTCTGGTGCTCCTCCTCTTTCCCTTTCACCCTGATCCACTCTCCTCTATCAGATTCCGCCTTTAGCCCTTTACCCCTCCTACCTATTCCCTCCCATCATCTCCCTTCATTCCTCCTCCCTCTCCAACCCGCCCACCTCCCCACTCACCTGGTCTCACCTATCACCTGCCAGCTTGTCATCCTTCCCCTCTCTCCACCTTCTTATTCCAGCTTCTTCCCCCTTCCTTTCCACTCCTGATGAAGGGTTTCAGCCCAAAACATTGACTGTTCATTCATTTCCATAGATGCTGCCTGACCTGCTGAGTTCCTCCAGCACTGAGCGTGTGAGTTGCTCAGGATTTCCACCATCTGCAGCATCTCTTGTGTTTATGATTTGCTGCCCCCATCGCCTGCTCTCTAGTATTACAATCTATAGAGAATCTTTAACAACACAAGAATATCTTGGGTCTGAGGAGCTGTAACGGAAGGAAGGGTACAGTCAAATGGTGTTTGACTTACAGAGCTGGGAGTTCAATTCTGACCACGACGTCTGAGGAGAGTGCTAAATTGCTAAATTGGTTTATTATTGTAACAAGTACCGGCATGTAGAGAAAAATTTGACTTGCATACCATTCATACAAATCAATTTATAACATCAGTGCATTGAGGTAGTACAAGGTGGAAGATAGCTTTGAGGAAGCAGGGAGACTGAGAAGGACTCAGACAAATTAAGAGAATGGGGAAATAAGTGGCAGATGGAATACAGTGTCAGGAAGTGTGTGGTCATGCACTTTGGTAGAAAGAATAAAAGGGTAGACTATTTTCTAAAATCCGAGGTGCAGAAGGACTTAGGAGTCTTTGTGCAGGATTCCCTAAAAGTTAATTTGCAAATTGAGCTGGTGGTGAGGAAGACAAATGCAACGTTAACATTCATTTCGAGAGGACAAGAATATAAAAGCAAGGATGTAATGCTGAAGCTTTATAAGACACTGTAAGGACTCACTTGGAGTATTGTGAACAGTTTTGGGCCCCTTTTCTAGGAAAGGATGTGCTGACATTGGAGAATGTTCAAAGGAGGTTCATGAAAATGAAACAGGGAATGAAAGTCTTATCTTATGAGGAGTGGTTGATGGCTCCGGGCCTGTGGTGAATCTGGAATTTGTTGTTACTGGCAGCTGCTGAGGCCAGGTCATTGAGTGTATTTAAGGCAGAGGTTGATAAGTTCTTGATTAGCCAGGGCATGAAAGGTTACATTGATTGGGATTGAGAGGAAAATGGATCAGACATGATCAAATGGTGGAGCATTTACAACAGTCTGAATGGCCCAATTCTGTTCCAGTGTCTTATGGATTTTAAACAATAACAGATCGCAAAATAGAGTGTTTCAGTTACAGAGAAAATGCAGTGCAAGTAGACAGTAAGTAATAATGTAATAATGAGGCAATTGTGAGGTGAAGACTCCACCTTAGTGCACTGGAGGACCATTCAATAGCCTTATAACAGCAGAATAGAAGCTGTTCTTGAGCCGGTCAGTATGTGCTTCCAAGCTTTTCCATCTTCTGCTGGATGTGAAGGGGGAGAAGAGAGAATGCCCAACGTGGGTGGGGTCTTGGGTTATGTTGGCTTACTGAGGAAATGAGAAGTGTGGATAGTGTCCATGGAGGGAAGACTGATTTCAATGAGCCACGTCCACCAACTCTCTGCAGTTTCTTGCAGACTTGGGCAGAACAGTTGCCGTACCAAGGCACAATACATCCGAACAGGATGCTTTCTACGATGCACCTATAAAACTTGGTGAGGGCCATCGGGAACATGCCAAATTTCTTTAGCCTCCTGAGGAGGCAAAGGCACTGGCGAACTGACCTGGTCGTGGCATTCCTGTGGTTGTACCAGGTCAGTGTCTTGTGTTTCACTGACACTGAGGGCAATTGTTATCATGACACCATGATCACTCCATTGCGGGAGCTGGCATAGACTTGAAGGACCAAAAGGCCTTTGTCTACGTCACTGTGGGTATCAGGATGAAGTTTTGAATTCAGATATGAGGCAGATGTTATTGGCTATTTTGTGTGATCCTTCCACACACTGGCACTGTTTCATAGATTATGTTGCTTTCTGCTGGCCCTGCTCTTCTTTTCTAATCCACCAGGAGATTTTCTCAGATCGTCTGTTGATAATCACATTCTCTTGGTACTGCCGCCCTTCATCTATTGCAGGCACCCTGCAGTCTCTCCAGGCTGGGTCACGCTATGTTAATAATCAATAACCCTTTCAGCATCCCCCAGCACTTGCTGGGCTTCTGCAGGTGATAACATCTACCACTGTAAACACCAGACAAGAAAACGCTGGCCAAAAAGTGCCTTAACCCTTTACAGACCATAAACAAAGGGAGAGCAAAATGTATTGAATGTTGAGGACTGCAGTACCTAATGTCAATATTTTGTGTAGATATATCACAATTTATGTATCCATTGAGTACATTTAAGTATCTGTCTATCTCTCTCTCTCTCTCTCTTTGCCCCATCATCCCTCTCCTCTTTCCCACTCTCCATCTCCCTGTATTTGACTGTCAACTCTTTCTCTTTCACTCCTGATATTTTTCTCCTTTCATCTTCTGACTTTCTCTCTCTCTGTTGACTCATTCTCTCAGATTCTTTTTCTTTTTCTCTGAAGCCTCCCATCTTCTCTTTTTCTCTCTCGACTCTTCTGGCTCTTGTTCTCTCCCAACACTCTCTTCTCTCACTTTCTCTTTTGACTCTATCTCTCTCCCTTTCCCTCTCTCTCTCTCTCCCTTTCCCTCTCTCTCTCTCTCTCCCTTTCCCTCACTCTCTCTCCCTCTCTCTCTCTCTCTCTCTCTCTCTCTCTCTCTCTCTCTCTCTCTCTCTCTCGATTCTTCTGGCTCTTATTCTCTCCCAACACTCTCTTCTCTCACTTTCTCTTTTGACTCTATCTTTCTATGACTCCCTCTCTCCCTCTCTCTCTCTCCCAGTCTCTACATCTCTTCCATCCTTTGAGCCAAATGACTGTGAGTTCAAGACCTGCTCCAGTGAGTTGATTTCATAGACCCAGTGCTCCAAACATCCTATGGAAAAGGGTCATAAATCACATTTGAAGGTCACATTTTGATAGCTTTACATTTATAAACAAAGACTCAAAATGGTGGAATTTGTATTTATTTATCTTTACAGAAATGCAAATCCACCCAGGATCCCTGCAATGTTCAATCCAGCCACCACCGTTGAGCAAACCAGTATTTAACACCGTAACAACTCTGTTTCTGCTCAGTCCAATAAATCAATCTTTATTTAAACATTAGGGAATTATGGCTGGTGATTTTTTTTTGTGATTGGAAACATAATTTGGTTTTGAATTATTTTTTATCCTCTGTCAGTCCTGGAACTTAATGGCATTCTGATCAATATCCAAACATCATCTTATTGTTTTTCAAACATTCACTAGAAAGCTAACTTAATCTTTAATTACTAAAACAATACAGATTTTCAAAACCCTCTCCCTGAATCACAATCAGAGTTATTACATTGCAACTGGACTCACATGATATCACATATATTGTCTTGCTGCAGCAGTAGCAGTACGATCACTCGAGTCGAGTATGATTTTCTCCTATGCGGTGGTCTGTTGGTGGGTCTTCAGGTGGTTATAGAGGCTGATCTGGAATTAAAATGTTCTGATGGGCTTCCAAACCTCGCAATCCTGCCCCTTCAGCACTTAATTGCCACAGGACTTAATCGAGGATGCAGGGTCGATTCTCTTAATGGAGAATGCCTATGCATGACTTTGTTTAACATGGGGAGGCGGATGCATGGGCAGCCAACACAATGGCAGATCGTGGTCATGCAAGACAATTGTAGACCCTTCACTGCTGCATCTTTCCTCCACCTTCACTGCCATTGTAATTTCATCATCTAACGCCAACTCCACCATTAAAGTCTTAGTAGGGTTGCTCTTTGTCTGGAATCTTCCCACTGACCCTACCACCATATGTGACCCTAACAGGAGCAAAGCTCCAGAAAGCATTGCTGTTAGGATCTCAGGTGCCCACATGCCTCTCTCCACCATGACAAGGTGATGATCTTGGAGATGACATAAAAAAATCATTATAAATTGCTTAAGTAAATAAATTGTGCAAAAGACTGAGTGTCTTTTGGAGTGACTGAGCTTTGACTTCCTGACCACAAAATAGACCCCTTTAAGAGATTCAAGCCAAGCTTCTGAGAAATCTCATCAGAAATTCTGTTTGCCTGTCAGGCTGTTTCCATTATCTCTTCCAACATCCCCAAGTCACAGTAAGTCTTGCTGTTATCAATCTGCACGATATCTTGTCCGAGCATCAACTCCATAACGTACTGGTTAGGCACAGGAGTACATTCAGCCAGAGACTCATTCCACCGAGATGCAACACTGAGCATCATAGAAAGTCATTTCCGCCTGTGGCCATCAAACTTTACAACTCCTCCCTCGGAGTGTCAGACACTCTGAGCCAATAGGCTGGTCCTGGACTTATTTCCACTTGGCATAATTTACTTATTATCATTTAATTATTTTTGGTTTTATTTTACTATATTTCTACACTATTCTTGGTTGGTGCAACTGTAATGAAACCCAATTTCCCTAGGGATCAATAAAGTATGTCTGTCTGTCTGTCTGTCTGCACATGTGCAATGAGTTTCCAAACAGGTCCACAAGGGAGTTGATTGGTTGTAAATCTGCAAGGGACTGCTAATGAAGTTTACGTAACTAAATATCAAACACACCACATGACACACACACAAAATGCCGGTCAAGCAGCATCTATGGGAATGAATAAACACTCAACATTTCAGACCAAGGCCTTTCTTCAGGATTGGAAAGGAAGAGAAAAGACGCCAGTCGGGGGAGAGGGAAGGTGGAAAAAGGTGATTGGTGAAACCAGCTGGGTGGGGAAGGTAAAGGGCTGGAGAGGAAGGGATTTGTAAGGAGGGGAGGGTGAACCATGGGAGAAGGGAAGAAAGGATAGGCACCAGGAGGAGACAGACAAATAGAGGAGGTAAGAGACTAGAGTGGGGAATAGAAGAAGAGGGAAAGAAGAGAGAAAAGGCATTCCTGGAGGAAGAAATTGATATTCATTCCATCAGGTTGGAGGCTGCCCAGTTGGAATATAAGGTGCTGCTCCTCCTCCCTGAGAGTAGCCCATCGTGGGGCAAAAGAAAGCCATGGACTGACATGTCAGAGCCGAATGGGAATCAGAATTGAAATGGTTGCCCACTCGGAAATTCCTCTTTTGGCAGATGGAGCAGAGGTGCTCAACAAAGCGGTCCCCCAATTTACAACAGGCCTTGCCAATGTAGAGGAGGCAGCATCAGGAGCACCGGATAAAGTAGACGAATCCAGCAGCTTCGCAGGTGAAGTGTCTCCTCACCTGGAAGGGCTGTTTGGGGCCCTGAATGGAGGTCAGAGAGGAGTTGAACAGGCAGGTGCAGCACTTTGGCTACTTGTATGGATAAGTTCCAGGAGGGCGATTAATGGGGAAGGACGAATGGACAAAGGAATCACAGAGGGAGCGATCCCAAGTGGAAAGTTGGGGAGGGGAGATGAAGATGTGTTTGGTGGTAGAAGCACTTGGAAATGGTAGAAGTTGTGGAGACTGTATTGTTGGATGTGGAAGCTCATGGGGTGGCAGGTTAGGACAAGAGGAACTCTAACCCTGTTAAGGTGATAGGAAGATGAGGTGAGTGCTGATATCAGATGTCAGGGAGATGGAGATGAGCATGAGGGCAGCATCAATGGTGGAGGAAGGGAAATCTAGTTCTTTGAAGGAGGAGGACATCTCTGATGTCCTGGAAATGAAAACCTCATCCTGAAACAGATGCAGTGAAGATGAAGGAACTGAGAAAAGGGAATTGCATTTTTCCGAGAGACAGGGTGAGAGGAGGTATAGTCAAGATAGCCATGGGAATTGGTAGGTTTATAAAAGATGTTGGTTAACAGTTTGTCTCCAGAGCTGAGGACAGAGAGATTAAGAAAGGGAAGGAAAGTGTCAGAGATGGACCAAGTGAATTTAAGGACAGGGTGGAAGTTAGTGGCAAAGTTGATGAAATTGACAAGCTCAGCATGTGTGCATGAAGCAGCACCAATGCAGTTGTCAATGTAGTGAAGGAAGATTTGAGGAGCATTACCAGAAAAGGCTTGGAACAAGGACTATTCTATGTAGTCAATGGAAGGGCAGACATAGCTGAGGACCATGCAGGTGCTAACAGCTACCCCTTGAATCTTGAGAAAGTGGAAACAGCCGAAGGAGAAATTGCTGAGGGTGAGGACCAGTTCTGCCAGACAGAAGAAGGTAATCAAGGGGTCAAGAGGAACTATTTGACTCTTCTGTTGAGAAAGAAGCAGAGAGCTTTAAATCCTTCTTGATGGGGGAATAGTAGTGTATAGGGACTGGTTATCCATGGTGAAAATGAGGAGATCAGGGCCAGGGAATTGAAAGACTTTGAGGAGATTGAGAGCATGAGAAGTGTCAAGGATGTAGATGGGAAGGGAGTGAACCAAGGATGATAAAAATAGGGTCGAGGTATGAGGATACGAGTTCAGTGTGGCAGCAGCAAGCAGAGACAATAGGCCTACCTGGACAGTCAGGTTTGTGGATCTTGTGTTGGAGATATAAGCTCCAGCACAAGGGGTGGGGTAAGGAAACTATGAGTTTGGTGGCAGTGGGTGGGAGTTCTCCAGAGATGATGATGTCATCGAAGGTGATGGAGACAATTTTCTGATGGTCTGGAGTGGGGTCTTCTTCAAAGGGTAGGGAAGAGAACGTGTCTAAGCATTGCTGCTGGTCTCAGCTCTGGAGTAGGATTCTCTTCAAGGGGTTCTAGAGTGGGGTTCTCTTCAAGGAGACAAATCAAACATGCTTCCTGAACAGGCCACACTAGTAAGCATGCAGGTTCATGGTGGGGGCATTATGTCATCACAGAATTCCTTTTCATCAAAAACACTCAGGAATCTTCCTTGAAGTCAGAGGCCCAATGTGTGTGGGTCCACGAATC